>NW_026578098.1:651290-1302580 GCF_029603195.1 Condylostylus longicornis | reverse complement strand
TTATCTGTCATCTGTCATCTGTCATCTGTCATCTGTCATGTGACATCTGTCACCTGTCATCTGTCATCTGTCATCTGACATCTGACATCTGTCATCTGTCATCTGTCATCTGTCACTTGTCATCTGTCATCTGTCATCTGTCATCTATCATCTGTCATCTGTCATCTGTCATGCGTCAACTCTAATCTGTCATCTGTTATCTGTCATCTGTCATCTGTCATCTGTCATCTGTCATCTGTCATCTGTCATCTGTCATCTGTCATCTGTCATCTGTTATCTGTTATCTGTCATCTGTCATCTGTCATCTGTCATGTGACATCTGTCACCTGTCATCTGTCATCTGTCATCTGACATCTGACATCTGTCATCTGTCATCTGTCATCTGTCATCTGACATCTGACATCTGTCATCTGTCATCTGTCACTTGTCATCTGTCATCTGTCATCTGTCATTTATCATCTGTCATCTGTCATCTGTCATGCGTCAACTCTAATCTGTCATCTGTCATCTGTCATCTGTCATGTGACATCTGTCACCTGTCATCTGTCATCTGTCATCTGACATCTGACATCTGTCATCTGTCATCTGTCATCTGTCATCTGTCATCTGTCATCTGTCACCTGTCATGTGACATCTGTCATCTGTCATCTGTCATCTGTCATCTGTTATCTGTTATCTGTCATCTGTCATCTGTCATCTATCATCTGTCATCTGTCATCTGTCATGCGTCAACTCTAATCTGTCATCTGTTATCTGTCATCTGTCATCTGTCATCTGTCATTTATCATCTGTCATCTGTCATCTGTCATGCGTCAACTCTAATCTGTCATCTGTCATCTGTCATCTGTCATCTGTCATCTGTCATCTGTCATCTGTCATCTGTCATGTGACATCTGTCACCTGTCATCTGTCATCTGTCATCTGACATCTGACATCTGTCATCTGTCTTCTGTCACTTGTCATCTGTCATCTGTCATCTGTCATCTGTCATCTGTCATCTGGCATCTGTCATCTGTCATCTGTCATCTGTCATCTGTCATCTGTCATCTGTCATCTATCATCTGTCATCTGTCATCTGTCATGCGTCAACTCTAATCTGTCATCTGTTATCTGTCATCTGTCATCTGTCATCTGTCATCTGTCATCTGTCATCTGTCACCTGTCATGTGACATCGGTCATCTGTCATCTGTCATCTGTCATCTGTCATCTGTTATCTGTTATCTGTCATCTGTCATCTGTCATCTGTCATGTGACATCTGTCTCCTGTCATCTGTCATCTGTCATCTGTCATCTGACATCTGACATCTGTCATCTGTCATCTGTCACTTGTCATCTGTCATCTGTCATCTGTCATCTATCATCTGTCATCTGTCATCTGTCATGCGTCAACTCTAATCTGTCATCTGTTATCTGTCATCTGTCATCTGTCATCTGTCATCTGTCATCTGTCATCTGTCATCTGTCATCTGTCATCTGTCATCTGTTATCTGTTATCTGTCATCTGTCATCTGTCATCTGTCATCTGTCATCTGTCATGTGACATCTGTCACCTGTCATCTGTCATCTGTCATCTGACATCTGACATCTGTCATCTGTCTTCTGTCACTTGTCATCTGTCATCTGTCATCTGTCATCTGTCATCTGTCATCTGGCATCTGTCATCTGTCATCTGTCATCTGTCATCTGTCATCTGTCATCTGTCATCTGTCATCTGTCATCTGTCATCTGTTATCTGTTATCTGTCATCTGTCATCTGTCATCTGTCATCTGTCATCTGTCATGTGACATCTGTCACCTGTCATCTGTCATCTGTCATCTGACATCTGACATCTGTCATCTGTCTTCTGTCACTTGTCATCTGTCATCTGTCATCTGTCATCTGTCATCTGTCATCTGTCATCTGTCATCTGTCATCTGTCATCTGTCATCTGTCATCTGTCATCTGTCATCTGTCATCTGTCAGCTGTCATCTGTCATCTATCATCTGTCATTTGTCATCTGTCATCTGCCATCCGTCATCTCTCGTGTCTCACCTGTGATGTGTCATCTGTCATCTGTCATCTATCACCTGTCATTTGTCATCTGTCATCTGTCATGTGACATCTGTCATCTGTCATCTGTCATCTGTCATGTGTCATCTGTCATCTGTCATCTGTCATCTGTCAACTGTCATTTGACATCTGTCATCTGTCATCTGTCATCTGTCATCTGTCACCTGTCATCTGTCATCTGTCATCTGTCAGCTGTCATCTGTCATCTGTCATCTGTCATCTGTCATCTGTCATCTGTCATCTGTCATCTGTCATCTGTCATCTGTCATCTGTCATCTGTCATCTGTCATCTGTCATCTGTCATCTGTCATCTCTCATCTGTCATCTGTCATCTGTCATCTGTCATCTGTCATCTGTCATCTGTCATCTGTCATCTGTCATCTGTCATCTGTCATCTGTCATCTGTCATCTGTCATCTGTCATCTGTCATCTGTCATCTTTCATCTGTAATCTGTCATGTGTCACCTGTGATATGTCATTTCACATCTATCAACTGTCATTTGTTATCTGTCATCTGTCATCCGTCATCTGTCATCTGTCATCTGTCATCTGTCATCTGTCACCTGTCATGTGACATCTGTCATCTGTCATCTGTCATCTGTCATCTGACATCTGACATCTGTCATCTGTCATCTGTCATCTGTCATCTGACATCTGACATCTGTCATCTGTCATTTGTCACTTGTCATCTGTCATCTGTCATCTATCATCTGCCATCTGTTATCTGTCAGCTGTCATCTGTCATCTATCATCTGTCATTTGTCATCTGTCATCTGCCATCCGTCATCTCTCGTGTCTCACCTGTGATGTGTCATCTGTCATCTGTCATCTATCACCTGTCATTTGTCATCTGTCATCTGTCATGTGACATCTGTCATCTGTCATCTGTCATTTGTCATCTGTCATCTGTCATGTGACATCTGTCATCTGTCATCTGTCATCTGTCATCTGTCATCTGTCATCTGTCATCTGTCATCTGTCATTTGACATCTGTCATCTGTCATCTGTCATCTGTCACCTGTCATCTGTCATCTGTCATCTGTCAGCTGTCATCTGTCATCTGTCATCTGTCATCTGTCATCTGTCATCTGTCATCTGTCATCTGTCATCTGTCATCTGTCATCTGTCATCTGTCATCTGTCATCTGTCATCTGTCATCTGTCATCTGTCATCTGTCATCTGTCATCTGTCATCTGTCATCTGTCATCTGTCATCTGTCATCTGTCATCTGTCATCTGTCATCTTTCATCTGTAATCTGTCATGTGTCACCTGTGATATGTCATTTCACATCTATCAACTGTCATTTGTTATCTGTCATCTGTCATCTGTCATCTGTCATCTGTCATCTGTCATCTGTCATCTGTCATCTGTCATCTGTCATCTGTCATCTGTCATCTGTCATCTGTTATCTGTCATCTGTCATCTGTCATCTGTCATCTTTCATCTGTAATCTGTCATGTGTCACCTGTGATATGTCATTTCACATCTATCAACTGTCATTTGTTATCTGTCATCTGTCATCTGTCATCTGTCATCTGTCATCTGTCATCTGTCATCTGTCATCTGTCACCTGTCATGTGACATCTGTCATCTGTCATCTGTCATCTGTCATCTGACATCTGACATCTGTCATCTGTCATCTGTCATCTGTCATCTGTCATCTGTCATCTGTCATCTGTCATCTGTCATCCTTCATCTGTCATCTGTCATCTGTCATCTGTCATCTGTCATCTGTCATCTGTCAGCTGTCATCTGTCATCTGTCATCTGTCATCTGTCATCTGTCATCTGTCATCTGTCATCTGTCATCTGTCATCTGTCATCTGTCATCTTTCATCTGTAATCTGTCATGTGTCACCTGTGATATGTCATTTCACATCTATCAACTGTCATTTGTTATCTGTCATCTGTCATCCGTCATCTGTCATCTGTCATCTGTCATCTGTCATCTGTCATCTGTCACCTGTCATGTGACATCTGTCATCTGTCATCTGTCATCTGTCATCTGTCATCTGTCATCTGTCATCTGTCATCTGTCATCTGTCATCTTTCATCTGTAATCTGTCATGTGTCACCTGTGATGTGTCATTTCACATCTGTCAACTGTCATTTGTCATCTGTCATCTGTCACCTGTCATGTGACATCTGTCATTTGTCATCTGTCATATGTCATCTGTCATCTGTCATCTGTCATCTGTCATCTGTCATCTGTCATCTGTCATCTGTCATCTGTCATCTGTCATCTGTCATCTGTCATCTGTCATCTGTCATCTGTCATCTGTCAGCTGTCATCTGTCATCTGTCATCTGTCATCTGTCATCTGTCATCTGTCATCTGTCATCTGTCATCTGTCATCTGACATCTGTCATCTGTCATCTGTCATCTGTCACCTGTCATCTGTCATCTGTCATCTGTCATTGGTTATCTGTTATCTGTTATCTGTCATCTGTCATCTGTCATCTGTCATCTGTCATCTGTAGTCTGTCATCTGTTATCTGTCATCTGTCATCTGTCATCTCTCATCTGTCATCTGTCATCTTTCATCTGTCATCTGTCATGTGTCACCTGTGATGTGTCATTTCACATCTGTCAACTGTCATTTGTCATCTGTCATCTGTCACCTGTCATGTGACATCTGTCATTTGTCATCTGTCATCGGTCATCTGTCATCTGTCGTCTGTCATCTGTCATCTGTCATCTGTCATCTGTCATCTGTCATCTGTCATCTGTCATCTTTCATCTGTAATCTGTCATGTGTCACCTGTGATATGTCATTTCACATCTATCAACTGTCATTTGTTATCTGTCATCTGTCATCCGTCATCTGTCATCTGTCATCTGTCATCTGTCATCTGTCATCTGTCATCTGTCACCTGTCATGTGACATCTGTCATCTGTCATCTGTCATCTGTCATCTGTCATCTGTCATCTGTCATCTGTCATCTGTCATCTGTCATCTGACATCTGTCATCTGTCATCTGTCATCTGTCACCTGTCATCTGTCATCTGTCATCTGTCATTGGTTATCTGTTATCTGTTATCTGTCATCTGTCATCTGTCATCTGTCATCTGTCATCTGTAGTCTGTCATCTGTTATCTGTCATCTGTCATCTGTCATCTCTCATCTGTCATCTGTCATCTTTCATCTGTCATCTGTCATGTGTCACCTGTGATGTGTCATTTCACATCTGTCAACTGTCATTTGTCATCTGTCATCTGTCACCTGTCATGTGACATCTGTCATTTGTCATCTGTCATCTGTCATCTGTCATCTGTCATCTGTCATCTGTCATCTGTCATCTGTCATCTGTCATCTGTCATCTGTCATCTGTCATCTGTCATCTGTCATCTGTCATCTGTCATCTGTCATCTGTCATCTGTCATCTGTCATCTGTCATCTGTCATTTGTCATCTGTCATCTGTCATCTGTCATCTGTCATCTGTCATCTGTCATCTGTCATCTGTCATCTGTCATCTGTCATCTGTCATCTGTCATCTGTCATCTGTCATCTGTCATCTATCATCTGTCATCTGTCATCTGTCATCTGTCATCTGTCATCCGTCATCTGTCATCTGTCATCTGTCATCTGTCATCTGTCATCTGTCATCTGTCACCTGTCATGTGACATCTGTCATCTGTCATCTGACATCTGTCATCTGTCATCTGTCACCTGTCATCTGTCATCTGTCATCTGTCATCTGTCATCTGTCATCTGTCATCTGTCATCTGTCATCTGTCATCTGTCATCTGTCATCTGTCATCTGTCATCTGTCATCTATCATCTGTCATCTGTCATCTGTCATGCGTCAACTCTAATCTGTCATCTGTTATCTGTCATCTGTCATCTGTCATCTGTCATCCGTCATCTGTCATCTGTCATCTGTCATCTGTCATCTGTCATCTGTCATCTGTCATCTGTCATCTGTCATCTGTCATCTTTCATCTGTCATCTGTCATGTGTCACCTGTGATGTGTCATTTCACATCTGTCAACTGTCATTTGTCATCTGTCATCTGTCACCTGTCATGTGACATCTGCCATTTGTCATCTGTCATCTGTCATCTGTCATGCGTCAACTCTAATCTGTCATCTGTCATCTGTCATCTGTCATCTGTCATCTGTCATCTGTCATCTGTCATGTGTCATCTGTCATCTGTAGTCTGTCATCTGTCATCTGTCATCTGTCATCTGTTATCTGTTATCTGTCATCTGTCATCTGTCATCTGTCATGTGACATCTGTCACCTGTCATCTGTCATCTGTCATCTGACATCTGACATCTGTCATCTGTCATCTGTCATCTGTCACTTGTCACTTGTCATCTGTCATCTGTCATCTGTCATCTATCATCTGTCATCTGTCATCTGTCATGCGTCAACTCTAATCTGTCATCTGTTATCTGTCATCTGTCATCTGTCATCTGTCATCTGTCATCTGTCATCTGTCATCTGTCATCTGTCATCTGTCATCTGTTATCTGTTATCTGTCATCTGTCATCTGTCATCTGTCATGTGACATCTGTCACCTGTCATCTGTCATCTGACATCTGACATCTGTCATCTGTCATCTGTCATCTGTCATCTGACATCTGACATCTGTCATCTGTCATCTGTCACTTGTCATCTGTCATCTGTCATCTGTCATCTATCATCTGTCATCTGTCATCTGTCATGCGTCAACTCTAATCTGTCATCTGTCATCTGTCATCTGTCATCTGTCATGTGACATCTGTCACCTGTCATCTGTCATCTGTCATCTGACATCTGACATCTGTCATCTGTCATCTGTCATCTGTCATCTGTCATCTGTCATCTGTCATCTGTCATCTGTCACCTGTCATGTGACATCTGTCATCTGTCATCTGTCATCTGTCATCTGTCATCTGTCATCTGTTATCTGTTATCTGTCATCTGTCATCTGTCATCTATCATCTGTCATCTGTCATCTGTCATGCGTCAACTCTAATCTGTCATCTGTTATCTGTCATCTGTCATCTGTCATCTGTCATCTGTCATCTGTCATCTGTCACCTGTCATGTGACATCTGTCATCTGTCATCTGTCATCTGTCATCTGTCATCTGTTATCTGTTATCTGTCATCTGTCATCTGTCATCTGTCATGTGACATCTGTCACCTGTCATCTGTCATCTGTCATCTGTCATCTGACATCTGACATCTGTCATCTGTCATCTGTCACTTGTCATCTGTCATCTGTCATCTGTCATCTATCATCTGTCATCTGTCATCTGTCATGCGTCAACTCTAATCTGTCATCTGTTATCTGTCATCTGTCATCTGTCATCTGTCATCTGTCATCTGTCATCTGTCATCTGTCATCTGTCATCTGTCATCTGTCATCTGTCATCTGTTATCTGTTATCTGTCATCTGTCATCTGTCATCTGTCATGTGACATCTGTCACCTGTCATCTGTCATCTGTCATCTGACATCTGACATCTGTCATCTGTCATCTGTCACTTGTCATCTGTCATCTGTCATCTGTCATCTGTCATCTGTCATCTGTCATCTGGCATCTGTCATCTGTCATCTGTCATCTGTCATCTGTCATCTGTCATCTGTCATCTGTCATCTGTCATCTGTCATCTGTCATCTGTCATCTGACATTTGTCATCTGTCATGTGTCACCTGTGATGTGTCAGCTGTCATCTATCACCTGTTATTTGTCATCTGTCATCTGTTCACTGTCATCTGTCAGCTGTCATCTTTCATCTGTCAACTGTTATGTATCACCTGTGATGTGTCATCTGTCATCTGTTATCTGTCATCTGCCATCTGTTATCTGTCAGCTGTCATCTGTCATCTATCATCTGTCATTTGTCATCTGTCATCTGCCATCCGTCATCTCTCGTGTCTCACCTGTGATGTGTCATCTGTCATCTGTCATCTATCACCTGTCATTTGTCATCTGTCATCTGTCATGTGACATCTGTCATCTGTCATCTGTCATCTGTCATCTGTCATCTGTCATCTGTCATCTGTCATCTGTCATCTGTCATCTGTCATTTGACATCTGTCATCTGTCATCTGTCATCTGTCACCTGTCATCTGTCATCTGTCATCTGTCATCTGTCATCTGTCATCTGTCATCTGTCATCTGTCATCTGTTATCTGTCATCTGTCATCTGTCATCTGTCATCTGTCATCTGTCATCTGTCATCTGTCATCTGTCATCTGTCATCTGTCATCTGTCATCTGTTATCTGTCATCTGTCATCTGTCATCTGTCATCTGTCATCTGTCATCTGTCATCTGTCATCTGTCATCTGTCATCTGTCATCTGTCATCTGTCATCTGTCATCTGTCATCTGTCATCTGTCATCTGTCATCTGTCATCTGTCATCTGTCATCCGTCATCTGTCATCTGTCTTCTGTCATCTGTCATCTGTCATCTGTCATCTGTCATCTGTCATCTGTCATCTGTCATCTGTAATCTGTCATCTGTCATCTGTCATCTGTCGTCTGTCATCTGTCATCTGTCATCTGTCATCTGTCATCTGTCATTTGTCATCTGTCATCTGTCATCTGTCCTCTGTCATCTGTCATCTGTCATCTGTCATCTGTCATCTGTCGTCTGTCATCTGTCATCTGTCATCTGTCATCTGTCATCTGTTATCTGTCATCTATCATCTGTCATTTGTCATCTGTTATCTGTCATCTGTCATGTGACATCTGTCATCTGTCATCTGTCATCTGTCATCTTTCATCTGTCATCTGTCATGTGTCACCTGTGATATGTCATTTCACATCTGTCATCTGTCATTTGTCATCTGTCATCTGTCATCTGTCATCTGTCATGTGACATCTGTCATCTGTCATCTGTCATCTGTCATCTGTCATCTGTCATCTGTCATCTGTCATCTGTCATCTGTCATCTCACATCTGTCATCTGTCATCTGTCATCTGTCATCTGTCATCTGTCATCTGTCATCTGTCATCTGTCATCTGTCATCTGTCATCTGTCATCTGTCATCTCACATCTGTCATCTGTCATCGGTCATCTGTCATCTGTCATCTGTCATCTGTCATCTGTCATCTGTCATCTGTCATCTGTCATCTGTCATCTGTCATATGTCGTCTGTCATCTGTCATTTGTCATTTCTCATCTGTCATGTGTCATCTGCCATCTGTCATCTTTCATCTGTCATCTGTCATCTGTCATCTGTCATCTGTCATCTGTCATCTGTAATCTGTCATCTGTCACCAGTCATCTGTCATCTGTCATGTGACATCTGTAATCTGTCATCCCACATCTGTCATGTGTCATCTGTCATCTGTCATCTGTCATCTGTCATCTGTTATCTGTCATCTGTCATCTGTCATCTGTCATCTGTCATCTGTCATCTGTCATCTGTCATCTGTCATCTGTCATCTGTCATCTGTTATCTGTCATATGTCATCTGTCATCTGTCATCTGTCATCTGTCATCTGTCATTGGTTATCTGTTATCTGTCATCTGTCATCTGTCATCTGTCATCTGTCATCTGTCATCTGTCATCTGTTATCTGTCATCTGTCATCTGTCATCTGTCATCTGTCATCTGTCATCTTTCATCTGTCATCTGTCATGTGTCACCTGTGATGTGTCATTTCACATCTGTCAACTGTCATTTGTCATCTGTCATCTGTCTTCTGTCACCTGTCATGTGACATCTGTCATCTGTCATCTGTCATCTGTCATCTGTCATCTGTCATCTGTCATCTGTCATCTGTCATCTGTCATCTGTCATCTGTCATCTGTCATCTGTCATCTGTCATCTGTCATCTGTCATCTGTCATCTGTCATCTGTCATCTGTCATCTGTCATCTGTCATCTGTCATGTGTCATCTGTCATCTGTCATCTGTCATCTGTCATCTGTCATCTGTCATCTGTCATCTGTCATCTGTCATCGTCATCTGTCATTTGTCATCTGTCATCTGTCATCTGTCATCTGTCATCTGTCATCTGTCATCTGTCATCTGTCATCTGTCATCTGTCATCTGTCATCTGTCATCTGTCATCTGTCATCTGTCATCTGTCATCTGTCATCCGTCATCTGTCATCTGTCATCTGTCATCTGTCATCGGTCATCTGTCATCTGTCACCTGTCATGTGACATCTGTCATCTGTCATCTGACATCTGTCATCTGTCATCTGTCATCTGTCATCTGTCATCTGTCATCTGTCATCTGTCATCTGTCATCTGTCATCTGTCATCTGTCATCTGTCATCTGTCATCTGTCATCTGTCATCTGTCATCTGTCATCTGTCATCCGTCATCTGTCATCTGTAATCTGTCATCTGTCATCTGTCATCGGTCATCTGTCATCTGTCACCTGTCATGTGACATCTGTCATCTGACATCTGTCATCTGTCATCTGTCACCTGTCATCTGTCATCTGTCATCTGTCATCTGTCATCTGTCATCTGTCATCTGTCATCTGTCATCTGTCATCTGTCATCTGTCATCTGTCATCTGTCATCTGTCATCTGTCATCTGTCATCTGTCATCTGTCATCTGTCATCTGTCATCCGTCATCTGTCATCTGTCATCTGTCATCTGTCATCGGTCATCTGTCATCTGTCACCTGTCATGTGACATCTGTCATCTGTCATCTGACATCTGTCATCTGTCATCTGTCATGCGTCAACTCTAATCTGTCATCTGTTATCTGTCATCTGTCATCTGTCATCTGTCATCCGTCATCTGTCATCTGTCATCTGTCATCTGTCATCTGTCATCTGTCATCTGTCATCTGTCATCTGTCATCTTTCATCTGTCATCTGTCATGTGTCACCTGTGATGTGTCATTTCACATCTGTCAACTGTCATTTGTCATCTGTCATCTGTCACCTGTCATCTGTCATCTGTCATCCGTCATCTGTCATCTGTCATCTGTCATCTGTCATCTGTCATCGGTCATCTGTCATCTGTCACCTGTCATGTGACATCTGTCATCTGTCATCTGACATCTGTCATCTGTCATCTGTCACCTGTCATCTGTCATCTGTCATCTGTCATCTGTCATCTGTCATCTGTCATCTGTCATCTGTCATCTGTCATCTGTCATCTGTCATCTGTCATCTGTTATCTGTCATCTGTCATCTGTCATCTGTCATCTGTCATCTGTCACCTGTCATGTGACATCTGTCATCTGTCATCTGTCATCTGTCATCTGTCATCTGTCATCTGTCATCTGTCATCTGTCATCTGTCATCTGACATCTGTCATCTGTCATCTGTCATCTGTCACCTGTCATCTGTCATCTGTCATCTGTCATTGGTTATCTGTTATCTGTTATCTGTCATCTGTCATCTGTCATCTGTCATCTGTAGTCTGTCATCTGTTATCTGTCATCTGTCATCTGTCATCTCTCATCTGTCATCTGTCATCTTTCATCTGTCATCTGTCATGTGTCACCTGTGATGTGTCATTTCACATCTGTCAACTGTCATTTGTCATCTGTCATCTGTCACCTGTCATGTGACATCTGTCATTTGTCATCTGTCATCTGTCATCTGTCATCTGTCATCTGTCATCTGTCATCTGTCATCTGTCATCTCTCATCTGTCATCTGTCATCTGTCATCTGTCATCTGTCATCTGTCATCTGTCATCTGTCATCTGTCATCTGTCATCTGTCATCTGTCATCTGTCATCTGTCATCTGTCATCTGTCATCTGTCATCTGTCATCTGTCATCTGTCATCTGTCATCTGTCATCTGTCATCTGTCATGTGTCATCTGTCATCTGTCATCTGTCATCTGTCATCTGTCATCTGTCATCTGTCATTTGTCATCTGTCATCTGTCATCTGTCATCTGTCATCTGTCATCTGTCATCTGTCATCTGTCATCTGTCATCTGTCATCTGTCATCTGTCATCTGTCATCTGTCATCTGACATCTGTCATCTGTCATCTGTCATCCGTCATCTGTCATCTGTCATCTGTCATCTGTCATCTGTCATCGGTCATCTGTCATCTGTCACCTGTCATGTGACATCTGACATCTGTCATCTGACATCTGTCATCTGTCATCTGTCACCTGTCATCTGTCATCTGTCATCTGTCATCTGTCATCTGTCATCTGTCATCTGTCATCTGTCATCTGTCATCTGTCATCTGTCATCTGTCATCTATCATCTGTCATCTGTCATCTGTCATGCGTCAACTCTAATCTGTCATCTGTTATCTGTCATCTGTCATCTGTCATCTGTCATCTGTCATCCGTCATCTGTCATCTGTCATCTGTCATCTGTCATCTGTCATCTGTCATCTTTCATCTGTCATCTGTCATGTGTCACCTGTGATGTGTCATTTCACATCTGTCAACTGTCATTTGTCATCTGTCATCTGTCACCTGTCATGTGACATCTGTCATCTGTCATCTGTCATCTGTCATCTGTCATCTGTTATCTGTTATCTGTCATCTGTCATCTGTCATCTGTCATCTGTCATCTGTTATCTGTCATCTGTCATCTGTCATCTGTCATCTGTCATCTGTCACCTGTCATGTGACATCTGTCATCTGTCATTGGTTATCTGTTATCTGTTATCTGTCATCTGTCATCTGTCATCTATCATCTGTAGTCTGTCATCTGTTATCTGTCATCTGTCATCTGTCATCTGTCATCTGTCATGTGACATCTGTCACCTGTCATCTGTCATCTGTCATCTGACATCTGACATCTGTCATCTGTCATCTGTCATCTGTCATCTGTCATCTGTCATCTGTCATCTGTCACCTGTCATGTGACATCTGTCATCTGTCATCTGTCATCTGTCATCTGTCATCTGTTATCTGTTATCTGTCATCTGTCATCTGTCATCTGTCATCTGTCATCTGTTATCTGTCATCTGTCATCTGTCATCTGTCATCTGTCATCTGTCACCTGTCATGTGACATCTGTCATCTGTCATCTGTCATCTGTCCTCTGTCATCTGTCATCTGTCATCTGTCATCTGACATCTGTCATCTGTCATCTGTCATCTGTCATCTGTCACCTGTCATCTGTCATCTGTCATCTGTCATTGGTTATCTGTTATCTGTTATCTGTCATCTGTCATCTGTCATCTGTCATCTGTCATCTGTAGTCTGTCATCTGTTATCTGTCATCTGTCATCTGTCATCTCTCATCTGTCATCTGTCATCTTTCATCTGTCATCTGTCATGTGTCACCTGTGATGTGTCATTTCACATCTGTCAACTGTCATTTGTCATCTGTCATCTGTCACCTGTCATGTGACATCTGTCATTTGTCATCTGTCATCTGTCATCTGTCATCTGTCATCTGTCATCTGTCATCTGTCATCTGTCATCTGTCATCTGTCATCTGTCATCTGTCATCTGTCATCTGTCATCTGTCATCTGTCATCTGTCATCTGTCATCTGTCATCTGTCATCTGTCATCTGTCATCTGTCATCTGTCATCTGTCATCTGTCATGTGTCATCTGTCATCTGTCATCTGTCATCTGTCATCTGTCATCTGTCATCTGTCATTTGTCATCTGTCATCTGTCATCTGTCATCTGTCATCTGTCATCTGTCATCTGTCATCTGTCATCTGTCATCTGTCATCTGTCATCTGTCATCTGTCATCTGTCATCTGTCATCTGTCATCCGTCATCTGTCATCTGTCATGTGACATCTGTCATCTGTCATCTGTCATCTGTCATCTGTCATCTGTCATCTGTCATCTGTCATCTGTCATCTGTCATCTGTCATCTGTCATCTGTCATCTGTCATCTGTCATCTGTCATCTGTCATCTGTCATCTGTCATCTGTCATCTGTCATCTGTCATCTGTCATCTGTCATCTGTCATCTGTCATCTGTCATCTGTCATCTTTCATCTGTCATCTGTCATGTGTCACCTGTGATGTGTCATTTCACATCTGTCAACTGTCATTTGTCATCTGTCATCTGTCTTCTGTCACCTGTCATGTGACATCTGTCATCTGTCATCTGTCATCTGTCATCTGTCATCTGTCATCTGTCATCTGTCATCTGTCATCTGTCATCTGTCATCTGTCATCTTTCATCTGTCATCTGTCATGTGTCACCTGTGATGTGTCATTTCACATCTGTCAACTGTCATTTGTCATCTGTCATCTGTCACCTGTCATCTGTCATCTGTCATCCGTCATCTGTCATCTGTCATCTGTCATCTGTCATCGGTCATCTGTCATCTGTCACCTGTCATGTGACATCTGTCATCTGTCATCTGACATCTGTCATCTGTCATCTGTCACCTGTCATCTGTCATCTGTCATCTGTCATCTGTCATCTGTCATCTGTCATCTGTCATCTGTCATCTGTCATCTGTCATCTGTCATCTGTCATCTGTCATCTGTCATCTGTCATCTGTCATCTGTCATCCGTCATCTGTCATCTGTCATCTGTCATCTGTCATCGGTCATCTGTCATCTGTTACCTGTCATGTGACATCTGTCATCTGTCATCTGACATCTGTCATCTGTCATCTGTCATGCGTCAACTCTAATCTGTCATCTGTTATCTGTCATCTGTCATCTGTCATCTGTCATCTGTCATCTGTCATCCGTCATCTGTCACCTGTCATCGGTCATCTGTCATCTGTCACCTGTCATGTGACATCTGTCATCTGTCATCTGACATCTGTCATCTGTCATCTGTCATGCGTCAACTCTAATCTGTCATCTGTTATCTGTCATCTGTCATCTGTCATCTGTCATCTGTCATCCGTCATCTGTCATCTGTCATCTGTCATCTGTCATCTGTCATCTGTCATCTGTCATCTGTCATCTGTCATCTGTCATCTGTCATCTGTCATCTGTCATCTGTCATCCGTCATCTGTCATCTGTCATCTGTCATCTGTCATCGGTCATCTGTCATCTGTCACCTGTCATGTGACATCTGTCATCTGTCATCTGACATCTGTCATCTGTCATCTGTCACCTGTCATCTGTCATCTGTCATCTGTCATCTGTCATCTGTCATCTGTCATCTGTCATCTGTCATCTGTCATCTGTAATCTGTCATCTGTCATCTGTCATCTGTCATCTGTCATCTGTCATCTGTCATCTGTCATCTGTCATCTGTCATCCGTCATCTGTCATCTGTCATCTGTCATCTGTCATCGGTCATCTGTCATCTGTCACCTGTCATGTGACATCTGTCATCTGTCATCTGACATCTGTCATCTGTCATCTGTCATGCGTCAACTCTAATCTGTCATCCGTCATCTGTCATCTGTCATCTGTCATCTGTCATCGGTCATCTGGCATCTGTCACCTGTCATGTGACATCTGTCATCTGTCATCTGACATCTGTCATCTGTCATCTGTCATGCGTCAACTCTAATCTGTCATCTGTTATCTGTCATCTGTCATCTGTCATCTGTCATCTGTCATCCGTCATCTGTCATCTGTCATCTGTCATTTGTCATCTGTCATCTGTCATCTGTCATCTGTCATCTGTCATCTGTCATCTGTCATGCGTCAACTCTAATCTGTCATCTGTTATCTGTCATCTGTCATCTGTCATCTGTCATCCGTCATCTGTCATCTGTCATCTGTCATCTGTCATCTGTCATCTGTCATCTGTCATCTGTCATCTGTCATCTGTCATCTTTCATCTGTCATCTGTCATGTGTCACCTGTGATGTGTCATTTCACATCTGTCAACTGTCATTTGTCATCTGTCATCTGTCACCTGTCATGTGACATCTGTCATTTGTCATCTGTCATCTGTCATCTGTCATCTGTCATCTGTCATCTGTCATCTGTCATTTGTCATCTGTCATCTGTCATCTGTCATCTGTCATCTGTCATCTGTCATCTGTCATCTGTCATCTGTCATCTGTCATCTGTCATCTGTCATCTGTCATCTGTCATCTGTCATCTGTCATCTGTCATCTGTCATCTGTCATCTGTCATCTGTCATCTGTCATCTGTCATCTGTCATCTGTCATCTGTCATCTGTCATCTGTCATCTGTCATCTGTCATCTGTCATCTGTCATCTGTCATCTGTCATCTGTCATCTGTCATCTGTCATCTGTCATGTGTCATCTGTCATCTGTCATCTGTCATCTGTCATCTGTCATCTGTCATCTGTCATCTGTCATCTGTCATTTGTCATCTGTCATCTGTCATCTGTCATCTGTCATCTGTCATCTGTCATCTGTCATCTGTCATCTGTCATCTGTCATCTGTCATCTGTCATCTGTCATCTGTCATCTGTCATCCGTCATCTGGCATCTGTCATCTGTCATCTGTCATCTGTCATCGGTCATCTGTCATCTGTCACCTGTCATGTGACATCTGTCATCTGTCATCTGTCATCTGTCATCTGTCATCTGTCATCTGTCATCTGTCATCTGTTATCTGTCATCTGTCATCTGTTATCTGTCATCTGTCATCTGTCATCTGTCATCTGTCATCTGTCATCTGTCATCTGTCATCTGTCATCTGTCATCTGTCATCTGTCATCTGTCATCTGTCATCTGTCATCTGTCATCTGTCATCTGTTATCTGTTATCTGTCATCTGTCATCTGTCATCTGTCATCTGTCATCTGTCATCTGTCATCTGTCATCTGTCATCTGTCATCTGTCATCTGTCATCCGTCATCTGGCATCTGTCATCTGTCATCTGTCATCTGTCATCGGTCATCTGTCATCTGTCACCTGTCATGTGACATCTGTCATCTGTCATCTGTCATCTGTCATCTGTCATCTGTCATCTGTCATCTGTCATCTGTTATCTGTCATCTGTTATCTGTCATCTGTCATCTGTCATCTGTCATCTGTCATCTGTCATCTGTCATCTGTCATCTGTCATCTGTCATCTGTCATCTGTCATCTGTCATCTGTCATCTGTCATCTGTCATCTGTCATCTGTCATCTGTCATCTGTCATCTGTTATCTGTTATCTGTCATCTGTCATCTGTCATCTGTCATGTGTCATCTGTCATCTGTCATCTGTCATCTGTCATCTGTCATCTGTCATCTGTCATTTGTCATCTGTCATCTGTCATCTGTCATCTGTCATCTGTCATCTGTCATCTGTCATCTGTCATCTGTCATCTGTCATCTGTCATCTGTCATCTGTCATCCGTCATCTGGCATCTGTCATCTGTCATCTGTCATCTGTCATCGGTCATCTGTCATCTGTCACCTGTCATGTGACATCTGTCATCTGTCATCTGTCATCTGTCATCTGTCATCTGTCATCTGTCATCTGTCATCTGTTATCTGTCATCTGTTATCTGTCATCTGTCATCTGTCATCTGTCATCTGTCATCTGTCATCTGTCATCTGTCATCTGTCATCTGTCATCTGTCATCTGTCATCTGTCATCTGTCATCTGTCATCTGTCATCTGTCATCTGTCATCTGTCATCTGTCATCTGTCATCTGTCATCTGTTATCTGTTATCTGTCATCTGTCATCTGTCATCTGTCATGTGTCATCTGTCATCTGTCATCTGTCATCTGTCATCTGTCATCTGTCATCTGTCATCTGTCATTTGTCATCTGTCATCTGTCATCTGTCATCTGTCATCTGTCATCTGTCATCCGTCATCTGGCATCTGTCATCTGTCATCTGTCATCTGTCATCGGTCATCTGTCATCTGTCACCTGTCATGTGACATCTGTCATCTGTCATCTGTCATCTGTCATCTGTCATCTGTCATCTGTCATCTGTCATCTGTTATCTGTCATCTGTCATCTGTCATCTGTTATCTGTCATCTGTCATCTGTTATCTGTCATCTGTCATCTGTCATCTGTCATCTGTCATCTGTCATCTGTCATCTGTCATCTGTCATCTGTCATCTGTCATCTGTCATCTGTCATCTGTCATCTGTCATCTGTTATCTGTTATCTGTCATCTGTCATCTGTCATCTGTCATGTGTCATCTGTCATCTGTCATCTGTCATCTGTCATCTGTCATCTGTCATCTGTCATCTGTCATTTGTCATCTGTCATCTGTCATCTGTCATCTGTCATCTGTCATCTGTCATCTGTCATCTGTCATCTGTCATCTGTCATCTGTCATCTGTCATCTGTCATCTGTCATCTGTCATCTGTCATCCGTCATCTGGCATCTGTCATCTGTCATCTGTCATCTGTCATCGGTCATCTGTCATCTGTCATCTGTCATGTGACATCTGTCATCTGTCATCTGTCATCTGTCATCTGTCATCTGTCATCTGTCATCTGTCATCTGTCATCTGTCATCTGTCATCTGTCATCTGTCATCTGTCATCTGTCATCTGTCATCTGTCATCTGTCATCTGTCATCTGTCATGTGTCATCTGTCATCTGTCATCTGTCATCTGTCATCTGTCATCTGTCATCTGTCACCTGTCATGTGACATCTGTCATCTGTCATCTGTCATCTGTCATCTGTCATCTGTTATCTGTTATCTGTCATCTGTCATCTGTCATCTGTCATGTGACATCTGTCACCTGTCATCTGTCATCTGTCATCTGTCATCTGACATCTGACATCTGTCATCTGTCATCTGTCACTTGTCATCTGTCATCTGTCATCTATCATCTGTCATCTGTCATCTGTCATCCGTCAACTCTAATCTGTCATCTGTTATCTGTCATCTGTCATCTGTCATCTGTCATCTGTCATCTGTCATCTGTCATCTGTCATCTGTTATCTGTTATCTGTCATCTGTCATCTGTCATCTGTCATGTGACATCTGTCACCTGTCATCTGTCATCTGTCATCTGACATCTGACATCTGTCATCTGTCATCTGTCACTTGTCATCTGTCATCTGTCATCTGTCACCTGTCATCTGTCATCTGTCATCTGGCATCTGTCATCTGTCATCTGTCATCTGTCATCTGTCATCTGTCATCTGTCATCTGTCATCTGTCATCTGTCATTTGTCATCTGTCATGTGTCACCTGTGATGTGTCAGCTGTCATCTATCACCTGTTATTTGTCATCTGTCATCTGTTCACTGTCATCTGTCAGCTGTCATCTTTCATCTGTCAACTGTTATGTATCACCTGTGATGTGTCATCTGTCATCTGTTATCTGTCATCTGCCATCTGTTATCTGTCAGCTGTCATCTGTCATCTATCATCTGTCATTTGTCATCTGTCATCTGCCATCCGTCATCTCTCGTGTCTCACCTGTGATGTGTCATCTGTCATCTGTCATCTATCACCTGTCATTTGTCATCTGTCATCTGTCATGTGACATCTGTCATCTGTCATCTGTCATCTGTCATCTGTCATCTGTCATCTGTCATCTGTCATCTGTCATTTGACATCTGTCATCTGTCATCTGTCATCTGTCACCTGTCATCTGTCATCTGTCATCTGTCATCTGTCATCTGTCATCTGTCATCTGTCATCTGTCATCTGTTATCTGTCATCTGTCATCTGTCATCTGTCATCTGTCATCTGTCATCTGTCATCTGTCATCTGTCATCTGTCATCTGTCATCTGTCATCTGTCATCTGTCATCTGTCATCTGTCATCTGTCATCTGTCATCTGTCATCTGTCATCTGTCATCTGTCATCTGTCATCTGTCATCTGTCATCTGTCATCTGTCATCTGTCATCTGTCATCTGTCATCTGTCATCTGTCATCTGTCATCTGTCATCTGTCATCCGTCATCTGTCATCTGTCATCTGTCATCTGTCATCTGTCATCTGTCATCTGTCATCTGTCATCTGTCATCTGTCATCTGTAATCTGTCATCTGTCATCTGTCATCTGTCGTCTGTCATCTGTCATCTGTCATCTGTCATCTGTCATCTGTCATCTGTCATCTGTCATCTGTCATCTGTCATCTGTCATCTGTCATTTGTCATCTGTCATCTGTCATCTGTCATCTGTCATCTGTCATCTGTCATCTGTCATCTGTCATCTGTCGTCTGTCATCTGTCATCTGTCATCTGTCATCTGTCATCTGTCATCTGTTATCTGTCATCTGTCATCTGTCATTTGTCATCTGTTATCTGTCATCTGTCATGTGACATCTGTCATCTGTCATCTGTCATCTTTCATCTGTCATCTGTCATGTGTCACCTGTGATATGTCATTTCACATCTGTCATCTGTCATTTGTCATCTGTCATCTGTCATCTGTCATCTGTCATGTGACATCTGTCATCTGTCATCTGTCATCTGTCATCTGTCATCTGTCATCTGTCATCTGTCATCTGTCATCTGTCATCTGTCATCTCACATCTGTCATCTGTCATCTGTCATCTGTCATCTGTCATCTGTCATCTGTCATCTGTCATCTGTCATCTGTCATCTGTCATCTGTCATCTCACATCTGTCATCTGTCATCGGTCATCTGTCATCTGTCATCTGTCATCTGTCATCTGTCATCTGTCATCTGTCATCTGTCATCTGTCATATGTCGTCTGTCATCTGTCATTTGTCATTTCTCATCTGTCATGTGTCATCTGCCATCTGTCATCTTTCATCTGTCATCTGTCATCTGTCATCTGTCATCTGTCATCTGTCATCTGTAATCTGTCATCTGTCACCAGTCATCTGTCATCTGTCATGTGACATCTGTAATCTGTCATCCCACATCTGGCATCTGTCATCTGTCATCTGTCATCTGTCATCTGTCATCTGTCATCTGTTATCTGTCATCTGTCATCTGTCATCTGTCATCTGTCATCTGTCATCTGTCATCTGTCATCTGTTATCTGTCATATGTCATCTGTCATCTGTCATCTGTCATCTGTCATCTGTCATTGGTTATCTGTTATCTGTCATCTGTCATCTGTCATCTGTCATCTGTCATCTGTTATCTGTCATCTGTCATCTGTCATCTGTCATCTGTCATCTGTCATCTTTCATCTGTCATCTGTCATGTGTCACCTGTGATGTGTCATTTCACATCTGTCAACTGTCATTTGTCATCTGTCATCTGTCTTCTGTCACCTGTCATGTGACATCTGTCATCTGTCATCTGTCATCTGTCATCTGTCATCTGTCATCTGTCATCTGTCATCTGTCATCTGTCATCTGTCATCTGTCATCTGTCATCTGTCATCTGTCATCTGTCATCTGTCATCTGTCATCTGTCATCTGTTATCTGTCATCTGTCATCTGTCATCTGTCATCTGTCATCTGTCATCTGTCATCTGTCATCTGTCATCTGTCATCTGTCATCTGTCATCTGTCATCTGTCATGTGTCATCTGTCATCTGTCATGTGTCATCTGTCATCTGTCATCTGTCATCTGTCATCTGTCATCGTCATCTGTCATTTGTCATCTGTCATCTGTCATCTGTCATCTGTCATCTGTCATCTGTCATCTGTCATCTGTCATCTGTCATCTGTCATCTGTCATCTGTCATCTGTCATCTGTCATCTGTCATCCGTCATCTGTCATCTGTCCTCTGTCATCTGTCATCGGTCATCTGTCATCTGTCACCTGTCATGTGACATCTGTCATCTGTCATCTGACATCTGTCATCTGTCATCTGTCATCTGTCATCTGTCATCTGTCATCTGTCATCTGTCATCTGTCATCTGTCATCTGTCATCTGTCATCTGTCATCTGTCATCTGTCATCTGTCATCTGTCATCTGTCATCTGTCATCTGTCATCCGTCATCTGTCATCTGTCATCTGTCATCTGTCATCGGTCATCTGTCATCTGTCACCTGTCATGTGACATCTGTCATCTGACATCTGTCATCTGTCATCTGTCACCTGTCATCTGTCATCTGTCATCTGTCATCTGTCATCTGTCATCTGTCATCTGTCATCTGTCATCTGTCATCTGTCATCTGTCATCTGTCATCTGTCATCTGTCATCTGTCATCTGTCATCTGTCATCTGTCATCCGTCATCTGTCATCTGTCATCTGTCATCGGTCATCTGTCATCTGTCACCTGTCATGTGACATCTGTCATCTGTCATCTTACATCTGTCATCTGTCATCTGTCATGCGTCAACTCTAATCTGTCATCTGTTATCTGTCATCTGTCATCTGTCATCTGTCATCTGTCATCCGTCATCTGTCATCTGTCATCTGTCATCTGTCATCTGTCATCTGTCATCTTTCATCTGTCATCTGTCATGTGTCACCTGTGATGTGTCATTTCACATCTGTCAACTGTCATTTGTCATCTGTCATCTGTCACCTGTCATCTGTCATCTGTCATCCGTCATCTGTCATCTGTCATCTGTCATCTGTCATCGGTCATCTGTCATCTGTCACCTGTCATGTGACATCTGTCATCTGTCATGTGACATCTGTCATCTGTCATCTGTCACCTGTCATCTGTCATCTGTCATCTGTCATCTGTCATCTGTCATCTGTCATCTGTCATCTGTCATCTGTCATCTGTCATCTGTCATCTGTCATCTGTCATCTGTCATCTGTCATCTGTCATCTGTCATCTGTCATCTGTCATCCGTCATCTGTCATCTGTCATCTGTCATCTGTCATCGGTCATCTGTCATCTGTTACCTGTCATGTGACATCTGTCATCTGTCATCTGACATCTGTCATCTGTCATCTGTCATGCGTCAACTCTAATCTGTCATCTGTTATCTGTCATCTGTCATCTGTCATCTGTCATCTGTCATCTGTCATCTGTCATCTGTCATCTGTCATCTGTCATCTGTCATCTGTCATCTGTCATCTGTCATCTGTCATCTGTCATCTGTCATCTGTCATCTGTCATCTGTCATCTGTAATCTGTCATCTGTCATCTGTCATCTGTCATCTGTCATCTGTCATCTGTCATCTGTCATCTGTCATCTGTCATCCGTCATCTGTCATCTGTCATCTGTCATCTGTCATCGGTCATCTGTCATCTGTCACCTGTCATGTGACATCTGTCATCTGTCATCTGACATCTGTCATCTGTCATCTGTCATGCGTCAACTCTAATCTGTCATCCGTCATCTGTCATCTGTCATCTGTCATCTGTCATCGGTCATCTGGCATCTGTCATCTGTCACCTGTCATCTGTCATCTGTCATCTGTCATCTGTCATCTGTCATCTGTCATCTGTCATCTGTCATCTGTCATCTGTAATCTGTCATCTGTCATCTGTCATCTGTCATCTGTCACCTGTCATCTGTCATCTGTCATCTGTCATCTGTCATCTGTCATCTGTCATCTGTCATCTGTCATCTGTCATCTGTCATCTGTCATCTGACATCTGTCATCTGTCATCTGTCACCTGTCATCTGTCATCTGTCATCTGTCATCTGTCATCTGTCATCTGTCATCTGTCATCTGTCATCTGTCATCTGTAATCTGTCATCTGTCATCTGTCATCTGTCATCTGTCATCTGTCATCTGTCATCTGTCATCCGTCATCTGTCATCTGTCATCTGTCATCTGTCATCGGTCATCTGTCATCTGTCACCTGTCATGTGACATCTGTCATCTGTCATCTGACATCTGTCATCTGTCATCTGTCATGCGTCAACTCTAATCTGTCATCCGTCATCTGTCATCTGTCATCTGTCATCTGTCATCGGTCATCTGGCATCTGTCACCTGTCATGTGACATCTGTCATCTGTCATCTGACATCTGTCATCTGTCATCTGTCATGCGTCAACTCTAATCTGTCATCTGTTATCTGTCATCTGTCATCTGTCATCTGTCATCTGTCATCCGTCATCTGTCATCTGTCATCTGTCATTTGTCATCTGTCATCTGTCATCTGTCATCTGTCATCTGTCATCTGTCATCTGTCATGCGTCAACTCTAATCTGTCATCTGTTATCTGTCATCTGTCATCTGTCATCTGTCATCCGTCATCTGTCATCTGTCATCTGTCATCTGTCATCTGTCATCTGTCATCTGTCATCTGTCATCTGTCATCTGTCATCTTTCATCTGTCATCTGTCATGTGTCACCTGTGATGTGTCATTTCACATCTGTCAACTGTCATTTGTCATCTGTCATCTGTCACCTGTCATGTGACATCTGTCATTTGTCATCTGTCATCTGTCATCTGTCATCTGTCATCTGTCATCTGTCATCTGTCATTTGTCATCTGTCATCTGTCATCTGTCATCTGTCATCTGTCATCTGTCATCTGTCATCTGTCATCTGTCATCTGTCATCTGTCATCTGTCATCTGTCATCTGTCATCTGTCATCTGTCATCTGTCATCTGTCATCTGTCATCTGTCATCTGTCATCTGTCATCTGTCATCTGTCATCTGTCATCTGTCATCTGTCATCTGTCATCTGTCATCTGTCATCTGTCATCTGTCATCTGTCATCTGTCATCTGTCATCTGTCATCTGTCATGTGTCATCTGTCATCTGTCATCTGTCATCTGTCATCTGTCATCTGTCATCTGTCATCTGTCATTTGTCATCTGTCATCTGTCATCTGTCATCTGTCATCTGTCATCTGTCATCTGTCATCTGTCATCTGTCATCTGTCATCTGTCATCTGTCATCTGTCATCTGTCATCTGTCATCCGTCATCTGGCATCTGTCATCTGTCATCTGTCATCTGTCATCGGTCATCTGTCATCTGTCACCTGTCATGTGACATCTGTCATCTGTCATCTGTCATCTGTCATCTGTCATCTGTCATCTGTCATCTGTCATCTGTTATCTGTCATCTGTCATCTGTTATCTGTCATCTGTCATCTGTCATCTGTCATCTGTCATCTGTCATCTGTCATCTGTCATCTGTCATCTGTCATCTGTCATCTGTCATCTGTCATCTGTCATCTGTCATCTGTCATCTGTTATCTGTTATCTGTCATCTGTCATCTGTCATCTGTCATCTGTCATCTGTCATCTGTCATCTGTCATCTGTCATCTGTCATCTGTCATCTGTCATCCGTCATCTGGCATCTGTCATCTGTCATCTGTCATCTGTCATCGGTCATCTGTCATCTGTCACCTGTCATGTGACATCTGTCATCTGTCATCTGTCATCTGTCATCTGTCATCTGTCATCTGTCATCTGTCATCTGTTATCTGTCATCTGTTATCTGTCATCTGTCATCTGTCATCTGTCATCTGTCATCTGTCATCTGTCATCTGTCATCTGTCATCTGTCATCTGTCATCTGTCATCTGTCATCTGTCATCTGTCATCTGTCATCTGTCATCTGTCATCTGTCATCTGTCATCTGTTATCTGTTATCTGTCATCTGTCATCTGTCATCTGTCATGTGTCATCTGTCATCTGTCATCTGTCATCTGTCATCTGTCATCTGTCATCTGTCATCTGTCATTTGTCATCTGTCATCTGTCATCTGTCATCTGTCATCTGTCATCTGTCATCTGTCATCTGTCATCTGTCATCTGTCATCTGTCATCTGTCATCTGTCATCCGTCATCTGGCATCTGTCATCTGTCATCTGTCATCTGTCATCGGTCATCTGTCATCTGTCACCTGTCATGTGACATCTGTCATCTGTCATCTGTCATCTGTCATCTGTCATCTGTCATCTGTCATCTGTCATCTGTTATCTGTCATCTGTTATCTGTCATCTGTCATCTGTCATCTGTCATCTGTCATCTGTCATCTGTCATCTGTCATCTGTCATCTGTCATCTGTCATCTGTCATCTGTCATCTGTCATCTGTCATCTGTCATCTGTCATCTGTCATCTGTCATCTGTCATCTGTCATCTGTCATCTGTTATCTGTTATCTGTCATCTGTCATCTGTCATCTGTCATGTGTCATCTGTCATCTGTCATCTGTCATCTGTCATCTGTCATCTGTCATCTGTCATCTGTCATTTGTCATCTGTCATCTGTCATCTGTCATCTGTCATCTGTCATCTGTCATCCGTCATCTGGCATCTGTCATCTGTCATCTGTCATCTGTCATCGGTCATCTGTCATCTGTCACCTGTCATGTGACATCTGTCATCTGTCATCTGTCATCTGTCATCTGTCATCTGTCATCTGTCATCTGTCATCTGTTATCTGTCATCTGTCATCTGTCATCTGTTATCTGTCATCTGTCATCTGTTATCTGTCATCTGTCATCTGTCATCTGTCATCTGTCATCTGTCATCTGTCATCTGTCATCTGTCATCTGTCATCTGTCATCTGTCATCTGTCATCTGTCATCTGTCATCTGTTATCTGTTATCTGTCATCTGTCATCTGTCATCTGTCATGTGTCATCTGTCATCTGTCATCTGTCATCTGTCATCTGTCATCTGTCATCTGTCATCTGTCATTTGTCATCTGTCATCTGTCATCTGTCATCTGTCATCTGTCATCTGTCATCTGTCATCTGTCATCTGTCATCTGTCATCTGTCATCTGTCATCTGTCATCTGTCATCTGTCATCTGTCATCCGTCATCTGGCATCTGTCATCTGTCATCTGTCATCTGTCATCGGTCATCTGTCATCTGTCATCTGTCATGTGACATCTGTCATCTGTCATCTGTCATCTGTCATCTGTCATCTGTCATCTGTCATCTGTCATCTGTCATCTGTCATCTGTCATCTGTCATCTGTCATCTGTCATCTGTCATCTGTCATCTGTCATCTGTCATCTGTCATCTGTCATGTGTCATCTGTCATCTGTCATCTGTCATCTGTCATCTGTCATCTGTCATCTGTCACCTGTCATGTGACATCTGTCATCTGTCATCTGTCATCTGTCATCTGTCATCTGTTATCTGTTATCTGTCATCTGTCATCTGTCATCTGTCATGTGACATCTGTCACCTGTCATCTGTCATCTGTCATCTGTCATCTGACATCTGACATCTGTCATCTGTCATCTGTCACTTGTCATCTGTCATCTGTCATCTGTCATCTATCATCTGTCATCTGTCATCTGTCATCCGTCAACTCTAATCTGTCATCTGTTATCTGTCATCTGTCATCTGTCATCTGTCATCTGTCATCTGTCATCTGTCATCTGTTATCTGTTATCTGTCATCTGTCATCTGTCATCTGTCATGTGACATCTGTCACCTGTCATCTGTCATCTGTCATCTGACATCTGACATCTGTCATCTGTCATCTGTCACTTGTCATCTGTCATCTGTCATCTGTCATCTGTCATCTGTCATCTGTCATCTGGCATCTGTCATCTGTCATCTGTCATCTGTCATCTGTCATCTGTCATCTGTCATCTGTCATCTGTCATCTGTCATTTGTCATCTGTCATGTGTCACCTGTGATGTGTCAGCTGTCATCTATCACCTGTTATTTGTCATCTGTCATCTGTTCACTGTCATCTGTCAGCTGTCATCTTTCATCTGTCAACTGTTATGTATCACCTGTGATGTGTCATCTGTCATCTGTTATCTGTCATCTGCCATCTGTTATCTGTCAGCTGTCATCTGTCATCTATCATCTGTCATTTGTCATCTGTCATCTGCCATCCGTCATCTCTCGTGTCTCACCTGTGATGTGTCATCTGTCATCTGTCATCTATCACCTGTCATTTGTCATCTGTCATCTGTCATGTGACATCTGTCATCTGTCATCTGTCATCTGTCATCTGTCATCTGTCATCTGTCATCTGTCATCTGTCATTTGACATCTGTCATCTGTCATCTGTCATCTGTCACCTGTCATCTGTCATCTGTCATCTGTCATCTGTCATCTGTCATCTGTCATCTGTCATCTGTCATCTGTCATCTGTCATCTGTTATCTGTCATCTGTCATCTGTCATCTGTCATCTGTTATCTGTCATCTGTCATCTGTCATCTGTCATCTGTCATCTGTCATCTGTCATCTGTCATCTGTCATCTGTCATCTGTCATCTGTCATCTGTCATCTGTCATCTGTCATCTGTCATCTGTCATCTGTCATCTGTCATCTGTCATCTGTCATCTGTCATCTGTCATCTGTCATCTGTCATCTGTCATCTGTCATCTGTCATCCGTCATCTGTCATCTGTCATCTGTCATCTGTCATCTGTCATCTGTCATCTGTCATCTGTCATCTGTCATCTGTCATCTGTAATCTGTCATCTGTCATCTGTCATCTGTCGTCTGTCATCTGTCATCTGTCATCTGTCATCTGTCATCTGTCATCTGTCATCTGTCATCTGTCATCTGTCATCTGTCATCTGTCATTTGTCATCTGTCATCTGTCATCTGTCATCTGTCATCTGTCATCTGTCATCTGTCATCTGTCATCTGTCGTCTGTCATCTGTCATCTGTCATCTGTCATCTGTCATCTGTCATCTGTTATCTGTCATCTGTCATCTGTCATTTGTCATCTGTTATCTGTCATCTGTCATGTGACATCTGTTATCTGTCATCTGTCATCTTTCATCTGTCATCTGTCATGTGTCACCTGTGATATGTCATTTCACATCTGTCATCTGTCATTTGTCATCTGTCATCTGTCATCTGTCATCTGTCATGTGACATCTGTCATCTGTCATCTGTCATCTGTCATCTGTCATCTGTCATCTGTCATCTGTCATCTGTCATCTGTCATCTGTCATCTCACATCTGTCATCTGTCATCTGTCATCTGTCATCTGTCATCTGTCATCTGTCATCTGTCATCTGTCATCTGTCATCTGTCATCTGTCATCTCACATCTGTCATCTGTCATCGGTCATCTGTCATCTGTCATCTGTCATCTGTCATCTGTCATCTGTCATCTGTCATCTGTCATCTGTCATATGTCGTCTGTCATCTGTCATTTGTCATTTCTCATCTGTCATGTGTCATCTGCCATCTGTCATCTTTCATCTGTCATCTGTCATCTGTCATCTGTCATCTGTCATCTGTCATCTGTAATCTGTCATCTGTCACCAGTCATCTGTCATCTGTCATGTGACATCTGTAATCTGTCATCCCACATCTGGCATCTGTCATCTGTCATCTGTCATCTGTCATCTGTCATCTGTCATCTGTTATCTGTCATCTGTCATCTGTCATCTGTCATCTGTCATCTGTCATCTGTCATCTGTCATCTGTTATCTGTCATATGTCATCTGTCATCTGTCATCTGTCATCTGTCATCTGTCATTGGTTATCTGTTATCTGTCATCTGTCATCTGTCATCTGTCATCTGTTATCTGTCATCTGTCATCTGTCATCTGTCATCTGTCATCTGTCATCTTTCATCTGTCATCTGTCATGTGTCACCTGTGATGTGTCATTTCACATCTGTCAACTGTCATTTGTCATCTGTCATCTGTCTTCTGTCACCTGTCATGTGACATCTGTCATCTGTCATCTGTCATCTGTCATCTGTCATCTGTCATCTGTCATCTGTCATCTGTCATCTGTCATCTGTCATCTGTCATCTGTCATCTGTCATCTGTCATCTGTCATCTGTCATCTGTCATCTGTCATCTGTCATCTGTCATCTGTCATCTGTCATCTGTCATCTGTCATCTGTCATCTGTCATCTGTCATCTGTCATCTGTCATGTGTCATCTGTCATCTGTCATCTGTCATCTGTCATCTGTCATCTGTCATCTGTCATCTGTCATCGTCATCTGTCATTTGTCATCTGTCATCTGTCATCTGTCATCTGTCATCTGTCATCTGTCATCTGTCATCTGTCATCTGTCATCTGTCATCTGTCATCTGTCATCTGTCATCTGTCATCTGTCATCCGTCATCTGTCATCTGTCCTCTGTCATCTGTCATCGGTCATCTGTCATCTGTCACCTGTCATGTGACATCTGTCATCTGTCATCTGACATCTGTCATCTGTCATCTGTCATCTGTCATCTGTCATCTGTCATCTGTCATCTGTCATCTGTCATCTGTCATCTGTCATCTGTCATCTGTCATCTGTCATCTGTCATCTGTCATCTGTCATCTGTCATCTGTCATCTGTCATCCGTCATCTGTCATCTGTCATCTGTCATCTGTCATCGGTCATCTGTCATCTGTCACCTGTCATGTGACATCTGTCATCTGACATCTGTCATCTGTCATCTGTCACCTGTCATCTGTCATCTGTCATCTGTCATCTGTCATCTGTCATCTGTCATCTGTCATCTGTCATCTGTCATCTGTCATCTGTCATCTGTCATCTGTCATCTGTCATCTGTCATCTGTCATCTGTCATCTGTCATCCGTCATCTGTCATCTGTCATCTGTCATCGGTCATCTGTCATCTGTCACCTGTCATGTGACATCTGTCATCTGTCATCTTACATCTGTCATCTGTCATCTGTCATGCGTCAACTCTAATCTGTCATCTGTTATCTGTCATCTGTCATCTGTCATCTGTCATCTGTCATCCGTCATCTGTCATCTGTCATCTGTCATCTGTCATCTGTCATCTGTCATCTTTCATCTGTCATCTGTCATGTGTCACCTGTGATGTGTCATTTCACATCTGTCAACTGTCATTTGTCATCTGTCATCTGTCACCTGTCATCTGTCATCTGTCATCCGTCATCTGTCATCTGTCATCTGTCATCTGTCATCGGTCATCTGTCATCTGTCACCTGTCATGTGACATCTGTCATCTGTCATGTGACATCTGTCATCTGTCATCTGTCACCTGTCATCTGTCATCTGTCATCTGTCATCTGTCATCTGTCATCTGTCATCTGTCATCTGTCATCTGTCATCTGTCATCTGTCATCTGTCATCTGTCATCTGTCATCTGTCATCTGTCATCTGTCATCTGTCATCTGTCATCCGTCATCTGTCATCTGTCATCTGTCATCTGTCATCGGTCATCTGTCATCTGTTACCTGTCATGTGACATCTGTCATCTGTCATCTGACATCTGTCATCTGTCATCTGTCATGCGTCAACTCTAATCTGTCATCTGTTATCTGTCATCTGTCATCTGTCATCTGTCATCTGTCATCTGTCATCCGTCATCTGTCACCTGTCATCGGTCATCTGTCATCTGTCACCTGTCATGTGACATCTGTCATCTGTCATCTGACATCTGTCATCTGTCATCTGTCATGCGTCAACTCTAATCTGTCATCTGTTATCTGTCATCTGTCATCTGTCATCTGTCATCTGTCATCCGTCATCTGTCATCTGTCATCTGTCATCTGTCATCTGTCATCTGTCATCTGTCATCTGTCATCTGTCATCTGTCATCTGTCATCTGTCATCTGTCATCTGTCATCTGTCATCCGTCATCTGTCATCTGTCATCTGTCATCTGTCATCGGTCATCTGTCATCTGTCACCTGTCATGTGACATCTGTCATCTGTCATCTGACATCTGTCATCTGTCATCTGTCACCTGTCATCTGTCATCTGTCATCTGTCATCTGTCATCTGTCATCTGTCATCTGTCATCTGTCATCTGTCATCTGTCATCTGTCATCTGTCATCTGTCATCTGTCATCTGTCATCTGTCATCTGTCATCTGTCATCTGTCATCTGTCATCCGTCATCTGTCATCTGTCATCTGTCATCTGTCATCGGTCATCTGTCATCTGTCACCTGTCATGTGACATCTGTCATCTGTCATCTGACATCTGTCATCTGTCATCTGTCATGCGTCAACTCTAATCTGTCATCCGTCATCTGTCATCTGTCATCTGTCATCTGTCATCGGTCATCTGGCATCTGTCACCTGTCATGTGACATCTGTCATCTGTCATCTGACATCTGTCATCTGTCATCTGTCATGCGTCAACTCTAATCTGTCATCTGTTATCTGTCATCTGTCATCTGTCATCTGTCATCTGTCATCCGTCATCTGTCATCTGTCATCTGTCATTTGTCATCTGTCATCTGTCATCTGTCATCTGTCATCTGTCATCTGTCATCTGTCATGCGTCAACTCTAATCTGTCATCTGTTATCTGTCATCTGTCATCTGTCATCTGTCATCCGTCATCTGTCATCTGTCATCTGTCATCTGTCATCTGTCATCTGTCATCTGTCATCTGTCATCTGTCATCTGTCATCTGTCATCTTTCATCTGTCATCTGTCATGTGTCACCTGTGATGTGTCATTTCACATCTGTCAACTGTCATTTGTCATCTGTCATCTGTCACCTGTCATGTGACATCTGTCATTTGTCATCTGTCATCTGTCATCTGTCATCTGTCATCTGTCATCTGTCATCTGTCATCTGTCATCTGTCATCTGTCATCTGTCATCTGTCATCTGTCATCTGTCATCTGTCATCTGTCATCTGTCATCTGTCATCTGTCATCTGTCATCTGTCATCTGTCATCTGTCATCTGTCATCTGTCATCTGTCATCTGTCATCTGTCATCTGTCATCTGTCATCTGTCATCTGTCATCTGTCATCTGTCATCTGTCATCTGTCATCTGTCATCTGTCATCTGTCATCTGTCATCTGTCATCTGTCATCTGTCATGTGTCATCTGTCATCTGTCATCTGTCATCTGTCATCTGTCATCTGTCATCTGTCATCTGTCATTTGTCATCTGTCATCTGTCATCTGTCATCTGTCATCTGTCATCTGTCATCTGTCATCTGTCATCTGTCATCTGTCATCTGTCATCTGTCATCCGTCATCTGGCATCTGTCATCTGTCATCTGTCATCTGTCATCGGTCATCTGTCATCTGTCACCTGTCATGTGACATCTGTCATCTGTCATCTGTCATCTGTCATCTGTCATCTGTCATCTGTCATCTGTCATCTGTCATCTGTCATCTGTCATCTGTTATCTGTCATCTGTCATCTGTTATCTGTCATCTGTCATCTGTCATCTGTCATCTGTCATCTGTCATCTGTCATCTGTCATCTGTCATCTGTCATCTGTCATCTGTCATCTGTCATCTGTCATCTGTCATCTGTCATCTGTCATCTGTCATCTGTCATCTGTCATTTGTCATCTGTCATCTGTCATGTGACATCTGTCACCTGTCATCTGTCATCTGTCATCTGACATCTGACATCTGTCATCTGTCATCTGTCACTTGTCATCTGTCATCTGTCATCTGTCATCTGTCATCTGTCATCTGTCATCTGTCATCTGTCATCTGCCATCTGTCATCTGTCATCTGCCATCTGCCATCTGTCATCTGTCATCTGTCATCTGTCATCTGTCATCTGTCATTTGTCATCTGTCATGTGTCACCTGTGATGTGTCAGCTGTCATCTATCACCTGTTATTTGTCATCTGTCATCTGTTCACTGTCATCTGTCAGCTGTCATCTTTCATCTGTCAACTGTTATGTATCACCTGTGATGTGTCATCTGTCATCTGTTATCTGTCATCTGCCATCTGTTATCTGTCAGCTGTCATCTGTCATCTATCATCTGTCATTTGTCATCTGTCATCTGCCATCCGTCATCTCTCGTGTCTCACCTGTGATGTGTCATCTGTCATCTGTCATCTATCACCTGTCATTTGTCATCTGTCATCTGTCATGTGACATCTGTCATCTGTCATCTGTCATCTGTCATCTGTCATCTGTCATCTGTCATCTGTCATTTGACATCTGTCATCTGTCATCTGTCACCTGTCATCTGTCATCTGTCATCTGTCATCTGTCATCTGTTATCTGTCATCTGTCATCTGTCATCTGTCATCTGTCATCTGTCATCTGTCATCTGTCATCTGTCATCTGTCATCTGTCATCTGTCATCTGTCATCTGTCATCTGTCATCTGTCATCTGTCATCTGTCATCTGTCATCTGTCATCTGTCATCTGTCATCTGTCATCTGTCATCTGTCATCTGTCATCTGTCATCTGTCATCTGTCATCTGTCATCTGTCATCTGTCATCTGTCATCTTTCATCTGTCATCTGTCATGTGTCACCTGTCATCTGTCATCTGTCATCTGTCATCTGTCATCTGTCATCTGTTATCTGTCATCTGTCATCTGTCATGTGACATCTGTCATCTGTCATCTGTCATCTGTCATCTTTCATCTGTCATCTGTCATGTGTCACCTGTGATATGTCATTTCACATCTGTCATCTGTCATCTGTCATCTGTCATCTGTCATCTGTCATCTGTCATCTGTCATCTGTCATCTGTCATCTGTCATCTGTCATCTGTCATCTGTCATCTGTCATCTGTCATCTGTCATCTGTCATCTTTCATCTGTCATCTGTCATGTGTCACCTGTCATCTGTCATCTGTCATCTGTCATCTGTCATCTGTCATCTGTCATCTGTCATCTGTCATCTGTCATCTGTCATCTGTCATCTGTCATCTGTCATTTGACATCTGTCATCTGTCATCTGTCACCTGTCATCTGTCATCTGTCATCTGTCATCTGTCATCTGTTATCTGTCATCTGTCATCTGTCATGTGACATCTGTCATCTGTCATCTGTCATCTGTCATCTTTCATCTGTCATCTGTCATGTGTCACCTGTGATATGTCATTTCACATCTGTCATCTGTCATTTGTCATCTGTCATCTGTCATCTGTCATCTGTCACCTGTCATGTGACATCTGTCATCTGTCATCTGTCATCTGTCATCTGTCATCTGTCATCTGTCATCTGTCATCTGTCATCTGTCATCTGTCATCTCACATCTGTCAGCTGTCATCTGTCATCTGTCATCTGTCATCTGTCATCTGTCATCTGTCATCTGTCATCTCACATCTGTCATCTGTCATCGGTCATCTGTCATCTGTCATCTGTCATCTGTCATCTGTCATCTGTCATCTGTCATCTGTCATCTGTCATCTGTCATCTGTCATCTGTCAGCTGTCATCCGTCATCCGTCATCCGTCATCCGTCATCTGTCATCTCACATCTGTCATCTGTCATCGGTCATCTGTCATCTGTCATCTGTCATCTGTCATCTGTCATCTGTCATCTGTCATCTGTCATCTGTCATCTGTCATCTGTCATCTGTCATCTGTCAGCTGTCATCCGTCATCCGTCATCCGTCATCCGTCATCTGTCATCTGTCATCTGTCATCTGTCACCTGTCATGTGACATCTGTTATCTGTCATCTTCATCTGGCACCTGTCATCTGTCATCTGTCATCTGTCATCTGTCATCTGTCATCTGTCATATGTCGTCTGTCATTTGTCATTTCTCATCTGTCATGTGTCATCTGCCATCTGTCATCTTTCATCTGTAATCTGTCATCTGTCATCTGTCATCTGTCATCTGTAATCTGTCATCTGTCACCAGTCATCTGTCATCTGTCATGTGACATCTGTAATCTGTCATCCCACATCTGTCATCTGTCATCTGTCATCTGTCATCTGTCATCTGTCATCTGTTATCTGTCATCTGTCATCTGTCATCTGTCATCTGTCATCTGTCATCTGTCATCTGTCATCTGTCATCTGTTATCTGTCATATGTCATCTGTCATCTGTCATCTGTCATCTGTCATCTGTCATTGGTTATCTGTTATCTGTCATCTGTCATCTGTCATCTGTCATCTGTCATCTGTCATCTGTCATCTGTTATCTGTCATCTGTCATCTGTCATCTGTCATCTGTCATCTGTCATCTTTCATCTGTCATCTGTCATGTGTCACCTGTGATGTGTCATTTCACATCTGTCAACTGTCATTTGTCATCTGTCATCTGTCTTCTGTCACCTGTCATGTGACATCTGTCATCTGTCATCTGTCATCTGTCATCTGTCATCTGTCATCTGTCATCTGTCATCTGTCATCTGTCATCTGTCATCTGTCATCTGTCATCTGTCATCTGTCATCTGTCATCTGTCATCTGTCATCTGTCATCTGTCATCTGTCATCTGTCATCTGTCATCTGTCATCTGTCATGTGTCATCTGTCATTTGTCATCTGTCATCTGTCATCTGTCATCTGTCATCTGTTATCTGTCATCTGTCATCTGTCATCTGTCATGTGACATCTGTCACCTGTCATCTGTCATCTGTCATCTGTCATCTGTCATCTGTCATCTGTCATCTGTCATCTGTCATCTGTCATCTGTCATCTGTCATCTGTCATCTGTCATCTGTTATCTGTCATCTGTCATCTGTCATCTGTCATTTGTCATCTGTTATCTGTCATCTGTCATGTGACATCTGTCATCTGTCATCTGTCATCTTTCATCTGTGATCTGTCATGTGTCACCTGTGATGTGTCATTTCAAATCTGTCATCTGTCATTTGTCATCTGTCATCTGTCATCTGTCATCTGTCATGTGACATCTGTCATCTGTCATCTGTCATCTGTCATCTGTCATCTGTCATCTGTCATCTGTCATCTGTCATCTGTCATCTGTCATCTCACATCTGTCATCTGTCATCTGTCATCTGTCATCTGTCATCTGTCATCTGTCATCTGTCATCTGGCATCTGTCATCTGTCATCTGTCATCTGTCAGCTGTCATCCGTCATCCGTCATCCGTCATCCGTCATCTGTCATCTGTCATCTGTCATCTGTCACCTGTCATGTGACATCTGTTATCTGTCATCTTCACCTGGCACCTGTCATCTGTCATCTGTCATCTGTCATCTGTCATCTGTCATCTGTCATCTGTCATCTGTCATCTGTCATCTGTCATCTGTCATATGTCGTCTGTCATCTGTCATTTGTCATTTCTCATTTGTCATGTGTCATCTGCCATCTGTCATCTTTCATCTGTCATCTGTCATCTGTCATCTGTCATCTGTCATCTGTCATCTGTCATCTGTAATCTGTCATCTGTCACCAGTCATCTGTCATCTGTCATGTGACATCTGTAATCTGTCATCCCACATCTGTCATCTGTCATCTGTCATCTGTCATCTGTCATCTGTCATCTGTCATCTGTCATCTGTCATCTGTCATCTGTCATCTGTCATCTGTCATCTGTCATCTGTCATCTGTCATCTGTCATCTGTCATCTGTCATCTGTTATCTGTCATATGTCATCTGTCATCTGTCATCTGTCATCTGTCATCTGTCATTGGTTATCTGTTATCTGTCATCTGTCATCTGTCATCTGTCATCTGTCATCTGTCATCTGTCATCTGTTATCTGTCATCTGTCATCTGTCATCTGTCATCTGTCATCTGTCATCTTTCATCTGTCATCTGTCATGTGTCACCTGTGATGTGTCATTTCACATCTGTCAACTGTCATTTGTCATCTGTCATCTGTCATCTGTCACCTGTCATGTGACATCTGTCATCTGTCATCTGTCATCTATCATCTGTCATCTGTCATCTGTCATCTGTCATCTGTCATCTGTCATCTGTCATCTGTCATCTGTCATCTGTCATCTGTCATCTGTCATCTGTCATCTGTCATCTGTCATCTGTCATCTGTCATCTGTCATCTGTCATCTGTCATCTGTCATCTGTCATCTGTCATGTGTCATCTGTCATCTGTCATCTGTCATCTGTCATCTGTTATCTGTCATCTGTCATCTGTCATCTGTCATCTGTCATCTGTCATCTGTCATCTGTCATCTGTTATCTGTCATCTGTCATCTGTCATCTGTCATCTGTCATCTGTCATCTTTCATCTGTCATCTGTCATGTGTCACCTGTGATGTGTCATTTCACATCTGTCAACTGTCATTTGTCATCTGTCATCTGTCATCTGTCACCTGTCATGTGACATCTGTCATCTGTCATCTGTCATCTATCATCTGTCATCTGTCATCTGTCATCTGTCATCTGTCATCTGTCATCTGTCATCTGTCATCTGTCATCTGTCATCTGTCATCTGTCATCTGTCATCTGTCATCTGTCATCTGTCATCTGTCATCTGTCATCTGTCATCTGTCATCTGCCATCTGCCATCTGTCATCTGTCATCTGTCATCTGTCATCTGTCATCTGTCATTTGTCATCTGTCATGTGTCACCTGTGATGTGTCAGCTGTCATCTATCACCTGTTATTTGTCATCTGTCATCTGTTCACTGTCATCTGTCAGCTGTCATCTTTCATCTGTCAACTGTTATGTATCACCTGTGATGTGTCATCTGTCATCTGTTATCTGTCATCTGCCATCTGTTATCTGTCAGCTGTCATCTGTCATCTATCATCTGTCATTTGTCATCTGTCATCTGCCATCCGTCATCTCTCGTGTCTCACCTGTGATGTGTCATCTGTCATCTGTCATCTATCACCTGTCATTTGTCATCTGTCATCTGTCATGTGACATCTGTCATCTGTCATCTGTCATCTGTCATCTGTCATCTGTCATCTGTCATCTGTCATTTGACATCTGTCATCTGTCATCTGTCACCTGTCATCTGTCATCTGTCATCTGTCATCTGTCATCTGTTATCTGTCATCTGTCATCTGTCATCTGTCATCTGTCATCTGTCATCTGTCATCTGTCATCTGTCATCTGTCATCTGTCATCTGTCATCTGTCATCTGTCATCTGTCATCTGTCATCTGTCATCTGTCATCTGTCATCTGTCATCTGTCATCTGTCATCTGTCATCTGTCATCTGTCATCTGTCATCTGTCATCTGTCATCTGTCATCTGTCATCTGTCATCTGTCATCTGTCATCTTTCATCTGTCATCTGTCATGTGTCACCTGTCATCTGTCATCTGTCATCTGTCATCTGTCATCTGTCATCTGTTATCTGTCATCTGTCATCTGTCATGTGACATCTGTCATCTGTCATCTGTCATCTGTCATCTTTCATCTGTCATCTGTCATGTGTCACCTGTGATATGTCATTTCACATCTGTCATCTGTCATCTGTCATCTGTCATCTGTCATCTGTCATCTGTCATCTGTCATCTGTCATCTGTCATCTGTCATCTGTCATCTGTCATCTGTCATCTGTCATCTGTCATCTGTCATCTGTCATCTTTCATCTGTCATCTGTCATGTGTCACCTGTCATCTGTCATCTGTCATCTGTCATCTGTCATCTGTCATCTGTCATCTGTCATCTGTCATCTGTCATCTGTCATCTGTCATCTGTCATCTGTCATTTGACATCTGTCATCTGTCATCTGTCACCTGTCATCTGTCATCTGTCATCTGTCATCTGTCATCTGTTATCTGTCATCTGTCATCTGTCATGTGACATCTGTCATCTGTCATCTGTCATCTGTCATCTTTCATCTGTCATCTGTCATGTGTCACCTGTGATATGTCATTTCACATCTGTCATCTGTCATTTGTCATCTGTCATCTGTCATCTGTCATCTGTCACCTGTCATGTGACATCTGTCATCTGTCATCTGTCATCTGTCATCTGTCATCTGTCATCTGTCATCTGTCATCTGTCATCTGTCATCTGTCATCTCACATCTGTCAGCTGTCATCTGTCATCTGTCATCTGTCATCTGTCATCTGTCATCTGTCATCTGTCATCTCACATCTGTCATCTGTCATCGGTCATCTGTCATCTGTCATCTGTCATCTGTCATCTGTCATCTGTCATCTGTCATCTGTCATCTGTCATCTGTCATCTGTCATCTGTCAGCTGTCATCCGTCATCCGTCATCCGTCATCTGTCATCTCACATCTGTCATCTGTCATCGGTCATCTGTCATCTGTCATCTGTCATCTGTCATCTGTCATCTGTCATCTGTCATCTGTCATCTGTCATCTGTCATCTGTCATCTGTCATCTGTCAGCTGTCATCCGTCATCCGTCATCCGTCATCCGTCATCTGTCATCTGTCATCTGTCATCTGTCACCTGTCATGTGACATCTGTTATCTGTCATCTTCATCTGGCACCTGTCATCTGTCATCTGTCATCTGTCATCTGTCATCTGTCATCTGTCATATGTCGTCTGTCATTTGTCATTTCTCATCTGTCATGTGTCATCTGCCATCTGTCATCTTTCATCTGTAATCTGTCATCTGTCATCTGTCATCTGTCATCTGTAATCTGTCATCTGTCACCAGTCATCTGTCATCTGTCATGTGACATCTGTAATCTGTCATCCCACATCTGTCATCTGTCATCTGTCATCTGTCATCTGTCATCTGTCATCTGTTATCTGTCATCTGTCATCTGTCATCTGTCATCTGTCATCTGTCATCTGTCATCTGTCATCTGTCATCTGTTATCTGTCATATGTCATCTGTCATCTGTCATCTGTCATCTGTCATCTGTCATTGGTTATCTGTTATCTGTCATCTGTCATCTGTCATCTGTCATCTGTCATCTGTCATCTGTCATCTGTTATCTGTCATCTGTCATCTGTCATCTGTCATCTGTCATCTGTCATCTTTCATCTGTCATCTGTCATGTGTCACCTGTGATGTGTCATTTCACATCTGTCAACTGTCATTTGTCATCTGTCATCTGTCTTCTGTCACCTGTCATGTGACATCTGTCATCTGTCATCTGTCATCTGTCATCTGTCATCTGTCATCTGTCATCTGTCATCTGTCATCTGTCATCTGTCATCTGTCATCTGTCATCTGTCATCTGTCATCTGTCATCTGTCATCTGTCATCTGTCATCTGTCATCTGTCATCTGTCATCTGTCATCTGTCATCTGTCATGTGTCATCTGTCATTTGTCATCTGTCATCTGTCATCTGTCATCTGTCATCTGTTATCTGTCATCTGTCATCTGTCATCTGTCATGTGACATCTGTCACCTGTCATCTGTCATCTGTCATCTGTCATCTGTCATCTGTCATCTGTCATCTGTCATCTGTCATCTGTCATCTGTCATCTGTCATCTGTCATCTGTCATCTGTTATCTGTCATCTGTCATCTGTCATCTGTCATTTGTCATCTGTTATCTGTCATCTGTCATGTGACATCTGTCATCTGTCATCTGTCATCTTTCATCTGTGATCTGTCATGTGTCACCTGTGATGTGTCATTTCAAATCTGTCATCTGTCATTTGTCATCTGTCATCTGTCATCTGTCATCTGTCATGTGACATCTGTCATCTGTCATCTGTCATCTGTCATCTGTCATCTGTCATCTGTCATCTGTCATCTGTCATCTGTCATCTGTCATCTCACATCTGTCATCTGTCATCTGTCATCTGTCATCTGTCATCTGTCATCTGTCATCTGGCATCTGTCATCTGTCATCTGTCATCTGTCAGCTGTCATCCGTCATCCGTCATCCGTCATCCGTCATCTGTCATCTGTCATCTGTCATCTGTCACCTGTCATGTGACATCTGTTATCTGTCATCTTCACCTGGCACCTGTCATCTGTCATCTGTCATCTGTCATCTGTCATCTGTCATCTGTCATCTGTCATCTGTCATCTGTCATCTGTCATCTGTCATATGTCGTCTGTCATCTGTCATTTGTCATTTCTCATTTGTCATGTGTCATCTGCCATCTGTCATCTTTCATCTGTCATCTGTCATCTGTCATCTGTCATCTGTCATCTGTCATCTGTCATCTGTAATCTGTCATCTGTCACCAGTCATCTGTCATCTGTCATGTGACATCTGTAATCTGTCATCCCACATCTGTCATCTGTCATCTGTCATCTGTCATCTGTCATCTGTCATCTGTCATCTGTCATCTGTCATCTGTCATCTGTCATCTGTCATCTGTCATCTGTCATCTGTCATCTGTCATCTGTCATCTGTCATCTGTTATCTGTCATATGTCATCTGTCATCTGTCATCTGTCATCTGTCATCTGTCATTGGTTATCTGTTATCTGTCATCTGTCATCTGTCATCTGTCATCTGTCATCTGTCATCTGTCATCTGTTATCTGTCATCTGTCATCTGTCATCTGTCATCTGTCATCTGTCATCTTTCATCTGTCATCTGTCATGTGTCACCTGTGATGTGTCATTTCACATCTGTCAACTGTCATTTGTCATCTGTCATCTGTCATCTGTCACCTGTCATGTGACATCTGTCATCTGTCATCTGTCATCTATCATCTGTCATCTGTCATCTGTCATCTGTCATCTGTCATCTGTCATCTGTCATCTGTCATCTGTCATCTGTCATCTGTCATCTGTCATCTGTCATCTGTCATCTGTCATCTGTCATCTGTCATCTGTCATCTGTCATCTGTCATCTGTCATCTGTCATCTGTCATGTGTCATCTGTCATCTGTCATCTGTCATCTGTCATCTGTTATCTGTCATCTGTCATCTGTCATCTGTCATCTGTCATGTGACATCTGTCACCTGTCATCTGTCATCTGTCATCTGTCATCTGTCATCTGTCATCTGTCATCTGTCATCTGTCATCTGTCATCTGTCATCTGTCATCTGTCATCCGTTATCTGTCATCTGTCATCTGTCATCTGTCATCGGTCATCTGTCATCTGTCATCTGTCATGTGACATCTGTCATCTGTCATCTGTCATCTGTCATCTGCCATCTGTCATCTGACATCTGACATCTGTCAACCGTAATCTGTCACTTGTCATCTGACATCTGTCAGCTATCATCTGTCATCTGTCATGTGTCACCTGTGATGTGTCATTTCACATCTGTCAACTGTCATTTGTTATCTGTCATCTGTCATCCGTCATCTGTCATCTGTCATCTGTCATCTGTCATCTGTCATCTGTCATCTGTCATCTGTCATCTGTCATCTGTCATCTGTCATCTGTCATCTGTCATCTGTCATCTGTCATCTGTCATCTGTCATCTGTCATCTGTCATCTGTCATCTGTCATCTGTCATCTGTCATCTGTCATCTGTCATCCGTCATCTGTCATCTGTCATCTGTCATCTGTCATCTGTCATCTGTCATCGGTCATCTGTCATCTGTCATCTGTCATGTGACATCTGTCATCTGTCATCTGTCATCTGTCATCTGTCATCTGACATCTGACATCTGTCAACTGTCATCTGTCACTTGTCATCTGTCATCTGTCATCTATCATCTGTCATCTGTCATGTGTCACCTGTGATGTGTCATTTCACATCTGTCAACTGTCATTTGTTATCTGTCATCTGTCATCCATCATCTGTCATCTGTCATCTGTCATCTGTCATCTGTCATCTGTCACCTGTCATGTGACATCTGTCATCTGTCATCTGTCATCTGACATCTGTCATCTGTCATCTGTCACCTGTCATCTGTCATCTGCCATCTGTCATTTGTCATCTGTTATCTGTGATCTGTCATCTGTCATCTGTCATCTGTCATCTGTCATCTTTCATCTGTCATCTGTCATGTGTCACCTGTGATGTGTCATTTCACATCTGTCAACTGTCATTTGTTATCTGTCATCTGTCATCCGTCATCTGTCATCTGTCATCTGTCACCTGTCATCTGTCATCTGTCATCTGTCATCTGTCATCTGTCATCTGTCTTCTGTCATCTGTCATCTGTCATCTGTCTTCTGTCATCTGTCATCTGTCATCTGTCATCTGTCATCTGTCATCTATCATCTATCATCTGTCATCTGTCATCTGTCATGTGTCAACTCTCATCTGTCATTTGTCATCTGTCAGCTGTCAGCTGTCATCTGTCATCTGTCATCTGTCATCTGTCATCTGTCATCTGTCATCTGTCATCTGTAATGTGTCATCTGTCATCTGTCATCTGTCAACTGTCATTTGTTATCTGTCATCTGTAATCGGTCATCCGTCATCTGTCATCTGTCATCTGTCATCTGTCACCTGTAATGTGACATCTGTCATCTGTCATCTGTCATCTGTCATTTGTCATCTGTCATCTGTCATCTGTCATCTGTCACCTGTCATCTGTCATCTGTCATCTGTCATCTGTCATCTGTCTTCTGTCACCTGTCATGTGACATCTGTCATCTGTCATCTGTCATCTGTCATCTGTCATCTGTCATCTGTCATCTGTTATCTGTCATCTGTCATCTGTCATCTGTCATCTGTCATCTGTCATCTTTCATCTGTCATCTGTCATGTGTCACCTGTGATGTGTCATTTCACATCTGTCAACTGTCATTTGTCATCTGTCATCTGTCTTCTGTCACCTGTCATGTGACATCTGTCATCTGTCATCTGTCATCTGTCATCTGTCATCTGTCATCTGTCATCTGTCATCTGTCATCTGTCATCTGTCATCTGTCATCTGTCATCTGTCATCTGTCATCTGTCATCTGTCATCTGTCATCTGTCATCTGTCATCTGTCATCTGTCATCTGTCATCTGTCATCTGTCATGTGTCATCTGTCATTTGTCATCTGTCATCTGTCATCTGTCATCTGTCATCTGTTATCTGTCATCTGTCATCTGTCATCTGTCATGTGACATCTGTCACCTGTCATCTGTCATCTGTCATCTGTCATCTGTCATCTGTCATCTGTCATCTGTCATCTGTCATCTGTCATCTGTCATCTGTCATCTGTCATCTGTCATCTGTTATCTGTCATCTGTCATCTGTCATCTGTCATTTGTCATCTGTTATCTGTCATCTGTCATGTGACATCTGTCATCTGTCATCTGTCATCTTTCATCTGTGATCTGTCATGTGTCACCTGTGATGTGTCATTTCACATCTGTCATCTGTCATTTGTCATCTGTCATCTGTCATCTGTCATCTGTCATGTGACATCTGTCATCTGTCATCTGTCATCTGTCATCTGTCATCTGTCATCTGTCATCTGTCATCTGTCATCTGTCATCTGTCATCTCACATCTGTCATCTGTCATCTGTCATCTGTCATCTGTCATCTGTCATCTGTCATCTGTCATCTGTCATCTGGCATCTGTCATCTGTCATCTGTCATCTGTCAGCTGTCATCCGTCATCCGTCATCCGTCATCCGTCATCTGTCATCTGTCATCTGTCATCTGTCACCTGTCATGTGACATCTGTTATCTGTCATCTTCACCTGGCACCTGTCATCTGTCATCTGTCATCTGTCATCTGTCATCTGTCATCTGTCATCTGTCATCTGTCATCTGTCATCTGTCATCTGTCATATGTCGTCTGTCATCTGTCATTTGTCATTTCTCATTTGTCATGTGTCATCTGCCATCTGTCATCTTTCATCTGTCATCTGTCATCTGTCATCTGTCATCTGTCATCTGTCATCTGTCATCTGTAATCTGTCATCTGTCACCAGTCATCTGTCATCTGTCATGTGACATCTGTAATCTGTCATCCCACATCTGTCATCTGTCATCTGTCATCTGTCATCTGTCATCTGTCATCTGTCATCTGTCATCTGTCATCTGTCATCTGTCATCTGTCATCTGTCATCTGTCATCTGTCATCTGTCATCTGTCATCTGTTATCTGTCATATGTCATCTGTCATCTGTCATCTGTCATCTGTCATCTGTCATCTGTCATTGGTTATCTGTTATCTGTCATCTGTCATCTGTCATCTGTCATCTGTCATCTGTCATCTGTCATCTGTTATCTGTCATCTGTCATCTGTCATCTGTCATCTGTCATCTGTCATCTTTCATCTGTCATCTGTCATGTGTCACCTGTGATGTGTCATTTCACATCTGTCAACTGTCATTTGTCATCTGTCATCTGTCATCTGTCACCTGTCATGTGACATCTGTCATCTGTCATCTTTCATCTATCATCTGTTATCTGTCATCTGTCATCTGTCATCTGTCATCTGTCATCTGTCATCTGTCATCTGTCATCTGTCATCTGTCATCTGTCATCTGTCATCTGTCATCTGTCATCTGTCATCTGTCATCTGTCATCTGTCATCTGTCATCTGTCATGTGTCATCTGTCATCTGTCATCTGTCATCTGTCATCTGTTATCTGTCATCTGTCATCTGTCATCTGTCATCTGTCATGTGACATCTGTCACCTGTCATCTGTCATCTGTCATCTGTCATCTGTCATCTGTCATCTGTCATCTGTCATCTGTCATCTGTCATCTGTCATCCGTTATCTGTCATCTGTCATCTGTCATCTGTCATCTGTCATCGGTCATCTGTCATCTGTCATCTGTCATGTGACATCTGTCATCTGTCATCTGTCATCTGTCATCTGCCATCTGTCATCTGACATCTGACATCTGTCAACTGTAATCTGTCACTTGTCATCTGACATCTGTCAGCTATCATCTGTCATCTGTCATGTGTCACCTGTGATGTGTCATTTCACATCTGTCAACTGTCATTTGTTATCTGTCATCTGTCATCCGTCATCTGTCATCTGTCATCTGTCATCTGTCATCTGTCATCTGTCATCTGTCATCTGTCATCTGTCATCTGTCATCTGTCATCTGTCATCTGTCATCTGTCATCTGTCATCTGTCATCTGTCATCTGTCATCTGTCATCTGTCATCTGTCATCTGTCATCTGTCATATGTCATCTGTCATCTGTCATCTGTCATCTGTCATCCGTCATCTGTCATCTGTCATCTGTCATCTGTCATCTGTCATCTGTCATCGGTCATCTGTCATCTGTCATCTGTCATGTGACATCTGTCATCTGTCATCTGTCATCTGTCATCTGTCATCTGACATCTGACATCTGTCAACTGTCATCTGTCACTTGTCATCTGTCATCTGTCATCTATCATCTGTCATCTGTCATGTGTCACCTGTGATGTGTCATTTCACATCTGTCAACTGTCATTTGTTATCTGTCATCTGTCATCCATCATCTGTCATCTGTCATCTGTCATCTGTCATCTGTCATCTGTCACCTGTCATGTGACATCTGTCATCTGTCATCTGTCATCTGACATCTGTCATCTGTCATCTGTCACCTGTCATCTGTCATCTGTCATCTGTCATTTGTCATCTGTTATCTGTGATCTGTCATCTGTCATCTGTCATCTGTCATCTGTCATCTTTCATCTGTCATCTGTCATGTGTCACCTGTGATGTGTCATTTCACATCTGTCAACTGTCATTTGTTATCTGTCATCTGTCATCCGTCATCTGTCATCTGTCATCTGTCACCTGTCATCTGTCATCTGTCATCTGTCATCTGTCATCTGTCATCTGTCTTCTGTCATCTGTCATCTGTCATCTGTCATCTGTCATCTGTCATCTGTCATCTGTCATCTGTCATCTGTCATCTATCATCTATCATCTGTCATCTGTCATCTGTCATGTGTCAACTCTCATCTGTCATTTGTCATCTGTCAGCTGTCAGCTGTCATCTGTCATCTGTCATCTGTCATCTGTCATCTGTCATCTGTCATCTGTCATCTGTAATGTGTCATCTGTCATCTGTCATCTGTCAACTGTCATTTGTTATCTGTCATCTGTAATCGGTCATCCGTCATCTGTCATCTGTCATCTGTCATCTGTCACCTGTAATGTGACATCTGTCATCTGTCATCTGTCATCTGTCATTTGTCATCTGTCATCTGTCATCTGTCATCTGTCACCTGTCATCTGTCATCTGTCATCTGTCATCTGTCATCTGTCTTCTGTCATCTGTCATCTGTCATCTGTCATCTGTCATCTGTCATCTGTCATCTGTCATCTGTCATCTGTCATCTGTCATCTGTCATCTGTCATCTGTCATCTGTCATCTGTCATCTGTCATCTGTCATCTGTCATCTGTCATCTGTCATCTGTCATCTGTCATCTGTCATCTGTCATCTGTCATCTGTCATATGTCATCTGTCATCTGTCATCTGTCATCTGTCATCTGTCATCTGTCATCTGTCATCTGTCATCTGTCATCTCTCATCTGTCATCTGTAATCTGTCATTTGTTATCTGTCATCTGTCATCTGTCATTTGTCATCTGTCATCTGTCATCTGTCATCTGTCATCTGTCATCTGTCATCTGTCATCTGTCATCTGTCATCTGACATCTGTCATCTGTCATCTGTCATCTGTCACCTGTCACCTGTCATCTGTCATCTGTCATCTGTCATCTGTCATCTGTCATCTGTTATCTGTCATCTGTCATCTGTCATCTGTCATCTGTCATCTGTCATCTGTCATCTGTCATCTGTCATCTGTCATCTGTCATCTGTCATCTGTCATCTGTCATCTGTCATCTGTCATCGGTCATCTGTCATCTGTCATCTGTCAGCTGTCATCTGTCATCTGTCATCTGTCATCTGTCATCTGTCATCTGTCATTTGTCATCTGTTATCTGTCATCTATCATCTGTCATCCGTCATCTGTCATCTATCATCTGTCATCCGTCATCTGTCATCTGTCATCTTTCATCTGTCATCTGTCATCTGTCATCTGTCGTCTGTCATCTGTCATCTGTCATCTGTAATCTGTCATTTGTTATCTGTCGTCTGTCATCTGTCATCTGTCATCTGTCATCTGTCATCTGTCATCTGTCATCTGTCATCTGTCATCTGTCATCTGTCATCTGTCATCTGTCATCTGTCATCTGTCATCTGTCATCTGTCATCTGTCATCTGTCATCTGACATCTGTCATCTGTCATCTGTCACCTGTCATCTGTCATCTGTCATCTGGCATCTGTCATCTGTCATCTGTCATCTGTCATCTGTCATCTGTCATCTGTCATCTGTCATCTGTCATCTGTCATCTGTCATCTGTCATCTGTCATCTGTCATCTGTCATCTGTCATCTGTCATCTGTCATCTGTCATCTGTCATCTGTCATCTGTCATCTGTCAGCTGTCATCTGTCATCTGTCATCTGTCATCTGTCATCTGTCATCTGTCATCTGTCATCTGTCATCTGTCATCTGTCATCTGTCATCTGTCATCTGTCATTTGTCATCTGTTATCTGTCATCTGTCATCTGTCATCTGTCATCTGTCATCTGTCATCTGTCATCTGTCATCTGTCATCTGTCACCTTTTTCTGTCATCTGTCATGTGTCACCTGTGATATGTCATTTCACATCTATCAACTGTCATTTGTTATCTGTCATCTGTCATCCGTCATCTGTCATCTGTCATCTGTCATCTGTCATCTGTCATCTGTCATCTGTCATCTGTCACCTGTCATGTGACATCTGTCATCTGTCATCTGTCATCTGTCATCTGTCATCTGTCATCTGTCATCTGTCATCTGTCATCTGTCATCTGACATCTGTCATCTGTCATCTGTCACCTGTCATCTGTCATCTGTCATCTGTCATTGGTTATCTGTTATCTGTTATCTGTCATCTGTCATCTGTCATCTGTAGTCTGTCATCTGTTATCTGTCATCTGTCATCTGTCATCTGTCATCTGTCATCTCTCATCTGTCATCTGTCATCTTTCATCTGTCATCTGTCATGTGTCACCTGTGATGTGTCATTTCACATCTGTCAACTGTCATTTGTCATCTGTCATCTGTCACCTGTCATGTGACATCTGTCATTTGTCATCTGTCATCTGTCATCTGTCATCTGTCATCTGTCATCTGTCATCTGTCATCTGTCATCTGTCATCTGTCATCTGTCATCTGTCATCTGTCATCTGTCATCTGTCATCTGTCATCTGTCATCTGTCATCTGTCATCTGTCATCTGTCATCTGTCATCTGTCAGCTGTCATCTGTCATCTGTCATCTGTCATCTGTCATCTGTCATCTGTCATTTGTCATCTGTCATCTGTCATCTTTCATCTGTAATCTGTCATGTGTCACCTGTGATATGTCATTTCACATCTATCAACTGTCATTTGTTATCTGTCATCTGTCATCCGTCATCTGTCATCTGTCATCTGTCATCTGTCATCTGTCATCTGTCATCTGTCACCTGTCATGTGACATCTGTCATCTGTCATCTGTCATCTGTCATCTGTCATCTGTCATCTGTCATCTGTCATCTGTCATCTGACATCTGTCATCTGTCATCTGTCATCTGTCACCTGTCATCTGTCATCTGTCTTCTGTCATTGGTTATCTGTTATCTGTTATCTGTCATCTGTCATCTGTCATCTGTCATCTGTAGTCTGTCATCTGTTATCTGTCATCTGTCATCTGTCATCTCTCATCTGTCATCTGTCATCTTTCATCTGTCATCTGTCATGTGTCACCTGTGATGTGTCATTTCACATCTGTCAACTGTCATTTGTCATCTGTCATCTGTCACCTGTCATGTGACATCTGTCATTTGTCATCTGTCATCTGTCATCTGTCATCTGTCATCTGTCATCTGTCATCTGTCATCTGTCATCTGTCATCTGTCATCTGTCATCTGTCATCTGTCATCTGTCATCTGTCATCTGTCATCTGTCATCTGTCATCTGTCATCTGTCATCTGTCATCTGTCATCTGTCATCTGTCATCTGTCATCTGTCATCTGTCATCTGTCATCTGTCATCTGTCATCTGTCATCTGTCATCTGTCATGTGTCATCTGTCATCTGTCATCTGTCATCTGTCATCTGTCATCTGTCATCTGTCATCTGTCATTTGTCATCTGTCATCTGTCATCTGTCACCTGTCATGTGACATCTGTCATCTGTCATCTGACATCTGTCATCTGTCATCTGTCACCTGTCATCTGTCATCTGTCATCTGTCATCTGTCATCTGTCATCTGTCATCTGTCATCTGTCATCTGTCATCTGTCATCTGTCATCTGTCATCTATCATCTGTCATCTGTCATCTGTCATGCGTCAACTCTAATCTGTCATCTGTTATCTGTCATCTGTCATCTGTCATCTGTCATCTGTCATCTGTCATCCGTCATCTGTCATCTGTCATCTGTCATCTGTCATCTGTCATCTGTCATCTTTCATCTGTCATCTGTCATGTGTCACCTGTGATGTGTCATTTCACATCTGTCAACTGTCATTTGTCATCTGTCATCTGTCACCTGTCATGTGACATCTGTCATTTGTCATCTGTCATCTGTCATCTGTCATGCGTCAACTCTAATCTGTCATCTGTCATCTGTCATCTGTCATCTGTCATCTGTCATCTGTCATGTGTCATCTGTCATCTGTAGTCTGTCATCTGTTATCTGTCATCTGTCATCTGTCATCTCTCATCTGTCATCTGTCATCTTTCATCTGTCATCTGTCATGTGTCACCTGTGATGTGTCATTTCACATCTGTCAACTGTCATTTGTCATCTGTCATCTGTCACCTGTCATGTGACATCTGTCATTTTTCATCTGTCATCTGTCATCTGTCATCTGTCATTGGTTATCTGTTATCTGTCATCTGTCATCTGTCATCTGTCATCTGTCATCTGTCATCTGTCATCTGTTATCTGTCATCTGTCATCTGTCATCTGTCATCTGTCATCTGTCATCTTTCATCTGTCATCTGTCATGTGTCACCTGTGATGTGTCATTTCACATCTGTCAACTGTCATTTGTCATCTGTCATCTGTCATCTGTCACCTGTCATGTGACATCTGTCATCTGTCATCTTTCATCTATCATCTGTTATCTGTCATCTGTCATCTGTCATCTGTCATCTGTCATCTGTCATCTGTCATCTGTCATCTGTCATCTGTCATCTGTCATCTGTCATCTGTCATCTGTCATCTGTCATCTGTCATCTGTCATCTGTCATCTGTCATCTGTCATGTGTCATCTGTCATCTGTCATCTGTCATCTGTCATCTGTTATCTGTCATCTGTCATCTGTCATCTGTCATCTGTCATGTGACATCTGTCACCTGTCATCTGTCATCTGTCATCTGTCATCTGTCATCTGTCATCTGTCATCTGTCATCTGTCACCTGTCATGTGACATCTGTCATCTGTCATCTTTCATCTATCATCTGTTATCTGTCATCTGTCATCTGTCATCTGTCATCTGTCATCTGTCATCTGTCATCTGTCATCTGTCATCTGTCATCTGTTATCTGTCATCTGTCATCTGTCATCTGTCATCTGTCATGTGACATCTGTCACCTGTCATCTGTCATCTGTCATCTGTCATCTGTCATCTGTCATCTGTCATCTGTCATCTGTCATCTGTCATCTGTCATCCGTTATCTGTCATCTGTCATCTGTCATCTGTCATCTGTCATCGGTCATCTGTCATCTGTCATCTGTCATGTGACATCTGTCATCTGTCATCTGTCATCTGTCATCTGCCATCTGTCATCTGACATCTGTCATCTGTCATCTTTCATCTATCATCTGTTATCTGTCATCTGTCATCTGTCATCTGTCATCTGTCATCTGTCATCTGTCATCTTTCATCTATCATCTGTTATCTGTCATCTGTCATCTGTCATCTGTCATCTGTCATCTGTCATCTGTCATCTGTCATCTGTCATCTGTCATCTGTCATCTGTCATCTGTCATCTGTCATCTGTCATCTGTCATCTGTCATCTGTCATCTGTCATCTGTCATCTGTCATCTGTCATCTGTCATCTGTCATCTGTCATCTGTCATCTGTCATCTGTCATCTGTCATGTGTCATCTGTCATCTGTCATCTGTCATCTGTCATCTGTCATCTGTCATCTGTCATCTGTCATCTGTCATCTGTCATCTGTCATCCGTTATCTGTCATCTGTCATCTGTCATCTGTCATCTGTCATCGGTCATCTGTCATCTGTCATCTGTCATCTGTCATCTGTCATCTGTCATCTGTCATCTGTCATCTGTCATCTGTCATCTGTCATCTGTCATGTGTCATCTGTCATCTGTCATCTGTCATCTGTCATCTGTCATCTGTCATCTGTCATCTGTCATGTGTCATCTGTCATCTGTCATCTGTCATCTGTCATCTGTTATCTGTCATCTGTCATCTGTCATCTGTCATCTGTCATGTGACATCTGTCACCTGTCATCTGTCATCTGTCATCTGTCATCTGTCATCTGTCATCTGTCATCTGTCATCTGTCATCTGTCATCTGTCATCCGTTATCTGTCATCTGTCATCTGTCATCTGTCATCTGTCATCGGTCATCTGTCATCTGTCATCTGTCATGTGACATCTGTCATCTGTCATCTGTCATCTGTCATCTGTCATGTGACATCTGTCATCTGTCATCTGTCATCTGTCATCTGCCATCTGTCATCTGACATCTGACATCTGTCAACTGTAATCTGTCACTTGTCATCTGACATCTGACATCTGTCAACTGTAATCTGTCACTTGTCATCTGACATCTGTCAGCTATCATCTGTCATCTGTCATGTGTCACCTGTGATGTGTCATTTCACATCTGTCAACTGTCATTTGTTATCTGTCATCTGTCATCCGTCATCTGTCATCTGTCATCTGTCATCTGTCATCTGTCATCTGTCATCTGTCATCTGTCATCTGTCATCTGTCATCTGTCATCTGTCATCTGTCATCTGTCATCTGTCATCTGTCATCTGTCATCTGTCATCTGTCATCTGTCATCTGTCATCTGTCATCTGTCATATGTCATCTGTCATCTGTCATCTGTCATCTGTCATCCGTCATCTGTCATCTGTCATCTGTCATCTGTCATCTGTCATCTGTCATCTGTCATCTGTCATCTGTCATCTGTCATCTGTCATCTGTCATCTGTCATCTGTCATCTGTCATCTGTCATGTGTCATCTGTCATCTGTCATCTGTCATCTGTCATCTGTCATCTGTCATCTGTCATCTGTCATCTGTCATCTGTCATCTGTCATCCGTTATCTGTCATCTGTCATCTGTCATCTGTCATCTGTCATCGGTCATCTGTCATCTGTCATCTGTCATCTGTCATCTGTCATCTGTCATCTGTCATCTGTCATCTGTCATCTGTCATCTGTCATCTGTCATGTGTCATCTGTCATCTGTCATCTGTCATCTGTCATCTGTCATCTGTCATCTGTCATCTGTCATGTGTCATCTGTCATCTGTCATCTGTCATCTGTCATCTGTTATCTGTCATCTGTCATCTGTCATCTGTCATCTGTCATGTGACATCTGTCACCTGTCATCTGTCATCTGTCATCTGTCATCTGTCATCTGTCATCTGTCATCTGTCATCTGTCATCTGTCATCTGTCATCCGTTATCTGTCATCTGTCATCTGTCATCTGTCATCTGTCATCTGTCATCTGTCATCTGTCATCTGTCATCTGTTATCTGTCATCTGTCATCTGTCATCTGTCATCTGTCATGTGACATCTGTCACCTGTCATCTGTCATCTGTCATCTGTCATCTGTCATCTGTCATCTGTCATCTGTCATCTGTCATCTGTCATCTGTCATCCGTTATCTGTCATCTGTCATCTGTCATCTGTCATCTGTCATCGGTCATCTGTCATCTGTCATCTGTCATGTGACATCTGTCATCTGTCATCTGTCATCTGTCATCTGCCATCTGTCATCTGACATCTGACATCTGTCAACTGTAATCTGTCACTTGTCATCTGACATCTGTCAGCTATCATCTGTCATCTGTCATGTGTCACCTGTGATGTGTCATTTCACATCTGTCAACTGTCATTTGTTATCTGTCATCTGTCATCCGTCATCTGTCATCTGTCATCTGTCATCTGTCATCTGTCATCTGTCATCTGTCATCTGTCATCTGTCATCTGTCATCTGTCATCTGTCATCTGTCATCTGTCATCTGTCATCTGTCATCTGTCATCTGTCATCTGTCATCTGTCATCTGTCATCTGTCATCTGTCATATGTCATCTGTCATCTGTCATCTGTCATCTGTCATCCGTCATCTGTCATCTGTCATCTGTCATCTGTCATCTGTCATCTGTCATCGGTCATCTGTCATCTGTCATCTGTCATGTGACATCTGTCATCTGTCATCTGTCATCTGTCATCTGTCATCTGACATCTGACATCTGTCAACTGTCATCTGTCACTTGTCATCTGTCATCTGTCATCTATCATCTGTCATCTGTCATGTGTCACCTGTGATGTGTCATTTCACATCTGTCAACTGTCATTTGTTATCTGTCATCTGTCATCCATCATCTGTCATCTGTCATCTGTCATCTGTCATCTGTCATCTGTCACCTGTCATGTGACATCTGTCATCTGTCATCTGTCATCTGACATCTGTCATCTGTCATCTGTCACCTGTCATCTGTCATCTGTCATCTGTCATTTGTCATCTGTTATCTGTGATCTGTCATCTGTCATCTGTCATCTGTCATCTGTCATCTTTCATCTGTCATCTGTCATGTGTCACCTGTGATGTGTCATTTCACATCTGTCAACTGTCATTTGTTATCTGTCATCTGTCATCCGTCATCTGTCATCTGTCATCTGTCACCTGTCATCTGTCATCTGTCATCTGTCATCTGTCATCTGTCATCTGTCTTCTGTCATCTGTCATCTGTCATCTGTCATCTGTCATCTGTCATCTGTCATCTGTCATCTGTCATCTGTCATCTATCATCTATCATCTGTCATCTGTCATCTGTCATGTGTCAACTCTCATCTGTCATTTGTCATCTGTCAGCTGTCAGCTGTCATCTGTCATCTGTCATCTGTCATCTGTCATCTGTCATCTGTCATCTGTCATCTGTAATGTGTCATCTGTCATCTGTCATCTGTCAACTGTCATTTGTTATCTGTCATCTGTAATCGGTCATCCGTCATCTGTCATCTGTCATCTGTCATCTGTCACCTGTAATGTGACATCTGTCATCTGTCATCTGTCATCTGTCATTTGTCATCTGTCATCTGTCATCTGTCATCTGTCACCTGTCATCTGTCATCTGTCATCTGTCATCTGTCATCTGTCTTCTGTCATCTGTCATCTGTCATCTGTCATCTGTCATCTGTCATCTGTCATCTGTCATCTGTCATCTGTCATCTGTCATCTGTCATCTGTCATCTGTCATCTGTCATCTGTCATCTGTCATCTGTCATCTGTCATCTGTCATCTGTCATCTGTCATCTGTCATCTGTCATCTGTCATCTGTCATCTGTCATATGTCATCTGTCATCTGTCATCTGTCATCTGTCATCTGTCATCTGTCATCTGTCATCTGTCATCTGTCATCTCTCATCTGTCATCTGTAATCTGTCATTTGTTATCTGTCATCTGTCATCTGTCATTTGTCATCTGTCATCTGTCATCTGTCATCTGTCATCTGTCATCTGTCATCTGTCATCTGTCATCTGTCATCTGACATCTGTCATCTGTCATCTGTCATCTGTCACCTGTCACCTGTCATCTGTCATCTGTCATCTGTCATCTGTCATCTGTCATCTGTTATCTGTCATCTGTCATCTGTCATCTGTCATCTGTCATCTGTCATCTGTCATCTGTCATCTGTCATCTGTCATCTGTCATCTGTCATCTGTCATCTGTCATCTGTCATCTGTCATCGGTCATCTGTCATCTGTCATCTGTCAGCTGTCATCTGTCATCTGTCATCTGTCATCTGTCATCTGTCATCTGTCATTTGTCATCTGTTATCTGTCATCTATCATCTGTCATCCGTCATCTGTCATCTATCATCTGTCATCCGTCATCTGTCATCTGTCATCTTTCATCTGTCATCTGTCATCTGTCATCTGTCGTCTGTCATCTGTCATCTGTCATCTGTAATCTGTCATTTGTTATCTGTCGTCTGTCATCTGTCATCTGTCATCTGTCATCTGTCATCTGTCATCTGTCATCTGTCATCTGTCATCTGTCATCTGTCATCTGTCATCTGTCATCTGTCATCTGTCATCTGTCATCTGTCATCTGTCATCTGTCATCTGACATCTGTCATCTGTCATCTGTCACCTGTCATCTGTCATCTGTCATCTGGCATCTGTCATCTGTCATCTGTCATCTGTCATCTGTCATCTGTCATCTGTCATCTGTCATCTGTCATCTGTCATCTGTCATCTGTCATCTGTCATCTGTCATCTGTCATCTGTCATCTGTCATCTGTCATCTGTCATCTGTCATCTGTCATCTGTCAGCTGTCATCTGTCATCTGTCATCTGTCATCTGTCATCTGTCATCTGTCATCTGTCATCTGTCATCTGTCATCTGTCATCTGTCATCTGTCATCTGTCATTTGTCATCTGTTATCTGTCATCTGTCATCTGTCATCTGTCATCTGTCATCTGTCATCTGTCATCTGTCATCTGTCATCTGTCACCTTTTTCTGTCATCTGTCATGTGTCACCTGTGATATGTCATTTCACATCTATCAACTGTCATTTGTTATCTGTCATCTGTCATCCGTCATCTGTCATCTGTCATCTGTCATCTGTCATCTGTCATCTGTCATCTGTCATCTGTCACCTGTCATGTGACATCTGTCATCTGTCATCTGTCATCTGTCATCTGTCATCTGTCATCTGTCATCTGTCATCTGTCATCTGTCATCTGACATCTGTCATCTGTCATCTGTCACCTGTCATCTGTCATCTGTCATCTGTCATTGGTTATCTGTTATCTGTTATCTGTCATCTGTCATCTGTCATCTGTAGTCTGTCATCTGTTATCTGTCATCTGTCATCTGTCATCTGTCATCTGTCATCTCTCATCTGTCATCTGTCATCTTTCATCTGTCATCTGTCATGTGTCACCTGTGATGTGTCATTTCACATCTGTCAACTGTCATTTGTCATCTGTCATCTGTCACCTGTCATGTGACATCTGTCATTTGTCATCTGTCATCTGTCATCTGTCATCTGTCATCTGTCATCTGTCATCTGTCATCTGTCATCTGTCATCTGTCATCTGTCATCTGTCATCTGTCATCTGTCATCTGTCATCTGTCATCTGTCATCTGTCATCTGTCATCTGTCATCTGTCATCTGTCATCTGTCAGCTGTCATCTGTCATCTGTCATCTGTCATCTGTCATCTGTCATCTGTCATTTGTCATCTGTCATCTGTCATCTTTCATCTGTAATCTGTCATGTGTCACCTGTGATATGTCATTTCACATCTATCAACTGTCATTTGTTATCTGTCATCTGTCATCCGTCATCTGTCATCTGTCATCTGTCATCTGTCATCTGTCATCTGTCATCTGTCACCTGTCATGTGACATCTGTCATCTGTCATCTGTCATCTGTCATCTGTCATCTGTCATCTGTCATCTGTCATCTGTCATCTGACATCTGTCATCTGTCATCTGTCATCTGTCACCTGTCATCTGTCATCTGTCTTCTGTCATTGGTTATCTGTTATCTGTTATCTGTCATCTGTCATCTGTCATCTGTCATCTGTAGTCTGTCATCTGTTATCTGTCATCTGTCATCTGTCATCTCTCATCTGTCATCTGTCATCTTTCATCTGTCATCTGTCATGTGTCACCTGTGATGTGTCATTTCACATCTGTCAACTGTCATTTGTCATCTGTCATCTGTCACCTGTCATGTGACATCTGTCATTTGTCATCTGTCATCTGTCATCTGTCATCTGTCATCTGTCATCTGTCATCTGTCATCTGTCATCTGTCATCTGTCATCTGTCATCTGTCATCTGTCATCTGTCATCTGTCATCTGTCATCTGTCATCTGTCATCTGTCATCTGTCATCTGTCATCTGTCATCTGTCATCTGTCATCTGTCATCTGTCATCTGTCATCTGTCATCTGTCATCTGTCATCTGTCATCTGTCATCTGTCATGTGTCATCTGTCATCTGTCATCTGTCATCTGTCATCTGTCATCTGTCATCTGTCATCTGTCATTTGTCATCTGTCATCTGTCATCTGTCACCTGTCATGTGACATCTGTCATCTGTCATCTGACATCTGTCATCTGTCATCTGTCACCTGTCATCTGTCATCTGTCATCTGTCATCTGTCATCTGTCATCTGTCATCTGTCATCTGTCATCTGTCATCTGTCATCTGTCATCTATCATCTGTCATCTGTCATCTGTCATGCGTCAACTCTAATCTGTCATCTGTTATCTGTCATCTGTCATCTGTCATCTGTCATCTGTCATCTGTCATCCGTCATCTGTCATCTGTCATCTGTCATCTGTCATCTGTCATCTGTCATCTTTCATCTGTCATCTGTCATGTGTCACCTGTGATGTGTCATTTCACATCTGTCAACTGTCATTTGTCATCTGTCATCTGTCACCTGTCATGTGACATCTGTCATTTGTCATCTGTCATCTGTCATCTGTCATGCGTCAACTCTAATCTGTCATCTGTCATCTGTCATCTGTCATCTGTCATCTGTCATCTGTCATGTGTCATCTGTCATCTGTAGTCTGTCATCTGTTATCTGTCATCTGTCATCTGTCATCTCTCATCTGTCATCTGTCATCTTTCATCTGTCATCTGTCATGTGTCACCTGTGATGTGTCATTTCACATCTGTCAACTGTCATTTGTCATCTGTCATCTGTCACCTGTCATGTGACATCTGTCATTTTTCATCTGTCATCTGTCATCTGTCATCTGTCATCTGTCATCTGTCATCTGTCATCTGTCATCTGTCATCTGTCATCTGTCATCTGTCATCTGTCATCTGTCATCTGTCATCTGTCATCTGTCATCTGTCATCTGTCATCTGTCACCTGTCATCTGTCATCTGTCATCTGTCATCTGTCATCTGTCATCTGTCATCTGTCATCTGTCATCTGTCATCTGTCATCTGTCATCTGTCATCTGTCATCTGTCATGTGTCATCTGTCATCTGTCATCTGTCATCTGTCATCTGTCATCTGTCATCTGTCATCCGTCATCTGTCATCTGTCATTTGTCATCTGTCATCTGTCATCTGTCATCTGTCATCTGTCATCTGTCATCTGTCATCTGTCATCTGTCATCTGTCATCTGTCATCTGTCATCTGTCATCTGTCATCTGTCATCTGTCATCTGTCATCTGTCATCTGTCATCTGTCATCTGTCATCTGTCATCCGTCATCTGTCATCTGTCATCTGTCATCTGTCATCTGTCATCGGTCATCTGTCATCTGTCACCTGTCATGTGACATCTGTCATCTGACATCTGTCATCTGTCATCTGTCACCTGTCATCTGTCATCTGTCATCTGTCATCTGTCATCTGTCATCTGTCATCTGTCATCTGTCATCTGTCATCTGTCATCTGTCATCTGTCATCTGTCATCTGTCATCTGTCATCTGTCATATGTCATCTGTCATCTGTCATCTGTCATCTGTCATCTGTCATCTGTCATCTGTCATCTGTCATCTGTCATCTGTCATCTGTCATCTATCATCTGTCATCTGTCATCTGTCATGCGTCAACTCTAATCTGTCATCTGTTATCTGTCATCTGTCATCTGTCATCTGTCATCTGTCATCTGTCATCTGTCATCTGTCATCTGTCATCTGTCATCTGTCATCTGTCATCTGTTATCTGTTATCTGTCATCTGTCATCTGTCATCTGTCATGTGACATCTGTCACCCGTCATCTGTCATCTGTCATCTGACATCTGACATCTGTCATCTGTCACCTGTCATCTGTCATCTGTCATCTGTCATCTGTCATCTGTCATCTGTCATCTGTCATCTGTCATCTGTCATCTGTCATCTGTCATCTGTCATCTGTCATCTGTCATCTGTCATCTGTCATCTGTCATCTGTCATCTGTCATCTGTCATCTGTCATCTGTCATCTGTCATCTGTCATCTGTCATCTGTCATCTGTCATCTGTCATCTGTCATGTGTCATCTGTCATCTGTCATCTGTCATCTGTCATCTGTCATCTGTCATCTGTCATCTGTCATCTGTCATCTGTCATTTGTCATCTGTCATCTGTCATCTGTCACCTGTCATGTGACATCTGTCATCTGTCATCTGACATCTGTCATCTGTCATCTGTCACCTGTCATCTGTCATCTGTCATCTGTCATCTGTCATCTGTCATCTGTCATCTGTCATCTGTCATCTGTCATCTGTCATCTGTCATCTGTCATCTGTCATCTGTCATCTGTCATCTGTCATCTGTCATCTGTCATCTATCATCTGTCATCTGTCATCTGTCATGCGTCAACTCTAATCTGTCATCTGTTATCTGTCATCTGTCATCTGTCATCTGTCATCTGTCATCCGTCATCTGTCATCTGTCATCTGTCATCTGTCATCTGTCATCTGTCATCTTTCATCTGTCATCTGTCATGTGTCACCTGTGATGTGTCATTTCACATCTGTCAACTGTCATTTGTCATCTGTCATCTGTCACCTGTCATGTGACATCTGTCATTTGTCATCTGTCATCTGTCATCTGTCATGCGTCAACTCTAATCTGTCATCTGTCATCTGTCATCTGTCATCTGTCATCTGTCATGTGTCATCTGTCATCTGAAGTCTGTCATCTGTTATCTGTCATCTGTCATCTGTCATCTCTCATCTGTCATCTGTCATCTTTCATCTGTCATCTGTCATGTGTCACCTGTGATGTGTCATTTCACATCTGTCAACTGTCATTTGTCATCTGTCATCTGTCACCTGTCATGTGACATCTGTCATTTTTCATCTGTCATCTGTCATCTGTCATCTGTCATCTGTCATCTGTCATCTGTCATCTGTCATCTGTCATCTGTCATCTGTCATCTGTCATCTGTCATCTGTCATCTGTCATCTGTCATCTGTCACCTGTCATCTGTCATCTGTCATCTGTCATCTGTTATCTGTCATCTGTCATCTGTCATCTGTCATCTGTCATCTGTCATCTGTCATCTGTCATCTGTCATCTGTCATGTGTCATCTGTCATCTGTCATCTGTCATCTGTCATCTGTCATCTGTCATCTGTCATCTGTCATCTGTCATCTGTCATTTGTCATCTGTCATCTGTCATCTGTCATCTGTCATCTGTCATCTGTCATCTGTCATCTGTCATCTGTCATCTGTCATCTGTCATCTGTCATCTGTCATCTGTCATCTGTCATCTGTCATCTGTCATCTGTCATCTGTCATCTGTCATCCGTCATCTGTCATCTGTCATCTGTCATCTGTCATCTGTCATCGGTCATCTGTCATCTGTCACCTGTCATGTGACATCTGTCATCTGACATCTGTCATCTGTCATCTGTCACCTGTCATCTGTCATCTGTCATCTGTCATCTGTCATCTGTCATCTGTCATCTGTCATCTGTCATCTGTCATCTGTCATCTGTCATCTGTCATCTGTCATCTGTCATCTGTCATCTGTCATATGTCATCTGTCATCTGTCATCTGTCATCTGTCATCTGTCATCTGTCATCTGTCATCTGTCATCTGTCATCTGTCATCTGTCATCTATCATCTGTCATCTGTCATCTGTCATGCGTCAACTCTAATCTGTCATCGGTTATCTGTCATCTGTCATCTGTCATCTGTCATCTGTCATCTGTCATCTGTCATCTGTCATCTGTCATCTGTCATCTGTCATCTGTTATCTGTTATCTGTCATCTGTCATCTGTCATCTGTCATGTGACATCTGTCACCTGTCATCTGTCATCTGTCATCTGACATCTGACATCTGTCATCTGTCATCTGTCATCTGTCATCTGTCATCTGTCATCTGTCATCTGTCATCTGTCATCTGTCATCTGTCATCTGTCATCTGTCATCTGTCATTTGTCATCTGTCATCTGTCATCTGTCATCTGTCATCTGTCATCTGTCATCTGTCATCTGTCATCTGTCATCTGTCATTTGTCATTTGTCATCTGTCATGTGTCACCTGTGATGTGTCAGCTGTCATCTATCACCTGTTATTTGTCATCTGTCATCTGTTCACTGTCATCTGTCAGCTGTCATCTTTCATATGTCAACTGTTATGTATCACCTGTGATGTGTCATCTGTCATCTGTTATCTGTCATCTGCCATCTGTCATCTGTTATCTGTCAGCTGTCATCTGTCATCTATCATCTGTCATTTGTCATCTGTCATCTGCCATCCGTCATCTCTCGTGTCTCACCTGTGATGTGTCATCTGTCATCTGTCATCTATCACCTGTCATTTGTCATCTGTCATCTGTCATGTGACATCTGTCATCTGTCATCTGTCATCTGTCATCTGTCATCTGTCATCTGTCATCTGTCATCTGTCATCTGTCATTTGACATCTGTCATCTGTCATCTGTCATCTGTCATCTGTCACCTGTCATCTGTCATCTGTCATCTGTCATCTGTCATCTGTCATCTGTCATCTGTCATCTGTCATCTGTCATCTGTCATCTGTCATCTGTTATCTGTCATCTGTCATCTGTCATCTGTCACTTGTCATCTGTCATCTGTCATCTGTCATCTGTCATCTGTCATCTGTCATCTGTCATCTGTCATCTGTCATCTGTCATCTGTCATCTGTCATCTGTCATCTGTCATCTGTCATCTGTCATCTGTCATCTGTCATCTGTCATCTGTCATTTGTCATTTGTCATCTGTCATGTGTCACCTGTGATGTGTCAGCTGTCATCTATCACCTGTTATTTGTCATCTGTCATCTGTCATCTGTCATCTGTCATCTGTCATCTGTCATCTGTCATCTGTCATCTGTCATCTGTCATCTGTCATCTGTCATCTGTCATCTGTCATCTGTCATCTGTCATCTGTCATCTGTCATCTGTCATCTGTCATCTGTCATCTGTCATCTGTCATCTGTCATCTGTCATCTGTCATCTGTCATCTGTTATCTGTCATATGTCATCTGTCATCTGTGATCTGTCATCTGTCATCTGTCATTGGTTATCTGTTATCTGTCATCTGTCATCTGTCATCTGTCATCTGTTATCTGTCATCTGTCATCTGTCATCTGTCATCTGTCATCTGTCATCTGTCATCTTTCATCTGTCATCTGTCATCTGTCATCTGTCATCTGTCATCTGTCATGCGTCAACTCTAATCTGTCATCTGTTATCTGTCATCTGTCATCTGTCATCTGTCATCTGTCATCTGTCATCTGTCATCTGTCATCTGTCATCTGTCATCTGTCATCTGTCATCTGTTATCTGTTATCTGTCATCTGTCATCTGTCATCTGTCATGTGACATCTGTCACCTGTCATCTGTCATCTGTCATCTGACATCTGACATCTGTCATCTGTCATCTGTCATGTGTCACCTATGATGTGTCAGCTGTCATCTATCACCTGTTATTTGTCATCTGTCATCTGTTCACTGTCATCTGTCAGCTGTCATCTTTCATCTGTCAACTGTTATGTATCACCTGTGATGTGTCATCTGTCATCTGTTATCTGTCATCTGCCATCTGTTATCTGTCAGCTGTCATCTGTCATCTATCATCTGTCATTTGTCATCTGTCATCTGTCATCTGTCATCTGTCATCTATCATCTGTCATCTGTCATCTGTCATCTGTCATCTGTCATCTGTTATCTGTCATCTGTCATCTGTCATCTGTCATCTGTCATCTGTCATCTGTCATCTTTCATCTGTCATCTGTCATCTGTCATCTGTTATCTGTCATCTGTCATCTGTCATCTGTCATCTGTCATCTGTCATCTGTCATCTGTCATCTGTCATCTGTCATCTGTCATCTGTCATCTGTTATCTGTTATCTGTCATCTGTCATCTGTCATCTATCATGTGACATCTGTCACCTGTCATCTGTCATCTGTCATGTGTCACCTGTGATGTGTCATTTCACATCTGTCAACTGTCATTTGTTATCTGTCATCTGTCATCCGTCATCTGTCATCTGTCATCTGTCACCTGTCATCTGTCATCTGTCATCTGTCATCTGTCATCTGTCATCTGTCATCTGTCACCTGTCATGTGACATCTGTCATCTGTCATCTGTCATCTGACATCTGTCATCTGTCATCTGTCACCTGTCATCTGTCATCTGTCATCTGTCATTTGTCATCTGTTATCTGTGATCTGTCATCTGTCATCTGTCATCTGTCATCTGTCATCTTTCATCTGTCATCTGTCATGTGTCACCTGTGATGTGTCATTTCACATCTGTCAACTGTCATTTGTTATCTGTCATCTGTCATCCGTCATCTGTCATCTGTCATCTGTCACCTGTCATCTGTCATCTGTCATCTGTCATCTGTCATCTGTCATCTGTCTTCTGTCATCTGTCATCTGTCATCTGTCTTCTGTCATCTGTCATCTGTCATCTGTCATCTGTCATCTGTCATCTATCATCTATCATCTGTCATCTGTCATCTGTCATGTGTCAACTCTCATCTGTCATTTGTCATCTGTCAGCTGTCAGCTGTCATCTGTCATCTGTCATCTGTCATCTGTCATCTGTCATCTGTCATCTGTCATCTGTAATGTGTCATCTGTCATCTGTCATCTGTCAACTGTCATTTGTTATCTGTCATCTGTAATCGGTCATCCGTCATCTGTCATCTGTCATCTGTCATCTGTCACCTGTAATGTGACATCTGTCATCTGTCATCTGTCATCTGTCATTTGTCATCTGTCATCTGTCATCTGTCATCTGTCACCTGTCATCTGTCATCTGTCATCTGTCATCTGTCATCTGTCTTCTGTCACCTGTCATGTGACATCTGTCATCTGTCATCTGTCATCTGTCATCTGTCATCTGTCATCTGTCATCTGTTATCTGTCATCTGTCATCTGTCATCTGTCATCTGTCATCTGTCATCTTTCATCTGTCATCTGTCATGTGTCACCTGTGATGTGTCATTTCACATCTGTCAACTGTCATTTGTCATCTGTCATCTGTCTTCTGTCACCTGTCATGTGACATCTGTCATCTGTCATCTGTCATCTGTCATCTGTCATCTGTCATCTGTCATCTGTCATCTGTCATCTGTCATCTGTCATCTGTCATCTGTCATCTGTCATCTGTCATCTGTCATCTGTCATCTGTCATCTGTCATCTGTCATCTGTCATCTGTCATCTGTCATGTGTCATCTGTCATTTGTCATCTGTCATCTGTCATCTGTCATCTGTCATCTGTTATCTGTCATCTGTCATCTGTCATCTGTCATGTGACATCTGTCACCTGTCATCTGTCATCTGTCATCTGTCATCTGTCATCTGTCATCTGTCATCTGTCATCTGTCATCTGTCATCTGTCATCTGTCATCTGTCATCTGTCATCTGTTATCTGTCATCTGTCATCTGTCATCTGTCATTTGTCATCTGTTATCTGTCATCTGTCATGTGACATCTGTCATCTGTCATCTGTCATCTTTCATCTGTGATCTGTCATGTGTCACCTGTGATGTGTCATTTCACATCTGTCATCTGTCATTTGTCATCTGTCATCTGTCATCTGTCATCTGTCATGTGACATCTGTCATCTGTCATCTGTCATCTGTCATCTGTCATCTGTCATCTGTCATCTGTCATCTGTCATCTGTCATCTGTCATCTCACATCTGTCATCTGTCATCTGTCATCTGTCATCTGTCATCTGTCATCTGTCATCTGTCATCTGTCATCTGGCATCTGTCATCTGTCATCTGTCATCTGTCAGCTGTCATCCGTCATCCGTCATCCGTCATCCGTCATCTGTCATCTGTCATCTGTCATCTGTCACCTGTCATGTGACATCTGTTATCTGTCATCTTCACCTGGCACCTGTCATCTGTCATCTGTCATCTGTCATCTGTCATCTGTCATCTGTCATCTGTCATCTGTCATCTGTCATCTGTCATCTGTCATATGTCGTCTGTCATCTGTCATTTGTCATTTCTCATTTGTCATGTGTCATCTGCCATCTGTCATCTTTCATCTGTCATCTGTCATCTGTCATCTGTCATCTGTCATCTGTCATCTGTAATCTGTCATCTGTCACCAGTCATCTGTCATCTGTCATGTGACATCTGTAATCTGTCATCCCACATCTGTCATCTGTCATCTGTCATCTGTCATCTGTCATCTGTCATCTGTCATCTGTCATCTGTCATCTGTCATCTGTCATCTGTCATCTGTCATCTGTCATCTGTCATCTGTCATCTGTCATCTGTCATCTGTTATCTGTCATATGTCATCTGTCATCTGTCATCTGTCATCTGTCATCTGTCATCTGTCATTGGTTATCTGTTATCTGTCATCTGTCATCTGTCATCTGTCATCTGTCATCTGTCATCTGTTATCTGTCATCTGTCATCTGTCATCTGTCATCTGTCATCTGTCATCTTTCATCTGTCATCTGTCATGTGTCACCTGTGATGTGTCATTTCACATCTGTCAACTGTCATTTGTCATCTGTCATCTGTCATCTGTCACCTGTCATGTGACATCTGTCATCTGTCATCTTTCATCTATCATCTGTTATCTGTCATCTGTCATCTGTCATCTGTCATCTGTCATCTGTCATCTGTCATCTGTCATCTGTCATCTGTCATCTGTCATCTGTCATCTGTCATCTGTCATCTGTCATCTGTCATCTGTCATCTGTCATCTGTCATCTGTCATGTGTCATCTGTCATCTGTCATCTGTCATCTGTCATCTGTTATCTGTCATCTGTCATCTGTCATCTGTCATCTGTCATGTGACATCTGTCACCTGTCATCTGTCATCTGTCATCTGTCATCTGTCATCTGTCATCTGTCATCTGTCATCTGTCATCTGTCATCTGTCATCCGTTATCTGTCATCTGTCATCTGTCATCTGTCATCTGTCATCGGTCATCTGTCATCTGTCATCTGTCATGTGACATCTGTCATCTGTCATCTGTCATCTGTCATCTGCCATCTGTCATCTGACATCTGACATCTGTCAACTGTAATCTGTCACTTGTCATCTGACATCTGTCAGCTATCATCTGTCATCTGTCATGTGTCACCTGTGATGTGTCATTTCACATCTGTCAACTGTCATTTGTTATCTGTCATCTGTCATCCGTCATCTGTCATCTGTCATCTGTCATCTGTCATCTGTCATCTGTCATCTGTCATCTGTCATCTGTCATCTGTCATCTGTCATCTGTCATCTGTCATCTGTCATCTGTCATCTGTCATCTGTCATCTGTCATCTGTCATCTGTCATCTGTCATCTGTCATCTGTCATATGTCATCTGTCATCTGTCATCTGTCATCTGTCATCCGTCATCTGTCATCTGTCATCTGTCATCTGTCATCTGTCATCTGTCATCGGTCATCTGTCATCTGTCATCTGTCATGTGACATCTGTCATCTGTCATCTGTCATCTGTCATCTGTCATCTGTCATCTGACATCTGACATCTGTCAACTGTCATCTGTCACTTGTCATCTGTCATCTGTCATCTATCATCTGTCATCTGTCATGTGTCACCTGTGATGTGTCATTTCACATCTGTCAACTGTCATTTGTTATCTGTCATCTGTCATCCATCATCTGTCATCTGTCATCTGTCATCTGTCATCTGTCATCTGTCACCTGTCATGTGACATCTGTCATCTGTCATCTGTCATCTGACATCTGTCATCTGTCATCTGTCACCTGTCATCTGTCATCTGTCATCTGTCATTTGTCATCTGTTATCTGTGATCTGTCATCTGTCATCTGTCATCTGTCATCTGTCGTCTTTCATCTGTCATCTGTCATGTGTCACCTGTGATGTGTCATTTCACATCTGTCAACTGTCATTTGTTATCTGTCATCTGTCATCCGTCATCTGTCATCTGTCATCTGTCACCTGTCATCTGTCATCTGTCATCTGTCATCTGTCATCTGTCATCTATCATCTATCATCTGTCATCTGTCATCTGTCATGTGTCAACTCTCATCTGTCATTTGTCATCTGTCAGCTGTCAGCTGTCATCTGTCATCTGTCATCTGTCATCTGTCATCTGTCATTTGTCATCTGTCATCTGTCATCTGTCATCTGTCACCTGTCATCTGTCATCTGTCATCTGTCATCTGTCATCTGTCTTCTGTCATCTGTCATCTGTCATCTGTCATCTGTCATCTGTCATCTGTCATCTGTCATCTGTCATCTGTCATCTGTCATCTGTCATCTGTCATCTGTCATCTGTCATCTGTCATCTGTCATCTGTCATCTGTCATCTGTCATCTGTCATCTGTCATCTGTCATCTGTCATCTGTCATCTGTCATATGTCATCTGTCATCTGTCATCTGTCATCTGTCATCTGTCATCTGTCATCTGTCATCTGTCATCTGTCATCTCTCATCTGTCATCTGTAATCTGTCATTTGTTATCTGTCATCTGTCATCTGTCATTTGTCATCTGTCATCTGTCATCTGTCATCTGTCATCTGTCATCTGTCATCTGTCATCTGTCATCTGTCATCTGACATCTGTCATCTGTCATCTGTCATCTGTCACCTGTCACCTGTCATCTGTCATCTGTCATCTGTCATCTGTCATCTGTCATCTGTTATCTGTCATCTGTCATCTGTCATCTGTCATCTGTCATCTGTCATCTGTCATCTGTCATCTGTCATCTGTCATCTGTCATCTGTCATCTGTCATCTGTCATCTGTCATCGGTCATCTGTCATCTGTCATCTGTCAGCTGTCATCTGTCATCTGTCATCTGTCATCTGTCATCTGTCATCTGTCATTTGTCATCTGTTATCTGTCATCTATCATCTGTCATCCGTCATCTGTCATCTATCATCTGTCATCCGTCATCTGTCATCTGTCATCTTTCATCTGTCATCTGTCATCTGTCATCTGTCGTCTGTCATCTGTCATCTGTCATCTGTAATCTGTCATTTGTTATCTGTCGTCTGTCATCTGTCATCTGTCATCTGTCATCTGTCATCTGTCATCTGTCATCTGTCATCTGTCATCTGTCATCTGTCATCTGTCATCTGTCATCTGTCATCTGTCATCTGTCATCTGTCATCTGTCATCTGTCATCTGTCATCTGACATCTGTCATCTGTCATCTGTCACCTGTCATCTGTCATCTGTCATCTGGCATCTGTCATCTGTCATCTGTCATCTGTCATCTGTCATCTGTCATCTGTCATCTGTCATCTGTCATCTGTCATCTGTCATCTGTCATCTGTCATCTGTCATCTGTCATCTGTCATCTGCCATCTGTCATCTGTCATCTGTCATCTGTCAGCTGTCATCTGTCATCTGTCATCTGTCATCTGTCATCTGTCATCTGTCATCTGTCATCTGTCATCTGTCATCTGTCATCTGTCATCTGTCATCTGTCATTTGTCATCTGTTATCTGTCATCTGTCATCTGTCATCTGTCATCTGTCATCTGTCATCTGTCATCTGTCATCTGTCATCTGTCACCTTTTTCTGTCATCTGTCATGTGTCACCTGTGATATGTCATTTCACATCTATCAACTGTCATTTGTTATCTGTCATCTGTCATCCGTCATCTGTCATCTGTCATCTGTCATCTGTCATCTGTCATCTGTCATCTGTCATCTGTCACCTGTCATGTGACATCTGTCATCTGTCATCTGTCATCTGTCATCTGTCATCTGTCATCTGTCATCTGTCATCTGTCATCTGTCATCTGACATCTGTCATCTGTCATCTGTCACCTGTCATCTGTCATCTGTCATCTGTCATTGGTTATCTGTTATCTGTTATCTGTCATCTGTCATCTGTCATCTGTAGTCTGTCATCTGTTATCTGTCATCTGTCATCTGTCATCTGTCATCTGTCATCTCTCATCTGTCATCTGTCATCTTTCATCTGTCATCTGTCATGTGTCACCTGTGATGTGTCATTTCACATCTGTCAACTGTCATTTGTCATCTGTCATCTGTCACCTGTCATGTGACATCTGTCATTTGTCATCTGTCATCTGTCATCTGTCATCTGTCATCTGTCATCTGTCATCTGTCATCTGTCATCTGTCATCTGTCATCTGTCATCTGTCATCTGTCATCTGTCATCTGTCATCTGTCATCTGTCATCTGTCATCTGTCATCTGTCATCTGTCATCTGTCAGCTGTCATCTGTCATCTGTCATCTGTCATCTGTCATCTGTCATCTGTCATTTGTCATCTGTCATCTGTCATCTTTCATCTGTAATCTGTCATGTGTCACCTGTGATATGTCATTTCACATCTATCAACTGTCATTTGTTATCTGTCATCTGTCATCCGTCATCTGTCATCTGTCATCTGTCATCTGTCATCTGTCATCTGTCATCTGTCACCTGTCATGTGACATCTGTCATCTGTCATCTGTCATCTGTCATCTGTCATCTGTCATCTGTCATCTGTCATCTGTCATCTGACATCTGTCATCTGTCATCTGTCATCTGTCACCTGTCATCTGTCATCTGTCTTCTGTCATTGGTTATCTGTTATCTGTTATCTGTCATCTGTCATCTGTCATCTGTCATCTGTAGTCTGTCATCTGTTATCTGTCATCTGTCATCTGTCATCTCTCATCTGTCATCTGTCATCTTTCATCTGTCATCTGTCATGTGTCACCTGTGATGTGTCATTTCACATCTGTCAACTGTCATTTGTCATCTGTCATCTGTCACCTGTCATGTGACATCTGTCATTTGTCATCTGTCATCTGTCATCTGTCATCTGTCATCTGTCATCTGTCATCTGTCATCTGTCATCTGTCATCTGTCATCTGTCATCTGTCATCTGTCATCTGTCATCTGTCATCTGTCATCTGTCATCTGTCATCTGTCATCTGTCATCTGTCATCTGTCATCTGTCATCTGTCATCTGTCATCTGTCATCTGTCATCTGTCATCTGTCATCTGTCATGTGTCATCTGTCATCTGTCATCTGTCATCTGTCATCTGTCATCTGTCATCTGTCATCTGTCATCTGTCATCTGTCATTTGTCATCTGTCATCTGTCATCTGTCACCTGTCATGTGACATCTGTCATCTGTCATCTGACATCTGTCATCTGTCATCTGTCACCTGTCATCTGTCATCTGTCATCTGTCATCTGTCATCTGTCATCTGTCATCTGTCATCTGTCATCTGTCATCTGTCATCTGTCATCTGTCATCTATCATCTGTCATCTGTCATCTGTCATGCGTCAACTCTAATCTGTCATCTGTTATCTGTCATCTGTCATCTGTCATTTGTCATCTGTCATCTGTCATCCGTCATCTGTCATCTGTCATCTGTCATCTGTCATCTGTCATCTGTCATCTGTCATCTTTCATCTGTCATCTGTCATGTGTCACCTGTGATGTGTCATTTCACATCTGTCAACTGTCATTTGTCATCTGTCATCTGTCACCTGTCATGTGACATCTGTCATTTGTCATCTGTCATCTGTCATCTGTCATGCGTCAACTCTAATCTGTCATCTGTCATCTGTCATCTGTCATCTGTCATCTGTCATCTGTCATGTGTCATCTGTCATCTGTAGTCTGTCATCTGTTATCTGTCATCTGTCATCTGTCATCTCTCATCTGTCATCTGTCATCTTTCATCTGTCATCTGTCATGTGTCACCTGTGATGTGTCATTTCACATCTGTCAACTGTCATTTGTCATCTGTCATCTGTCACCTGTCATGTGACATCTGTCATTTTTCATCTGTCATCTGTCATCTGTCATCTGTCATCTGTCATCTGTCATCTGTCATCTGTCATCTGTCATCTGTCATCTGTCATCTGTCATCTGTCATCTGTCATCTGTCATCTGTCATCTGTCATCTGTCATCTGTCATCTGTCATCTGTCATCTGTCACCTGTCATCTGTCATCTGTCATCTGTCATCTGTCATCTGTCATCTGTCATCTGTCATCTGTCATCTGTCATCTGTCATCTGTCATCTGTCATCTGTCATGTGTCATCTGTCATCTGTCATCTGTCATCTGTCATCTGTCATCTGTCATCTGTCATCCGTCATCTGTCATCTGTCATTTGTCATCTGTCATCTGTCATCTGTCATCTGTCATCTGTCATCTGTCATCTGTCATCTGTCATCTGTCATCTGTCATCTGTCATCTGTCATCTGTCATCTGTCATCTGTCATCTGTCATCTGTCATCTGTCATCTGTCATCTGTCATCTGTCATCTGTCATCTGTCATCCGTCATCTGTCATCTGTCATCTGTCATCTGTCATCTGTTATCGGTCATCTGTCATCTGTCACCTGTCATGTGACATCTGTCATCTGACATCTGTCATCTGTCATCTGTCACCTGTCATCTGTCATCTGTCATCTGTCATCTGTCATCTGTCTCCTGTCATCTGTCATCTGTCATCTGTCATCTGTCATCTGTCATCTGTCATCTGTCATCTGTCATCTGTCATCTGTCATCTGTCATCTGTCATCTGTCATCTGTCATCTGTCATCTATCATCTGTCATCTGTCATCTGTCATGCGTCAACTCTAATCTGTCATCTGTTATCTGTCATCTGTCATCTGTCATGCGTCAACTCTAATCTGTCATCTGTTATCTGTCATCTGTCATCTGTCATCTGTCATCTGTCATCTGTCATCTGTCATCTGTCATCTGTCATCTGTCATCTGTCATCTGTTATCTGTTATCTGTCATCTGTCATCTGTCATCTGTCATGTGACATCTGTCACCCGTCATCTGTCATCTGTCATCTGACATCTGACATCTGTCATCTGTCACCTGTCATCTGTCATCTGTCATCTGTCATCTGTCATCTGTCATCTGTCATCTGTCATCTGTCATCTGTCATCTGTCATCTGTCATCTGTCATCTGTCATCTGTCATCTGTCATCTGTCATCTGTCATCTGTCATCTGTCATCTGTCATCTGTCATCTGTCATCTGTCATCTGTCATCTGTCATCTGTCATCTGTCATCTGTCATCTGTCATCTGTCATGTGTCATCTGTCATCTGTCATCTGTCATCTGTCATCTGTCATCTGTCATCTGTCATCTGTCATCTGTCATCTGTCATCTGTCATTTGTCATCTGTCATCTGTCATCTGTCACCTGTCATGTGACATCTGTCATCTGACATCTGTCATCTGTCATCTGTCACCTGTCATCTGTCATCTGTCATCTGTCATCTGTCATCTGTCATCTGTCATCTGTCATCTGTCATCTGTCATCTGTCATCTGTCATCTGTCATCTGTCATCTGTCATCTGTCATCTGTCATCTGTCATCTGTCATCTATCATCTGTCATCTGTCATCTGTCATGCGTCAACTCTAATCTGTCATCTGTTATCTGTCATCTGTCATCTGTCATCTGTCATCTGTCATCTGTCATCCGTCATCTGTCATCTGTCATCTGTCATCTGTCATCTGTCATCTGTCATCTTTCATCTGTCATCTGTCATGTGTCACCTGTGATGTGTCATTTCACATCTGTCAACTGTCATTTGTCATCTGTCATCTGTCACCTGTCATGTGACATCTGTCATTTGTCATCTGTCATCTGTCATCTGTCATGCGTCAACTCTAATCTGTCATCTGTCATCTGTCATCTGTCATCTGTCATCTGTCATGTGTCATCTGTCATCTGAAGTCTGTCATCTGTTATCTGTCATCTGTCATCTGTCATCTCTCATCTGTCATCTGTCATCTTTCATCTGTCATCTGTCATGTGTCACCTGTGATGTGTCATTTCACATCTGTCAACTGTCATTTGTCATCTGTCATCTGTCACCTGTCATGTGACATCTGTCATTTTTCATCTGTCATCTGTCATCTGTCATCTGTCATCTGTCATCTGTCATCTGTCATCTGTCATCTGTCATCTGTCATCTGTCATCTGTCATCTGTCATCTGTCATCTGTCATCTGTCACCTGTCATCTGTCATCTGTCATCTGTCATCTGTCATCTGTCATCTGTCATCTGTCATCTGTCATCTGTCATCTGTCATCTGTCATCTGTCATCTGTCATGTGTCATCTGTCATCTGTCATCTGTCATCTGTCATCTGTCATCTGTCATCTGTCATCTGTCATCTGTCATCTGTCATTTGTCATCTGTCATCTGTCATCTGTCATCTGTCATCTGTCATCTGTCATCTGTCATCTGTCATCTGTCATCTGTCATCTGTCATCTGTCATCTGTCATCTGTCATCTGTCATCTGTCATCTGTCATCTGTCATCTGTCATCTGTCATCCGTCATCTGTCATCTGTCATCTGTCATCTGTCATCTGTCATCGGTCATCTGTCATCTGTCACCTGTCATGTGACATCTGTCATCTGACATCTGTCATCTGTCATCTGTCACCTGTCATCTGTCATCTGTCATCTGTCATCTGTCATCTGTCATCTGTCATCTGTCATCTGTCATCTGTCATCTGTCATCTGTCATCTGTCATCTGTCATCTGTCATCTGTCATCTGTCATATGTCATCTGTCATCTGTCATCTGTCATCTGTCATCTGTCATCTGTCATCTGTCATCTGTCATCTGTCATCTGTCATCTGTCATCTATCATCTGTCATCTGTCATCTGTCATGCGTCAACTCTAATCTGTCATCTGTTATCTGTCATCTGTCATCTGTCATCTGTCATCTGTCATCTGTCATCTGTCATCTGTCATCTGTCATCTGTCATCTGTCATCTGTTATCTGTTATCTGTCATCTGTCATCTGTCATCTGTCATGTGACATCTGTCACCTGTCATCTGTCATCTGTCATCTGACATCTGACATCTGTCATCTGTCATCTGTCATCTGTCATCTGTCATCTGTCATCTGTCATCTGTCATCTGTCATCTGTCATCTGTCATCTGTCATCTGTCATCTGTCATCTGTCATCTGTCATCTGTCATCTGTCATCTGTCATCTGTCATCTGTCATCTGTCATCTGTCATCTGTCATCTGTCATCTGTCATTTGTCATTTGTCATCTGTCATGTGTCACCTGTGATGTGTCAGCTGTCATCTATCACCTGTTATTTGTCATCTGTCATCTGTTCACTGTCATCTGTCAGCTGTCATCTTTCATATGTCAACTGTTATGTATCACCTGTGATGTGTCATCTGTCATCTGTTATCTGTCATCTGCCATCTGTCATCTGTTATCTGTCAGCTGTCATCTGTCATCTATCATCTGTCATTTGTCATCTGTCATCTGCCATCCGTCATCTCTCGTGTCTCACCTGTGATGTGTCATCTGTCATCTGTCATCTATCACCTGTCATTTGTCATCTGTCATCTGTCATGTGACATCTGTCATCTGTCATCTGTCATCTGTCATCTGTCATCTGTCATCTGTCATCTGTCATCTGTCATCTGTCATTTGACATCTGTCATCTGTCATCTGTCATCTGTCATCTGTCACCTGTCATCTGTCATCTGTCATCTGTCATCTGTCATCTGTCATCTGTCATCTGTCATCTGTCATCTGTCATCTGTCATCTGTCATCTGTTATCTGTCATCTGTCATCTGTCATCTGTCACTTGTCATCTGTCATCTGTCATCTGTCATCTGTCATCTGTCATCTGTCATCTGTCATCTGTCATCTGTCATCTGTCATCTGTCATCTGTCATCTGTCATCTGTCATCTGTCATCTGTCATCTGTCATCTGTCATCTGTCATCTGTCATTTGTCATTTGTCATCTGTCATGTGTCACCTGTGATGTGTCAGCTGTCATCTATCACCTGTTATTTGTCATCTGTCATCTGTCATCTGTCATCTGTCATCTGTCATCTGTCATCTGTCATCTGTCATCTGTCATCTGTCATCTGTCATCTGTCATCTGTCATCTGTCATCTGTCATCTGTCATCTGTCATCTGTCATCTGTCATCTGTCATCTGTCATCTGTCATCTGTCATCTGTCATCTGTCATCTGTCATCTGTCATCTGTCATCTGTCATCTGTTATCTGTCATATGTCATCTGTCATCTGTGATCTGTCATCTGTCATCTGTCATTGGTTATCTGTTATCTGTCATCTGTCATCTGTCATCTGTCATCTGTTATCTGTCATCTGTCATCTGTCATCTGTCATCTGTCATCTGTCATCTGTCATCTTTCATCTGTCATCTGTCATCTGTCATCTGTCATCTGTCATCTGTCATGCGTCAACTCTAATCTGTCATCTGTTATCTGTCATCTGTCATCTGTCATCTGTCATCTGTCATCTGTCATCTGTCATCTGTCATCTGTCATCTGTCATCTGTCATCTGTCATCTGTCATCTGTCATCTGTCATCTGTTATCTGTTATCTGTCATCTGTCATCTGTCATCTGTCATGTGACATCTGTCACCTGTCATCTGTCATCTGTCATCTGACATCTGACATCTGTCATCTTTCATCTGTCATGTGTCACCTATGATGTGTCAGCTGTCATCTATCACCTGTTATTTGTCATCTGTCATCTGTTCACTGTCATCTGTCAGCTGTCATCTTTCATCTGTCAACTGTTATGTATCACCTGTGATGTGTCATCTGTCATCTGTTATCTGTCATCTGCCATCTGTTATCTGTCAGCTGTCATCTGTCATCTATCATCTGTCATTTGTCATCTGTCATCTGTCATCTGTCATCTGTCATCTGTCATCTATCATCTGTCATCTGTCATCTGTCATCTGTCATCTGTCATCTGTTATCTGTCATCTGTCATCTGTCATCTGTCATCTGTCATCTGTCATCTGTCATCTTTCATCTGTCATCTGTCATCTGTCATCTGTTATCTGTCATCTGTCATCTGTCATCTGTCATCTGTCATCTGTCATCTGTCATCTGTCATCTGTCATCTGTCATCTGTCATCTGTCATCTGTTATCTGTTATCTGTCATCTGTCATCTGTCATCTATCATGTGACATCTGTCACCTGTCATCTGTCATCTGTTATCTGACATCTGACATCTGTCATCTGTCATCTGTCATGTGTCACCTGTGATGTGTCAGCTGTCATCTATCACCTGTTATTTGTCATCTGTCATCTGTCATCTGTCATTGGTTATCTGTTATCTGTCATCTGTCATCTGTCATCTGTCATCTGTCATCTGTCATCTGTCATCTGTCATCTGTCATCTGTCATCTATCATCTGTCATCTGTCATCTGTCATGCGTCAACTCTAATCTGTCATCTGTTATCTGTCATCTGTCATCTGTCATCTGTCATCTGTCATCTGTCATCTGTCATCTGTCATCTGTCATCTGTCATCTGTCATCTGTCATCTGTCATCTGTTATCTGTTATCTGTCATCTGTCACCTGTCATCTGTCATGTGACATCTGTCACCTGTCATCTGTCATCTGTCATCTGACATCTGACATCTGTCATCTGTCATCTGTCACTTGTCATATGTCATCTGTCATCCGTCATCTGTCATCTGTCATCTGTCATCTGTCATCTGTCATCTGTCATCTGTCATCTGTCATCTGTCATCTGTCATCTGTCATCTGTCATTTGTCATCTGTCATGTGTCACCTATGATGTGTCAGCTGTCATCTATCACCTGTTATTTGTCATCTGTCATCTGTTCACTGTCATCTGTCATCTGTCATCTGTCATCTGTCATCTGTCATCTGTCATCTGTCATCTGTCATCTGTCATCTGTCATCTGTCATCTGTCATCTGTCATCTGTCATCTGTCATCCGTTATCTGTCATCTGTCATCTGTCATCTGTCATCTGTCATCGGTCATCTGTCATCTGGCATCTGTCATCTGTCATCTGTCATCTGTCATCTGTCATCTGTCATCTGTCATCTGTCATCTGTCATCTGTCATCTGTCATCCGTCATCCGTCATCTGTCATCTGTCATCTGTCATCTGTCATCTGTCATCTGTCATCTGTCATCTGTCATCTGTCATCTGTAATCTGTCATCTGTCATCTGTCGTCTGTCATCTGTCATCTGTCATCTGTCATCTGTCATCTGTCATCTGTCATCTGTCATCTGTCATCTGTAATCTGTCATCTGACATCTGTCATCTGTCATCTGTCACCTGTCATCTGTCATGTGTCACCTGTGATGTGTCATTTCACATCTGTCAACTGTCATTTGTTATCTGTCATCTGTCATCCGTCATCTGTCATCTGTCATCTGTCATCTGTCATCTGTCATCTGTCATCTGTCACCTGTCACGTGACATCTGTCATCTGTAATCTGTCATCTGACATCTGTCATCTGTCATCTGTCACCTGTCATCTGTCATCTGTCATCTGTCATTTGTCATCTGTTATCTGTCATCTGTCATCTGTCATCTGTCAGCCGTCATCTGTCATGTGTCATCTGTCATCTGTCATCTGTCATCTGTCATCTGTCATCTGTCACCTGTCACGTGACATCTGTCATCTGTAATCTGTCATCTGACATCTGTCATCTGTCATCTGTCACCTGTCATCTGTCATCTGTCATTTGTCATCTGACATCTGTCATCTGTCATCTGTCACCTGTCATCTGTCATCTGTCATCTGTCATTGGTTATCTGTTATCTGTCATCTGTCATCTCTCATCTGTCATCTGTCATCTGTCATCTGTTATCTGTCATCTGTCATCTGTCATCTGTCATCTGTCATCTTTCATCTGTCATCTGTCATGTGTCACCTGTGATGTGTCATTTCACATCTGTCAACTGTCATTTGTCATCTGTCATCTGTCACCTGTCATGTGACATCTGTCATCTGTCATCTGTCATCTGTCATCTGTCATCTGTCGTCTGTCATCTGTCATCTGTCATCTGTCATCTGTCATCTGTCATCTGTCATCTGTCATCTGTCATCTGTCATCTGTCATCTGTCATCTGTCATCTGTCATCTGTCATCTGTCATCTGTCATCTGTCATCTGTCATCTGTCATCTGTCATCTGTCATCTGTCATCTGTCATCTGTCATCTGTCATCTGTCATCTGTCATCTGTCATCTGTCATCTGTCATCTGTCATCTGTCATCTGTCATCCGTCATCTGTCATCTGTCATCTGTCATCTGTCATCTGTCATCTGTCATCGGTCATCTGTCATCTGTCATCTGTCATCTGTCATCTGTCATCTATCATCTGTCATCTGTCATCTGTCATGCGTCAACTCTAATCTGTCATCTGTCATCTATCATCTGTCATCTGTCATCTGTCATCTGTCATCTGTCATCTGTCATCTGTCATCTGTCATCTGTCATCTGTCATCTGTCATCTGTTATCTGTCATCTGTCATCTGTCATCTGTCATGTGACATCTGTCACCTGTCATCTGTCATCTGTCATCTGTCATCTGTCATCTGTCATCTGTCATCTGTCATCTGTCATCTGTCATCTGTCATCTGTCATCTGTCATCTGTCATCTGTCATTTGTCATTTGTCATCTGTCATGTGTCACCTGTGATGTGTCAGCTGTCATCTATCACCTGTTATTTGTCATCTGTCATCTGTCATCTATCAGCTGTCATCTGTCATCTGTCATGCGTCAACTCTAATCTGTCATCTGTCATCTGTCATCTGTCATCTGTCATCTGTCATCTGTCATCTGTCATCTGTCATCTGTCATCTGTTATCTGTCATCTGTCATCTGTCATCTGTCATGTGACATCTGTCATCTGTCATCTGTCATCTGTCATCTGTCATCTGTCATCTGTCATCTGTCATCTGTCATCTGTCATCTGTTATCTGTTATCTGTCATCTGTCATCTGTCATCTATCATGTGACATCTGTCACCTGTCATCTGTCATCTGTTATCTGACATCTGACATCTGTCATCTGTCATCTGTCATGTGTCACCTGTGATGTGTCAGCTGTCATCTATCACCTGTTATTTGTCATCTGTCATCTGTCATCTGTCATTGGTTATCTGTTATCTGTCATCTGTCATCTGTCATCTGTCATCTGTCATCTGTCATCTGTCATCTGTCATCTGTCATCTGTCATCTATCATCTGTCATCTGTCATCTGTCATGCGTCAACTCTAATCTGTCATCTGTTATCTGTCATCTGTCATCTGTCATCTGTCATCTGTCATCTGTCATCTGTCATCTGTCATCTGTCATCTGTCATCTGTCATCTGTCATCTGTCATCTGTTATCTGTTATCTGTCATCTGTCACCTGTCATCTGTCATGTGACATCTGTCACCTGTCATCTGTCATCTGTCATCTGACATCTGACATCTGTCATCTGTCATCTGTCACTTGTCATATGTCATCTGTCATCCGTCATCTGTCATCTGTCATCTGTCATCTGTCATCTGTCATCTGTCATCTGTCATCTGTCATCTGTCATCTGTCATCTGTCATCTGTCATTTGTCATCTGTCATGTGTCACCTATGATGTGTCAGCTGTCATCTATCACCTGTTATTTGTCATCTGTCATCTGTTCACTGTCATCTGTCATCTGTCATCTGTCATCTGTCATCTGTCATCTGTCATCTGTCATCTGTCATCTGTCATCTGTCATCTGTCATCTGTCATCTGTCATCTGTCATCTGTCATCCGTTATCTGTCATCTGTCATCTGTCATCTGTCATCTGTCATCGGTCATCTGTCATCTGTCATCTGTCATCTGTCATCTGTCATCTGTCATCTGTCATCTGTCATCTGTCATCTGTCATCTGTCATCTGTCATCTGTCATCCGTCATCCGTCATCTGTCATCTGTCATCTGTCATCTGTCATCTGTCATCTGTCATCTGTCATCTGTCATCTGTCATCTGTAATCTGTCATCTGTCATCTGTCGTCTGTCATCTGTCATCTGTCATCTGTCATCTGTCATCTGTCATCTGTCATCTGTCATCTGTCATCTGTAATCTGTCATCTGACATCTGTCATCTGTCATCTGTCACCTGTCATCTGTCATGTGTCACCTGTGATGTGTCATTTCACATCTGTCAACTGTCATTTGTTATCTGTCATCTGTCATCCGTCATCTGTCATCTGTCATCTGTCATCTGTCATCTGTCATCTGTCATCTGTCACCTGTCACGTGACATCTGTCATCTGTAATCTGTCATCTGACATCTGTCATCTGTCATCTGTCACCTGTCATCTGTCATCTGTCATCTGTCATTTGTCATCTGTTATCTGTCATCTGTCATCTGTCATCTGTCAGCCGTCATCTGTCATGTGTCATCTGTCATCTGTCATCTGTCATCTGTCATCTGTCATCTGTCACCTGTCACGTGACATCTGTCATCTGTAATCTGTCATCTGACATCTGTCATCTGTCATCTGTCACCTGTCATCTGTCATCTGTCATTTGTCATCTGACATCTGTCATCTGTCATCTGTCACCTGTCATCTGTCATCTGTCATCTGTCATTGGTTATCTGTTATCTGTCATCTGTCATCTCTCATCTGTCATCTGTCATCTGTCATCTGTTATCTGTCATCTGTCATCTGTCATCTGTCATCTGTCATCTTTCATCTGTCATCTGTCATGTGTCACCTGTGATGTGTCATTTCACATCTGTCAACTGTCATTTGTCATCTGTCATCTGTCACCTGTCATGTGACATCTGTCATCTGTCATCTGTCATCTGTCATCTGTCATCTGTCGTCTGTCATCTGTCATCTGTCATCTGTCATCTGTCATCTGTCATCTGTCATCTGTCATCTGTCATCTGTCATCTGTCATCTGTCATCTGTCATCTGTCATCTGTCATCTGTCATCTGTCATCTGTCATCTGTCATCTGTCATCTGTCATCTGTCATCTGTCATCTGTCATCTGTCATCTGTCATCTGTCATCTGTCATCTGTCATCTGTCATCTGTCATCTGTCATCTGTCATCTGTCATCCGTCATCTGTCATCTGTCATCTGTCATCTGTCATCTGTCATCTGTCATCGGTCATCTGTCATCTGTCATCTGTCATCTGTCATCTGTCATCTATCATCTGTCATCTGTCATCTGTCATGCGTCAACTCTAATCTGTCATCTGTCATCTATCATCTGTCATCTGTCATCTGTCATCTGTCATCTGTCATCTGTCATCTGTCATCTGTCATCTGTCATCTGTCATCTGTCATCTGTTATCTGTCATCTGTCATCTGTCATCTGTCATGTGACATCTGTCACCTGTCATCTGTCATCTGTCATCTGTCATCTGTCATCTGTCATCTGTCATCTGTCATCTGTCATCTGTCATCTGTCATCTGTCATCTGTCATCTGTCATCTGTCATTTGTCATTTGTCATCTGTCATGTGTCACCTGTGATGTGTCAGCTGTCATCTATCACCTGTTATTTGTCATCTGTCATCTGTCATCTATCAGCTGTCATCTGTCATCTGTCATGCGTCAACTCTAATCTGTCATCTGTCATCTGTCATCTGTCATCTGTCATCTGTCATCTGTCATCTGTCATCTGTCATCTGTCATCTGTTATCTGTCATCTGTCATCTGTCATCTGTCATGTGACATCTGTCACCTGTCATCTGTCATCTGTCATCTGTCATCTGTCATCTGACATCTGACATCTGTCATCTGTCATCTGTCACTTGTCATCTGTCATCTGTCTTCTGTCATCTGTCATCTGTCTTCTGTCATCTGTCATCTGTCATCTGTCATCTGTCATCTGTCATCTGTCATCTGTCATCTGTCATCTGTTATCTGTCATCTGTCATCTGTCATCTGTCATGTGACATCTGTCACCTGTCATCTGTCATCTGTCATCTGTTATCTGTCATCTGACATCTGACATCTGTCATCGGTCATCTGTCACTTGTCATCTGTCATCTGTCATCTGTCATTTGTCATCTGTCATCTGTCATCTGTCATCTGTCATCTGTCATCTGTCATCTGTCATCTGTCATCTGTCATCTGTCATCTGTCATCTGTCATCTGTCATCTGTCATCTGTCATTTGTCATTTGTCATCTGTCATGTGTCACCTGTGATGTGTCATCTGTCATCTGTCATCTGTCATCTGTCATCTGTCACCTGTCACGTGACATCTGTCATCTGTAATCTGTCATCTGACATCTGTCATCTGTCATCTGTCACCTGTTATCTGTCATCTGTCATCTGTCATTTGTCATCTGTTATCTGTCATCTGTCATCTGTCATCTGTCATCTTTCATCTGTCATCTGTCATGTGTCACCTGTGATGTATCATTTCACATCTGTCAACTGTCATTTGTTATCTGTCATCTGTCATCGGTCATCTGTCATCTGTCATCTGTCATCTGTCATCTGTCACCTGTCATGTGACATCTGTCATCTGTCATCTGTCATCTGTCATCTGTCATCTATCATCTGTCATCTGTCATCTGTCATGCGTCAACTCTAATCTGTCATCTGTCATCTGTCATCTGTCATCTGTCATCTGTCATCTGTCATCTGTCATCTGTCATCTGTCATCTGTCATCTGTTATCTGTCATCTGTCATCTGTCATCTGTCATGTGACATCTGTCACCTGTCATCTGTCATCTGTCATCTGACATCTGACATCTGTCATCTGTCATCTGTCATCTGTCACTTGTCATCTGTCATCTGTCATCTGTCATCTGTCATCTGTCATCTGTCATCTGTCATCTGTCATCTGTCATCTGTCATCTGTCATGTGACATCTGTCATCTGTCATCTGTCATCTGACATCTGTCATCTGTCATCTGTCACCTGTCATCTGTCATCTGTCATCTGTCATCTGTCATCTGTCATCTGTCATCTGTCATCTGTCATCTGTCATCTGTCATCTATCACCTGTCATTTGTCATCTGTCATGTGACATCTGTCATCTGTCATCTGTCATCTGTCATCTGTCATCTGTCATCTGTCATTTGACATCTGTCATCTGTCATCTGTCACCTGTCATCTGTCATCTGCCATCTGTCATCTGTCATCTGTCATCTGTCATCTGTCATCTGTCATCTGTCATCTGTCATCTGTCATCTGTCATCTGTCATCTGTCATCTGTCATCTGTCATCTGTCATCTGTCATCTGTCATCTGTCATCTGTCATCTGTCATCTGTCATCCGTCATCTGTCATCTGTCATCTGTCATCTGTCATCTGTCATCTGTCATCTGTCATCTGTCATCTGTCATCTGTCATCTGTCATCTGTAATCTGTCATCTGTCATCTGTCGTCTGTCATCTGTCATCTGTCATCTGTCATCTGTCATCTGTCATCTGTCATCTGTCATCCGTCATCTGTCATCTGTCATCTGTCATCTGTCATCTGTCATCTGTCATCTGTCATCTGTCATCTGTCATCTGTCATCTGTAATCTGTCATCTGTCATCTGTCGTCTGTCATCTGTCATCTGTCATCTGTCATCTGTCATCTGTCATCTGTCATCCGTCATCTGTCATCTGTCATCTGTCATCTGTCATCTGTCATCTGTCATCTGTCATCTGTCATCTGTCATCTGTCATCTGTCATCTGTCATCTGTCATCTGTTATCTGTCATCTGTCATCCGTCATCTGTCATCTGTCATCTGTCATCTGTCATCTGTCATCTGTCATCTGTCATCTGTCATCTGTCATCTGTCATCTGTCATCTGTAATCTGTCATCTGTCGTCTGTCATCTGTCATCTGTCATCTGTCATCTGTCATCTGTCATCTGTCATCCGTCATCTGTCATCTGTCATCTGTCATCTGTCATCTGTCATCTGTCACCTGTCATGTGACATCTGTCATCTGTCATCTGTCATCTGTCATCTGTCATCTGTCATCTGTCATTTGTCATCTGTCATCTGTCATCTGTCATCTGTCATGTGACATCTGTCATCTGTCATCTGTCATCTGACATCTGTCATCTGTCATCTGTCACCTGTCATCTGTCATCTGTCATCTGTCATCTGTCATCTGTCATCTGTCATCTGTCATCTGTCATCTGTCATCTATCACCTGTCATTTGTCATCTGTCATGTGACATCTGTCATCTGTCATCTGTCATCTGTCATCTGTCATCTGTCATCTGTCATCTGTCATCTTTCATCTGTCATCTGTCATCTGTCATCTGTCATCTGTCATTTGTCATCTGTTATCTGTCATCTGTCATGTGACATCTGTCATCTGTCATCTGTCATCTGTCATCTTTCATCTGTCATGTGTCACCTGTGATGTATCATTTCACATCTGTCATCTGTCATTTGTCATCTGTCATCTGTCATCTGTCATCTGTCATGTGACATCTGTCATCTGTCATCTGTCATCTGTCATCTGTCATCTGTCATCTGTCATCTGTCATCTCACATCTGTCAACTCTAATCTGTCATCTGTCATCTGTCATCTGTCATCTGTCATCTGTCATCTGTCATCTGTCATCTGTCATCTGTCATCTGTCATCTGTTATCTGTCATCTGTCATCTGTCATCTGTCATGTGACATCTGTCACCTGTCATCTGTCATCTGTCATCTGTCATCTGTCATCTGTCATCTGACATCTGACATCTGTCATCTGTCATCTGTCACTTGTCATCTGTCATCTGTCATCTGTCATCTGTCATCTGTCATCTGTCATCTGTCATCTGTCATCTGTCATCTGTCATTTGTCATCTGTCATCTGTCATCTGTCATGTGACATCTGTCATCTGTCATCTGTCATCTGACATCTGTCATCTGTCATCTGTCACCTGTCATCTGTCATCTGTCATCTGTCATCTGTCATCTGTCATCTGTCATCTGTCATCTGTCATCTGTCATCTGTCATCTGTCATCTGTCATCTGTCATCTGTCATCTGTCATCTGTCATCTGTCATCTGTCATCTGTCATCTGTCATCTGTCATCTGTCATCTGTCATCTGTCATCTGTCATCTGTCATCTGTCATCCGTCATCTGTCATCTGTCATCTGTCATCTGTCATCTGTCATCTGTCATCTGTCATCTGTCATCTGTCATCTGTCATTCGTAATCTGTCATCTGTCATCTGTCGTCTGTCATCTGTCATCTGTCATCTGTCATCTGTCATCTGTCATCTGTCATCTGTCATCTGTCATCTGTCATTTGACATCTGACATCTGTCATCTGTCATCTGTCACCTGTCATCTGTCATCTGTCATCTGTCATCTGTCATCTGTCATCTGTCATCTGTCATCTGTCATCTGTCATCTGTCATCTGTCATCTGTCATCTGTCATCTGTCATCTGTCATCTGTCATCTGTCATCTGTCATCTGTCATCTGTCATCTGTCATCTGTCATCTGTCATCTGTCATCTGTCATCCGTCATCTGTCATCTGTCATCTGTCATCTGTCATCTGTCATCTGTCATCTGTCATCTGTCATCTGTCATCTGTCATTCGTAATCTGTCATCTGTCATCTGTCGTCTGTCATCTGTCATCTGTCATCTGTCATCTGTCATCTGTCATCTGTCATCTGTCATCTTTCATCTGTCATCTGTCATCTGTCATCTGTCATCTGTCATTTGTCATCTGTTATCTGTCATCTGTCATGTGACATCTGTCATCTGTCATCTGTCATCTGTCATCTTTCATCTGTCATCTGTCATGTGTCACCTGTGATGTATCATTTCACATCTGTCATCTGTCATTTGTCATCTGTCATCTGTCATCTGTCATCTGTCATGTGACATCTGTCATCTGTCATCTGTCATCTGTCATCTGTCATCTGTCATCTGTCATCTGTCATCTGTCATCTGTCATCTCACATCTGTCATCTGTCATCTGTCATCTGTCATCTGTCATCTGTCATCTGTCATCTGTCATCTCACATCTGTCATCTGTCATCTGTCATCTGTCATCTGTCATCTGTCATCTGTCATCTGTCATCTGTCATCTGTCATCTGTCATCTGTCATCTGTCATCCGTCATCCGTCATCCGTCATCTGTCATCTGTCATATGTCGTCTGTCATCTGTCATTTGTCATTTCTCATCTGTCATGTGTCATCTGCCATCTGTCATCTTTCATCTGTCATCTGTCATCTGTCATCTGTCATCTGTCATCTGTCATCTGTAATCTGTAATCTGTCATCTGGTACCAGTCATCTGTCATCTGTCATGTGACATCTGTAATCTGTCATCCCACATCTGTCATCTGTCATCTGTCATCTGTCATCTGTCATCTGTCATCTGTCATCTGTCATCTGTCATCTGTCATCTGTCATCTGTCATCTGTCATCTGTCATCTGTCATCTGTCATCTGTCATCTGTCATCTGTCATCTGTCATCTGTCATCTGTCATCTGTCATCTGTCATGTGACATCTGTCATCTGTCATCTGTCATCTGTCATCCGTCATATGTCTTCTGTCATCTGACATCTGACATCTGTCATCTGTCATCTGTCACTTAACATCTGTCATCTGTCATCTGTCATCTGTCATCTGTCATCTGTCATCTGTCATCTGTCATCTGTCATATGTCATCTGTCATCTGTCATCTGTCATTTGTCATCCGTCATCTGTCATCTGTCATCTGTCATCTGTCATCTGTCATCTGTCATCTGTCATCTGTCATATGTCGTCTGTCATCTGTCATTTGTCATTTCTCATCTGTCATGTGTCATCTGCCATCTGTCATCTTTCATCTGTCATCTGTCACTTAACATCTGTCATCTGTCATCTGTCATCTGTCATCTGTCATCTGTCATCTGTCATCTGTCATCTGTCATCTGTCATCTGTCATCTGTCATCTGTCATCTGTCATCTGTCATCTGTCATCTGTCATCTGTCATCTGTCATCCGTCATCTGTCATCTGTCATCTGTCATCTGTCATCTGTCATCTGTCATCGGTCATCTGTCATCTGTCATCTGTCATCTGTCATCTGTCATCTATCATCTGTCATCTGTCATCTGTCATGCGTCAACTCTAATCTGTCATCTGTCATCTATCATCTGTCATCTGTCATCTGTCATCTGTCATCTGTCATCTGTCATCTGTCATCTGTCATCTGTCATCTGTCATCTGTTATCTGTCATCTGTCATCTGTCATCTGTCATGTGACATCTGTCACCTGTCATCTGTCATCTGTCATCTGTCATCTGTCATCTGTCATCTGTCATCTGTCATCTGTCATCTGTCATCTGTCATCTGTCATCTGTCATCTGTCATCTGTCATCTGTCATTTGTCATTTGTCATCTGTCATGTGTCACCTGTGATGTGTCAGCTGTCATCTATCACCTGTTATTTGTCATCTGTCATCTGTCATCTATCAGCTGTCATCTGTCATCTGTCATGCGTCAACTCTAATCTGTCATCTGTCATCTGTCATCTGTCATCTGTCATCTGTCATCTGTCATCTGTCATCTGTCATCTGTCATCTGTTATCTGTCATCTGTCATCTGTCATCTGTCATGTGACATCTGTCACCTGTCATCTGTCATCTGTCATCTGTCATCTGTCATCTGACATCTGACATCTGTCATCTGTCATCTGTCACTTGTCATCTGTCATCTGTCTTCTGTCATCTGTCATCTGTCTTCTGTCATCTGTCATCTGTCATCTGTCATCTGTCATCTGTCATCTGTCATCTGTCATCTGTCATCTGTTATCTGTCATCTGTCATCTGTCATCTGTCATGTGACATCTGTCACCTGTCATCTGTCATCTGTCATCTGTTATCTGTCATCTGACATCTGACATCTGTCATCGGTCATCTGTCACTTGTCATCTGTCATCTGTCATCTGTCATTTGTCATCTGTCATCTGTCATCTGTCATCTGTCATCTGTCATCTGTCATCTGTCATCTGTCATCTGTCATCTGTCATCTGTCATCTGTCATCTGTCATCTGTCATCTGTCATTTGTCATTTGTCATCTGTCATGTGTCACCTGTGATGTGTCATCTGTCATCTGTCATCTGTCATCTGTCATCTGTCACCTGTCACGTGACATCTGTCATCTGTAATCTGTCATCTGACATCTGTCATCTGTCATCTGTCACCTGTTATCTGTCATCTGTCATCTGTCATTTGTCATCTGTTATCTGTCATCTGTCATCTGTCATCTGTCATCTTTCATCTGTCATCTGTCATGTGTCACCTGTGATGTATCATTTCACATCTGTCAACTGTCATTTGTTATCTGTCATCTGTCATCGGTCATCTGTCATCTGTCATCTGTCATCTGTCATCTGTCACCTGTCATGTGACATCTGTCATCTGTCATCTGTCATCTGTCATCTGTCATCTATCATCTGTCATCTGTCATCTGTCATGCGTCAACTCTAATCTGTCATCTGTCATCTGTCATCTGTCATCTGTCATCTGTCATCTGTCATCTGTCATCTGTCATCTGTCATCTGTTATCTGTCATCTGTCATCTGTCATCTGTCATGTGACATCTGTCACCTGTCATCTGTCATCTGTCATCTGACATCTGACATCTGTCATCTGTCATCTGTCATCTGTCACTTGTCATCTGTCATCTGTCATCTGTCATCTGTCATCTGTCATCTGTCATCTGTCATCTGTCATCTGTCATCTGTCATCTGTCATGTGACATCTGTCATCTGTCATCTGTCATCTGACATCTGTCATCTGTCATCTGTCACCTGTCATCTGTCATCTGTCATCTGTCATCTGTCATCTGTCATCTGTCATCTGTCATCTGTCATCTGTCATCTGTCATCTATCACCTGTCATTTGTCATCTGTCATGTGACATCTGTCATCTGTCATCTGTCATCTGTCATCTGTCATCTGTCATCTGTCATTTGACATCTGTCATCTGTCATCTGTCACCTGTCATCTGTCATCTGCCATCTGTCATCTGTCATCTGTCATCTGTCATCTGTCATCTGTCATCTGTCATCTGTCATCTGTCATCTGTCATCTGTCATCTGTCATCTGTCATCTGTCATCTGTCATCTGTCATCTGTCATCTGTCATCTGTCATCTGTCATCTGTCATCTGTCATCTGTCATCTGTCATCTGTCATCCGTCATCTGTCATCTGTCATCTGTCATCTGTCATCTGTCATCTGTCATCTGTCATCTGTCATCTGTCATCTGTCATCTGTCATCTGTAATCTGTCATCTGTCATCTGTCGTCTGTCATCTGTCATCTGTCATCTGTCATCTGTCATCTGTCATCTGTCATCTGTCATCCGTCATCTGTCATCTGTCATCTGTCATCTGTCATCTGTCATCTGTCATCTGTCATCTGTCATCTGTCATCTGTCATCTGTCATCTGTAATCTGTCATCTGTCATCTGTCGTCTGTCATCTGTCATCTGTCATCTGTCATCTGTCATCTGTCATCTGTCATCCGTCATCTGTCATCTGTCATCTGTCATCTGTCATCTGTCATCTGTCATCTGTCATCTGTCATCTGTCATCTGTCATCTGTCATCTGTCATCTGTCATCTGTTATCTGTCATCTGTCATCCGTCATCTGTCATCTGTCATCTGTCATCTGTCATCTGTCATCTGTCATCTGTCATCTGTCATCTGTCATCTGTCATCTGTCATCTGTAATCTGTCATCTGTCGTCTGTCATCTGTCATCTGTCATCTGTCATCTGTCATCTGTCATCTGTCATCCGTCATCTGTCATCTGTCATCTGTCATCTGTCATCTGTCATCTGTCACCTGTCATGTGACATCTGTCATCTGTCATCTGTCATCTGTCATCTGTCATCTGTCATCTGTCATTTGTCATCTGTCATCTGTCATCTGTCATCTGTCATGTGACATCTGTCATCTGTCATCTGTCATCTGACATCTGTCATCTGTCATCTGTCACCTGTCATCTGTCATCTGTCATCTGTCATCTGTCATCTGTCATCTGTCATCTGTCATCTGTCATCTGTCATCTATCACCTGTCATTTGTCATCTGTCATGTGACATCTGTCATCTGTCATCTGTCATCTGTCATCTGTCATCTGTCATCTGTCATCTGTCATCTGTCATCTTTCATCTGTCATCTGTCATCTGTCATCTGTCATCTGTCATTTGTCATCTGTTATCTGTCATCTGTCATGTGACATCTGTCATCTGTCATCTGTCATCTGTCATCTTTCATCTGTCATGTGTCACCTGTGATGTATCATTTCACATCTGTCATCTGTCATTTGTCATCTGTCATCTGTCATCTGTCATCTGTCATGTGACATCTGTCATCTGTCATCTGTCATCTGTCATCTGTCATCTGTCATCTGTCATCTGTCATCTCACATCTGTCAACTCTAATCTGTCATCTGTCATCTGTCATCTGTCATCTGTCATCTGTCATCTGTCATCTGTCATCTGTCATCTGTCATCTGTCATCTGTTATCTGTCATCTGTCATCTGTCATCTGTCATGTGACATCTGTCACCTGTCATCTGTCATCTGTCATCTGTCATCTGTCATCTGTCATCTGACATCTGACATCTGTCATCTGTCATCTGTCACTTGTCATCTGTCATCTGTCATCTGTCATCTGTCATCTGTCATCTGTCATCTGTCATCTGTCATCTGTCATTTGTCATCTGTCATCTGTCATCTGTCATGTGACATCTGTCATCTGTCATCTGTCATCTGACATCTGTCATCTGTCATCTGTCACCTGTCATCTGTCATCTGTCATCTGTCATCTGTCATCTGTCATCTGTCATCTGTCATCTGTCATCTGTCATCTGTCATCTGTCATCTGTCATCTGTCATCTGTCATCTGTCATCTGTCATCTGTCATCTGTCATCTGTCATCTGTCATCTGTCATCTGTCATCTGTCATCTGTCATCTGTCATCCGTCATCTGTCATCTGTCATCTGTCATCTGTCATCTGTCATCTGTCATCTGTCATCTGTCATCTGTCATCTGTCATTCGTAATCTGTCATCTGTCATCTGTCGTCTGTCATCTGTCATCTGTCATCTGTCATCTGTCATCTGTCATCTGTCATCTGTCATCTGTCATCTGTCATTTGACATCTGACATCTGTCATCTGTCATCTGTCACCTGTCATCTGTCATCTGTCATCTGTCATCTGTCATCTGTCATCTGTCATCTGTCATCTGTCATCTGTCATCTGTCATCTGTCATCTGTCATCTGTCATCTGTCATCTGTCATCTGTCATCTGTCATCTGTCATCTGTCATCTGTCATCTGTCATCTGTCATCTGTCATCTGTCATCTGTCATCTGTCATCTGTCATCTGTCATCCGTCATCTGTCATCTGTCATCTGTCATCTGTCATCTGTCATCTGTCATCTGTCATCTGTCATCTGTCATCTGTCATTCGTAATCTGTCATCTGTCATCTGTCGTCTGTCATCTGTCATCTGTCATCTGTCATCTGTCATCTGTCATCTGTCATCTGTCATCTTTCATCTGTCATCTGTCATCTGTCATCTGTCATCTGTCATTTGTCATCTGTTATCTGTCATCTGTCATGTGACATCTGTCATCTGTCATCTGTCATCTGTCATCTTTCATCTGTCATCTGTCATGTGTCACCTGTGATGTATCATTTCACATCTGTCATCTGTCATTTGTCATCTGTCATCTGTCATCTGTCATCTGTCATGTGACATCTGTCATCTGTCATCTGTCATCTGTCATCTGTCATCTGTCATCTGTCATCTGTCATCTGTCATCTGTCATCTCACATCTGTCATCTGTCATCTGTCATCTGTCATCTGTCATCTGTCATCTGTCATCTGTCATCTCACATCTGTCATCTGTCATCTGTCATCTGTCATCTGTCATCTGTCATCTGTCATCTGTCATCTGTCATCTGTCATCTGTCATCTGTCATCTGTCATCTGTCATCCGTCATCCGTCATCCGTCATCTGTCATCTGTCATATGTCGTCTGTCATCTGTCATTTGTCATTTCTCATCTGTCATGTGTCATCTGCCATCTGTCATCTTTCATCTGTCATCTGTCATCTGTCATCTGTCATCTGTCATCTGTCATCTGTAATCTGTAATCTGTCATCTGGTACCAGTCATCTGTCATCTGTCATGTGACATCTGTAATCTGTCATCCCACATCTGTCATCTGTCATCTGTCATCTGTCATCTGTCATCTGTCATCTGTCATCTGTCATCTGTCATCTGTCATCTGTCATCTGTCATCTGTCATCTGTCATCTGTCATCTGTCATCTGTCATCTGTCATCTGTCATCTGTCATCTGTCATCTGTCATCTGTCATGTGACATCTGTCATCTGTCATCTGTCATCTGTCATCCGTCATATGTCTTCTGTCATCTGACATCTGACATCTGTCATCTGTCATCTGTCACTTAACATCTGTCATCTGTCATCTGTCATCTGTCATCTGTCATCTGTCATCTGTCATCTGTCATCTGTCATATGTCATCTGTCATCTGTCATCTGTCATTTGTCATCCGTCATCTGTCATCTGTCATCTGTCATCTGTCATCTGTCATCTGTCATCTGTCATCTGTCATATGTCGTCTGTCATCTGTCATTTGTCATTTCTCATCTGTCATGTGTCATCTGCCATCTGTCATCTTTCATCTGTCATCTGTCATCTGTCATCTGTAATCTGTCATCTGTCACCAGTCATCTGTCATCTGTCATGCGACATCTGTCATCTGTCATCCCACATCTGTCATCTGTCATCTGTCATCTGTCATCTGTCATCTGTCATCTGTCATCTGTCATCTGTCATCTGTCATCTGTCATCTGTCATCTGTCATCTGTCATCTGTCATCTGTCATCTGTCATCTGTCATCTGTCATCTGTCATCTGTCATCTGTCATCTGTCATCTGTCATCTGTCATCTGTCATCTGTTATCTGTCATCTGTCATCTGTCATCTGTCATGTGACATCTGTCATCTGTCATCTGTCATCTGTCATATGTCTTCTGTCATCTGACATCTGACATCTGTCATCTGTCATCTGTCACTTGTCATCTGTCATCTGTCATCTGTCATCTGTCATCTGTCATCTGTCATCTGTCATCTGTCATCTGTCATCTGTCATCTGTCATCTGTCATCTGTCATCTGTCATCTGTCATCCGTCATCTGTCATCTGTCATCTGTCATCTGTCATCTGTCATCTGTCATCTGTCATCTGTCATCTGTCATCTGTCATCTGTCATCTGTCATCTGTCATCTGTCATCTGTCATCTGTCATCTGTCATCTGTCATCTGTCATCTATCATCTGTCATCTGTCATCTGTCATCTGTCATCTGTCATCTGTCATCTGTCATCTGTCATCTGTAATCTGTCATGTGTCAACTCTCATCTGACATCTGTCATCTGTCATCTGTCATTTGCCATCTGTCATCTGTCATCTGTCATCTGTCATCTGTCATCTGTAATCTGTCATCTGTCATCTGTCGTCTGTCATCTGTCATCTGTCATCTGTCATCTGTCATCTGTCATCTGTCATCTGTCATCTGTCATCTGTCATCTGTCATCTGTCATCTGTCATCTGTCATCTGTCATCTGTCATCTGTCAGCTGTCAGCTGTCATCTGTCATCTGTCATCTGTCATCTGTCATCTGTCATCTGTCATCTGTCATCTGTCATCTCTCATCTGTCATCTGTAATGTGTCATCTGTCATCTGTCATCTGTCAACTGTCATTTGTTATCTGTCATCTGTAATCTGTCATCCGTCATCCGTCATCTGTCATCTGTCATCTGTCACCTGTCATCTGTCATCTGTCATCTGTCACCTGTAATGTGACATCTGTCATCTGTCATCTGTCATCTGTCACCTGTCATCTGTCATCTGTCATCTGTCATCTGTCTTCTGTCATCTGTCATCTGTCATCTGTCATCTGTCATCTGTCATCTGTCATCTGTCATCTGTCATCTGTCATCTGTCATCTGTCATCTGTCATCTGTCATCTGTCATATGTCATCTGTCATCTGTCATCTGTCATCTGTCATCTGTAATCTGTCATTTGTTATCTGTCGTCTGTCATCTGTCATCTGTCATCTGTCATCTGTCATCTGTCATCTGTCATCTGTCATCTGTCATCTGTCATCTGACATCTGACATCTGTCATCTGTCATCTGTCACCTGTCATCTGTCATCTGTCATCTGTCATCTGTCATCTGTCATCTGTCATCTGTCATCTGTCATCTGTCATCTGTCATCTGTCATCTGTCATCTGTCATCTGTCATCTGTCATCTGTCATCTGTCATCTGTCATCTGTCATCTGTCATCTGTCATCTGTCATCTGTCATCTGTCATCTGTCATCTGTCATCTGTCATCTGTCATCTGTCATTTGTCATCTGTTATCTGTCATCTGTCATCTGTCATCTGTCATCTGTCATCTGTCATCTGTCATCTGTCATCTTTCATCTGTCATCTGTCATCTGTCATCTGTCATCTGTCATCTGTCATCTGTCATCTGTCATCTGTCATCTGTCATCTGTCATCTGTTATCTGTCATCTGTCATCTGTCATCTGTAATCTGTAATCTGTCATTTGTTATCTGTCGTCTGTCATCTGTCATCTGTCATCTGTCATCTGTCATCTGTCATCTGTCATCTGTCATCTGTCATCTGTCATCTGTCATCTGTCATCTGTCATCTGTCATCTGTCATCTGTCATCTGACATCTGTCATCTGTCATCTGTCACCTGTCATCTGTCATCTGTCATCTGTCATCTGTCATCTGTCATCTGTCATCTCTCATCTGTCATCTGTCATCTGTCATCTGTCATCTGTCATCTGTCATCTGTCATCTGTCATCTGTCATCTGTCATCTGTCATCTGTCATCTGTCATCTGTCATCTGTCATCTGTCATCTGTCATCTGTCATCTGTCATCTGTCATCTGTCATCTGTCATCTGTCATCTGTCATCTGTCATCTGTCATCTGTCATCTGTCATCTGTCATCTGTCATCTGTCATCTGTCATCTGTCATCTGTCATCTGTCATCTGTCATCTGTCATCTGTCGTCTGTCATCTGTCATCTGTCATCTGTCATCTGTCATCTTTCATCTGTCATCTGTCATGTGTCACCTGTGATGTGTCATTTCACATCTGTCAACTGTCATTTGTTATCTGTCATCTGTCATCCGTCATCTGTCATCTGTCATCTGTCATCTGTCACCTGTCATCTGTCACCTGTCATGTGACATCTGTCATCTGTCATCTGTCACCTGTCATCTGTCATCTGACATCTGTCATCTGTCATCTGTCACCTGTCATCTGTCATCTGACATCTGTCATCTGTCATCTGTCACCTGTCATCTGTCATCTGTCATCTGTCATTGGTTATCTGTTATCTGTCATCTGTCATCTGTCATCTGTCATCTGTCATCTGTCATCTGTTATCTGTCATCTGTCATCTGTCATCTGTCATCTGTCATCTGTCATCTGTCATCTTTCATCTGTCATCTGTGATGTGTCACCTGTGATGTGTCATTTCACATCTGTCATCTGTCATCTGTCATCTGTCATCTGTCATCTGTCATCTGTCATCCGTCATCTGTCATCTGTCATCGGTCATCTGTCATCTGTCATCTGTCATCTGTCATCTGTCATCTGTCATCTGTCATCTGTCATGTGTCATCTGTCATCTGTCATCTGTCATCTGTCATCTGTCATCTGTCATCTGTCATCTGTCATCTGTCATCTGTCATCTGTCATCTGTCATCTGTCATCTGTCATCTGTCATCTGTCATCTGTCATCTGTCATCTGTCATCTGTCATCTGTCATCTGTCATCTGTCATCTGTCATCTGTCATCTGTCATCTGTCATCTGTCATCTGTCATCTGTCATCTGTCATCTGTCATCTGTCATCTGTCATCTGTCATCTGTCATCTGTCACCTGTCATCTGTCATCTGTCATCTGTCATCTGTCATCCGTCATCTGTCATCTGTCATCTGTCATCTGTCATCTGTCATGTGACATCTGTCATCTGTCATCTGTCATCTGTCATCTGTCATCTGACATCTGACATCTGTCAACTGTCATCTGTCACTTGTCATCTGTCATCTGTCATCTATCATCTGTCATCTGTCATCTATCATCTGTCATCTGTAATGTGTCACCTGTGATGTGTCATTTCACATCTGTCAACTGTCATTTGTTATCTGTCATCTGTCATCCGTCATCTGTCATCTGTCATCTGTCATCTGTCATCTGTCATCTGTCATCTGTCATCTGTCATCTGTCATCTGTCATCTGTCATCTGTCATCTGTCATCTGTCATCTGTCACCTGTCATGTGACATCTGTAATCTGTCATCTGACATCTGTCATCTGTCATCTGTCATCTGTCATCTGTCACCTGTCATCTGTCATCTGTCACCTGTCATTTGTCATCTGTTATCTGTCATCTGTCATCTGTCATCTGTCATCTGTCATCTGTCATCTTTCATCTGTCATCTGTCATGTGTCACCTGTGATGTGTCATTTCACATCTGTCAACTGTCATTTGTTATCTGTCATCTGTCATCCGTCATCTGTCATCTGTCATCTGTCATCTGTCATCTGTCATCTGTCATCTGTCATCTGTCACCTGCCATGTGACATCTGTCATCTGTCATCTGTCATCTGACATCTGTCATCTGTCATCTGTCACCTGTCATCTGTCATCTGTCATCTGTCATCTGTCATCTGTCATCTGTCATCTGTCATCTGTCATCTGTCATCTGTCATCTGTCATCTGTCATCTGTCATCTGTCATCTGTCATCTGTCATCTGTCATCTGTCATCTGTCATCTGTCATCTGTCATCTGTCATCTGTCATTTGTCATCTGTCATGTGTCATCTGTCATCTGTCATCTGTCATCTGTCATCTGTCATCTGTCATCTGTCATCTGTCATCTGTCATCTGTTATCTGTCACCTGTCATCTGTCATCTGTCATCTGTCATCTGTTATCTGTCATCTGTCATGTCACATCTGTCATCTGTCATCTGTCATCTTTCATCTGTCATCTGTCATGTGTCACCTGTGATGTGTCATTTCACATCTGTCATCTGTCATTTGTCATCTGTCATCTGTCATCTGTCATCTGTCATGTGACATCTGTCATCTGTCATCTGTCATCTGTCATCTGTCATCTGTCATCTGTCATCTGTCATCTGTCATCTGTCATCTCACATCTGTCATCTGTCATCTGTCATCTGTCATCTGTCATCTGTCATCTGTCATCTGTCATCTGTCATCTGTCATCTGTCATCTGTCATCTGTCATCTGTAATCTGTCATTTGTTATCTGTCGTCTGTCATCTGTCATCTGTCATCTGTCATCTGTCATCTGTCATCTGTCATCTGTCATCTGTCATCTGTAATCTGTCATTTGTTATCTGTCGTCTGTCATCTGTCATCTGTCATCTGTCATCTGTCATCTGTCATCTGTCATCTGTCATCTGTCATCTGTCATCTGTCATCTGTCATCTGTCATCTGTCATCTGTCATCTGTCATCTGACATCTGTCATCTGTCACCTGTCATCTGTCATCTGTCATCTGTCATCTGTCATCTGTCATCTGTCATCTGTCATCTGTCATCTGTCATCTGTCATCTGTCATCTGTCATCTGTCATCTGTCATCTGTCATCTGTCATCTGTCATCTGTCATCTGTCATCTGTCATCTGTCATCTGTCATCTGTCATCTGTCATCTGTCATCTGTCATCTGTCATCTGTCATCTGTCATCTGTCATCTGTCATCTGTCATCTGTCATCTGTCATCTGGCATCTGTCATGTGTCACCTGTGATGTGTCATTTCACATCTGTCAACTGTCATTTGTTATCTGTCATCTGTCATCCGTCATCTGTCATCTGTCATCTGTCTTCTGTCATCTGTCACCTGTCATGTGACATCTGTCATCTGTCATCTGTCACCTGTCATCTGTCATCTGACATCTGTCATCTGTCATCTGTCACCTGTCGTCTGTCATCTGTCATCTGTCATTGGTTATCTGTTATCTGTCATCTGTCATCTGTTATCTGTCATCTGTCATCTGTCATCTGTCATCTGTCATCTGCCATCTGTCATCTGTCATCTTTCATCTGTCATCTGTCATGTGTCACCTGTGATGTGTCATTTCACATCTGTCAACTGTCATTTGTCAGCTGTTATCTGTCATCTGTCACCTGTCATGTGACATCTGTCATCTGTCATCTGTAATCTGTCATCTGTCATCTGTCATCTGTCATCTGTCATCTGTCATCTGTCATCTATCATCTGTCATCTGTCATCTGTCATCTGTCATCTGTCATCTGTCATCTGTCATCTGTCATGTGTCATCTGCCATCTGTCATCTGTCATCTGTCATCTGTCATCTGTCATCTGTCATCTGTCATCTGTCATCTGTCATCTGTCATCTGTCATCTGTCATCTGTCATCTGTCATCTGTCATCTGTCATCTGTCATCTGTCATCTGTCATCTGCCATCTGTCATCTGTCATCTGTCATCTGTCATCTGTCATCTGTCATCTGTCATCTGTCATCTGTCATCTGTCATCCGTCATCTGTCATCTGTCATTTGTCATCTGTCATCTGTCATCCGTCATCTGTCATCTGTCATCTGTCATGTGACATCTGTCATCTGTCATCTGTCATCTGTCATCTGTCATCTGACATCTGACATCTGTCAACTGTCATCTGTCACTTGTCATCTGTCATCTGTCATCTGTCATCTATCATCTGTCATCTGTCATCTATCATCTGTCATCTGTTATGTGTCACCTGTGATGTGTCATTTCACATCTGTCAATTGTCATTTGTTATCTGTCATCTGTCATCCGTCATCTGTCATCTGTCATCTGTCATCTGTCATCTGTCATCTGTCATCAATCATCTGTCACCTGTCATGTGACATCTGTCATCTGTCATCTGTCATCTGACATCTGTCATCTGTCATCTGTCATCTGTCACCTGTCATCTGTCATCTGTCATCTGTCATCTGTCATTTGTCATCTGTTATCTGTCATCTGTCATCTGTCATCTGTCATCTGTCATCTGTCATCTGTCATCTGTCATCTTTCATCTGTCATCTGTCATGTGTCACCTGTGATGTGTCATTTCACATCTGTCAACTGTCATTTGTTATCTGTCATCTGTCATCCGTCATCTGTCATCTGTCATCTGTCATCTGTCATCTGTCAACTGTCATCTGTCACCTGTCATGTGACATCTGTCATCTGTCATCTGACATCTGTCATCTGTCATCTGTCACCTGTCATCTGTTATCTGTCATCTGTCATCTGTCATCTGTCATCTGTCGTCTGTCATCTGTCATCTGTCATCTGTCATCTGTCATCTGTCATCTGTCATCTGTCATCTATCATCTGTCATCTATCATCTGTCATCTGTCATCTGTCATGCGTCAACTCTAATCTGTCATCTGTCATCTGTCATCTGTCATCGGTCATCTGTCATCTGTCATGTGACATCTGTCATCTGTCATCTGTCATCTGTCATCTGTCATCTGTCATCTGTCATCTGACATCTGACATCTGTCAACTGTCATCGGTCACTTGTCATCTGTCATCTATCATCTGTCATCTGTCATGTGTCACCTGTGATGTGTCATTTCACATCTGTCAACTGTCATTTCACATCTGTCAACTGTCATCTGTCATCTGTCATCTGTCTTCTGTCATCTGTCATCTGTCATCTGTCATCTGTCATCTGTCATCTGTCATCTGTCATCTGTCATCTGTCATCTGTCATCTGTCATCTGTCATCTGTCATCTGCCATCTGTCATCTGTCATCTGTCATCTGTCATCTGTCATCTGTCATCTGTCATCTGTCATCTGTCATCTGTCATCCGTCATCTGTAATCTGTCATCTGTCATCTGTCATCTGTCATCTGTCATCTGTCATCTGTCATCTGTCATCTGTCATCTATCATCTGTCATCTGTCATCTGTCATCTGTCATCTGTCATCTGTCATCTGTCATCTGTCATGTGTCATCTGCCATCTGTCATCTGTCATCTGTCATCTGTCATCTGTCATCTGTCATCTGTCATCTGTCATCTGTCATCTGTCATCTGTCATCTGTCATCTGTCATCTGTCATCTGTCATCTGTCATCTGTCATCTGTCATCTGTCATCTGTCATCTGTCATCTGTCATCTGTCATCTGCCATCTGTCATCTGTCATCTGTCATCTGTCATCTGTCATCTGTCATCTGTCATCTGTCATCTGTCATCCGTCATCTGTCATCTGTCATTTGTCATCTGTCATCTGTCATCCGTCATCTGTCATCTGTCATCTGTCATGTGACATCTGTCATCTGTCATCTGTCATCTGTCATCTGTCATCTGACATCTGACATCTGTCAACTGTCATCTGTCACTTGTCATCTGTCATCTGTCATCTATCATCTGTCATCTGTCATCTATCATCTGTCATCTGTTATGTGTCACCTGTGATGTGTCATTTCACATCTGTCAATTGTCATTTGTTATCTGTCATCTGTCATCCGTCATCTGTCATCTGTCATCTGTCATCTGTCATCTGTCATCTGTCATCTGTCATCAATCATCTGTCACCTGTCATGTGACATCTGTCATCTGTCATCTGTCATCTGACATCTGTCATCTGTCATCTGTCATCTGTCACCTGTCATCTGTCATCTGTCATCTGTCATCTGTCATTTGTCATCTGTTATCTGTCATCTGTCATCTGTCATCTGTCATCTGTCATCTGTCATCTGTCATCTGTCATCTTTCATCTGTCATCTGTCATGTGTCACCTGTGATGTGTCATTTCACATCTGTCAACTGTCATTTGTTATCTGTCATCTGTCATCCGTCATCTGTCATCTGTCATCTGTCATCTGTCATCTGTCAACTGTCATCTGTCACCTGTCATGTGACATCTGTCATCTGTCATCTGACATCTGTCATCTGTCATCTGTCACCTGTCATCTGTTATCTGTCATCTGTCATCTGTCATCTGTCATCTGTCGTCTGTCATCTGTCATCTGTCATCTGTCATCTGTCATCTGTCATCTGTCATCTGTCATCTATCATCTGTCATCTATCATCTGTCATCTGTCATCTGTCATGCGTCAACTCTAATCTGTCATCTGTCATCTGTCATCTGTCATCGGTCATCTGTCATCTGTCATGTGACATCTGTCATCTGTCATCTGTCATCTGTCATCTGTCATCTGTCATCTGTCATCTGACATCTGACATCTGTCAACTGTCATCGGTCACTTGTCATCTGTCATCTATCATCTGTCATCTGTCATGTGTCACCTGTGATGTGTCATTTCACATCTGTCAACTGTCATTTGTTATCTGTCATCTGTCATCCGTCATCTGTCATCTGTCATCTGTCATCTGTCATCTGTCATCTGTCATCTGTCATCTGTCATCTGTCATCTGTCATCTGTCATCTGTCATCTTTCATCTGTCATCTGTCATGTGTCACCTGTGATGTGTCATTTCACATCTGTCAACTGTCATTTGTCATCTGTCATCTGTCATCTGTCATCTGTCGTCTGTCATCTGTCATCTGTCATCTGTCATCTGTCATCTGTCATCTGTCATCTGTCATCTATCATCTGTCATCTATCATCTGTCATCTGTCATGCGTCAACTCTAATCTGTCATCTGTCATCTGACATCTGACATCTGTCAACTGTCATCTGTCACTTGTCATCTGTCATCTATCATCTGTCATCTGTCATGTGTCACCTGTGATGTGTCATTTCACATCTGTCAACTGTCATCTGTCATCTGTCATCTGTCTTCTGTCATCTGTCACCTGTCATGTGACATCTGTCATCTGTCATCTGTCACCTGTCATCTGTCATCTTTCATCTGTCATCTGTCATCTGTCACCTGTCGTCTGTCATCTGTCATCTGTCATTGGTTATCTGTTATCTGTCATCTGTCATCTGTTATCTGTCATCTGTCATCTGTCATCTGTCATCTGTCATCTGTCATCTGTCATCTGTCATCTTTCATCTGTCATCTGTCATGTGTCACCTGTGATGTGTCATTTCACATCTGTCAACTGTCATTTGTCAGCTGTTATCTGTCATCTGTCACCTGTCATGTGACATCTGTCATCTGTCATCTGTAATCTGTCATCTGTCATCTGTCATCTGTCATCTGTCATCTGTCATCTGTCATCTGTCATCTGTCATCTATCATCTGTCATCTGTCATCTGTCATCTGTCATCTGTCATCTGTCATCTGTCATCTGTCATGTGTCATCTGCCATCTGTCATCTGTCATCTGTCATCTGTCATCTGTCATCTGTCATCTGTCATCTGTCATCTGTCATCTGTCATCTGTCATCTGTCATCTGTCATCTGTCATCTGTCATCTGTCATCTGTCATCTGTCATCTGTCATCTGTCATCTGTCATCTGTCATCTGTCATCTGCCATCTGTCATCTGTCATCTGTCATCTGTCATCTGTCATCTGTCATCTGTCATCTGTCATCTGTCATCTGTCATCTGTCATCCGTCATCTGTCATCTGTCATTTGTCATCTGTCATCTGTCATCCGTCATCTGTCATCTGTCATCTGTCATGTGACATCTGTCATCTGTCATCTGTCATCTGTCATCTGTCATCTGACATCTGACATCTGTCAACTGTCATCTGTCACTTGTCATCTGTCATCTGTCATCTATCATCTGTCATCTGTCATCTATCATCTGTCATCTGTTATGTGTCACCTGTGATGTGTCATTTCACATCTGTCAATTGTCATTTGTTATCTGTCATCTGTCATCCGTCATCTGTCATCTGTCATCTGTCATCTGTCATCTGTCATCTGTCATCAATCATCTGTCACCTGTCATGTGACATCTGTCATCTGTCATCTGTCATCTGACATCTGTCATCTGTCATCTGTCATCTGTCACCTGTCATCTGTCATCTGTCATCTGTCATCTGTCATTTGTCATCTGTTATCTGTCATCTGTCATCTGTCATCTGTCATCTGTCATCTGTCATCTGTCATCTGTCATCTTTCATCTGTCATCTGTCATGTGTCACCTGTGATGTGTCATTTCACATCTGTCAACTGTCATTTGTTATCTGTCATCTGTCATCCGTCATCTGTCATCTGTCATCTGTCATCTGTCATCTGTCAACTGTCATCTGTCACCTGTCATGTGACATCTGTCATCTGTCATCTGACATCTGTCATCTGTCATCTGTCACCTGTCATCTGTTATCTGTCATCTGTCATCTGTCATCTGTCATCTGTCGTCTGTCATCTGTCATCTGTCATCTGTCATCTGTCATCTGTCATCTGTCATCTGTCATCTATCATCTGTCATCTATCATCTGTCATCTGTCATCTGTCATGCGTCAACTCTAATCTGTCATCTGTCATCTGTCATCTGTCATCGGTCATCTGTCATCTGTCATGTGACATCTGTCATCTGTCATCTGTCATCTGTCATCTGTCATCTGACATCTGACATCTGTCAACTGTCATCTGTCACTTGTCATCTGTCATCTATCATCTGTCATCTGTCATGTGTCACCTGTGATGTGTCATTTCACATCTGTCAACTGTCATTTGTTATCTGTCATCTGTCATCCGTCATCTGTCATCTGTCATCTGTCATCTGTCATCTGTCATCTGTCATCTGTCATCTGTCATCTGTCATCTGTCATCTGTCACCTGTCATGTGACATCTGTCATCTGTCATCTGTCATCTGACATCTGTCATCTGTCATCTGTCATCTGTCACCTGTCATCTGTCATCTGTCATCTGTCATCTGTCATCTGTCATCTGTCATCTGTCATCTATCACCTGTCATTTGTCATCTGTCATCTGTCATGTGACATCTGTCATCTGTCATCTGTCATCTGTCATCTGTAATCTGTCATCTGTCATCTCTCATTTGACATCTGTCATCCGTCATCTGTCACCTGTCATCTGTCATCTGTCATCTGTCATCTGTCATCTTTCATCTGTCATCTGTCATCTGTCATCTGTCATCTGTCATCTGTCATCTGTCATCTGTCATCTGTTATCTGTCATCTGTCATCTGTCACCTGTCATCTGTCATCTGTCATCTGTCATCTGTCATCTGTCATCTGTCATCTGTCATCTGTTATCTGTCATCTGTCATCTGTCATCTGTCATCTGTCATTTGTCATCTGTTATCTGTCATCTGTCATGTGACATCTGTCATCTGTCATCTGTCATCTTTCATCTGTCATCTGTCATGTGTCACCTGTGATGTGTCATTTCACATCTGTCATCTGTCATTTGTCATCTGTCATCTGTCATCTGTCATCTGTCATCTGTCATCTGTCATCTGTCATCTGTCATCTGTCATTTGTCATCTGTAATCTGTCATCTGTCACCAGTCATCTGTCATCTGTCATGTGACATCTGTCATCTGTCATCTCACATCTGTCATCTGTCATCTGTCATCTGTCATCTGTCATTTGTCATCTGTCATCTCACATCTGTCATCTGTCATCTGTCATCTGTCATCTGTCATATGTCATCTGTCATCTGTCATCTGTCATCTGTCATCTGTCATCTGTCATCCGTCATCCGTCATCCGTCATCTGTCATCTGTCATCTGTCACCTGTCATGTGACATCTGTCATCTGTCATCTTCATCTGGCACCTGTCATCTGTCATCTGGCACCTGTCATCTGTCATCTGTCATCTGTCATCTGTCATCTGTCATCTGTCATATTTCGTCTGTCATCTGTCATTTGTCATTTCTCATCTGTCATGTGTCATCTGCCATCTGTCATCTTTCATCTGTCATCTGTCATCTGTCATCTGTCATCTGTCATCTGTAATCTGTCATCTGTCACCAGTCATCTGTCATCTGTCATGTGACATCTGTAATCTGTCATCCCACATCTGTCATCTGTCATCTGTCATCTGTCATCTGTCATCTGTTATCTGTCATCTGTCATCTGTCATCTGTCATCTGTCATCTGTCATCTGTCATCTGTCATCTGTCATCTGTCATCTGTTATCTGTCATATGTCATCTGTCATCTGTCATCTGTCATCTGTCATTGGTTATCTGTTATCTGTCATCTGTCATCTGTCATCTGTCATCTGTCATCTGTCATCTGTTATCTGTCATCTGTCATCTGTCATCTGTCATCTGTCATCTGTCATCTTTCATCTGTCATCTGTCATGTGTCACCTGTGATGTGTCATTTCACATCTGTCAACTGTCATTTGTCATCTGTCATCTGTCTTCTGTCACCTGTCATGTGACATCTGTCATCTGTCATCTGTCATCTGTCATCTGTCATCTGTCATCTGTCATCTGTCATCTGTCATCTGTCATCTGTCATCTGTCATCTGTCATCTGTCATCTGTCATCTGTCATCTGTCATCTGTCATCTGTCATCTGTCATCTGTCATCTGTCATCTGTCATCTGTCATCTGTCATGTGTTATCTGTCATTTGTCATCTGTCATCTGTCATCTGTCATCTGTCATCTGTCATCTGTCATCTGTCATCTGTCATCTGTCATCTGTCATCTGTCATCTGTCATCTGTCATCTGTCATCTGTCATCTGTCATCTGTCATCTGTCATCTGTCATCGGTCATCTGTCATCTGTCATCTGTCATCTGTCATCTGTCATCTGTCATCTGTCATCTGTCATCTGTCATCTGTCATCTGTCATCTCTCATCTGTCATCTGTAATCTGTCATCTGTCATCTGTCGTCTGTCATCTGTCATCTGTCATCTGTCATCTGTCATCTGTCATCTGTCATCTGTCATCTGTCATCTGTCATCTGTCATCTGTCATCTGTCATCTGTCATCTGTCATCTGTCATCTGTCATCTGTCATCTGTCATCTGTCATCTGTCATCTGTCATCTGTCATCTGTCATCTGTCATCTGTCATCTGTCATCTCTCATCTGTCATCTGTAATCTGTCATCTGTCATCTGTCGTCTGTCATCTGTCATCTGTCATCTGTCATCTGTCATCTGTCATCTGTCATCTGTCATCTGTCATCTGTCATCTGTCATCTGTCATCTGTCATCTGTCATCTGTCATCTGTCATCTGTCATCTGTCATCCGTTATCTGTCATCTGTCATCTGTCATCTGTCATCTGTCATCGGTCATCTGTCATCTGTCATCTGTCATCTGTCATCTGTCATCTGTCATCTGTCATCTGTCATCTGTCATCTGTCATCTGTCATCTCTCATCTGTCATCTGTAATCTGTCATCTGTCATCTGTCGTCTGTCATCTGTCATCCGTTATCTGTCATCTGTCATCTGTCATCTGTCATCTGTCATCGGTCATCTGTCATCTGTCATCTGTCATCTGTCATCTGTCATCTGTCATCTGTCATCTGTCATCTGTCATCTGTCATCCGTCATCTGTCATCTGTCATCTGTCATCTGTCATCTCTCATCTGTCATCTGTAATCTGTCATCTGTCATCTGTCGTCTGTCATCTGTCATCTGTCATCTGTCATCTGTCATCTGTCATCTGTCATCTGTCATCTGTCATCTGTCATCTGTCATCTGTCATCTGTCATTTGTAATCTGTCATCTGTCATCTGTCATCTGTCATCTGTCATCTGTCATCTGTCATCTGTCATCTGTCATCTGTCATCTGTCATCTGTCATCTGTCATCTGTCATCTGTCATCTGTCATCTGTCATCTGTCATCTGTCATCTGTCATCTGTCATCTGTCATCTGTTATCTGTCATCTGTCATCTGTCATCTGTCATTTGTCATCTGTTATCTGTCATCTGTCATGTGACATCTGTCATCTGTCATCTGTCATCTGTCATCTGTCATCTGTCATCTGTCATCTGTCATCTGTCATCTGTCATCTGTCATCTGTCATCTGTCATCTGTCATCTGTCATCTGTCATCTGTCATCTGTCATCTGTTATCTGTCATCTGTCATCTGTCATCTGTCATTTGTCATCTGTTATCTGTCATCTGTCATGTGACATCTGTCATCTGTCATCTGTCATCTTTCATCTGTCATCTGTCATGTGTCACCTGTGATGTGTCATTTCACATCTGTCATCTGTCATTTGTCATCTGTCATCTGTCATCTGTCATCTGTCATGTGACATCTGTCATCTGTCATCTGTCATCTGTCATCTGTCATCTGTCATCTGTCATCTGTCATCTGTCATCTCACATCTGTCATCTGTCATCTGTCATCTGTCATCTGTCATCTGTCATCTGTCATCTGTCATCTGTCATCTCACATCTGTCATCTGTCATCGGTCATCTGTCATCTGTCATCTGTCATCTGTCATCTGTCATCTGTCATCTGTCATCTGTCATCTGTCAGCTGTCATCCGTCATCCGTCATCCGTCATCCGTCATCTGTCATCTGTCATCTGTCATTTGTCATCTGTTATCTGTCATCTGTCATGTGACATCTGTCATCTGTCATGTGACATCTGTTATCTGTCATCTTCATCTGGCACCTGTCATCTGTCATCTGTCATCTGTCATCTGTCATCTGTCATCTGTCATCTGTCATCTGTCATCTGTCATCTGTCATATGTCGTCTGTCATCTGTCATTTGTCATTTCTCATCTGTCATGTGTCATCTGCCATCTGCCTTCTTTCATCTGTCATCTGTCATCTGTCATCTGTCATCTGTCATCTCACATCTGTCATCTGTCATCGGTCATCTGTCATCTGTCATCTGTCATCTGTCATCTGTCATCTGTCATCTGTCATCTGTCATCTGTCATCTGTCATCTGTCATCTGTCAGCTGTCATCCGTCATCCGTCATCCGTCATCCGTCATCTGTCATCTGTCATCTGTCATCTGTCACCTGTCATGTGACATCTGTTATCTGTCATCTTCATCTGGCACCTGTCATCTGTCATCTGTCATCTGTCATCTGTCATCTGTCATCTGTCATCTGTCATCTGTCATCTGTCATCTGTCATATGTCGTCTGTCATCTGTCATTTGTCATTTGTCATTTCTCATCTGTCATGTGTCATCTGCCATCTGCCATCTTTCATCTGTCATCTGTCATCTGTCATCTGTCATCTGTCATCTGTCATCTGTAATCTGTCATCTGTCATCGGTCATCTGTCATCTGTCATCTGTCATCTGTCATCTGTCATCTGTCATCTGTCATCTGTCATCTGTCATCTGTCATCTGTCATCCGTCATCTGTCATCTGTCATCTGTCATCTGTCATCTGTCATCTGTCATCTGTCATCTGTCATCTGTCATCTGTAATCTGTCATCTGTCATCTGTCGTCTGTCATCTGTCATCTGTCATCTGTCATCTGTCATCTGTCATCTGTCATCTGTCATCTGTCATCTGTCATCTGTCATCTGTCATCTGTCATCTGTCATCTGTCATCTGTCATCGGTCATCTGTCATCTGTCATCTGTCATCTGTCATCTGTCATCTGTCATCTGTCATCTGTCATCTGTCATCTGTCATCCGTCATCTGTCATCTGTCATCTGTCATCTGTCATCTGTCATCTGTCATCTGTCATCTGTCATCTGTCATCTGTAATCTGTCATCTGTCATCTGTCGTCTGTCATCTGTCATCTGTCATCTGTCATCTGTCATCTGTCATCTGTCATCTGTCATCTGTCATCTGTCATCTGTCATCTGTCATTTGTCATCTGTCATCTGTCATCTGTCATCTGTCATCTGTCATCTGTCATCTGTCATCTGTCATCTGTCATCTGTCATCTGTCATCTGTCATCTGTCATCTGTCATCTGTCATCTGTCATCTGTCATCTGTCATCTGTCATCTGTCATCTGTCATCTGTCATCTGTCATCTGTCATCTGTTATCTGTCATCTGTCATCTGTCATCTGTCATTTGTCATCTGTTATCTGTCATCTGTCATGTGACATCTGTCATCTGTCATGTGACATCTGTCATCTGTCATCTGTCATCTGTCATCTGTCATCTGTCATCTGTCATCTGTCATCTCACATCTGTCATCTGTCATCTGTCATCTGTCATCTGTCATCTGTCATCTGTCATCTTTCATCTGTCATCTGTCATGTGTCACCTGTGATGTGTCATTTCACATCTGTCATCTGTCATTTGTCATCTGTCATCTGTCATCTGTCATGTGACATCTGTCATCTGTCATCTGTCATCTGTCATCTGTCATCTGTCATCTGTCATCTGTCATCTGTCATCTCACATCTGTCATCTGTCATCTGTCATCTGTCATCTGTCATCTGTCATCTGTCATCTGTCATCTGTCATCTCACATCTGTCATCTGTCATCGGTCATCTGTCATCTGTCATCTGTCATCTGTCATCTGTCATCTGTCATCTGTCATCTGTCATCTGTCATCTGTCATCTGTCATCTGTCATCTGTCATCTGTCATCTGTCATCTGTCATCTGTCATCTGTCATCTCACATCTGTCATCTGTCATCTGTCATCCGTCATCCGTCATCCGTCATCCGTCATCTGTCATCTGTCATCTGTCATCTGTCATCTGTCACGTGTCATGTGACATCTGTTATCTGTCATCTTCATCTGGCACCTGTCATCTGTCATCTGTCATCTGTCATCTGTCATCTGTCATCTGTCATCTGTCATCTGTCATATGTCGTCTGTCATCTGTCATTTGTCATTTCTCATCTGTGATGTGTCATTTCACATCTGTCATCTGTCATTTGTCATCTGTCATCTGTCATCTGTCATCTGTCATGTGACATCTGTCATCTGTCATCTGTCATCTGTCATCTGTCATCTGTCATCTGTCATCTGTCATCTCACATCTGTCATCTGTCATCTGTCATCTGTCATCCGTCATCCGTCATCCGTCATCCGTCATCTGTCATCTGTCATCTGTCACGTGTCATGTGACATCTGTTATCTGTCATCTTCATCTGTCATCTGTCATATGTCGTCTGTCATCTGTCATTTGTCATTTCTCATCTGGCATGTGTCATCTGCCATCTGCCATCTTTCATCTGTCATCTGTCATCTGTCATCTGTCATCTGTCATCTGTCATCTGTAATCTGTCATCGGTCACCAGTCATCTGTCATCTGTCATGTGACATCTGTAATCTGTCATCCCACATCTGTCATCTGTCATCTGTCATCTGTCGTCTGTCATCTGTCATCTGTCATCTGTCATCTGTCATCTGTCATCTGTCATCTGTCATCTGTCATCTGTCATCTGTCATCTGTCATCTGTAACCTGTCACGTGACATCTGTCATCTGTAATCTGACATCTGACATCTGTCATCTGTCATCTGTCACTTGTCATCTGTCATCTGTCATCTGTCATCTGTCATCTGTCATCTTTCATCTGTCATCTGTCATCTGCCATCTGTCATCTGTCATCTGCCATCTGCCATCTGTCATCTGTCATCTGTCATCTGTCATCTGTCATCTGTCATTTGTCATCTGTCATGTGTCACCTGTGATGTGTCAGCTGTCATCTATCACCTGTTATTTGTCATCTGTCATCTGTTCACTGTCATCTGTCAGCTGTCATCTTTCATCTGTCAACTGTTATGTATCACCTGTGATGTGTCATCTGTCATCTGTTATCTGTCATCTGCCATTTGTTATCTGTCAGCTGTCATCTGTCATCTATCATCTGTCATTTGTCATCTGTCATCTGCCATCCGTCATCTCTCGTGTCTCACCTGTGATGTGTCATCTGTCATCTGTCATCTATCACCTGTCATTTGTCATCTGTCATCTGTCATGTGACATCTGTCATCTGTCATCTGTCATCTGTCATCTGTCATCTGTCATCTGTCATCTGTCATCTGTCATTTGACATCTGTCATCTGTCATCTGTCATCTGTCACCTGTCATCTGTCATCTGTCATCTGTCATCTGTCATCTGTTATCTGTCATCTGTCATCTGTCATCTGTCATCTGTCATCTGTCATCTGTCATCTGTCATCTGTCATCTGTCATCTGTCATCTGTCATCTGTCATCTGTCATCTGTCATCTGTCATCTGTCATCTGTCATCTGTCATCTGTCATCTGTCATCTGTCATCTGTCATCTGTCATCTGTCATCTGTCATCGGTCATCTGTCATCTGTCATCTGTCATCTGTCATCTGTCATCTGTCATCTGTCATCTGTCATCTGTCATCTGTCATCTGTCATCCGTCATCTGTCATCTGTCATCTGTCATCTGTCATCTGTCATCTGTCGTCTGTCATCTGTCATCTGTAATCTGTCATCTGTCATCTGTCGTCTGTCATCTGTCATCTGTCATCTGTCATCTGTCATCTGTCATCTGTCATCTGTCATCTGTCATCTGTCATCTGTCATTTGTCATCTGTCATCTGTCATCTGTCATCTGTCATCTGTCATCTGTCATCTGTCATCTGTCATCTGTCGTCTGTCATCTGTCATCTGTCATCTGTCATCTGTCATCTGTCATCTGTTATCTGTCATCTGTCATCTGTCATCTGTCATTTGTCATCTGTTATCTGTCATCTGTCATGTGACATCTGTCATCTGTCATCTGTCATCTGTCATCTTTCATCTGTCATCTGTCATGTGTCACCTGTGATATGTCATTTCACATCTGTCATCTGTCATTTGTCATCTGTCATCTGTCATCTGTCATCTGTCATGTGACATCTGTCATCTGTCATCTGTCATCTGTCATCTGTCATCTGTCATCTGTCATCTGTCATCTGTCATCTCACATCTGTCATCTGTCATCTGTCATCTGTCATCTGTCATCTGTCATCTGTCATCTGTCATCTGTCATCTGTCATCTGTCATCTCACATCTGTCATCTGTCATCTCACATCTGTCATCTGTCATCTGTCATCTGTCATCTGTCATCTGTCATCTGTCATCTGTCATCTGTCATCTGTCACCTGTCATGTGACATCTGTTATCTGTCATCTTCATCTGGCACCTGTCATCTGTCATCTGTCATCTGTCATCTGTCATCTGTCATCTGTCATCTGTCATATGTCGTCTGTCATTTGTCATTTCTCATCTGTCATGTGTCATCTGCCATCTGTCATCTTTCATCTGTCATCTGTCATCTGTCATCTGTCATCTGTCATCTGTCATCTGTAATCTGTCATCTGTCACCAGTCATCTGTCATCTGTCATGTGACATCTGTAATCTGTCATCCCACATCTGTCATCTGACATCTGTCATCTGTCATCTGTTATCTGTCATCTGTCATCTGTCATCTGTCATTTGTCATCTGTTATCTGTCATCTGTCATGTGACATCTGTCATCTGTCATCTGTCATCTGTCATCTTTCATCTGTCATCTGTCATGTGTCACCTGTGATGTGTCATTTCACATCTGTCATCTGTCATTTGTCATCTGTCATCTGTCTTCTGTCACCTGTCATGTGACATCTGTCATCTGTCATCTGTCATCTGTCATCTGTCATCTGTCATCTGTCATCTGTCATGTGACATCTGTCATCTGTCATCTGTCATCTGTCATCTGTCATCTGTCATCTGTCATCTGTCATCTGTCATCTGTCATCTGTCATCTGTCATCTGTCATCTATCATCTGTCATCTGTCATCTGTCATCTGTCATCTGTCATCTATCATCTGTCATCTGTCATCTGTCATCTGTCATCTGTCATCTGTCATCTGTCATCTGTCATCTGTCATCTGTCATCTGTCATGTGTCATCTGTCATTTGTCATCTGTCATCTGTCATCTGTCATCTGTCATCTGTTATCTGTCATCTGTCATCTGTCATCTGTCATGTGACATCTGTCACCTGTCATCTGTCATCTGTCATCTGTCATCTGTCATCTGTCATCTGTCATCTGTCATCTGTCATCTGTCATCTGTCATCTGTCATCTGTCATCTGTCATCTGTTATCTGTCATCTGTCATCTGTCATCTGTCATTTGTCATCTGTTATCTGTCATCTGTCATGTGACATCTGTCATCTGTCATCTGTCATCTGTCATCTTTCATCTGTCATCTGTCATGTGTCACCTGTGATGTGTCATTTCACATCTGTCAACTGTCATTTGTCATCTGTCATCTGTCTTCTGTCACCTGTCATGTGACATCTGTCATCTGTCATCTGTCATCTGTCATCTGTCATCTGTCATCTGTCATCTGTCATGTTACATCTGTCATCTGTCATCTGTCATCTGTCATCTGTCATCTGTCATCTGTCATCTGTCATCTGTCATCTGTCATCTGTCATCTGTCATCTATCATCTGTCATCTGTCATCTGTCATCTGTCATCTGTCATCTGTCATCTGTCATCTGTCATCTGTCATCTGTCATCTGTCATGTGTCATCTGTCATCTGTCATCTGTCATCTGTCATCTGTCATGTGACATCTGTCATCTGTCATCTGTCATCTGTCATCTGTCATCTGTCATCTGTCATCTGTCATCTCACATCTGTCATTTGTCATCTGTCATCTGTCATCTGTCATCTGTCATCTGTCATCTGTCATCTGTCATCTGGCATCTGTCATCTGTCATCTGTCATCTGTCAGCTGTCATCCGTCATCCGTTATCCGTCATCCGTCATCCGTCATCTGTCATCTGTCATCTGTCACCTGTCATGTGACATCTGTTATCTGTCATCTTCATCTGGCACCTGTCATCTGTCATCTGTCATCTGTCATCTGTCATCTGTCATCTGTCATCTGTCATCTGTCATCTGTCATATGTCGTCTGTCATCTGTCATTTGTCATTTCTCATTTGTCATGTGTCATCTGCCATCTGTCATCTTTCATCTGTCATCTGTCATCTGTCATCTGTCATCTGTCATCTGTCATCTGTCATCTGTCATCTGTAATCTGTCATCTGTCACCAGTCATCTGTCATCTGTCATGTGACATCTGTAATCTGTCATCCCACATCTGTCATCTGTCATCTGTCATCTGTCATCTGTCATCTGTCATCTGTCATCTGTCATCTGTCATCTGTCATCTGTCATCTGTCATCTGTCATCTGTCATCTGTCATCTGTCATCTGTCATCTGTCATCTGTTATCTGTCATATGTCATCTGTCATCTGTCATCTGTCATCTGTCATCTGTCATCTGTCATTGGTTATCTGTTATCTGTCATCTGTCATCTGTCATCTGTCATCTGTCATCTGTCATCTGTCATCTGTCATCTGTCATCTGTTATCTGTCATCTGTCATCTGTCATCTGTCATCTGTCATCTGTCATCTTTCATCTGTCATCTGTCATGTGTCACCTGTGATGTGTCATTTCACATCTGTCAACTGTCATTTGTCATCTGTCATCTGTCATCTGTCACCTGTCATGTGACATCTGTCATCTGTCATCTATCATCTGTCATCTGTCATCTGTCATCTGTCATCTGTCATCTGTCATCTGTCATCTGTCATCTGTCATCTGTCATCTGTCATCTGTCATCTGTCATCTGTCATCTGTCATCTGTCATCTGTCATCTGTCATCTGTCATGTGTCATCTGTCATCTGTCATCTGTCATCTGTCATCTGTTATCTGTCATCTGTCATCTGTCATCTGTTATCTGTCATCTGTCATCTGTCATCTGTCATCTGTCATCTGTCATCTGTCATCTGTCATCTGTCATCTGTCATCTGTCATCTGTCATCTGTAATCTGTCATCTGTCATCCGTTATCTGTCATCTGTCATCTGTCATCTGTCATCTGTCATCGGTCATCTGTCATCTGTCATCTGTCATGTGACATCTGTCATCTGTCATCTGTCATCTGTCATCTGCCATCTGTCATCTGACATCTGACATCTGTCAACTGTAATCTGTCACTTGTCATCTGACATCTGTCAGCTATCATCTGTCATCTGTCATGTGTCACCTGTGATGTGTCATTTCACATCTGTCAACTGTCATTTGTTATCTGTCATCTGTCATCCGTCATCTGTCATCTGTCATCTGTCATCTGTCATCTGTCATCTGTCATCTGTCATCTGTCATCTGTCATCTGTCATCTGTCATCTGTCATCTGTCATCTGTCATCTGTCATCTGTCATCTGTCATCTGTCATCTGTCATCTGTCATCTGTCATCTGTCATCTGTCATCTGTCATCTGTCATCTGTCATCTGTCATCCGTCATCTGTCATCTGTCATCTGTCATCTGTCATCTGTCATCTGTCATCGGTCATCTGTCATCTGTCATCTGTCATGTGACATCTGTCATCTGTCATCTGTCATCTGTCATCTGTCATCTGTCATCTGACATCTGACATCTGTCAACTGTCATCTGTCACTTGTCATCTGTCATCTGTCATCTATCATCTGTCATCTGTCATGTGTCACCTGTGATGTGTCATTTCACATCTGTCAACTGTCATTTGTTATCTGTCATCTGTCATCCATCATCTGTCATCTGTCATCTGTCATCTGTCATCTGTCATCTGTCATCTGTCACCTGTCATGTGACATCTGTCATCTGTCATCTGTCATCTGACATCTGTCATCTGTCATCTGTCACCTGTCATCTGTCATCTGTCATCTGTCATTTGTCATCTGTTATCTGTCATCTGTCATCTGTCATCTGTCATCTGTCATCTGTCATCTTTCATCTGTCATCTGTCATGTGTCACCTGTGATGTGTCATTTCACATCTGTCAACTGTCATTTGTTATCTGTCATCTGTCATCCGTCATCTGTCATCTGTCATCTGTCACCTGTCATCTGTCATCTGTCATCTGTCATCTGTCATCTGTCATCTGTCATCTGTCTTCTGTCATCTGTCATCTGTCATCTGTCATCTGTCATCTGTCATCTGTCATCTGTCATCTGTCATCTGTCATCTGTCATCTGTCATCTGTCATCTATCATCTATCATCTGTCATCTGTCATCTGTCATGTGTCAACTCTCATCTGTCATTTGTCATCTGTCAGCTGTCAGCTGTCATCTGTCATCTGTCATCTGTCATCTGTCATCTGTCATCTGTCATCTGTCATCTGTCATCTGTCATCTGTCATCTGTCATCTGTAATGTGTCATCTGTCATCTGTCATCTGTCAACTGTCATTTGTTATCTGTCATCTGTAATCGGTCATCCGTCATCTGTCATCTGTCATCTGTCATCTGTCATCTGTCACCTGTAATGTGACATCTGTCATCTGTCATCTGTCATCTGTCATTTGTCATCTGTCATCTGTCATCTGTCACCTGTCATCTGTCATCTGTCATCTGTCATCTGTCTTCTGTCATCTGTCATCTGTCATCTGTCATCTGTCATCTGTCATCTGTCATCTGTCATCTGTCATCTGTCATCTGTCATCTGTCATCTGTCATCTGTCATCTGTCATCTGTCATCTGTCATCTGTCATCTGTCATCTGTCATCTGTCATCTGTCATCTGTCATCTGTCATCTGTCATCTGTCATCTGTCATCTGTCATCTGTCATCTGTCATCTGTCATCTGTCATCTGTCATCTGTCATCTGTCATCTGTCATCTGTCATCTCTCATCTGTCATCTGTAATCTGTCATTTGTTATCTGTCATCTGTCATTTGTCATCTGTCATCTGTCATCTGTCATCTGTCATCTGTCATCTGTCATCTGTCATCTGTCATCTGACATCTGTCATCTGTCATCTGTCATCTGTCACCTGTCACCTGTCATCTGTCATCTGTCATCTGTCATCTGTCATCTGTCATCTGTCATCTGTCATCTGTCATCTGTCATCTGTCATCTGTCATCTGTCATCTGTCATCTGTCAGCTGTCATCTGTCATCTGTCATCTGTCATCTGTCATCTGTCATCTGTCATTTGTCATCTGTTATCTGTCATCTGTCATCTGTCATCTATCATCTGTCATCCGTCATCTGTCATCTGTCATCTTTCATCTGTCATCTGTCATCTGTCATCTGTCATCTGTCATCTGTCATCTGTCGTCTGTCATCTGTCATCTGTCATCTGTCATCTGTAATCTGTCATTTGTTATCTGTCGTCTGTCATCTGTCATCTGTCATCTGTCATCTGTCATCTGTCATCTGTCATCTGTCATCTGTCATCTGTCATCTGTCATCTGTCATCTGTCATCTGTCATCTGTCATCTGTCATCTGTCATCTGTCATCTGTCATCTGTCATCTGTCATCTGTCATCTGTCATCTGTCATCTGTCATCTGACATCTGTCATCTGTCATCTGTCACCTGTCATCTGTCATCTGTCATCTGGCATCTGTCATCTGTCATCTGTCATCTGTCATCTGTCATCTGTCATCTGTCATCTGTCATCTGTCATCTGTCATCTGTCATCTGTCATCTGTCATCTGTCATCTGTCATCTGTCATCTGTCATCTGTCATCTGTCATCTGTCAGCTGTCATCTGTCATCTGTCATCTGTCATCTGTCATCTGTCATCTGTCATCTGTCATCTGTCATCTGTCATCTGTCATCTTTCATCTGTCATCTGTCATTTGTCATCTGTTATCTGTCATCTGTCATCTGTCATCTGTCATCTGTCATCTGTCATCTGTCATCTGTCATCTGTCATCTGTCATCTGTCATCTTTCATCTGTCATCTGTCATGTGTCACCTGTGATATGTCATTTCACATCTATCAACTGTCATTTGTTATCTGTCATCTGTCATCCGTCATCTGTCATCTGTCATCTGTCATCTGTCATCTGTCATCTGTCACCTGTCATGTGACATCTGTCATCTGTCATCTGTCATCTGTCATCTGTCATCTGTCATCTGTCATCTGTCATCTGTCATCTGTCATCTGTCATCTGTCATCTGTCATCTGACATCTGTCATCTGTCATCCGTCACCTGTCATCTGTCATCTGTCATCTGTCATTGGTTATCTGTTATCTGTTATCTGTCATCTGTCATCTGTCATCTGTAGTCTGTCATCTGTCATCTGTCATCTGTCATCTGTCATCTCTCATCTGTCATCTGCCATCTTTCATCTGTCATCTGTCATGTGTCACCTGTGATGTGTCATTTCACATCTGTCAACTGTCATTTGTCATCTGTCATCTGTCACCTGTCATGTGACATCTGTCATCTGTAATCTGTCATGTGTCACCTGTGATATGTCATTTCACATCTATCAACTGTCATTTGTCATCTGTCATCTGTTATCTGTCATCTGTCATCTGTCATCTGTAGTCTGTCATCTGTCATCTGTCATCTGTCATCTGTCATCTGTCATCTGTCATCTGTCATCTGTCATCTGTCATCTGTCATCTGTCATCTGTCATCTGTCATCTGTCATCTGTCATCTGTCATCTGTCATCTGTCATCTGTCAGCTGTCATCTGTCATCTGTCATCTGTCATCTGTCATCTGTCATCTGTCATCTGTCATCTGTCATCTGTCATCTGTCATCTGTCATCTGTCATCTGTAATCTGTCATGTGTCACCTGTGATATGTCATTTCACATCTATCAACTGTCATTTGTTATCTGTCATCTGTCATCCGTCATCTGTCATCTGTCATCTGTCATCTGTCATCTGTCATCTGTCACCTGTCATGTGACATCTGTCATCTGTCATCTGTCATCTGTCATCTGTCATCTGTCATCTGTCATCTGTCATCTGTCATCTGACATCTGTCATCTGTCATCTGTCATCTGTCACCTGTCATCTGTCATCTGTCATCTGTCATTGGTTATCTGTTATCTGTTATCTGTCATCTGTCATCTGTCATCTGTCATCTGTAGTCTGTCATCTGTTATCTGTCATCTATCATCTGTCATCTCTCATCTGTCATCTGTCATCTTTCATCTGTCATCTGTCATGTGTCACCTGTGATGTGTCATTTCACATCTGTCAACTGTCATTTGTCATCTGTCATCTGTCACCTGTCATGTGACATCTGTCATCTGTCATCTGTCATCTGTCATCTGTCATCTGTCATCTGTCATCTGTCATCTGTCATCTGTCATCTGTCATCTGTCATCTGTCATCTGTAATCTGTCATCTGTCATCTGTCATCTGTCATCTGTCATCTGTCATCTGTCATCTGTCATCTGTCATCTGTCATCTGTCATCTGTCATCTGTCATCTGTCATCTGTCATCTGTCATCTGTCATCTGTCATCTGTCATCTGTCATCTGTCATCTGTCATGTGTCATCTGTCATCTGTCATCTGTCATCTGTCATCTGTCATCTGTCATCTGTCATCTGTCATCTGTCATCTGTCATCTGTCATTTGTCATCTGTCATCTGTCATCTGTCACCTGTCATGTGACATCTGTCATCTGTCATCTGACATCTGTCATCTGTCATCTGTCATCTGTCATCTGTCATCTGTCATCTGTCATCTGTCATCTGTCATCTGTCATCTGTCATCTGTCATCTGTCATCTGTCATCTGTCATCTGTCATCTGTCATCTGTCATCTGTCATCTGTCATCTGTCATCTGTCATCTGTCATCTGTCATCTGTCATCTATCATCTGTCATCTGTCATCTGTCATGCGTCAACTCTAATCTGTCATCTGTTATCTGTCATCTGTCATCTGTCATCTGTCATCTGTCATCTGTCATCCGTCATCTGTCATCTGTCATCTGTCATCTGTCATCTGTCATCTGTCATCTGTCATCTTTCATCTGTCATCTGTCATGTGTCACCTGTGATGTGTCATTTCACATCTGTCAACTGTCATTTGTCATCTGTCATCTGTCACCTGTCATGTGACATCTGTCATTTGTCATCTGTCATCTGTAATCTGTCATGCGTCAACTCTAATCTGTCATCTGTCATCTGTCATCTGTCATCTGTCATGTGTCATCTGTCATCTGTAGTTTTCATCTGTTATCTGTCATCTGTCATCTGTCATCTCTCATCTGTCATCTGTCATCTTTCATCTGTCATCTGTCAGCTGTCATCTGTCATCTGTCATCTGTCATCTGTCATCTGTCATCTGTCATCTGTCATCTGTCATCTGTCATCTGTCATCTGTCATCTTTCATCTGTAATCTGTCATGTGTCACCTGTGATATGTCATTTCACATCTATCAACTGTCATTTGTTATCTGTCATCTGTCATCTGTCATGTGTCATCTGTCATCTGTAGTCTGTCATCTGTTATCTGTCATCTGTCATCTGTCATCTCTCATCTGTCATCTGTCATCTTTCATCTGTCATCTGTCATCTGTCATCTGTCATCTGTCATCTGTGATCTGTCACCTGTCATGTGACATCTGTCATCTGTCATCTGTCATCTGTCATCTGTCATCTGTCATCTGTCATCTGTCATCTGTCATCTGACATCTGTCATCTGTCATCTGTCATCTGTCACCTGTCATCTGTCATCTGTCATCTGTCATTGGTTATCTGTTATCTGTTATCTGTCATCTGTCATCTGTCATCTGTCATCTGTAGTCTGTCATCTGTTATCTGTCATCTGTCATCTGTCATCTCTCATCTGTCATCTGTCATCTTTCATCTGTCATCTGTCATGTGTCACCTGTGATGTGTCATTTCACATCTGTCAACTGTCATTTGTCATCTGTCATCTGTCACCTGTCATGTGACATCTGTCATTTGTCATCTGTCATCTGTCATCTGTCATCTGTCATCTGTCATCTGTCATCTGTCATCTGTCATCTGTCATCTGTCATCTGTCATCTGTAATCTGTCATCTGTCATCTGTCATCTGTCATCTGTCATCTGTCATCTGTCATCTGTCATCTGTCATCTGTCATCTGTCATCTGTCATCTGTCATCTGTCATCTGTCATCTGTCATCTGTCATCTGTCATCTGTCATGTGTCATCTGTCATCTGTCATCTGTCATCTGTCATCTGTCATCTGTCATCTGTCATCTGTCATCTGTCATCTGTCATTTGTCATCTGTCATCTGTCATCTGTCACCTGTCATGTGACATCTGTCATCTGTCATCTGACATCTGTCATCTGTCATCTGTCACCTGTCATCTGTCATCTGTCATCTGTCATCTGTCATCTGTCATCTGTCATCTGTCATCTGTCATCTGTCATCTGTCATCTGTCATCTGTCATCTGTCATCTGTCATCTGTCATCTGTCATCTGTCATCTGTCATCTGTCATCTGTCATCTATCATCTGTCATCTGTCATCTGTCATGCGTCAACTCTAATCTGTCATCTGTTATCTGTCATCTGTCATCTGTCATCTGTCATCTGTCATCTGTCATCCGTCATCTGTCATCTGTCATCTGTCATCTGTCATCTGTCATCTGTCATCTGTCATCTGTCATCTTTCATCTGTCATCTGTCATGTGTCACCTGTGATGTGTCATTTCACATCTGTCAACTGTCATTTGTCATCTGTCATCTGTCACCTGTCATGTGACATCTGTCATTTGTCATCTGTCATCTGTCATCTGTCATGCGTCAACTCTAATCTGTCATCTGTCATCTGTCATCTGTCATCTGTCATCTGTCATCTGTCATGTGTCATCTGTCATCTGTAGTCTGTCATCTGTTATCTGTCATCTGTCATCTGTCATCTCTCATCTGTCATCTGTCATCTTTCATCTGTCATCTGTCATGTGTCACCTGTGATGTGTCATTTCACATCTGTCAACTGTCATTTGTCACCTGTCATGTGACATCTGTCATTTGTCATCTGTCATCTGTCATCTGTCATCTGTCATCTGTCATCTGTCATCTGTCATCTGTCATCTGTCATCTGTCATCTGTCATCTGTCATCTGTCATCTGTCATCTGTCATCTGTTATCTGTCATCTGTCATCTGTCACCTGTCATCTGTCATCTGTCATCTGTCATCTGTCATCTGTCATCTGTCATCTGTCATCTGTCATCTGTCATCTGTCATCTGTCATCTGTCATCTGTCATCTGTCATGTGTCATCTGTCATCTGTCATCTGTCATCTGTCATCTGTCATCTGTCATCTGTCATCTGTCATCTGTCATCTGTCATTTGTCATCTGTCATCTGTCATCTGTCATCTGTCATCTGTCATCTGTCATCTGTCATCTGTCATCTGTCATCTGTCATCTGTCATCTGTCATCTGTCATCTGTCATCTGTCATCTGTCATCTGTCATCTGTCATCTGTCATCTGTCATCCGTCATCTGTCATCTGTCATCTGTCATCTGTCATCTGTCATCGGTCATCTGTCATCTGTCACCTGTCATGTGACATCTGTCATCTGACATCTGTCATCTGTCATCTGTCATCTGTCACCTGTCATCTGTCATCTGTCATCTGTCATCTGTCATCTGTCATCTGTCATCTGTCATCTGTCATCTGTCATCTGTCATCTGTCATCTGTCATCTGTCATCTGTCATCTGTCATCTGTCATCTGTCATCTGTCATCTGTCATCTGTCATCTGTTATCTGTTATCTGTCATCTGTCATCTGTCATCTGTCATGTGACATCTGTCACCTGTCATCTGTCATCTGTCATCTGTCATCTGACATCTGACATCTGTCATCTGTCATCTGTCATCTGTCATCTGTCATCTGTCATCTGTCATCTGTCATCTGTCATCTGTCATCTGTCATCTGTCATTTGTCACTTGTCCTCTGTCATCTGTCATCTGTCATCTGTCATCTGTCATCTGTCATCTGTCATCTGTCATCTGTCATCTGTCATCTGTCATCTGTCATCTGTCATCTGTCATCTGTCATTTGTCATTTGTCATCTGTCATGTGTCACCTGTGATGTGTCAGCTGTCATCTATCACCTGTTATTTGTCATCTGTCATCTGTTCACTGTCATCTGTCAGCTGTCATCTTTCATCTGTCAACTGTTATGTATCACCTGTGATGTGTCATCTGTCATCTATTATCTGTCATCTGCCATCTGTCATCTGTTATCTGTCAGCTGTCATCTGTCATCTATCATCTGTCATTTGTCATCTGTCATCTGCCATCCGTCATCTCTCGTGTCTCACCTGTGATGTGTCATCTGTCATCTGTCATCTATCACCTGTCATTTGTCATCTGTCATCTGTCATGTGACATCTGTCATCTGTCATCTGTCATCTGTCATCTGTCATCTGTCATCTGTCATCTGTCATCTGTCATTTGACATCTGTCATCTGTCATCTGTCATCTGTCACCTGTCATCTGTCATCTGTCATCTGTCATCTGTCATCTGTCATCTGTCATCTGTCATCTGTCATCTGTCATCTGTCATCTGTCATCTGTTATCTGTCATCTGTCATCTGTCATCTGTCACTTGTCATCTGTCATCTGTCATCTGTCATCTGTCATCTGTCATCTGTCATCTGTCATCTGTCATCTGTCATCTGTCATCTGTCATCTGTCATCTGTCATCTGTCATCTGTCATTTGTCATTTGTCATCTGTCATGTGTCACCTGTGATGTGTCAGCTGTCATCTATCACCTGTTATTTGTCATCTGTCATCTGTCATCTGTCATCTGTCATCTGTCATCTGTCATCTGTCATCTGTCATCTGTCATCTGTCATCTGTCATCTGTCATCTGTCATCTGTCATCTGTCATCTGTCATCTGTCATCTGTCATCTGTCATCTGTCATCTGTCATCTGTCATCTGTCATCTGTCATCTGTCATCTGTCATCTGTCATCTGTCATCTGTCATCTGTCATCTGTCATCTGTCATCTGTCATCTGTAATCTGTCATATGTCATCTGTCATCTGTCATCTGTCATCTGTCATCTGTCATTGGTTATCTGTTATCTGTCATCTGTCATCTGTCATCTGTCATCTGTCATCTGTTATCTGTCATCTGTCATCTGTCATCTGTCATCTGTCATCTGTCATCTGTCATCTGTCATCTGTCATCTGTCATCTGTCATCTGTCATCTGTCATCTGTCATCTGTTATCTGTTATCTGTCATCTGTCATCTGTCATCTGTCATGTGACATCTGTCACCTGTCATCTGTCATCTGTCATCTGACATCTGACATCTGTCATCTGTCATCTGTCATGTGTCACCTATGATGTGTCAGCTGTCATCTATCACCTGTTATTTGTCATCTGTCATCTGTTCACTGTCATCTGTCAGCTGTCATCTTTCATCTGTCAACTGTTATGTATCACCTGTGATGTGTCATCTGTCATCTGTTATCTGTCATCTGCCATCTGTTATCTGTCAGCTGTCATCTGTCATCTATCATCTGTCATTTGTCATCTGTCATCTGTCATCTGTCATCTGTCATCTGTCATCTGTCATCTATCATCTGTCATCTGTCATCTGTCATCTGTCATCTGTCATCTGTTATCTGTCATCTGTCATCTGTCATCTGTCATCTGTCATCTGTCATCTGTCATCTTTCATCTGTCATCTGTCATCTGTCATCTGTTATCTGTCATCTGTCATCTGTCATCTGTCATCTGTCATCTGTCATCTGTCATCTGTCATCTGTCATCTGTCATCTGTCATCTGTTATCTGTTATCTGTCATCTGTCATCTGTCATCTGTCATGTGACATCTGTCACCTGTCATCTGTCATGTGTCACCTGTGATGTGTCAGCTGTCATCTATCACCTGTTATTTGTCATCTGTCATCTGTCATCTGTCATTGGTTATCTGTTATCTGTCATCTGTCATCTGTCATCTGTCATCTGTCATCTGTCATCTGTCATCTGTCATCTGTCATCTGTCATCTGTCATCTGTCATCTATCATCTGTCATCTGTCATCTGTCATGCGTCAACTCTAATCTGTCATCTGTTATCTGTCATCTGTCATCTGTCATCTGTCATCTGTCATCTGTCATCTGTCATCTGTTATCTGTTATCTGTCATCTGTCACCTGTCATCTGTCATGTGACATCTGTCATGTGTCACCTGTGATGTGTCAGCTGTCATCTATCACCTGTTATTTGTCATCTGTCATCTGTCATCTGTCATCTGTCATTGGTTATCTGTTATCTGTCATCTGTCATCTGTCATCTGTCATCTGTCATCTGTCATCTGCCATCTGTCATCTGTCATCTGTCATCTGTCATCTGTCATCTGTCATCTGTCATCTGTCATGTGACATCTGTCACCTGTCATCTGTCATGTGTCACCTGTGATGTGTCAGCTGTCATCTATCACCTGTTATTTGTCATCTGTCATCTGTCATCTGTCATCTGTCATTGGTTATCTGTTATCTGTCATCTGTCATCTGTCATCTGTCATCTGTCATCTGTCATCTGTCATCTGTCATCTGTCATCTGTCATCTGTCATCTATCATCTGTCATCTGTCATCTGTCATGCGTCAACTCTAATCTGTCATCTGTTATCTGTCATCTGTCATCTGTCATCTGTCATCTGTCATGTGACATCTGTCACCTGTCATCTGTCATCTGTCATCTGACATCTGACATCTGTCATCTGTCATCTGTCATGTGTCACCTGTGATGTGTCAGCTGTCATCTATCACCTGTTATTTGTCATCTGTCATCTGTCATCTGTCATCTGTCATTGGTTATCTGTTATCTGTCATCTGTCATCTGTCATCTGTTATCTGTCATCTGTCATCTGTCATCTGTCATCTGTCATCTGTCATCTGTCATCTATCATCTGTCATCTGTCATCTGTCATGCGTAAACTCTAATCTGTCACCTGTTATCTGTCATCTGTCATCTGTCATCTGTCATCTGTCATCTGTCATCTGTCATCTGTTATCTGTTATCTGTCATCTGTCACCTGTCATCTGTCATATGACATCTGTCACCTGTCATCTGTCATCTGTCATCTGACATCTGACATCTGTCATCTGTCATCTGTCACTTGTCATCTGTCATCTGTCATCTGTCATCTGTCATCTGTCATCTGTCATCTGTCATCTGTCGTCTGTCATCTGTCATCTGTCATCTGTCATCTGTCATCTGTCATCTGTCATCTGTCATCTGTCATTTGTCATCTGTCATGTGTCACCTATGATGTGTCAGCTGTCATCTATCACCTGTTATTTGTCATCTGTCATCTGTTCACTGTCATCTGTCATCTGTCATCTGTCATCTGTCATCTGTCATCTGTCATCTGTCATCTGTCATCTGTCATCTGTCATCTGTCATCTGTCATCTGTCATCTGTCATCTGTCATCTGTCATCTGTCATCTGTCATCTGTCATCCGTTATCTGTCATCTGTCATCTGTCATCTGTCATCTGTCATCGGTCATCTGTCATCTGTCATCTGTCATCTGTCATCTGTCATCTGTCATCTGTCATCTGTCATCTGTCATCTGTCATCTGTCATCTGTCATCTGTCATCCGTCATCTGTCATCTGTCATCTGTCATCTGTCATCTGTCATCTGTCATCTGTCATCTGTCATCTGTAATCTGTCATCTGTCATCTGTCGTCTGTCATCTGTCATCTGTCATCTGTCATCTGTCATCTGTCATCTGTCATCTGTCATCTGTCATCTGTCATCTGTCATCTGTCATTTGTCATCTGTCATCTGTCATCTGTCATCTGTCATCTGTCATCTGTCATCTGTCATCTGTCATCTGTCATCTGTCATCTGTCATCTGTCATCTGTCATCTGTCATCTGTCATCTGTCATCTGTCATCTGTCATCTGTCATCTGTCATCTGTCATCTGTTATCTGTCATCTGTCATCTGTCATCTGTCATTTGTCATCTGTTATCTGTCATCTGTCATGTGACATCTGTCATCTGTCATCTGTCATCTTTCATCTGTCATCTGTCATGTGTCACCTGTGATGTGTCATTTCACATCTGTCATCTGTCATTTGTCATCTGTCATCTGTCATCTGTCATCTGTCATGTGACATCTGTCATCTGTCATCTGTCATCTGTCATCTGTCATCTGTCATCTGTCATCTGTCATCTGTCATCTGTCATCTGTCATCTGTCATCTGTCATCTGTCATCTCACATCTGTCATCTGTCATCTGTCATCTGTCATCTGTCATCTGTCATCTGTCATCTGTCATCTCACATCCGTCATCTGTCATCGGTCATCTGTCATCTGTCATCTGTCATCTGTCATCTGTCATCTGTCATCTGTCATCTGTCATCTGTCATCTGTCATCTGTCATCTGTCAGCTGTCATCCGTCATCCGTCATCCGTCATCCGTCATCTGTCATCTGTCATCTGTCATCTGTCACCTGTCATGTGACATCTGTTATCTGTCATCTTCATCTGGCACCTGTCATCTGTCATCTGTCATCTGTCATCTGTCATCTGTCATCTGTCATCTGTCATCTGTCATCTGTCATATGTCGTCTGTCATCTGTCATTTGTCATTTCTCATCTGTCATGTGTCATCTGCCATCTGCCATCTTTCATCTGTCATCTGTCATCTGTCATCTGTCATCTGTCATCTGTCATCTGTCATCTGTAATCTGTCATCTGTCACCAGTCATCTGTCATCTGTCATGTGACTACTGTAATCTGTCATCCCACATCTGTCATCTGTCATCTGTCATCTGTCGTCTGTCATCTGTCATCTGTCATCTGTCATCTGTCATCTGTCATCTGTCATCTGTCATCTGTCATCTGTAACCTGTCACGTGACATCTGTCATCTGTAATCTGTCATCTGACATCTGTCATCTGTCATCTGTCACCTGTCATCTGTCATGTGTCACCTGTGATGTGTCATTTCACATCTGTCAACTGTCATTTGTTATCTGTCATCTGTCATCCGTCATCTGTCATCTGTCATCTGTCATCTGTCATCTGTCATCTGTCATCTGTCACCTGTCACGTGACATCTGTCATCTGTAATCTGTCATCTGACATCTGTCATCTGTCATCTGTCACCTGTCATCTGTCATCTGTCATCTGTCATTTGTCATCTGTTATCTGTCATCTGTCATCTGTCATCTGTCAGCCGTCATCTGTCATCTGTCATCTGTCATCTGTCATCTGTCATCTGTCATCTGTCACCTGTCACGTGACATCTGTCATCTGTAATCTGTCATCTGACATCTGTCATCTGTCATCTGTCACCTGTAATCTGTCATCTGTCATTTGTCATCTGACATCTGTCATCTGTCATCTGTCACCTGTCATCTGTCATCTGTCATCTGTCATTGGTTATCTGTTATCTGTCATCTGTCATCTCTCATCTGTCATCTGTCATCTGTCATCTGTTATCTGTCATCTGTCATCTGTCATCTGTCATCTGTCATCTTTCATCTGTCATCTGTCATGTGTCACCTGTGATGTGTCATTTCACATCTGTCAACTGTCATTTGTCATCTGTCATCTGTCACCTGTCATGTGACATCTGTCATCTGTCATCTGTCATCTGTCATCTGTCATCTGTCATCTGTCATCTGTCATCTGTCATCTGTCATCTGTCATCTGTCATCTGTCATCTGTCATCTGTCATCTGTCATCTGTCATCTGTCATCTGTCATCTGTCATCTGTCATCTGTCATCTGTCATCTGTCATCTGTCATCTGTCATCTGTCATCTGTCATCTGTCATCTGTCATCTGTCATTTGTCATCTGTCATCTGTCATCTGTCATCTGTCATCCGTCATCTGTCATCCGTCATCTGTCATCTGTCATCTGTCATCTGTCATCTGTCATCTGTCATCGGTCATCTGTCATCTGTCATCTGTCATCTGTCATCTGTCATCTATCATCTGTCATCTGTCATCTGTCATGCGTCAACTCTAATCTGTCATCTGTCATCTATCATCTGTCATCTGTCATCTGTCATCTGTCATCTGTCATCTGTCATCTGTCATCTGTCATCTGTTATCTGTCATCTGTCATCTGTCATCTGTCATGTGACATCTGTCACCTGTCATCTGTCATCTGTCATCTGTCATCTGTCATCTGTCATCTGTCATCTGTCATCTGTCATCTGTCATCTGTCATCTGTCATCTGTCATCTGTCATCTGTCATCTGTCATCTGTCATTTGTCATTTGTCATCTGTCATGTGTCACCTGTGATGTGTCAGCTGTCATCTATCACCTGTTATTTGTCATCTGTCATCTGTCATCTATCATCTGTCATCTGTCATCTGTCATGCGTCAACTCTAATCTGTCATCTGTCATCTGTCATCTGTCATCTGTCATCTGTCATCTGTCATCTGTCATCTGTCATCTGTCATCTGTCATCTGTTATCTGTCATCTGTCATCTGTCATCTGTCATGTGACATCTGTCACCTGTCATCTGTCATCTGTCATCTGTCATCTGTCATCTGACATCTGACATCTGTCATCTGACATCTGTCACTTGTCATCTGTCATCTGTCTTCTGTCATCTGTCATCTGTCATCTGTCATCTGTCATCTGTCATCTGTCATCTGTCATCTGTCATCTGTCATCTGTCATCTGTCATCTGTCATCTGTCATCTGTCATCTGTTATCTGTCATCTGTCATCTGTCATCTGTCATGTGACATCTGTCACCTGTCATCTGTCATCTGTCATCTGTTATCTGTCATCTGACATCTGACATCTGTCATCGGTCATCTGTCACTTGTCATCTGTCATCTGTCATCTGTCATCTGTCATCTGTCATCTGTCATCTGTCATCTGTCATCTGTCATCTGTCATCTGTCATCTGTCATCTGTCATCTGTCATCTGTCATCTGTCATCTGTCATCTGTCATTTGTCATTTGTCATCTGTCATGTGTCACCTGTGATATGTCATCTGTCATCTGTCATCTGTCATCTGTCATCTGTCACCTGTCACGTGACATCTGTCATCTGTAATCTGTCATCTGACATCTGTCATCTGTCATCTGTCACCTGTTATCTGTCATCTGTCATCTGTCATTTGTCATCTGTTATCTGTCATCTGTCATCTGTCATCTGTCATCTGTCATCTTTCATCTGTCATCTGTCATGTGTCACCTGTGATGTATCATTTCACATCTGTCAACTGTCATTTGTTATCTGTCATCTGTCATCGGTCATCTGTCATCTGTCATCTGTCATCTGTCATCTGTCATCTGTCACCTGTCATGTGACATCTGTCATCTGTCATCTGTCATCTGTCATCTATCATCTGTCATCTGTCATCTGTCATCTGTCATCTGTCATCTGTCATCTGTCATCTGTCATCTGTCATCTGTCATCTGTCATCTGTCATCTGTCATCTGTCATCTGTCATCTGTTATCTGTCATCTGTCATCTGTCATCTGTCATGTGACATCTCTCACCTGTCATCTGTCATCTGTCATCTGTCATCTGACATCTGACATCTGTCATCTGTCATCTGTCATCTGTCACTTGTCATCTGTCATCTGTCATCTGTCATCTGTCATCTGTCATCTGTCATCTGTCATCTGTCATCTGTCATCTGTCATCTGTCATCTGTCATGTGACATCTGTCATCTGTCATCTGTCATCTGACATCTGTCATCTGTCATCTGTCACCTGTCATCTGTCATCTGTCATCTGTCATCTGTCATCTGTCATCTGTCATCTGTCATCTGTCATCTGTCATCTGTCATCTGTCATCTGTCATCTATCACCTGTCATTTGTCATCTGTCATGTGACATCTGTCATCTGTCATCTGTCATCTGTCATCTGTCATGTGTCATCTGTCATTTGACATCTGTCATCTGTCATCTGTCACCTGTCATCTGTCATCTGTCATCTGCCATCTGTCATCTGTCATCTGTCATCTGTCATCTGTCATCTGTCATCTGTCATCTGTCATCTGTCATCTGTCATCTGTCATCTGTCATCTGTCATCTGTCATCTGTCATCTGTCATCTGTCATCTGTCATCTGTCATCTGTCATCTGTCATCTGTCATCTGTCATCTGTCATCTGTCATCTGTCATCTGTCATCCGTCATCTGTCATCTGTCATCTGTCATCTGTCATCTGTCATCTGTCATCTGTCATCTGTCATCTGTCATCTGTCATCTGTCATCTGTAATCTGTCACCTGTCATCTGTCGTCTGTCATCTGTCATCTGTCATCTGTCATCTGTCATCTGTCATCTGTCATCTGTCATCTGTCATCCGTCATCTGTCATCTGTCATCTGTCATCTGTCATCTGTCATCTGTCATCTGTCATCTGTCATCTGTCATCTGTCATCTGTAATCTGTCATCTGTCATCTGTCGTCTGTCATCTGTCATCTGTCATCTGTCATCTGTCATCTGTCATCTGTCATCCGTCATCTGTCATCTGTCATCTGTCATCTGTCATCTGTCATCTGTCATCTGTCATCTGTCATCTGTCATCTGTCATCTGTCATCTGTCATCTGTCATCTGTTATCTGTCATCTGTCATCCGTCATCTGTCATCTGTCATCTGTCATCTGTCATCTGTCATCTGTCATCTGTCATCTGTCATCTGTCATCTGTCATCTGTAATCTGTCATCTGTCGTCTGTCATCTGTCATCTGTCATCTGTCATCTGTCATCTGTCATCCGTCATCTGTCATCTGTCATCTGTCATCTGTCATCTGTCATCTGTCACCTGTCATGTGACATCTGTCATCTGTCATCTGTCATCTGTCATCTGTCATCTGTCATTTGTCATCTGTCATCTGTCATCTGTCATCTGTCATGTGACATCTGTCATCTGTCATCTGTCATCTGACATCTGTCATCTGTCATCTGTCACCTGTCATCTGTCATCTGTCATCTGTCATCTGTCATCTGTCATCTGTCATCTGTCATCTGTCATCTGTCATCTGTCATCTGTCATCTGTCATCTATCACCTGTCATTTGTCATCTGTCATGTGACATCTGTCATCTGTCATCTGTCATCTGTCATCTGTCATCTGTCATCTGTCATCTGTCATCTGTCATCTTTCATCTGTCATCTGTCATCTGTCATCTGTCATCTGTCATTTGTCATCTGTTATCTGTCATCTGTCATGTGACATCTGTCATGTGACATCTGTCATCTGTCATCTGTCATCTGTTATCTGTCATCTGTCATCCGTCATCTGTCATCTGTCATCTGTCATCTGTCATCTGTCATCTGTCATCTGTCATCTGTCATCTGTCATCTGTAATCTGTCATCTGTCGTCTGTCATCTGTCATCTGTCATCTGTCATCTGTCATCTGTCATCCGTCATCTGTCATCTGTCATCTGTCATCTATCACCTGTCATTTGTCATCTGTCATGTGACATCTGTCATCTGTCATCTGTCATCTGTCATCTGTCATCTGTCATCTGTCATCTGTCATCTGTCATCTTTCATCTGTCATCTGTCATCTGTCATCTGTCATCTGTCATTTGTCATCTGTTATCTGTCATCTGTCATCTGTCATCTGTCATCTGTCATCTGTCATCTGTCATCTGTCATCTGTTATCTGTCATCTGTCATCCGTCATCTGTCATCTGTCATCTGTCATCTGTCATCTGTCATCTGTCATCTGTCATCTGTCATCTGTCATCTGTCATCTGTAATCTGTCATCTGTCGTCTGTCATCTGTCATCTGTCATCTGTCATCTGTCATCTGTCATCCGTCATCTGTCATCTGTCATCTGTCATCTGTCATCTGTCATCTGTCACCTGTCATGTGACATCTGTCATCTGTCATCTGTCATCTGTCATCTGTCATCTGTCATTTGTCATCTGTCATCTGTCATCTGTCATCTGTCATGTGACATCTGTCATCTGTCATCTGTCATCTGACATCTGTCATCTGTCATCTGTCACCTGTCATCTGTCATCTGTCATCTGTCATCTGTCATCTGTCATCTGTCATCTGTCATCCGTCATCTGTCATCTGTCATCTGTCATCTGTCACCTGTCACGTGACATCTGTCATCTGTAATCTGTCATCTGACATCTGTCATCTGTCATCTGTCACCTGTTATCTGTCATCTGTCATCTGTCATTTGTCATCTGTTATCTGTCATCTGTCATCTGTCATCTGTCATCTGTCATCTTTCATCTGTCATCTGTCATGTGTCACCTGTGATGTATCATTTCACATCTGTCAACTGTCATTTGTTATCTGTCATCTGTCATCGGTCATCTGTCATCTGTCATCTGTCATCTGTCATCTGTCATCTGTCACCTGTCATGTGACATCTGTCATCTGTCATCTGTCATCTGTCATCTATCATCTGTCATCTGTCATCTGTCATCTGTCATCTGTCATCTGTCATCTGTCATCTGTCATCTGTCATCTGTCATCTGTCATCTGTCATCTGTCATCTGTCATCTGTCATCTGTCATCTGTTATCTGTCATCTGTCATCTGTCATCTGTCATGTGACATCTGTCACCTGTCATCTGTCATCTGTCATCTGTCATCTGACATCTGACATCTGTCATCTGTCATCTGTCATCTGTCACTTGTCATCTGTCATCTGTCATCTGTCATCTGTCATCTGTCATCTGTCATCTGTCATCTGTCATCTGTCATCTGTCATCTGTCATCTGTCATCTGTCATGTGACATCTGTCATCTGTCATCTGTCATCTGACATCTGTCATCTGTCATCTGTCACCTGTCATCTGTCATCTGTCATCTGTCATCTGTCATCTGTCATCTGTCATCTGTCATCTGTCATCTGTCATCTGTCATCTGTCATCTATCACCTGTCATTTGTCATCTGTCATGTGACATCTGTCATCTGTCATCTGTCATCTGTCATCTGTCATGTGTCATCTGTCATTTGACATCTGTCATCTGTCATCTGTCACCTGTCATCTGTCATCTGTCATCTGCCATCTGTCATCTGTCATCTGTCATCTGTCATCTGTCATCTGTCATCTGTCATCTGTCATCTGTCATCTGTCATCTGTCATCTGTCATCTGTCATCTGTCATCTGTCATCTGTCATCTGTCATCTGTCATCTGTCATCTGTCATCTGTCATCTGTCATCTGTCATCTGTCATCTGTCATCTGTCATCTGTCATCTGTCATCTGTCATCTGTCATCCGTCATCTGTCATCTGTCATCTGTCATCTGTCATCTGTCATCTGTCATCTGTCATCTGTCATCTGTCATCTGTCATCTGTCATCTGTAATCTGTCACCTGTCATCTGTCGTCTGTCATCTGTCATCTGTCATCTGTCATCTGTCATCTGTCATCTGTCATCTGTCATCTGTCATCCGTCATCTGTCATCTGTCATCTGTCATCTGTCATCTGTCATCTGTCATCTGTCATCTGTCATCTGTCATCTGTCATCTGTAATCTGTCATCTGTCATCTGTCGTCTGTCAACTGTCATCTGTCATCTGTCATCTGTCATCTGTCATCTGTCATCCGTCATCTGTCATCTGTCATCTGTCATCTGTCATCTGTCATCTGTCATCTGTCATCTGTCATCTGTCATCTGTCATCTGTCATCTGTCATCTGTCATCTGTCATCTGTCATCTGTCATCTGTCATCTGTCATCTGTAATCTGTCATCTGTCGTCTGTCATCTGTCATCTGTCATCTGTCATCTGTCATCTGTCATCCGTCATCTGTCATCTGTCATCTGTCATCTGTCATCTGTCATCTGTCACCTGTCATGTGACATCTGTCATCTGTCATCTGTCATCTGTCATCTGTCATCTGTCATTTGTCATCTGTCATCTGTCATCTGTCATCTGTCATGTGACATCTGTCATCTGTCATCTGTCATCTGACATCTGTCATCTGTCATCTGTCACCTGTCATCTGTCATCTGTCATCTGTCATCTGTCATCTGTCATCTGTCATCTGTCATCCGTCATCTGTCATCTGTCATCTGTCATCTGTCACCTGTCACGTGACATCTGTCATCTGTAATCTGTCATCTGACATCTGTCATCTGTCATCTGTCACCTGTTATCTGTCATCTGTCATCTGTCATTTGTCATCTGTTATCTGTCATCTGTCATCTGTCATCTGTCATCTGTCATCTTTCATCTGTCATCTGTCATGTGTCACCTGTGATGTATCATTTCACATCTGTCAACTGTCATTTGTTATCTGTCATCTGTCATCGGTCATCTGTCATCTGTCATCTGTCATCTGTCATCTGTCATCTGTCACCTGTCATGTGACATCTGTCATCTGTCATCTGTCATCTGTCATCTATCATCTGTCATCTGTCATCTGTCATCTGTCATCTGTCATCTGTCATCTGTCATCTGTCATCTGTCATCTGTCATCTGTCATCTGTCATCTGTCATCTGTCATCTGTCATCTGTCATCTGTTATCTGTCATCTGTCATCTGTCATCTGTCATGTGACATCTGTCACCTGTCATCTGTCATCTGTCATCTGTCATCTGACATCTGACATCTGTCATCTGTCATCTGTCATCTGTCACTTGTCATCTGTCATCTGTCATCTGTCATCTGTCATCTGTCATCTGTCATCTGTCATCTGTCATCTGTCATCTGTCATCTGTCATCTGTCATGTGACATCTGTCATCTGTCATCTGTCATCTGACATCTGTCATCTGTCATCTGTCACCTGTCATCTGTCATCTGTCATCTGTCATCTGTCATCTGTCATCTGTCATCTGTCATCTGTCATCTGTCATCTGTCATCTGTCATCTATCACCTGTCATTTGTCATCTGTCATGTGACATCTGTCATCTGTCATCTGTCATCTGTCATCTGTCATGTGTCATCTGTCATTTGACATCTGTCATCTGTCATCTGTCACCTGTCATCTGTCATCTGTCATCTGCCATCTGTCATCTGTCATCTGTCATCTGTCATCTGTCATCTGTCATCTGTCATCTGTCATCTGTCATCTGTCATCTGTCATCTGTCATCTGTCATCTGTCATCTGTCATCTGTCATCTGTCATCTGTCATCTGTCATCTGTCATCTGTCATCTGTCATCTGTCATCTGTCATCTGTCATCTGTCATCTGTCATCTGTCATCTGTCATCTGTCATCCGTCATCTGTCATCTGTCATCTGTCATCTGTCATCTGTCATCTGTCATCTGTCATCTGTCATCTGTCATCTGTCATCTGTCATCTGTAATCTGTCACCTGTCATCTGTCGTCCGTCATCTGTCATCTGTCATCTGTCATCTGTCATCTGTCATCTGTCATCTGTCATCTGTCATCCGTCATCTGTCATCTGTCATCTGTCATCTGTCATCTGTCATCTGTCATCTGTCATCTGTCATCTGTCATCTGTCATCTGTAATCTGTCATCTGTCATCTGTCGTCTGTCAACTGTCATCTGTCATCTGTCATCTGTCATCTGTCATCTGTCATCCGTCATCTGTCATCTGTCATCTGTCATCTGTCATCTGTCATCTGTCATCTGTCATCTGTCATCTGTCATCTGTCATCTGTCATCTGTCATCTGTCATCTGTTATCTGTCATCTGTCATCCGTCATCTGTCATCTGTCATCTGTCATCTGTCATCTGTCATCTGTCATCTGTCATCTGTCATCTGTCATCTGTCATCTGTAATCTGTCATCTGTCGTCTGTCATCTGTCATCTGTCATCTGTCATCTGTCATCCGTCATCTGTCATCTGTCATCTGTCATCTGTCATCTGTCATCTGTCACCTGTCATGTGACATCTGTCATCTGTCATCTGTCATCTGTCATCTGTCATCTGTCATCTGTCATTTGTCATCTGTCATCTGTCATCTGTCATCTGTCATGTGACATCTGTCATCTGTCATCTGTCATCTGACATCTGTCATCTGTCATCTGTCACCTGTCATCTGTCATCTGTCATCTGTCATCTGTCATCTGTCATCTGTCATCTGTCATCTGTCATCTGTCATCTGTCATCTGTCATCTGTCATCTGTCATCTATCACCTGTCATTTGTCATCTGTCATGTGACATCTGTCATCTGTCATCTGTCATCTGTCATCTGTCATCTGTCATCTGTCATCTGTCATCTGTCATCTTTCATCTGTCATCTGTCATCTGTCATCTGTCATCTGTCATTTGTCATCTGTTATCTGTCATCTGTCATGTGACATCTGTCATGTGACATCTGTCATCTGTCATCTGTCATCTGTCATCTTTCATCTGTCATCTGTCATGTGTCACCTGTGATGTATCATTTCACATCTGTCATCTGTCATTTGTCATCTGTCATCTGTCATCTGTCATCTGTCATGTGACATCTGTCATCTGTCATCTGTCATCTGTCATCTGTCATCTGTCATCTGTCATCTGTCATCTGTCATCTCACATCTGTCAACTCTAATCTGTCATCTGTCATCTGTCATCTGTCATCTGTCATCTGTCATCTGTCATCTGTCATCTGTCATCTGTCATCTGTCATCTGTTATCTGTCATCTGTCATCTGTCATCTGTCATGTGACATCTGTCACCTGTCATCTGTCATCTGTCATCTGTCATCTGTCATCTGTCATCTGACATCTGACATCTGTCATCTGTCATCTGTCACTTGTCATCTGTCATCTGTCATCTGTCATCTGTCATCTGTCATCTGTCATCTGTCATCTGTCATCTGTCATTTGTCATCTGTCATCTGTCATCTGTCATGTGACATCTGTCATCTGTCATCTGTCATCTGACATCTGTCATCTGTCATCTGTCACCTGTCATCTGTCATCTGTCATCTGTCATCTGTCATCTGTCATCTGTCATCTGTCATCTGTCATCTGTCATCTGTCATCTATCACCTGTCATTTGTCATCTGTCATGTGACATCTGTCATCTGTCATCTGTCATCTGTCATTTGACATCTGACATCTGTCATCTGTCATCTGTCACCTGTCATCTGTCATCTGTCATCTGTCATCTGTCATCTGTCATATGTCATCTGTCATCTGTCATCTGTCATCTGTCATCTGTCATCTGTCATCTGTCATCTGTCATCTGTCATCTGTCATCTGTTATCTGTCATCTGTCATCTGTCATCTGTCATCTGTCATCTGTCATCTGTCATCTGTCATCTGTCATCTGTCATCTGTCATCCGTCATCTGTCATCTGTCATCTGTCATCTGTCATCTGTCATCTGTCATCTGTCATTCGTAATCTGTCATCTGTCATCTGTCGTCTGTCATCTGTCATCTGTCATCTGTCATCTGTCATTCGTAATCTGTCATCTGTCATCTGTCGTCTGTCATCTGTCATCTGTCATATGTCGTCTGTCATCTGTCATTTGTCATTTCTCATCTGTCATGTGTCATCTGCCATCTGTCATCTTTCATCTGTCATCTGTCATCTGTCATCTGTCATCTGTCATCTGTAATCTGTAATCTGTCATCTGGTACCAGTCATCTGTCATCTGTCATGTGACATCTGTAATCTGTCATCCCACATCTGTCATCTGTCATCTGTCATCTGTCATCTGTCATCTGTCATCTGTCATCTGTCATCTGTCATCTGTCATCTGTCATCTGTCATCTGTCATCTGTCATCTGTCATCTGTCATCTGTCATCTGTCATCTGTCATCTGTCATCTGTCATCTGTCATCTGTCATGTGACATCTGTCATCTGTCATCTGTCATCTGTCATCTGTCATATGTCTTCTGTCATCTGTCATCTGTCATCTGTCATCTGTCATCTGTCATCTGTCATCTGTCATCTGTCATTTGTCATCCGTCATCTGTCATCTGTCATCTGTCATCTGTCATCTGTCATCTGTCATCTGTCATCTGTCATATGTCGTCTGTCATCTGTCATTTGTCATTTCTCATCTGTCATGTGTCATCTGCCATCTGTCATCTTTCATCTGTCATCTGTCATCTGTCATCTGTAATCTGTCATCTGTCACCAGTCATCTGTCATCTGTCATGTGACATCTGTCATCTGTCATCCCACATCTGTCATCTGTCATCTGTCATCTGTCATCTGTCATCTGTCATCTGTCATCTGTCATCTGTCATCTGTCATCTGTCATCTGTCATCTGTCATCTGTCATCTGTCATCTGTAATCTGTCATCTGTCATCTGTCATCTGTCATCTGTCATCTGTCATCTGTTATCTGTCATCTGTCATCTGTCATCTGTCATGTGACATCTGTCATCCGTCATCTGTCATCTGTCATATGTCTTCTGTCATCTGACATCTGACATCTGTCATCTGTCATCTGTCACTTGTCATCTGTCATCTGTCATCTGTCATCTGTCATCTGTCATCTGTCATCTGTCATCTGTCATCTGTCATCTGTCATCTGTCATCTGTCATCTGTCATCTGTCATCTGTCATCTGTCATCCGTCATCTGTCATCTGTCATCTGTCATCTGTCATCTGTCATCTGTCATCTGTCATCTGTCATCTGTCATCTGTCATCTGTCATCTGTCATCTGTCATCTGTCATCTGTCATCTGTCATCTGTCATCTGTCATCTGTCATCTGTCATCTGTCATCTGTCATCTGTCATCTATCATCTGTCATCTGTCATCTGTCATCTGTCATCTGTCATCTGTCATCTGTCATCTGTCATCTGTATTCTGTCATGTGTCAACTCTCATCTGACATCTGTCATCTGTCATCTGTCATTTGCCATCTGTCATCTGTCATCTGTCATCTGTCATCTGTCATCTGTCATCTGTAATCTGTCATCTGTCATCTGTCGTCTGTCATCTGTCATCTGTCATCTGTCATCTGTCATCTGTCATCTGTCATCTGTCATCTGTCATCTGTCATCTGTCATCTGTCATCTGTCATCTGTCATCTGTCATCTGTCAGCTGTCAGCTGTCATCTGTCATCTGTCATCTGTCATCTGTCATCTGTCATCTGTCATCTGTCATCTCTCATCTGTCATCTCTCATCTGTCATCTGTAATGTGTCATCTGTCATCTGTCATCTGTCAACTGTCATTTGTTATCTGTCATCTGTAATCTGTCATCCGTCATCCGTCATCTGTCATCTGTCATCTGTCATCTGTCATCTGTCATCTGTCATCTGTCACCTGTAATGTGACATCTGTCATCTGTCATCTGTCATCTGTCACCTGTCATCTGTCATCTGTCATCTGTCATCTGTCATCTGTCTTCTGTCATCTGTCATCTGTCATCTGTCATCTGTCATCTGTCATCTGTCATCTGTCATCGGTCATCTGTCATCTGTCATCTGTCATCTGTCATCTGTCATCTGTCATCTGTCATCTGTCATCTGTCATCTGTCATCTGTCATCTGTCATCTGTCATCTGTAATCTGTCATTTGTTATCTGTCGTCTGTCATCTGTCATCTGTCATCTGTCATCTGTCATCTGTCATCTGTCATCTGTCATCTGTCATCTGTCATCTGTCATCTGTCATCTGTCATCTGACATCTGTCATCTGTCATCTGTCACCTGTCATCTGTCATCTGTCATCTGTCATCTGTCATCTGTCATCTGTCATCTGTCATCTGTCATCTGTCATCTGTCATCTGTCATCTGTCATCTGTCATCTGTCATCTGTCATCTGTCATCTGTCATCTGTCATCTGTCATCTGTCATCTGTCATCTGTCATCTGTCATCTGTCATCTGTCATCTGTCATCTGTCATCTGTCATCTGTCATCTGTCATCTGTCATCTGTCATCTGTCATCTGTCATCTGTCATCTGTCATTTGTCATCTGTTATCTGTCATCTGTCATCTGTCATCTGTCATCTGTCATCTGTCATCTGTCATCTGTCATCTGTCATCTTTCATCTGTCATCTGTCATCTGTCATCTGTCATCTGTCATCTGTCATCTGTCATCTGTCATCTGTCATCTGTCATCTGTCATCTGTTATCTGTCATCTGTCATCTGTAATCTGTAATCTGTCATTTGTTATCTGTCGTCTGTCATCTGTCATCTGTCATCTGTCATCTGTCATCTGTCATCTGTCATCTGTCATCTGTCATTTGTCATCTGTCATCTGTCATCTGTCATCTGTCATCTATCATCTGTCATCTGTCATCTGTCATCTGTCATCTGTCATCTGACATCTGTCATCTGTCATCTGTCACCTGTCATCTGTCATCTGTCATCTGTCATCTGTCATCTCTCATCTGTCATCTGTCATCTGTCATCTGTCATCTGTCATCTGTCATCTGTCATCTGTCATCTGTCATCTGTCATCTGTCATCTGTCATCTGTCATCTGTCATCTGTCATCTGTCATCTGTCATCTGTCATCTGTCATCTGTCATCTGTCATCTGTCATCTGTCATCTGTCATCTGTCATCTGTCATCTGTCATCTGTCATCTGTCATCTGTCATCTGTCATCTGTCATTTGTCGTCTGTCATCTGTCATCTGTCATCTGTCATCTGTCATCTGTCATGTGTCACCTGTGATGTGTCATTTCACATCTGTCAACTGTCATTTGTTATCTGTCATCTGTCATCCGTCATCTGTCATCTGTCATCTGTCATCTGTCACCTGTCATCTGTCACCTGTCATGTGACATCTGTCATCTGTCATCTGTCACCTGTCATCTGTCATCTGTCATCTGTCATCTGTCATCTGTCATCTGTTATCTGTCATCTGTCATGTCACATCTGTCATCTGTCATCTGTCATCTTTCATCTGTCATCTGTCATGTGTCACCTGTGATGTGTCATTTCACATCTGTCATCTGTCATTTGTCATCTGTCATCTGTCATCTGTCATCTGTTATCTGTCATCTGTCATGTCACATCTGTCATCTGTCATCTGTCATCTTTCATCTGTCATCTGTCATGTGTCACCTGTGATGTGTCATTTCACATCTGTCATCTGTCATTTGTCATCTGTCATCTGTCATCTGTCATCTGTCATGTGACATCTGTCATCTGTCATCTGTCATCTGTCATCTGTCATCTGTCATCTGTCATCTGTCATCTCACATCTGTCATCTGTCATCTGTCATCTGTCATCTGTCATCTGTCATCTGTCATCTGTCATCTGTCATCTGTCATCTGTCATCTGTCATCTGTAATCTGTCATTTGTTATCTGTCGTCTGTCATCTGTCATCTGTCATCTGTCATCTGTCATCTGTCATCTGTCATCTGTCATCTGTCATCTGTCATCTGTAATCTGTCATTTGTTATCTGTCGTCTGTCATCTGTCATCTGTCATCTGTCATCTGTCATCTGTCATCTGTCATCTGTCATCTGTCATCTGTCATCTGTCATCTGTCATCTGTCATCTGTCATCTGTCATCTGTCATCTGTCATCTGTCATCTGACATCTGTCATCTGTCACCTGTCATCTGTCATCTGTCATCTGTCATCTGTCATCTGTCATCTGTCATCTGTCATCTGTCATCTGTCATCTGTCATCTGTCATCTGTCATCTGTCATCTGTCATCTGTCATCTGTCATCTGTCATCTGTCATCTGTCATCTGTCATCTGTCATCTGTCATCTGTCATCTGTCATCTGTCATCTGTCATCTGTCATCTGTCATCTGTCATCTGGCATCTGTCATGTGTCACCTGTGATGTGTCATTTCACATCTGTCAACTGTCATTTGTTATCTGTCATCTGTCATCCGTCATCTGTCATCTGTCATCTGTCTTCTGTCATCTGTCACCTGTCATGTGACATCTGTCATCTGTCATCTGTCACCTGTCATCTGTCATCTGACATCTGTCATCTGTCATCTGTCACCTGTCGTCTGTCATCTGTCATCTGTCATTGGTTATCTGTTATCTGTCATCTGTCATCTGTTATCTGTCATCTGTCATCTGTCATCTGTCATCTGTCATCTGTCATCTGTCATCTGTCATCTTTCATCTGTCATCTGTCATGTGTCACCTGTGATGTGTCATTTCACATCTGTCAACTGTCATTTGTCAGCTGTTATCTGTCATCTGTCACCTGTCATGTGACATCTGTCATCTGTCATCTGTAATCTGTCATCTGTCATCTGTCATCTGTCATCTGTCATCTGTCATCTGTCATCTATCATCTGTCATCTGTCATCTGTCATCTGTCATCTGTCATCTGTCATCTGTCATCTGTCATCTGTCATGTGTCATCTGCCATCTGTCATCTGTCATCTGTCATCTGTCATCTGTCATCTGTCATCTGTCATCTGTCATCTGTCATCTGTCATCTGTCATCTGTCATCTGTCATCTGTCATCTGTCATCTGTCATCTGTCATCTGTCATCTGTCATCTGTCATCTGTCATCTGCCATCTGTCATCTGTCATCTGTCATCTGTCATCTGTCATCTGTCATCTGTCATCTGTCATCTGTCATCTGTCATCCGTCATCTGTCATCTGTCATTTGTCATCTGTCATCTGTCATCCGTCATCTGTCATCTGTCATCTGTCATGTGACATCTGTCATCTGTCATCTGTCATCTGTCATCTGTCATCTGACATCTGACATCTGTCAACTGTCATCTGTCACTTGTCATCTGTCATCTGTCATCTGTCATCTATCATCTGTCATCTGTCATCTATCATCTGTCATCTGTTATGTGTCACCTGTGATGTGTCATTTCACATCTGTCAATTGTCATTTGTTATCTGTCATCTGTCATCCGTCATCTGTCATCTGTCATCTGTCATCTGTCATCTGTCATCTGTCATCAATCATCTGTCACCTGTCATGTGACATCTGTCATCTGTCATCTGTCATCTGACATCTGTCATCTGTCATCTGTCATCTGTCACCTGTCATCTGTCATCTGTCATCTGTCATCTGTCATTTGTCATCTGTTATCTGTCATCTGTCATCTGTCATCTGTCATCTGTCATCTGTCATCTGTCATCTTTCATCTGTCATCTGTCATGTGTCACCTGTGATGTGTCATTTCACATCTGTCAACTGTCATTTGTTATCTGTCATCTGTCATCCGTCATCTGTCATCTGTCATCTGTCATCTGTCATCTGTCAACTGTCATCTGTCACCTGTCATGTGACATCTGTCATCTGTCATCTGACATCTGTCATCTGTCATCTGTCATCTGTCACCTGTCATCTGTTATCTGTCATCTGTCATCTGTCATCTGTCATCTGTCGTCTGTCATCTGTCATCTGTCATCTGTCATCTGTCATCTGTCATCTGTCATCTGTCATCTATCATCTGTCATCTATCATCTGTCATCTGTCATCTGTCATGCGTCAACTCTAATCTGTCATCTGTCATCTGTCATCTGTCATTGGTCATCTGTCATCTGTCATGTGACATCTGTCATCTGTCATCTGTCATCTGTCATCTGTCATCTGTCATCTGTCATCTGACATCTGACATCTGTCAACTGTCATCTGTCACTTGTCATCTGTCATCTATCATCTGTCATCTGTCATGTGTCACCTGTGATGCGTCATTTCACATCTGTCAACTGTCATTTTTTATCTGTCATCTGTCATCCGTCATCTGTCATCTGTCATCTGTCATCTGTCATCTGTCATCTGTCATCTGTCATCTGTCATCTGTCATCTGTCATCTGTCATCTGTCACCTGTCATGTGACATCTGTCATCTGTCATCTGTCATCTGACATCTGTCATCTGTCATCTGTCATCTGTCACCTGTCATCTGTCATCTGTCATCTGTCATCTGTCATCTGTCATCTGTCATCTGTCATCTATCACCTGTCATTTGTCATCTGTCATCTGTCATGTGACATCTGTCATCTGTCATCTGTCATCTGTCATCTGTAATATGTCATCTGTCATCTCTCATTTGACATCTGTCATCTGTCATCTGTCACCTGTCATCTGTCATCTGTCATCTGTCATCTGTCATCTTTCATCTGTCATCTGTCACCTGTCATGTGACATCTGTCATCTGTCATCTTCATCTGGCACCTGTCATCTGTCATCTGGCACCTGTCATCTGTCATCTGTCATCTGTCATCTGTCATCTGTCATCTGTCATATGTCGTCTGTCATCTGTCATTTGTCATTTCTCATCTGTCATGTGTCATCTGCCATCTGTCATCTTTCATCTGTCATCTGTCATCTGTCATCTGTCATCTGTCATCTGTCATCTGTCATCTGTCATCTGTCATCTGTCATCTGTCATCTGTCATCTGTCATCTGTCATCTGTCATCTGTCATCTGTCATCTGTCATCTGTCATCTGTCATCTGTCATCTGTCATCTGTCATCTGTTATCTGTCATCTGTCATCTGTCATCTGTCATCTGTCATCTGTCATTTATCATCTGTTATCTGTCATCTGTCATGTGACATCTGTCATCTGTCATCTGTCATCTTTCATCTGTCATCTGTCATGTGTCACCTGTGATGTGTCATTTCACATCTGTCATCTGTCATTTGTCATCTGTCATCTGTCATCTGTCATCTGTCATCTGTCATCTGTCATCTGTCATCTGTCATCTGTCATTTGTCATCTGTAATCTGTCATCTGTCACCAGTCATCTGTCATCTGTCATGTGACATCTGTCATCTGTCATCTCACATCTGTCATCTGTCATCTGTCATCTGTCATCTGTCATCTGTCATTTGTCATCTGTCATCTCACATCTGTCATCTGTCATCTGTCATCTGTCATCTGTCATATGTCATCTGTCATCTGTCATCTGTCATCTGTCATCTGTCATCTGTCATCCGTCATCCGTCATCCGTCATCTGTCATCTGTCATCTGTCACCTGTCATGTGACATCTGTCATCTGTCATCTTCATCTGGCACCTGTCATCTGTCATCTGGCACCTGTCATCTGTCATCTGTCATCTGTCATCTGTCATCTGTCATCTGTCATATGTCGTCTGTCATCTGTCATTTGTCATTTCTCATCTGTCATGTGTCATCTGCCATCTGTCATCTTTCATCTGTCATCTGTCATCTGTCATCTGTCATCTGTCATCTATAATCTGTCATCTGTCACCAGTCATCTGTCATCTGTCATGTGACATCTGTAATCTGTCATCCCACATCTGTCATCTGTCATCTGTCATCTGTCATCTGTCATCTGTTATCTGTCATCTGTCATCTGTCATCTGTCATCTGTCATCTGTCATCTGTCATCTGTCATCTGTCATCTGTCATCTGTCATCTGTCATCTGTTATCTGTCATATGTCATCTGTCATCTGTCATCTGTCATTGGTTATCTGTTATCTGTCATCTGTCATCTGTCATCTGTCATCTGTCATCTGTCATCTGTCATCTGTCATCTGTTATCTGTCATCTGTCATCTGTCATCTGTCATCTGTCATCTGTCATCTTTCATCTGTCATCTGTCATGTGTCACCTGTGATGTGTCATTTCACATCTGTCAACTGTCATTTGTCATCTGTCATCTGTCTTCTGTCACCTGTCATGTGTCATCTGTCATCTGTCATCTGTCATCTGTCATCTGTCATCTGTCATCTGTCATCTGTCATCTGTCATCTGTCATCTGTCATCTGTCATCTGTCATCTGTCATCTGTCATCTGTCATCTGTCATCTGTCATCTGTCATCTGTCATCTGTCATCTGTCATGTGTTATCTGTCATCTGTCATCTGTCATCTGTCATCTGTCATCTGTTATCTGTCATCTGTCATCTGTCATCTGTCATATGACATCTGTCACCTGTCATCTGTCATCTGTCATCTGTCATCTGTCATCTGTCATCTGTCATCTGTCATCTGTCATCTGTCATCTGTCATCTGTCATCTGTCATCTGTCATCTGTCAACTGTCATCTGTCATCTGTCATCTGTCATCTGTCATCCGTTATCTGTCATCTGTCATCTGTCATCTGTCATCTGTCATCGGTCATCTGTCATCTGTCATCTGTCATCTGTCATCTGTCATCTGTCATCTGTCATCTGTCATCTGTCATCCGTCATCTGTCATCTGTCATCTGTCATCTGTCATCTGTCATCTGTCATCTGTAATCTGTCATCTGTCATCTGTCGTCTGTCATCTGTCATCTGTCATCTGTCATCTGTCATCTGTCATCTGTCATCTGTCATCTGTCATCTGTCATTTGTCATCTGTCATCTGTCATCTGTCATCTGTCATCTGTCATCTGTCATCTGTCATCTGTCATCTGTCATCTGTCATCTGTCATCTGTCATCTGTCATCTGTCATCTGTCATCTGTCATCTGTCATCTGTCATCTGTCATCTGTCATCTGTCATCTGTCATCTGTCATCTGTCATCTGTCATCTGTTATCTGTCATCTGTCATCTGTCATCTGTCATTTGTCATCTGTTATCTGTCATCTGTCATGTGACATCTGTCATCTGTCATCTGTCATCTTTCATCTGTCATCTGTCATGTGTCACCTGTGATGTGTCATTTCACATCTGTCATCTGTCATTTGTCATCTGTCATCTGTCATCTGTCATCTGTCATGTGACATCTGTCATCTGTCATCTGTCATCTGTCATCTGTCATCTGTCATCTGTCATCTGTCATCTGTCATCTGTCATCTGTCATCTGTCATCTGTCATCTCTCATCTGTCATCTGTCATCTCACATCTGTCATCTGTCATCTGTCATCTGTCATCTGTCATCTGTCATCTGTCATCTGTCATCTGTCATCTCACATCTGTCATCTGTCATCGGTCATCTGTCATCTGTCATCTGTCATCTGTCATCTGTCATCTGTCATCTGTCATCTGTCATCTGTCATCTGTCATCTGTCATCTGTCAGCTGTCATTCGTCATCCGTCATCCGTCATCTGTCATCTGTCATCTGTCATCTGTCATCTGTCACCTGTCATGTGACATCTGTTATCTGTCATCTTCATCTGGCACCTGTTATCTGTCATCTGTCATCTGTCATCTGTCATCTGTCATCTGTCATGTGACATCTGTCATCTGTCATCTGTCATCTGTCATCTATCATCTGTCATTTGTCATCTGTCATCTGTCATCTGTCATCTGTCATCTGTCATCTGTCATCTGTCATCTGTCATCTGTCATCTGTCATCTGTCATTTGTCATCTGTCATCTGCCATCTGTCATCTCTCGTGTCTCACCTGTGATGTGTCATCTGTCATCTGTCATCTATCACCTGTCATTTGTCATCTGTTATCTGTCATGTGACATCTGTCATCTGTCATCTGTCATCTGTCATCTGTCATTTGACATCTGTCATCTGTCATCTGTCACTTGTCATCTGTCATCTGTCATCTATCATCTGTCATCTGTCATGTGTCACCTGTGATGTGTCATTTCACATCTGTCAACTGTCATTTGTTATCTGTCATCTGTCATCTGACATCTGTCATCTGTCATCTGTCACCTGTCATTTGTCATCTGTCATCTGTCATGTGACATCTGTCATCTGTCATCTGTCATCTGTCATCTGTCATCTGTCATGTGTTATCTGTCATCTGTCATCTGTCATCGGTCATCTGTCATCTGTTATCTGTCATCTGTCATCTGTTATCTGTCATATGACATCTGTCACCTGTCATCTGTCATCTGTCATCTGTCATCTGTCATCTGTCATCTGTCATCTGTCATCTGTCATCTGTCATCTGTCATCTGTCATCTGTCATCTGTCATCTGTCATCTGTCATCTGTCATCCGTTATCTGTCATCTGTCATCTGTCACCTGTCATGTGACATCTGTCATCTGTCATCTGTCATCTGACATCTGTCATCTGTCATCTGTCAACTGTCATCTGTTATCTGTCATCTGTCATCTGTCATCTGTCATCTGTCATCTGTCATTTATCATCTGTTATCTGTCATCTGTCATGTGACATCTGTCATCTGTCATCTGTCATCTTTCATCTGTCATCTGTCATGTGTCACCTGTGATGTGTCATTTCACATCTGTCATCTGTCATTTGTCATCTGTCATCTGTCATCTGTCATCTGTCATCTGTCATCTGTCATCTGTCATCTGTCATTTGTCATCTGTAATCTGTCATCTGTCACCAGTCATCTGTCATCTGTCATGTGACATCTGTCATCTGTCATCTCACATCTGTCATCTGTCATCTGTCATCTGTCATCTGTCATTTGTCATCTGTCATCTCACATCTGTCATCTGTCATCTGTCATCTGTCATCTGTCATATGTCATCTGTCATCTGTCATCTGTCATCTGTCATCTGTCATCTGTCATCCGTCATCCGTCATCCGTCATCTGTCATCTGTCATCTGTCACCTGTCATGTGACATCTGTCATCTGTCATCTTCATCTGGCACCTGTCATCTGTCATCTGGCACCTGTCATCTGTCATCTGTCATCTGTCATCTGTCATCTGTCATCTGTCATATGTCGTCTGTCATCTGTCATTTGTCATTTCTCATCTGTCATGTGTCATCTGCCATCTGTCATCTTTCATCTGTCATCTGTCATCTGTCATCTGTCATCTGTCATCTATAATCTGTCATCTGTCACCAGTCATCTGTCATCTGTCATGTGACATCTGTAATCTGTCATCCCACATCTGTCATCTGTCATCTGTCATCTGTCATCTGTCATCTGTTATCTGTCATCTGTCATCTGTCATCTGTCATCTGTCATCTGTCATCTGTCATCTGTCATCTGTCATCTGTCATCTGTTATCTGTCATCTGTCATCTGTCATCTGTCATCTGTCATCTGTCATCTGTCATCTGTCATCTGTCATCTGTCATCTGTCATCTGTCATCTGTCATCTTTCATCTGTCATCTGTCATGTGTCACCTGTGATGTGTCATTTCACATCTGTCATCTGTCATTTGTCATCTGTCATCTGTCATCTGTCATCTGTCATCTGTCATCTGTCATCTGTCATCTGTCATCTGTCATCTGTCATTTGTCATCTGTAATCTGTCATCTGTCACCAGTCATCTGTCATCTGTCATGTGACATCTGTCATCTGTCATCTCACATCTGTCATCTGTCATCTGTCATCTGTCATCTGTCATCTGTCATTTGTCATCTGTCATCTCACATCTGTCATCTGTCATCTGTCATCTGTCATCTGTCATATGTCATCTGTCATCTGTCATCTGTCATCTGTCATCTGTCATCTGTCATCCGTCATCCGTCATCCGTCATCTGTCATCTGTCATCTGTCACCTGTCATGTGACATCTGTCATCTGTCATCTTCATCTGGCACCTGTCATCTGTCATCTGTCATCTGTCATCTGTCATCTGTCATCTGTCATCTGTCATCTGTCATCTGTCATCTGTCATCTGTCATCTGTCATCTGTCATCTGTCATCTGTCATCTGTCATCTGTTATCTGTCATATGTCATCTGTCATCTGTCATCTGTCATTGGTTATCTGTTATCTGTCATCTGTCATCTGTCATCTGTCATCTGTCATCTGTCATCTGTCATCTGTCATCTGTTATCTGTCATCTGTCATCTGTCATCTGTCATCTGTCATCTGTCATCTTTCATCTGTCATCTGTCATGTGTCACCTGTGATGTGTCATTTCACATCTGTCAACTGTCATTTGTCATCTGTCATCTGTCTTCTGTCACCTGTCATGTGTCATCTGTCATCTGTCATCTGTCATCTGTCATCTGTCATCTGTCATCTGTCATCTGTCATCTGTCATCTGTCATCTGTCATCTGTCATCTGTCATCTGTCATCTGTCATCTGTCATCTGTCATCTGTCATCTGTCATCTGTCATCTGTCATCTGTCATCTGTCATCTGTCATCTGTCATCTGTCATCTGTCATCTGTCATCTGTCATCTGTCATCTGTCATCTGTCATCTGTCATCTGTCATCTGTCATCTGTCATCTGTCATCTGTCATCTGTCATCTGTCATCTGTCATCTGTCATCTGTCATCTGTCATCTGTCATCTGTCATCTGTCATCTGTCATCTGTCATCTGTCATTTGTCATCTGTCATCTGTCATCTGTCATCTGTCATCTGTCATCTGTCATCTGTCATCTGTCATCTGTCATCTGTCATCTGTCATCTGTCATCTGTCAACTGTCATCTGTCATCTGTCATCTGTCATCTGTCATCCGTTATCTGTCACTTGTCATCTGTCATCTGTCATCTGTCATCTGTCATCTGTCATCTGTCATCTGTCATCTGTCATCTGTCATCTGTCATCTGTCATCTGTCATCTGTCATCTGTCATCTGTCATCTGTCATCTGTCATCTGTCATCTGTCATCTGTCATCTGTCATCTGTCATCTGTCATCTGTCATCTGTCATCTGTCATCTGTCATCTGTCATCTGTCATCTGTCATCTGTCATCTGTCATCTGTCATCTGTCATCTGTCATCTGTCATCTGTCATCTGTCATCTGTCATCTGTCATCTGTCATCTGTCATCTGTCATCTGTCATCTGTCATCTGTCATCTGTAATCTGTCATATGTCATCTGTCATCTGTCATCTGTCATCTGTCATCTGTCATTGGTTATCTGTTATCTGTCATCTGTCATCTGTCATCTGTCATCTGTCATCTGTTATCTGTCATCTGTCATCTGTCATCTGTCATCTGTCATCTGTCATCTGTCATCTGTCATCTGTCATCTGTCATCTGTCATCTGTCATCTGTCATCTGTCATCTGTTATCTGTTATCTGTCATCTGTCATCTGTCATCTGTCATGTGACATCTGTCACCTGTCATCTGTCATCTGTCATCTGACATCTGACATCTGTCATCTGTCATCTGTCATGTGTCACCTATGATGTGTCAGCTGTCATCTATCACCTGTTATTTGTCATCTGTCATCTGTTCACTGTCATCTGTCAGCTGTCATCTTTCATCTGTCAACTGTTATGTATCACCTGTGATGTGTCATCTGTCATCTGTTATCTGTCATCTGCCATCTGTTATCTGTCAGCTGTCATCTGTCATCTATCATCTGTCATTTGTCATCTGTCATCTGTCATCTGTCATCTGTCATCTGTCATCTGTCATCTATCATCTGTCATCTGTCATCTGTCATCTGTCATCTGTCATCTGTTATCTGTCATCTGTCATCTGTCATCTGTCATCTGTCATCTGTCATCTGTCATCTTTCATCTGTCATCTGTCATCTGTCATCTGTTATCTGTCATCTGTCATCTGTCATCTGTCATCTGTCATCTGTCATCTGTCATCTGTCATCTGTCATCTGTCATCTGTCATCTGTTATCTGTTATCTGTCATCTGTCATCTGTCATCTGTCATGTGACATCTGTCACCTGTCATCTGTCATGTGTCACCTGTGATGTGTCAGCTGTCATCTATCACCTGTTATTTGTCATCTGTCATCTGTCATCTGTCATTGGTTATCTGTTATCTGTCATCTGTCATCTGTCATCTGTCATCTGTCATCTGTCATCTGTCATCTGTCATCTGTCATCTGTCATCTGTCATCTGTCATCTATCATCTGTCATCTGTCATCTGTCATGCGTCAACTCTAATCTGTCATCTGTTATCTGTCATCTGTCATCTGTCATCTGTCATCTGTCATCTGTCATCTGTCATCTGTTATCTGTTATCTGTCATCTGTCACCTGTCATCTGTCATGTGACATCTGTCATGTGTCACCTGTGATGTGTCAGCTGTCATCTATCACCTGTTATTTGTCATCTGTCATCTGTCATCTGTCATCTGTCATTGGTTATCTGTTATCTGTCATCTGTCATCTGTCATCTGTCATCTGTCATCTGTCATCTGCCATCTGTCATCTGTCATCTGTCATCTGTCATCTGTCATCTGTCATCTGTCATCTGTCATGTGACATCTGTCACCTGTCATCTGTCATGTGTCACCTGTGATGTGTCAGCTGTCATCTATCACCTGTTATTTGTCATCTGTCATCTGTCATCTGTCATCTGTCATTGGTTATCTGTTATCTGTCATCTGTCATCTGTCATCTGTCATCTGTCATCTGTCATCTGTCATCTGTCATCTGTCATCTGTCATCTGTCATCTATCATCTGTCATCTGTCATCTGTCATGCGTCAACTCTAATCTGTCATCTGTTATCTGTCATCTGTCATCTGTCATCTGTCATCTGTCATGTGACATCTGTCACCTGTCATCTGTCATCTGTCATCTGACATCTGACATCTGTCATCTGTCATCTGTCATGTGTCACCTGTGATGTGTCAGCTGTCATCTATCACCTGTTATTTGTCATCTGTCATCTGTCATCTGTCATCTGTCATTGGTTATCTGTTATCTGTCATCTGTCATCTGTCATCTGTTATCTGTCATCTGTCATCTGTCATCTGTCATCTGTCATCTGTCATCTGTCATCTATCATCTGTCATCTGTCATCTGTCATGCGTAAACTCTAATCTGTCACCTGTTATCTGTCATCTGTCATCTGTCATCTGTCATCTGTCATCTGTCATCTGTCATCTGTTATCTGTTATCTGTCATCTGTCACCTGTCATCTGTCATATGACATCTGTCACCTGTCATCTGTCATCTGTCATCTGACATCTGACATCTGTCATCTGTCATCTGTCACTTGTCATCTGTCATCTGTCATCTGTCATCTGTCATCTGTCATCTGTCATCTGTCATCTGTCGTCTGTCATCTGTCATCTGTCATCTGTCATCTGTCATCTGTCATCTGTCATCTGTCATCTGTCATTTGTCATCTGTCATGTGTCACCTATGATGTGTCAGCTGTCATCTATCACCTGTTATTTGTCATCTGTCATCTGTTCACTGTCATCTGTCATCTGTCATCTGTCATCTGTCATCTGTCATCTGTCATCTGTCATCTGTCATCTGTCATCTGTCATCTGTCATCTGTCATCTGTCATCTGTCATCTGTCATCTGTCATCTGTCATCTGTCATCTGTCATCTGTCATCCGTTATCTGTCATCTGTCATCTGTCATCTGTCATCTGTCATCGGTCATCTGTCATCTGTCATCTGTCATCTGTCATCTGTCATCTGTCATCTGTCATCTGTCATCTGTCATCTGTCATCTGTCATCTGTCATCCGTCATCTGTCATCTGTCATCTGTCATCTGTCATCTGTCATCTGTCATCTGTCATCTGTCATCTGTAATCTGTCATCTGTCATCTGTCGTCTGTCATCTGTCATCTGTCATCTGTCATCTGTCATCTGTCATCTGTCATCTGTCATCTGTCATCTGTCATCTGTCATCTGTCATTTGTCATCTGTCATCTGTCATCTGTCATCTGTCATCTGTCATCTGTCATCTGTCATCTGTCATCTGTCATCTGTCATCTGTCATCTGTCATCTGTCATCTGTCATCTGTCATCTGTCATCTGTCATCTGTCATCTGTCATCTGTCATCTGTCATCTGTTATCTGTCATCTGTCATCTGTCATCTGTCATTTGTCATCTGTTATCTGTCATCTGTCATGTGACATCTGTCATCTGTCATCTGTCATCTTTCATCTGTCATCTGTCATGTGTCACCTGTGATGTGTCATTTCACATCTGTCATCTGTCATTTGTCATCTGTCATCTGTCATCTGTCATCTGTCATGTGACATCTGTCATCTGTCATCTGTCATCTGTCATCTGTCATCTGTCATCTGTCATCTGTCATCTGTCATCTGTCATCTGTCATCTGTCATCTGTCATCTCACATCTGTCATCTGTCATCTGTCATCTGTCATCTGTCATCTGTCATCTGTCATCTCACATCCGTCATCTGTCATCGGTCATCTGTCATCTGTCATCTGTCATCTGTCATCTGTCATCTGTCATCTGTCATCTGTCATCTGTCATCTGTCATCTGTCATCTGTCAGCTGTCATCCGTCATCCGTCATCCGTCATCCGTCATCTGTCATCTGTCATCTGTCATCTGTCACCTGTCATGTGACATCTGTTATCTGTCATCTTCATCTGGCACCTGTCATCTGTCATCTGTCATCTGTCATCTGTCATCTGTCATCTGTCATCTGTCATCTGTCATCTGTCATATGTCGTCTGTCATCTGTCATTTGTCATTTCTCATCTGTCATGTGTCATCTGCCATCTGCCATCTTTCATCTGTCATCTGTCATCTGTCATCTGTCATCTGTCATCTGTCATCTGTCATCTGTAATCTGTCATCTGTCACCAGTCATCTGTCATCTGTCATGTGACTACTGTAATCTGTCATCCCACATCTGTCATCTGTCATCTGTCATCTGTCGTCTGTCATCTGTCATCTGTCATCTGTCATCTGTCATCTGTCATCTGTCATCTGTCATCTGTCATCTGTAACCTGTCACGTGACATCTGTCATCTGTAATCTGTCATCTGACATCTGTCATCTGTCATCTGTCACCTGTCATCTGTCATGTGTCACCTGTGATGTGTCATTTCACATCTGTCAACTGTCATTTGTTATCTGTCATCTGTCATCCGTCATCTGTCATCTGTCATCTGTCATCTGTCATCTGTCATCTGTCATCTGTCACCTGTCACGTGACATCTGTCATCTGTAATCTGTCATCTGACATCTGTCATCTGTCATCTGTCACCTGTCATCTGTCATCTGTCATCTGTCATTTGTCATCTGTTATCTGTCATCTGTCATCTGTCATCTGTCAGCCGTCATCTGTCATCTGTCATCTGTCATCTGTCATCTGTCATCTGTCATCTGTCACCTGTCACGTGACATCTGTCATCTGTAATCTGTCATCTGACATCTGTCATCTGTCATCTGTCACCTGTAATCTGTCATCTGTCATTTGTCATCTGACATCTGTCATCTGTCATCTGTCACCTGTCATCTGTCATCTGTCATCTGTCATTGGTTATCTGTTATCTGTCATCTGTCATCTCTCATCTGTCATCTGTCATCTGTCATCTGTTATCTGTCATCTGTCATCTGTCATCTGTCATCTGTCATCTTTCATCTGTCATCTGTCATGTGTCACCTGTGATGTGTCATTTCACATCTGTCAACTGTCATTTGTCATCTGTCATCTGTCACCTGTCATGTGACATCTGTCATCTGTCATCTGTCATCTGTCATCTGTCATCTGTCATCTGTCATCTGTCATCTGTCATCTGTCATCTGTCATCTGTCATCTGTCATCTGTCATCTGTCATCTGTCATCTGTCATCTGTCATCTGTCATCTGTCATCTGTCATCTGTCATCTGTCATCTGTCATCTGTCATCTGTCATCTGTCATCTGTCATCTGTCATCTGTCATCTGTCATTTGTCATCTGTCATCTGTCATCTGTCATCTGTCATCCGTCATCTGTCATCCGTCATCTGTCATCTGTCATCTGTCATCTGTCATCTGTCATCTGTCATCGGTCATCTGTCATCTGTCATCTGTCATCTGTCATCTGTCATCTATCATCTGTCATCTGTCATCTGTCATGCGTCAACTCTAATCTGTCATCTGTCATCTATCATCTGTCATCTGTCATCTGTCATCTGTCATCTGTCATCTGTCATCTGTCATCTGTCATCTGTTATCTGTCATCTGTCATCTGTCATCTGTCATGTGACATCTGTCACCTGTCATCTGTCATCTGTCATCTGTCATCTGTCATCTGTCATCTGTCATCTGTCATCTGTCATCTGTCATCTGTCATCTGTCATCTGTCATCTGTCATCTGTCATCTGTCATCTGTCATCTGTCATTTGTCATTTGTCATCTGTCATGTGTCACCTGTGATGTGTCAGCTGTCATCTATCACCTGTTATTTGTCATCTGTCATCTGTCATCTATCATCTGTCATCTGTCATCTGTCATGCGTCAACTCTAATCTGTCATCTGTCATCTGTCATCTGTCATCTGTCATCTGTCATCTGTCATCTGTCATCTGTCATCTGTCATCTGTCATCTGTTATCTGTCATCTGTCATCTGTCATCTGTCATGTGACATCTGTCACCTGTCATCTGTCATCTGTCATCTGTCATCTGTCATCTGACATCTGACATCTGTCATCTGACATCTGTCACTTGTCATCTGTCATCTGTCTTCTGTCATCTGTCATCTGTCATCTGTCATCTGTCATCTGTCATCTGTCATCTGTCATCTGTCATCTGTCATCTGTCATCTGTCATCTGTCATCTGTCATCTGTCATCTGTCATCTGTTATCTGTCATCTGTCATCTGTCATCTGTCATCTGTCATGTGACATCTGTCACCTGTCATCTGTCATCTGTCATCTGTTATCTGTCATCTGACATCTGACATCGGTCATCTGTCACTTGTCATCTGTCATCTGTCATCTGTCATCTGTCATCTGTCATCTGTCATCTGTCATCTGTCATCTGTCATCTGTCATCTGTCATCTGTCATCTGTCATCTGTCATCTGTCATCTGTCATCTGTCATCTGTCATTTGTCATTTGTCATCTGTCATGTGTCACCTGTGATATGTCATCTGTCATCTGTCATCTGTCATCTGTCATCTGTCACCTGTCACGTGACATCTGTCATCTGTAATCTGTCATCTGACATCTGTCATCTGTCATCTGTCACCTGTTATCTGTCATCTGTCATCTGTCATTTGTCATCTGTTATCTGTCATCTGTCATCTGTCATCTGTCATCTGTCATCTTTCATCTGTCATCTGTCATGTGTCACCTGTGATGTATCATTTCACATCTGTCAACTGTCATTTGTTATCTGTCATCTGTCATCGGTCATCTGTCATCTGTCATCTGTCATCTGTCATCTGTCATCTGTCACCTGTCATGTGACATCTGTCATCTGTCATCTGTCATCTGTCATCTATCATCTGTCATCTGTCATCTGTCATCTGTCATCTGTCATCTGTCATCTGTCATCTGTCATCTGTCATCTGTCATCTGTCATCTGTCATCTGTCATCTGTCATCTGTCATCTGTTATCTGTCATCTGTCATCTGTCATCTGTCATGTGACATCTCTCACCTGTCATCTGTCATCTGTCATCTGTCATCTGACATCTGACATCTGTCATCTGTCATCTGTCATCTGTCACTTGTCATCTGTCATCTGTCATCTGTCATCTGTCATCTGTCATCTGTCATCTGTCATCTGTCATCTGTCATCTGTCATCTGTCATCTGTCATGTGACATCTGTCATCTGTCATCTGTCATCTGACATCTGTCATCTGTCATCTGTCACCTGTCATCTGTCATCTGTCATCTGTCATCTGTCATCTGTCATCTGTCATCTGTCATCTGTCATCTGTCATCTGTCATCTGTCATCTGTCATCTATCACCTGTCATTTGTCATCTGTCATGTGACATCTGTCATCTGTCATCTGTCATCTGTCATCTGTCATGTGTCATCTGTCATTTGACATCTGTCATCTGTCATCTGTCACCTGTCATCTGTCATCTGTCATCTGCCATCTGTCATCTGTCATCTGTCATCTGTCATCTGTCATCTGTCATCTGTCATCTGTCATCTGTCATCTGTCATCTGTCATCTGTCATCTGTCATCTGTCATCTGTCATCTGTCATCTGTCATCTGTCATCTGTCATCTGTCATCTGTCATCTGTCATCTGTCATCTGTCATCTGTCATCTGTCATCTGTCATCCGTCATCTGTCATCTGTCATCTGTCATCTGTCATCTGTCATCTGTCATCTGTCATCTGTCATCTGTCATCTGTCATCTGTAATCTGTCACCTGTCATCTGTCGTCTGTCATCTGTCATCTGTCATCTGTCATCTGTCATCTGTCATCTGTCATCTGTCATCTGTCATCCGTCATCTGTCATCTGTCATCTGTCATCTGTCATCTGTCATCTGTCATCTGTCATCTGTCATCTGTCATCTGTCATCTGTAATCTGTCATCTGTCATCTGTCGTCTGTCATCTGTCATCTGTCATCTGTCATCTGTCATCTGTCATCTGTCATCCGTCATCTGTCATCTGTCATCTGTCATCTGTCATCTGTCATCTGTCATCTGTCATCTGTCATCTGTCATCTGTCATCTGTCATCTGTCATCTGTCATCTGTTATCTGTCATCTGTCATCCGTCATCTGTCATCTGTCATCTGTCATCTGTCATCTGTCATCTGTCATCTGTCATCTGTCATCTGTCATCTGTCATCTGTAATCTGTCATCTGTCGTCTGTCATCTGTCATCTGTCATCTGTCATCTGTCATCTGTCATCCGTCATCTGTCATCTGTCATCTGTCATCTGTCATCTGTCATCTGTCACCTGTCATGTGACATCTGTCATCTGTCATCTGTCATCTGTCATCTGTCATCTGTCATTTGTCATCTGTCATCTGTCATCTGTCATCTGTCATGTGACATCTGTCATCTGTCATCTGTCATCTGACATCTGTCATCTGTCATCTGTCACCTGTCATCTGTCATCTGTCATCTGTCATCTGTCATCTGTCATCTGTCATCTGTCATCTGTCATCTGTCATCTGTCATCTGTCATCTGTCATCTATCACCTGTCATTTGTCATCTGTCATGTGACATCTGTCATCTGTCATCTGTCATCTGTCATCTGTCATCTGTCATCTGTCATCTGTCATCTGTCATCTTTCATCTGTCATCTGTCATCTGTCATCTGTCATCTGTCATTTGTCATCTGTTATCTGTCATCTGTCATGTGACATCTGTCATGTGACATCTGTCATCTGTCATCTGTCATCTGTTATCTGTCATCTGTCATCCGTCATCTGTCATCTGTCATCTGTCATCTGTCATCTGTCATCTGTCATCTGTCATCTGTCATCTGTCATCTGTAATCTGTCATCTGTCGTCTGTCATCTGTCATCTGTCATCTGTCATCTGTCATCTGTCATCCGTCATCTGTCATCTGTCATCTGTCATCTATCACCTGTCATTTGTCATCTGTCATGTGACATCTGTCATCTGTCATCTGTCATCTGTCATCTGTCATCTGTCATCTGTCATCTGTCATCTGTCATCTGTCATCTGTCATCTTTCATCTGTCATCTGTCATCTGTCATCTGTCATCTGTCATTTGTCATCTGTTATCTGTCATCTGTCATCTGTCATCTGTCATCTGTCATCTGTCATCTGTCATCTGTCATCTGTTATCTGTCATCTGTCATCCGTCATCTGTCATCTGTCATCTGTCATCTGTCATCTGTCATCTGTCATCTGTCATCTGTCATCTGTAATCTGTCATCTGTCGTCTGTCATCTGTCATCTGTCATCTGTCATCTGTCATCTGTCATCCGTCATCTGTCATCTGTCATCTGTCATCTGTCATCTGTCATCTGTCACCTGTCATGTGACATCTGTCATCTGTCATCTGTCATCTGTCATCTGTCATCTGTCATTTGTCATCTGTCATCTGTCATCTGTCATCTGTCATGTGACATCTGTCATCTGTCATCTGTCATCTGACATCTGTCATCTGTCATCTGTCACCTGTCATCTGTCATCTGTCATCTGTCATCTGTCATCTGTCATCTGTCATCTGTCATCCGTCATCTGTCATCTGTCATCTGTCATCTGTCACCTGTCACGTGACATCTGTCATCTGTAATCTGTCATCTGACATCTGTCATCTGTCATCTGTCACCTGTTATCTGTCATCTGTCATCTGTCATCTGTCATCTGTCATCTGTCACCTGTCATGTGACATCTGTCATCTGTCATCTGTCATCTGTCATCTGTCATCTGTCATTTGTCATCTGTCATCTGTCATCTGTCATCTGTCATGTGACATCTGTCATCTGTCATCTGTCATCTGACATCTGTCATCTGTCATCTGTCACCTGTCATCTGTAATCTGTCATCTGTCGTCTGTCATCTGTCATCTGTCATCTGTCATCTGTCATCTGTCATCCGTCATCTGTCATCTGTCATCTGTCATCTGTCATCTGTCATCTGTCACCTGTCATGTGACATCTGTCATCTGTCATCTGTCATCTGTCATCTGTCATCTGTCATTTGTCATCTGTCATCTGTCATCTGTCATCTGTCATGTGACATCTGTCATCTGTCATCTGTCATCTGACATCTGTCATCTGTCATCTGTCACCTGTCATCTGTCATCTGTCATCTGTCATCTGTCATCTGTCATCTGTCATCTGTCATCCGTCATCTGTCATCTGTCATCTGTCATCTGTCACCTGTCACGTGACATCTGTCATCTGTAATCTGTCATCTGACATCTGTCATCTGTCATCTGTCACCTGTTATCTGTCATCTGTCATCTGTCATTTGTCATCTGTTATCTGTCATCTGTCATCTGTCATCTGTCATCTGTCATCTTTCATCTGTCATCTGTCATGTGTCACCTGTGATGTATCATTTCACATCTGTCAACTGTCATTTGTTATCTGTCATCTGTCATCGGTCATCTGTCATCTGTCATCTGTCATCTGTCATCTGTCATCTGTCACCTGTCATGTGACATCTGTCATCTGTCATCTGTCATCTGTCATCTATCATCTGTCATCTGTCATCTGTCATCTGTCATCTGTCATCTGTCATCTGTCATCTGTCATCTGTCATCTGTCATCTGTCATCTGTCATCTGTCATCTGTCATCTGTCATCTGTCATCTGTCATCTGTCATCTGTTATCTGTCATCTGTCATCTGTCATCTGTCATGTGACATCTGTCACCTGTCATCTGTCATCTGTCATCTGTCATCTGACATCTGACATCTGTCATCTGTCATCTGTCATCTGTCACTTGTCATCTGTCATCTGTCATCTGTCATCTGTCATCTGTCATCTGTCATCTGTCATCTGTCATCTGTCATCTGTCATCTGTCATCTGTCATGTGACATCTGTCATCTGTCATCTGTCATCTGACATCTGTCATCTGTCATCTGTCACCTGTCATCTGTCATCTGTCATCTGTCATCTGTCATCTGTCATCTGTCATCTGTCATCTGTCATCTGTCATCTGTCATCTGTCATCTATCACCTGTCATTTGTCATCTGTCATGTGACATCTGTCATCTGTCATCTGTCATCTGTCATCTGTCATGTGTCATCTGTCATTTGACATCTGTCATCTGTCATCTGTCACCTGTCATCTGTCATCTGTCATCTGCCATCTGTCATCTGTCATCTGTCATCTGTCATCTGTCATCTGTCATCTGTCATCTGTCATCTGTCATCTGTCATCTGTCATCTGTCATCTGTCATCTGTCATCTGTCATCTGTCATCTGTCATCTGTCATCTGTCATCTGTCATCTGTCATCTGTCATCTGTCATCTGTCATCTGTCATCTGTCATCTGTCATCTGTCATCTGTCATCCGTCATCTGTCATCTGTCATCTGTCATCTGTCATCTGTCATCTGTCATCTGTCATCTGTCATCTGTCATCTGTCATCTGTCATCTGTAATCTGTCACCTGTCATCTGTCGTCTGTCATCTGTCATCTGTCATCTGTCATCTGTCATCTGTCATCTGTCATCTGTCATCTGTCATCCGTCATCTGTCATCTGTCATCTGTCATCTGTCATCTGTCATCTGTCATCTGTCATCTGTCATCTGTCATCTGTCATCTGTAATCTGTCATCTGTCATCTGTCGTCTGTCAACTGTCATCTGTCATCTGTCATCTGTCATCTGTCATCTGTCATCCGTCATCTGTCATCTGTCATCTGTCATCTGTCATCTGTCATCTGTCATCTGTCATCTGTCATCTGTCATCTGTCATCTGTCATCTGTCATCTGTCATCTGTCATCTGTCATCTGTCATCTGTCATCTGTCATCTGTAATCTGTCATCTGTCGTCTGTCATCTGTCATCTGTCATCTGTCATCTGTCATCTGTCATCCGTCATCTGTCATCTGTCATCTGTCATCTGTCATCTGTCATCTGTCATTTGTCATCTGTCATCTGTCATCTGTCATCTGTCATGTGACATCTGTCATCTGTCATCTGTCATCTGACATCTGTCATCTGTCATCTGTCACCTGTCATCTGTCATCTGTCATCTGTCATCTGTCATCTGTCATCTGTCATCTGTCATCCGTCATCTGTCATCTGTCATCTGTCATCTGTCACCTGTCACGTGACATCTGTCATCTGTAATCTGTCATCTGACATCTGTCATCTGTCATCTGTCACCTGTTATCTGTCATCTGTCATCTGTCATTTGTCATCTGTTATCTGTCATCTGTCATCTGTCATCTGTCATCTGTCATCTTTCATCTGTCATCTGTCATGTGTCACCTGTGATGTATCATTTCACATCTGTCATCTGTCATTTGTCATCTGTTATCTGTCATCTGTCATCTGTCATCTGTCATCTGTCATCTGTCATCTGTCATCTGTCATCTGTCATCTGTCATCTGTCATCTGTTATCTGTCATCTGTCATCCGTCATCTGTCATCTGTCATCTGTCATCTGTCATCTGTCATCTGTCATCTGTCATCTGTCATCTGTCATCTGTCATCTGTCATCTGTCATCTGTCATCTGTCATCTGTCATCTGTCATCTGTCATCTGTCATCTGTCATCTGTCATCTGTCATCTGTAATCTGTCATCTGTCGTCTGTCATCTGTCATCTGTCATCTGTCATCTGTCATCTGTCATCCGTCATCTGTCATCTGTCATCTGTCATCTGTCATCTGTCATCTGTCATTTGTCATCTGTCATCTGTCATCTGTCATCTGTCATGTGACATCTGTCATCTGTCATCTGTCATCTGACATCTGTCATCTGTCATCTGTCATCTGTCATCTGTCATCTGTCATCTGTCATCTGTCATCTGTCATCTGTCATCTGTCATCCGTCATCTGTCATCTGTCATCTGTCATCTATCACCTGTCATTTGTCATCTGTCATGTGACATCTGTCATCTGTCATCTGTCATCTGTCATCTGTCATCTGTCATCTGTCATCTGTCATCTGTCATCTTTCATCTGTCATCTGTCATCTGTCATCTGTCATCTGTCATTTGTCATCTGTTATCTGTCATCTGTCATCTGTCATCTGTCATCTGTCATCTGTCATCTGTCATCTGTCATCTGTTATCTGTCATCTGTCATCCGTCATCTGTCATCTGTCATCTGTCATCTGTCATCTGTCATCTGTCATCTGTCATCTGTCATCTGTCATCTGTCATCTGTCATCTGTCATCTGTCATCTGTCATCTGTCATCTGTCATCTGTCATCTGTCATCTGTAATCTGTCATCTGTCGTCTGTCATCTGTCATCTGTCATCTGTCATCTGTCATCTGTCATCCGTCATCTGTCATCTGTCATCTGTCATCTGTCATCTGTCATCTGTCATTTGTCATCTGTCATCTGTCATCTGTCATCTGTCATGTGACATCTGTCATCTGTCATCTGTCATCTGACATCTGTCATCTGTCATCTGTCACCTGTCATCTGTCATCTGTCATCTGTCATCTGTCATCTGTCATCTGTCATCTGTCATCCGTCATCTGTCATCTGTCATCTGTCATCTGTCACCTGTCACGTGACATCTGTCATCTGTAATCTGTCATCTGACATCTGTCATCTGTCATCTGTCACCTGTTATCTGTCATCTGTCATCTGTCATTTGTCATCTGTTATCTGTCATCTGTCATCTGTCATCTGTCATCTGTCATCTTTCATCTGTCATCTGTCATGTGTCACCTGTGATGTATCATTTCACATCTGTCAACTGTCATTTGTTATCTGTCATCTGTCATCGGTCATCTGTCATCTGTCATCTGTCATCTGTCATCTGTCATCTGTCACCTGTCATGTGACATCTGTCATCTGTCATCTGTCATCTGTCATCTATCATCTGTCATCTGTCATCTGTCATCTGTCATCTGTCATCTGTCATCTGTCATCTGTCATCTGTCATCTGTCATCTGTCATCTGTCATCTGTCATCTGTCATCTGTCATCTGTCATCTGTCATCTGTTATCTGTCATCTGTCATCTGTCATCTGTCATGTGACATCTGTCACCTGTCATCTGTCATCTGTCATCTGTCATCTGACATCTGACATCTGTCATCTGTCATCTGTCATCTGTCACTTGTCATCTGTCATCTGTCATCTGTCATCTGTCATCTGTCATCTGTCATCTGTCATCTGTCATCTGTCATCTGTCATCTGTCATCTGTCATGTGACATCTGTCATCTGTCATCTGTCATCTGACATCTGTCATCTGTCATCTGTCACCTGTCATCTGTCATCTGTCATCTGTCATCTGTCATCTGTCATCTGTCATCTGTCATCTGTCATCTGTCATCTGTCATCTGTCATCTATCACCTGTCATTTGTCATCTGTCATGTGACATCTGTCATCTGTCATCTGTCATCTGTCATCTGTCATGTGTCATCTGTCATTTGACATCTGTCATCTGTCATCTGTCACCTGTCATCTGTCATCTGTCATCTGCCATCTGTCATCTGTCATCTGTCATCTGTCATCTGTCATCTGTCATCTGTCATCTGTCATCTGTCATCTGTCATCTGTCATCTGTCATCTGTCATCTGTCATCTGTCATCTGTCATCTGTCATCTGTCATCTGTCATCTGTCATCTGTCATCTGTCATCTGTCATCTGTCATCTGTCATCTGTCATCTGTCATCTGTCATCTGTCATCCGTCATCTGTCATCTGTCATCTGTCATCTGTCATCTGTCATCTGTCATCTGTCATCTGTCATCTGTCATCTGTCATCTGTCATCTGTAATCTGTCACCTGTCATCTGTCGTCTGTCATCTGTCATCTGTCATCTGTCATCTGTCATCTGTCATCTGTCATCTGTCATCTGTCATCCGTCATCTGTCATCTGTCATCTGTCATCTGTCATCTGTCATCTGTCATCTGTCATCTGTCATCTGTCATCTGTCATCTGTAATCTGTCATCTGTCATCTGTCGTCTGTCAACTGTCATCTGTCATCTGTCATCTGTCATCTGTCATCTGTCATCCGTCATCTGTCATCTGTCATCTGTCATCTGTCATCTGTCATCTGTCATCTGTCATCTGTCATCTGTCATCTGTCATCTGTCATCTGTCATCTGTCATCTGTCATCTGTCATCTGTCATCTGTCATCTGTCATCTGTAATCTGTCATCTGTCGTCTGTCATCTGTCATCTGTCATCTGTCATCTGTCATCTGTCATCCGTCATCTGTCATCTGTCATCTGTCATCTGTCATCTGTCATCTGTCACCTGTCATGTGACATCTGTCATCTGTCATCTGTCATCTGTCATCTGTCATCTGTCATTTGTCATCTGTCATCTGTCATCTGTCATCTGTCATGTGACATCTGTCATCTGTCATCTGTCATCTGACATCTGTCATCTGTCATCTGTCACCTGTCATCTGTCATCTGTCATCTGTCATCTGTCATCTGTCATCTGTCATCTGTCATCCGTCATCTGTCATCTGTCATCTGTCATCTGTCACCTGTCACGTGACATCTGTCATCTGTAATCTGTCATCTGACATCTGTCATCTGTCATCTGTCACCTGTTATCTGTCATCTGTCATCTGTCATTTGTCATCTGTTATCTGTCATCTGTCATCTGTCATCTGTCATCTGTCATCTTTCATCTGTCATCTGTCATGTGTCACCTGTGATGTATCATTTCACATCTGTCAACTGTCATTTGTTATCTGTCATCTGTCATCGGTCATCTGTCATCTGTCATCTGTCATCTGTCATCTGTCATCTGTCACCTGTCATGTGACATCTGTCATCTGTCATCTGTCATCTGTCATCTATCATCTGTCATCTGTCATCTGTCATCTGTCATCTGTGATCTGTCATCTGTCATCTGTCATCTGTCATCTGTCATCTGTCATCTGTCATCTGTCATCTGTCATCTGTCATCTGTCATCTGTTATCTGTCATCTGTCATCTGTCATCTGTCATGTGACATCTGTCACCTGTCATCTGTCATCTGTCATCTGTCATCTGACATCTGACATCTGTCATCTGTCATCTGTCATCTGTCACTTGTCATCTGTCATCTGTCATCTGTCATCTGTCATCTGTCATCTGTCATCTGTCATCTGTCATCTGTCATCTGTCATCTGTCATCTGTCATGTGACATCTGTCATCTGTCATCTGTCATCTGACATCTGTCATCTGTCATCTGTCACCTGTCATCTGTCATCTGTCATCTGTCATCTGTCATCTGTCATCTGTCATCTGTCATCTGTCATCTGTCATCTGTCATCTGTCATCTATCACCTGTCATTTGTCATCTGTCATGTGACATCTGTCATCTGTCATCTGTCATCTGTCATCTGTCATGTGTCATCTGTCATTTGACATCTGTCATCTGTCATCTGTCACCTGTCATCTGTCATCTGTCATCTGCCATCTGTCATCTGTCATCTGTCATCTGTCATCTGTCATCTGTCATCTGTCATCTGTCATCTGTCATCTGTCATCTGTCATCTGTCATCTGTCATCTGTCATCTGTCATCTGTCATCTGTCATCTGTCATCTGTCATCTGTCATCTGTCATCTGTCATCTGTCATCTGTCATCTGTCATCTGTCATCTGTCATCTGTCATCTGTCATCCGTCATCTGTCATCTGTCATCTGTCATCTGTCATCTGTCATCTGTCATCTGTCATCTGTCATCTGTCATCTGTCATCTGTCATCTGTAATCTGTCACCTGTCATCTGTCGTCCGTCATCTGTCATCTGTCATCTGTCATCTGTCATCTGTCATCTGTCATCTGTCATCTGTCATCCGTCATCTGTCATCTGTCATCTGTCATCTGTCATCTGTCATCTGTCATCTGTCATCTGTCATCTGTCATCTGTCATCTGTAATCTGTCATCTGTCATCTGTCGTCTGTCAACTGTCATCTGTCATCTGTCATCTGTCATCTGTCATCTGTCATCCGTCATCTGTCATCTGTCATCTGTCATCTGTCATCTGTCATCTGTCATCTGTCATCTGTCATCTGTCATCTGTCATCTGTCATCTGTCATCTGTCATCTGTTATCTGTCATCTGTCATCCGTCATCTGTCATCTGTCATCTGTCATCTGTCATCTGTCATCTGTCATCTGTCATCTGTCATCTGTCATCTGTCATCTGTAATCTGTCATCTGTCGTCTGTCATCTGTCATCTGTCATCTGTCATCTGTCATCCGTCATCTGTCATCTGTCATCTGTCATCTGTCATCTGTCATCTGTCACCTGTCATGTGACATCTGTCATCTGTCATCTGTCATCTGTCATCTGTCATCTGTCATCTGTCATTTGTCATCTGTCATCTGTCATCTGTCATCTGTCATGTGACATCTGTCATCTGTCATCTGTCATCTGACATCTGTCATCTGTCATCTGTCACCTGTCATCTGTCATCTGTCATCTGTCATCTGTCATCTGTCATCTGTCATCTGTCATCTGTCATCTGTCATCTGTCATCTGTCATCTGTCATCTGTCATCTATCACCTGTCATTTGTCATCTGTCATGTGACATCTGTCATCTGTCATCTGTCATCTGTCATCTGTCATCTGTCATCTGTCATCTGTCATCTGTCATCTTTCATCTGTCATCTGTCATCTGTCATCTGTCATCTGTCATTTGTCATCTGTTATCTGTCATCTGTCATGTGACATCTGTCATGTGACATCTGTCATCTGTCATCTGTCATCTGTCATCTTTCATCTGTCATCTGTCATGTGTCACCTGTGATGTATCATTTCACATCTGTCATCTGTCATTTGTCATCTGTCATCTGTCATCTGTCATCTGTCATGTGACATCTGTCATCTGTCATCTGTCATCTGTCATCTGTCATCTGTCATCTGTCATCTGTCATCTGTCATCTCACATCTGTCAACTCTAATCTGTCATCTGTCATCTGTCATCTGTCATCTGTCATCTGTCATCTGTCATCTGTCATCTGTCATCTGTCATCTGTCATCTGTTATCTGTCATCTGTCATCTGTCATCTGTCATGTGACATCTGTCACCTGTCATCTGTCATCTGTCATCTGTCATCTGTCATCTGTCATCTGACATCTGACATCTGTCATCTGTCATCTGTCACTTGTCATCTGTCATCTGTCATCTGTCATCTGTCATCTGTCATCTGTCATCTGTCATCTGTCATCTGTCATTTGTCATCTGTCATCTGTCATCTGTCATGTGACATCTGTCATCTGTCATCTGTCATCTGACATCTGTCATCTGTCATCTGTCACCTGTCATCTGTCATCTGTCATCTGTCATCTGTCATCTGTCATCTGTCATCTGTCATCTGTCATCTGTCATCTGTCATCTATCACCTGTCATTTGTCATCTGTCATGTGACATCTGTCATCTGTCATCTGTCATCTGTCATTTGACATCTGACATCTGTCATCTGTCATCTGTCACCTGTCATCTGTCATCTGTCATCTGTCATCTGTCATCTGTCATCTGTCATCTGTCATCTGTCATCTGTCATCTGTCATCTGTCATCTGTCATCTGTCATCTGTCATCTGTCATCTGTCATCTGTTATCTGTCATCTGTCATCTGTCATCTGTCATCTGTCATCTGTCATCTGTCATCTGTCATCTGTCATCTGTCATCTGTCATCCGTCATCTGTCATCTGTCATCTGTCATCTGTCATCTGTCATCTGTCATCTGTCATTCGTAATCTGTCATCTGTCATCTGTCGTCTGTCATCTGTCATCTGTCATCTGTCATCTGTCATTCGTAATCTGTCATCTGTCATCTGTCGTCTGTCATCTGTCATCTGTCATATGTCGTCTGTCATCTGTCATTTGTCATTTCTCATCTGTCATGTGTCATCTGCCATCTGTCATCTTTCATCTGTCATCTGTCATCTGTCATCTGTCATCTGTCATCTGTAATCTGTAATCTGTCATCTGGTACCAGTCATCTGTCATCTGTCATGTGACATCTGTAATCTGTCATCCCACATCTGTCATCTGTCATCTGTCATCTGTCATCTGTCATCTGTCATCTGTCATCTGTCATCTGTCATCTGTCATCTGTCATCTGTCATCTGTCATCTGTCATCTGTCATCTGTCATCTGTCATCTGTCATCTGTCATCTGTCATCTGTCATCTGTCATCTGTCATGTGACATCTGTCATCTGTCATCTGTCATCTGTCATCTGTCATATGTCTTCTGTCATCTGTCATCTGTCATCTGTCATCTGTCATCTGTCATCTGTCATCTGTCATCTGCCATTTGTCATCCGTCATCTGTCATCTGTCATCTGTCATCTGTCATCTGTCATCTGTCATCTGTCATCTGTCATATGTCGTCTGTCATCTGTCATTTGTCATTTCTCATCTGTCATGTGTCATCTGCCATCTGTCATCTTTCATCTGTCATCTGTCATCTGTCATCTGTAATCTGTCATCTGTCACCAGTCATCTGTCATCTGTCATGTGACATCTGTCATCTGTCATCCCACATCTGTCATCTGTCATCTGTCATCTGTCATCTGTCATCTGTCATCTGTCATCTGTCATCTGTCATCTGTCATCTGTCATCTGTCATCTGTCATCTGTCATCTGTCATCTGTAATCTGTCATCTGTCATCTGTCATCTGTCATCTGTCATCTGTCATCTGTTATCTGTCATCTGTCATCTGTCATCTGTCATGTGACATCTGTCATCCGTCATCTGTCATCTGTCATATGTCTTCTGTCATCTGACATCTGACATCTGTCATCTGTCATCTGTCACTTGTCATCTGTCATCTGTCATCTGTCATCTGTCATCTGTCATCTGTCATCTGTCATCTGTCATCTGTCATCTGTCATCTGTCATCTGTCATCTGTCATCTGTCATCTGTCATCTGTCATCCGTCATCTGTCATCTGTCATCTGTCATCTGTCATCTGTCATCTGTCATCTGTCATCTGTCATCTGTCATCTGTCATCTGTCATCTGTCATCTGTCATCTGTCATCTGTCATCTGTCATCTGTCATCTGTCATCTGTCATCTGTCATCTGTCATCTGTCATCTGTCATCTATCATCTGTCATCTGTCATCTGTCATCTGTCATCTGTCATCTGTCATCTGTCATCTGTCATCTGTATTCTGTCATGTGTCAACTCTCATCTGACATCTGTCATCTGTCATCTGTCATTTGCCATCTGTCATCTGTCATCTGTCATCTGTCATCTGTCATCTGTCATCTGTAATCTGTCATCTGTCATCTGTCGTCTGTCATCTGTCATCTGTCATCTGTCATCTGTCATCTGTCATCTGTCATCTGTCATCTGTCATCTGTCATCTGTCATCTGTCATCTGTCATCTGTCATCTGTCATCTGTCATCTGTCATCTGTCAGCTGTCAGCTGTCATCTGTCATCTGTCATCTGTCATCTGTCATCTGTCATCTGTCATCTGTCATCTCTCATCTGTCATCTCTCATCTGTCATCTGTAATGTGTCATCTGTCATCTGTCATCTGTCAACTGTCATTTGTTATCTGTCATCTGTAATCTGTCATCCGTCATCCGTCATCTGTCATCTGTCATCTGTCATCTGTCATCTGTCATCTGTCATCTGTCACCTGTAATGTGACATCTGTCATCTGTCATCTGTCATCTGTCACCTGTCATCTGTCATCTGTCATCTGTCATCTGTCATCTGTCTTCTGTCATCTGTCATCTGTCATCTGTCATCTGTCATCTGTCATCTGTCATCTGTCATCGGTCATCTGTCATCTGTCATCTGTCATCTGTCATCTGTCATCTGTCATCTGTCATCTGTCATCTGTCATCTGTCATCTGTCATCTGTCATCTGTCATCTGTCATCTGTAATCTGTCATTTGTTATCTGTCGTCTGTCATCTGTCATCTGTCATCTGTCATCTGTCATCTGTCATCTGTCATCTGTCATCTGTCATCTGTCATCTGTCATCTGTCATCTGACATCTGTCATCTGTCATCTGTCACCTGTCATCTGTCATCTGTCATCTGTCATCTGTCATCTGTCATCTGTCATCTGTCATCTGTCATCTGTCATCTGTCATCTGTCATCTGTCATCTGTCATCTGTCATCTGTCATCTGTCATCTGTCATCTGTCATCTGTCATCTGTCATCTGTCATCTGTCATCTGTCATCTGTCATCTGTCATCTGTCATCTGTCATCTGTCATCTGTCATCTGTCATCTGTCATTTGTCATCTGTTATCTGTCATCTGTCATCTGTTATCTGTCATCTGTCATCTGTCATCTGTCATCTGTCATCTGTCATCTTTCATCTGTCATCTGTCATCTGTCATCTGTCATCTGTCATCTGTCATCTGTCATCTGTCATCTGTCATCTGTCATCTGTCATCTGTTATCTGTCATCTGTCATCTGTAATCTGTAATCTGTCATTTGTTATCTGTCGTCTGTCATCTGTCATCTGTCATCTGTCATCTGTCATCTGTCATCTGTCATCTGTCATCTGTCATTTGTCATCTGTCATCTGTCATCTGTCATCTGTCATCTATCATCTGTCATCTGTCATCTGTCATCTGTCATCTGTCATCTGACATCTGTCATCTGTCATCTGTCACCTGTCATCTGTCATCTGTCATCTGTCATCTGTCATCTCTCATCTGTCATCTGTCATCTGTCATCTGTCATCTGTCATCTGTCATCTGTCATCTGTCATCTGTCATCTGTCATCTGTCATCTGTCATCTGTCATCTGTCATCTGTCATCTGTCATCTGTCATCTGTCATCTGTCATCTGTCATCTGTCATCTGTCATCTGTCATCTGTCATCTGTCATCTGTCATCTGTCATCTGTCATCTGTCATCTGTCATCTGTCATCTGTCATCTGTCATTTGTCGTCTGTCATCTGTCATCTGTCATCTGTCATCTGTCATCTGTCATGTGTCACCTGTGATGTGTCATTTCACATCTGTCAACTGTCATTTGTTATCTGTCATCTGTCATCCGTCATCTGTCATCTGTCATCTGTCATCTGTCACCTGTCATCTGTCACCTGTCATGTGACATCTGTCATCTGTCATCTGTCACCTGTCATCTGTCATCTGTCATCTGTCATCTGTCATCTGTCATCTGTTATCTGTCATCTGTCATGTCACATCTGTCATCTGTCATCTGTCATCTTTCATCTGTCATCTGTCATGTGTCACCTGTGATGTGTCATTTCACATCTGTCATCTGTCATTTGTCATCTGTCATCTGTCATCTGTCATCTGTTATCTGTCATCTGTCATGTCACATCTGTCATCTGTCATCTGTCATCTTTCATCTGTCATCTGTCATGTGTCACCTGTGATGTGTCATTTCACATCTGTCATCTGTCATTTGTCATCTGTCATCTGTCATCTGTCATCTGTCATGTGACATCTGTCATCTGTCATCTGTCATCTGTCATCTGTCATCTGTCATCTGTCATCTGTCATCTCACATCTGTCATCTGTCATCTGTCATCTGTCATCTGTCATCTGTCATCTGTCATCTGTCATCTGTCATCTGTCATCTGTCATCTGTCATCTGTAATCTGTCATTTGTTATCTGTCGTCTGTCATCTGTCATCTGTCATCTGTCATCTGTCATCTGTCATCTGTCATCTGTCATCTGTCATCTGTCATCTGTAATCTGTCATTTGTTATCTGTCGTCTGTCATCTGTCATCTGTCATCTGTCATCTGTCATCTGTCATCTGTCATCTGTCATCTGTCATCTGTCATCTGTCATCTGTCATCTGTCATCTGTCATCTGTCATCTGTCATCTGTCATCTGTCATCTGACATCTGTCATCTGTCACCTGTCATCTGTCATCTGTCATCTGTCATCTGTCATCTGTCATCTGTCATCTGTCATCTGTCATCTGTCATCTGTCATCTGTCATCTGTCATCTGTCATCTGTCATCTGTCATCTGTCATCTGTCATCTGTCATCTGTCATCTGTCATCTGTCATCTGTCATCTGTCATCTGTCATCTGTCATCTGTCATCTGTCATCTGTCATCTGGCATCTGTCATGTGTCACCTGTGATGTGTCATTTCACATCTGTCAACTGTCATTTGTTATCTGTCATCTGTCATCCGTCATCTGTCATCTGTCATCTGTCTTCTGTCATCTGTCACCTGTCATGTGACATCTGTCATCTGTCATCTGTCACCTGTCATCTGTCATCTGACATCTGTCATCTGTCATCTGTCACCTGTCGTCTGTCATCTGTCATCTGTCATTGGTTATCTGTTATCTGTCATCTGTCATCTGTTATCTGTCATCTGTCATCTGTCATCTGTCATCTGTCATCTGTCATCTGTCATCTGTCATCTTTCATCTGTCATCTGTCATGTGTCACCTGTGATGTGTCATTTCACATCTGTCAACTGTCATTTGTCAGCTGTTATCTGTCATCTGTCACCTGTCATGTGACATCTGTCATCTGTCATCTGTAATCTGTCATCTGTCATCTGTCATCTGTCATCTGTCATCTGTCATCTGTCATCTATCATCTGTCATCTGTCATCTGTCATCTGTCATCTGTCATCTGTCATCTGTCATCTGTCATCTGTCATGTGTCATCTGCCATCTGTCATCTGTCATCTGTCATCTGTCATCTGTCATCTGTCATCTGTCATCTGTCATCTGTCATCTGTCATCTGTCATCTGTCATCTGTCATCTGTCATCTGTCATCTGTCATCTGTCATCTGTCATCTGTCATCTGTCATCTGTCATCTGCCATCTGTCATCTGTCATCTGTCATCTGTCATCTGTCATCTGTCATCTGTCATCTGTCATCTGTCATCTGTCATCCGTCATCTGTCATCTGTCATTTGTCATCTGTCATCTGTCATCCGTCATCTGTCATCTGTCATCTGTCATGTGACATCTGTCATCTGTCATCTGTCATCTGTCATCTGTCATCTGACATCTGACATCTGTCAACTGTCATCTGTCACTTGTCATCTGTCATCTGTCATCTGTCATCTATCATCTGTCATCTGTCATCTATCATCTGTCATCTGTTATGTGTCACCTGTGATGTGTCATTTCACATCTGTCAATTGTCATTTGTTATCTGTCATCTGTCATCCGTCATCTGTCATCTGTCATCTGTCATCTGTCATCTGTCATCTGTCATCAATCATCTGTCACCTGTCATGTGACATCTGTCATCTGTCATCTGTCATCTGACATCTGTCATCTGTCATCTGTCATCTGTCACCTGTCATCTGTCATCTGTCATCTGTCATCTGTCATTTGTCATCTGTTATCTGTCATCTGTCATCTGTCATCTGTCATCTGTCATCTGTCATCTGTCATCTTTCATCTGTCATCTGTCATGTGTCACCTGTGATGTGTCATTTCACATCTGTCAACTGTCATTTGTTATCTGTCATCTGTCATCCGTCATCTGTCATCTGTCATCTGTCATCTGTCATCTGTCAACTGTCATCTGTCACCTGTCATGTGACATCTGTCATCTGTCATCTGACATCTGTCATCTGTCATCTGTCATCTGTCACCTGTCATCTGTTATCTGTCATCTGTCATCTGTCATCTGTCATCTGTCGTCTGTCATCTGTCATCTGTCATCTGTCATCTGTCATCTGTCATCTGTCATCTGTCATCTATCATCTGTCATCTATCATCTGTCATCTGTCATCTGTCATGCGTCAACTCTAATCTGTCATCTGTCATCTGTCATCTGTCATTGGTCATCTGTCATCTGTCATGTGACATCTGTCATCTGTCATCTGTCATCTGTCATCTGTCATCTGTCATCTGTCATCTGACATCTGACATCTGTCAACTGTCATCTGTCACTTGTCATCTGTCATCTATCATCTGTCATCTGTCATGTGTCACCTGTGATGCGTCATTTCACATCTGTCAACTGTCATTTTTTATCTGTCATCTGTCATCTGTCATCTGTCATCTGTCATCTGTCATCTGTCATCTGTCATCTGTCATCTGTCATCTGTCATCTGTCATCTGTCATCTGTCACCTGTCATGTGACATCTGTCATCTGTCATCTGTCATCTGACATCTGTCATCTGTCATCTGTCATCTGTCACCTGTCATCTGTCATCTGTCATCTGTCATCTGTCATCTGTCATCTGTCATCTGTCATCTATCACCTGTCATTTGTCATCTGTCATCTGTCATGTGACATCTGTCATCTGTCATCTGTCATCTGTCATCTGTAATATGTCATCTGTCATCTCTCATTTGACATCTGTCATCTGTCATCTGTCACCTGTCATCTGTCATCTGTCATCTGTCATCTGTCATCTTTCATCTGTCATCTGTCACCTGTCATGTGACATCTGTCATCTGTCATCTTCATCTGGCACCTGTCATCTGTCATCTGGCACCTGTCATCTGTCATCTGTCATCTGTCATCTGTCATCTGTCATCTGTCATATGTCGTCTGTCATCTGTCATTTGTCATTTCTCATCTGTCATGTGTCATCTGCCATCTGTCATCTTTCATCTGTCATCTGTCATCTGTCATCTGTCATCTGTCATCTGTCATCTGTCATCTGTCATCTGTCATCTGTCATCTGTCATCTGTCATCTGTCATCTGTCATCTGTCATCTGTCATCTGTCATCTGTCATCTGTCATCTGTCATCTGTCATCTGTCATCTGTCATCTGTTATCTGTCATCTGTCATCTGTCATCTGTCATCTGTCATCTGTCATTTATCATCTGTTATCTGTCATCTGTCATGTGACATCTGTCATCTGTCATCTGTCATCTTTCATCTGTCATCTGTCATGTGTCACCTGTGATGTGTCATTTCACATCTGTCATCTGTCATTTGTCATCTGTCATCTGTCATCTGTCATCTGTCATCTGTCATCTGTCATCTGTCATCTGTCATCTGTCATTTGTCATCTGTAATCTGTCATCTGTCACCAGTCATCTGTCATCTGTCATGTGACATCTGTCATCTGTCATCTCACATCTGTCATCTGTCATCTGTCATCTGTCATCTGTCATCTGTCATTTGTCATCTGTCATCTCACATCTGTCATCTGTCATCTGTCATCTGTCATCTGTCATATGTCATCTGTCATCTGTCATCTGTCATCTGTCATCTGTCATCTGTCATCCGTCATCCGTCATCCGTCATCTGTCATCTGTCATCTGTCACCTGTCATGTGACATCTGTCATCTGTCATCTTCATCTGGCACCTGTCATCTGTCATCTGGCACCTGTCATCTGTCATCTGTCATCTGTCATCTGTCATCTGTCATCTGTCATATGTCGTCTGTCATCTGTCATTTGTCATTTCTCATCTGTCATGTGTCATCTGCCATCTGTCATCTTTCATCTGTCATCTGTCATCTGTCATCTGTCATCTGTCATCTATAATCTGTCATCTGTCACCAGTCATCTGTCATCTGTCATGTGACATCTGTAATCTGTCATCCCACATCTGTCATCTGTCATCTGTCATCTGTCATCTGTCATCTGTTATCTGTCATCTGTCATCTGTCATCTGTCATCTGTCATCTGTCATCTGTCATCTGTCATCTGTCATCTGTCATCTGTCATCTGTCATCTGTTATCTGTCATATGTCATCTGTCATCTGTCATCTGTCATTGGTTATCTGTTATCTGTCATCTGTCATCTGTCATCTGTCATCTGTCATCTGTCATCTGTCATCTGTCATCTGTTATCTGTCATCTGTCATCTGTCATCTGTCATCTGTCATCTGTCATCTTTCATCTGTCATCTGTCATGTGTCACCTGTGATGTGTCATTTCACATCTGTCAACTGTCATTTGTCATCTGTCATCTGTCTTCTGTCACCTGTCATGTGTCATCTGTCATCTGTCATCTGTCATCTGTCATCTGTCATCTGTCATCTGTCATCTGTCATCTGTCATCTGTCATCTGTCATCTGTCATCTGTCATCTGTCATCTGTCATCTGTCATCTGTCATCTGTCATCTGTCATCTGTCATCTGTCATCTGTCATGTGTTATCTGTCATCTGTCATCTGTCATCTGTCATCTGTCATCTGTTATCTGTCATCTGTCATCTGTCATCTGTCATATGACATCTGTCACCTGTCATCTGTCATCTGTCATCTGTCATCTGTCATCTGTCATCTGTCATCTGTCATCTGTCATCTGTCATCTGTCATCTGTCATCTGTCATCTGTCATCTGTCAACTGTCATCTGTCATCTGTCATCTGTCATCTGTCATCCGTTATCTGTCATCTGTCATCTGTCATCTGTCATCTGTCATCGGTCATCTGTCATCTGTCATCTGTCATCTGTCATCTGTCATCTGTCATCTGTCATCTGTCATCTGTCATCCGTCATCTGTCATCTGTCATCTGTCATCTGTCATCTGTCATCTGTCATCTGTAATCTGTCATCTGTCATCTGTCGTCTGTCATCTGTCATCTGTCATCTGTCATCTGTCATCTGTCATCTGTCATCTGTCATCTGTCATCTGTCATTTGTCATCTGTCATCTGTCATCTGTCATCTGTCATCTGTCATCTGTCATCTGTCATCTGTCATCTGTCATCTGTCATCTGTCATCTGTCATCTGTCATCTGTCATCTGTCATCTGTCATCTGTCATCTGTCATCTGTCATCTGTCATCTGTCATCTGTCATCTGTCATCTGTCATCTGTTATCTGTCATCTGTCATCTGTCATCTGTCATTTGTCATCTGTTATCTGTCATCTGTCATGTGACATCTGTCATCTGTCATCTGTCATCTTTCATCTGTCATCTGTCATGTGTCACCTGTGATGTGTCATTTCACATCTGTCATCTGTCATTTGTCATCTGTCATCTGTCATCTGTCATCTGTCATGTGACATCTGTCATCTGTCATCTGTCATCTGTCATCTGTCATCTGTCATCTGTCATCTGTCATCTGTCATCTGTCATCTGTCATCTGTCATCTCTCATCTGTCATCTGTCATCTCACATCTGTCATCTGTCATCTGTCATCTGTCATCTGTCATCTGTCATCTGTCATCTGTCATCTGTCATCTCACATCTGTCATCTGTCATCGGTCATCTGTCATCTGTCATCTGTCATCTGTCATCTGTCATCTGTCATCTGTCATCTGTCATCTGTCATCTGTCATCTGTCAGCTGTCATTCGTCATCCGTCATCCGTCATCTGTCATCTGTCATCTGTCATCTGTCATCTGTCACCTGTCATGTGACATCTGTTATCTGTCATCTTCATCTGGCACCTGTTATCTGTCATCTGTCATCTGTCATCTGTCATCTGTCATCTGTCATGTGACATCTGTCATCTGTCATCTGTCATCTGTCATCTATCATCTGTCATTTGTCATCTGTCATCTGTCATCTGTCATCTGTCATCTGTCATCTGTCATCTGTCATCTGTCATCTGTCATCTGTCATCTGTCATTTGTCATCTGTCATCTGCCATCTGTCATCTCTCGTGTCTCACCTGTGATGTGTCATCTGTCATCTGTCATCTATCACCTGTCATTTGTCATCTGTTATCTGTCATGTGACATCTGTCATCTGTCATCTGTCATCTGTCATCTGTCATTTGACATCTGTCATCTGTCATCTGTCACTTGTCATCTGTCATCTGTCATCTATCATCTGTCATCTGTCATGTGTCACCTGTGATGTGTCATTTCACATCTGTCAACTGTCATTTGTTATCTGTCATCTGTCATCTGACATCTGTCATCTGTCATCTGTCACCTGTCATCTGTCATCTGTCATCTGTCATGTGACATCTGTCATCTGTCATCTGTCATCTGTCATCTGTCATCTGTCATGTGTTATCTGTCATCTGTCATCTGTCATCGGTCATCTGTCATCTGTTATCTGTCATCTGTCATCTGTTATCTGTCATATGACATCTGTCACCTGTCATCTGTCATCTGTCATCTGTCATCTGTCATCTGTCATCTGTCATCTGTCATCTGTCATCTGTCATCTGTCATCTGTCATCTGTCATCTGTCATCTGTCATCTGTCATCTGTCATCCGTTATCTGTCATCTGTCATCTGTCACCTGTCATGTGACATCTGTCATCTGTCATCTGTCATCTGACATCTGTCATCTGTCATCTGTCAACTGTCATCTGTTATCTGTCATCTGTCATCTGTCATCTGTCATCTGTCATCTGTCATTTATCATCTGTTATCTGTCATCTGTCATGTGACATCTGTCATCTGTCATCTGTCATCTTTCATCTGTCATCTGTCATGTGTCACCTGTGATGTGTCATTTCACATCTGTCATCTGTCATTTGTCATCTGTCATCTGTCATCTGTCATCTGTCATCTGTCATCTGTCATCTGTCATCTGTCATTTGTCATCTGTAATCTGTCATCTGTCACCAGTCATCTGTCATCTGTCATGTGACATCTGTCATCTGTCATCTCACATCTGTCATCTGTCATCTGTCATCTGTCATCTGTCATTTGTCATCTGTCATCTCACATCTGTCATCTGTCATCTGTCATCTGTCATCTGTCATATGTCATCTGTCATCTGTCATCTGTCATCTGTCATCTGTCATCTGTCATCCGTCATCCGTCATCCGTCATCTGTCATCTGTCATCTGTCACCTGTCATGTGACATCTGTCATCTGTCATCTTCATCTGGCACCTGTCATCTGTCATCTGGCACCTGTCATCTGTCATCTGTCATCTGTCATCTGTCATCTGTCATCTGTCATATGTCGTCTGTCATCTGTCATTTGTCATTTCTCATCTGTCATGTGTCATCTGCCATCTGTCATCTTTCATCTGTCATCTGTCATCTGTCATCTGTCATCTGTCATCTATAATCTGTCATCTGTCACCAGTCATCTGTCATCTGTCATGTGACATCTGTAATCTGTCATCCCACATCTGTCATCTGTCATCTGTCATCTGTCATCTGTCATCTGTTATCTGTCATCTGTCATCTGTCATCTGTCATCTGTCATCTGTCATCTGTCATCTGTCATCTGTCATCTGTCATCTGTTATCTGTCATCTGTCATCTGTCATCTGTCATCTGTCATCTGTCATCTGTCATCTGTCATCTGTCATCTGTCATCTGTCATCTGTCATCTGTCATCTTTCATCTGTCATCTGTCATGTGTCACCTGTGATGTGTCATTTCACATCTGTCATCTGTCATTTGTCATCTGTCATCTGTCATCTGTCATCTGTCATCTGTCATCTGTCATCTGTCATCTGTCATCTGTCATCTGTCATCTGTCATTTGTCATCTGTAATCTGTCATCTGTCACCAGTCATCTGTCATCTGTCATGTGACATCTGTCATCTGTCATCTCACATCTGTCATCTGTCATCTGTCATCTGTCATCTGTCATCTGTCATTTGTCATCTGTCATCTCACATCTGTCATCTGTCATCTGTCATCTGTCATCTGTCATATGTCATCTGTCATCTGTCATCTGTCATCTGTCATCTGTCATCTGTCATCCGTCATCCGTCATCCGTCATCTGTCATCTGTCATCTGTCACCTGTCATGTGACATCTGTCATCTGTCATCTTCATCTGGCACCTGTCATCTGTCATCTGTCATCTGTCATCTGTCATCTGTCATCTGTCATCTGTCATCTGTCATCTGTCATCTGTCATCTGTCATCTGTCATCTGTCATCTGTCATCTGTCATCTGTTATCTGTCATATGTCATCTGTCATCTGTCATCTGTCATTGGTTATCTGTTATCTGTCATCTGTCATCTGTCATCTGTCATCTGTCATCTGTCATCTGTCATCTGTCATCTGTTATCTGTCATCTGTCATCTGTCATCTGTCATCTGTCATCTGTCATCTTTCATCTGTCATCTGTCATGTGTCACCTGTGATGTGTCATTTCACATCTGTCAACTGTCATTTGTCATCTGTCATCTGTCTTCTGTCACCTGTCATGTGTCATCTGTCATCTGTCATCTGTCATCTGTCATCTGTCATCTGTCATCTGTCATCTGTCATCTGTCATCTGTCATCTGTCATCTGTCATCTGTCATCTGTCATCTGTCATCTGTCATCTGTCATCTGTCATCTGTCATCTGTCATCTGTCATCTGTCATCTGTCATCTGTCATGTGTTATCTGTCATCTGTCATCTGTCATCTGTCATCTGTCATCTGTTATCTGTCATCTGTCATCTGTCATCTGTCATATGACATCTGTCACCTGTCATCTGTCATCTGTCATCTGTCATCTGTCATCTGTCATCTGTCATCTGTCATCTGTCATCTGTCATCTGTCATCTGTCATCTGTCATCTGTCATCTGTCAACTGTCATCTGTCATCTGTCATCTGTCATCTGTCATCCGTTATCTGTCACTTGTCATCTGTCATCTGTCATCTGTCATCTGTCATCTGTCATCTGTCATCTGTCATCTGTCATCTGTCATCTGTCATCTGTCATCTGTCATCTGTCATCTGTCATCTGTCATCTGTCATCTGTCATCTGTCATCTGTCATCTGTCATGTGTTATCTGTCATCTGTCATCTGTCATCTGTCATCTGTCATCTGTTATCTGTCATCTGTCATCTGTCATCTGTCATATGACATCTGTCACCTGTCATCTGTCATCTGTCATCTGTCATCTGTCATCTGTCATCTGTCATCTGTCATCTGTCATCTGTCATCTGTCATCTGTCATCTGTCATCTGTCATCTGTCATCTGACATCTGACATCTGTCATCTGTCATCTGTCATCTGTCACTTGTCATCTGTCATCTGTCATCTGTCATCTGTCATCTGTCATCTGTCATCTGTCATCTGTCATCTGTCATCTGTCATCTGTCATCTGTCATGTGACATCTGTCATCTGTCATCTGTCATCTGACATCTGTCATCTGTCATCTGTCACCTGTCATCTGTCATCTGTCATCTGTCATCTGTCATCTGTCATCTGTCATCTGTCATCTGTCATCTGTCATCTGTCATCTGTCATCTATCACCTGTCATTTGTCATCTGTCATGTGACATCTGTCATCTGTCATCTGTCATCTGTCATCTGTCATGTGTCATCTGTCATTTGACATCTGTCATCTGTCATCTGTCACCTGTCATCTGTCATCTGTCATCTGCCATCTGTCATCTGTCATCTGTCATCTGTCATCTGTCATCTGTCATCTGTCATCTGTCATCTGTCATCTGTCATCTGTCATCTGTCATCTGTCATCTGTCATCTGTCATCTGTCATCTGTCATCTGTCATCTGTCATCTGTCATCTGTCATCTGTCATCTGTCATCTGTCATCTGTCATCTGTCATCTGTCATCTGTCATCTGTCATCCGTCATCTGTCATCTGTCATCTGTCATCTGTCATCTGTCATCTGTCATCTGTCATCTGTCATCTGTCATCTGTCATCTGTCATCTGTCATCTGTCATCTGTCATCTGTCATCTGTCATCTGTCATCTGTCATCTGTCATCTGTCATCTGTCATCTGTCATCTGTCATCTGTCATCTGTCATCTGTCATCTGTCATCTGTCATCTGTCATCTGTCATCTGTCATCTGTCATCTGTCATCTGTCATCTGTCATCTTTCATCTGTCATCTGTCATGTGTCACCTGTGATGTGTCATTTCACATCTGTCAACTGTCATTTGTCATCTGTCATCTGTCTTCTGTCACCTGTCATGTGTCATCTGTCATCTGTCATCTGTCATCTGTCATCTGTCATCTGTCATCTGTCATCTGTCATCTGTCATCTGTCATCTGTCATCTGTCATCTGTCATCTGTCATCTGTCATCTGTCATCTGTCATCTGTCATCTGTCATCTGTCATCTGTCATCTGTCATGTGTTATCTGTCATCTGTCATCTGTCATCTGTCATCTGTCATCTGTTATCTGTCATCTGTCATCTGTCATCTGTCATATGACATCTGTCACCTGTCATCTGTCATCTGTCATCTGTCATCTGTCATCTGTCATCTGTCATCTGTCATCTTTCATCTGTCATCTGTCATGTGTCACCTGTGATGTGTCATTTCACATCTGTCATCTGTCATTTGTCATCTGTCATCTGTCATCTGTCATCTGTCATGTGACATCTGTCATCTGTCATCTGTCATCTGTCATCTGTCATCTGTCATCTGTCATCTGTCATCTGTCATCTGTCATCTGTCATCTGTCATCTGTCATCTCTCATCTGTCATCTGTCATCTCACATCTGTCATCTGTCATCTGTCATCTGTCATCTGTCATCTGTCATCTCACATCTGTCATCTGTCATCGGTCATCTGTCATCTGTCATCTGTCATCTGTCATCTGTCATCTGTCATCTGTCATCTGTCATCTGTCATCTGTCATCTGTCAGCTGTCATTCGTCATCCGTCATCCGTCATCTGTCATCTGTCATCTGTCATCTGTCATCTGTCACCTGTCATGTGACATCTGTTATCTGTCATCTTCATCTGGCACCTGTTATCTGTCATCTGTCATCTGTCATCTGTCATCTGTCATCTGTCATGTGACATCTGTCATCTGTCATCTGTCATCTGTCATCTATCATCTGTCATTTGTCATCTGTCATCTGTCATCTGTCATCTGTCATCTGTCATCTGTCATCTGTCATCTGTCATCTGTCATCTGTCATCTGTCATTTGTCATCTGTCATCTGCCATCTGTCATCTCTCGTGTCTCACCTGTGATGTGTCATCTGTCATCTGTCATCTATCACCTGTCATTTGTCATCTGTTATCTGTCATGTGACATCTGTCATCTGTCATCTGTCATCTGTCATCTGTCATTTGACATCTGTCATCTGTCATCTGTCACTTGTCATCTGTCATCTGTCATCTATCATCTGTCATCTGTCATGTGTCACCTGTGATGTGTCATTTCACATCTGTCAACTGTCATTTGTTATCTGTCATCTGTCATCTGACATCTGTCATCTGTCATCTGTCACCTGTCATCTGTCATCTGTCATCTGTCATGTGACATCTGTCATCTGTCATCTGTCATCTGTCATCTGTCATCTGTCATGTGTTATCTGTCATCTGTCATCTGTCATCGGTCATCTGTCATCTGTTATCTGTCATCTGTCATCTGTTATCTGTCATATGACATCTGTCACCTGTCATCTGTCATCTGTCATCTGTCATCTGTCATCTGTCATCTGTCATCTGTCATCTGTCATCTGTCATCTGTCATCTGTCATCTGTCATCTGTCATCTGTCATCTGTCATCTGTCATCTGTCATCCGTTATCTGTCATCTGTCATCTGTCACCTGTCATGTGACATCTGTCATCTGTCATCTGTCATCTGACATCTGTCATCTGTCATCTGTCAACTGTCATCTGTTATCTGTCATCTGTCATCTGTCATCTGTCATCTGTCATCTGTCATTTATCATCTGTTATCTGTCATCTGTCATGTGACATCTGTCATCTGTCATCTGTCATCTTTCATCTGTCATCTGTCATGTGTCACCTGTGATGTGTCATTTCACATCTGTCATCTGTCATTTGTCATCTGTCATCTGTCATCTGTCATCTGTCATCTGTCATCTGTCATCTGTCATCTGTCATTTGTCATCTGTAATCTGTCATCTGTCACCAGTCATCTGTCATCTGTCATGTGACATCTGTCATCTGTCATCTCACATCTGTCATCTGTCATCTGTCATCTGTCATCTGTCATTTGTCATCTGTCATCTCACATCTGTCATCTGTCATCTGTCATCTGTCATCTGTCATATGTCATCTGTCATCTGTCATCTGTCATCTGTCATCTGTCATCTGTCATCCGTCATCCGTCATCCGTCATCTGTCATCTGTCATCTGTCACCTGTCATGTGACATCTGTCATCTGTCATCTTCATCTGGCACCTGTCATCTGTCATCTGGCACCTGTCATCTGTCATCTGTCATCTGTCATCTGTCATCTGTCATCTGTCATATGTCGTCTGTCATCTGTCATTTGTCATTTCTCATCTGTCATGTGTCATCTGCCATCTGTCATCTTTCATCTGTCATCTGTCATCTGTCATCTGTCATCTGTCATCTATAATCTGTCATCTGTCACCAGTCATCTGTCATCTGTCATGTGACATCTGTAATCTGTCATCCCACATCTGTCATCTGTCATCTGTCATCTGTCATCTGTCATCTGTTATCTGTCATCTGTCATCTGTCATCTGTCATCTGTCATCTGTCATCTGTCATCTGTCATCTGTCATCTGTCATCTGTTATCTGTCATCTGTCATCTGTCATCTGTCATCTGTCATCTGTCATCTGTCATCTGTCATCTGTCATCTGTCATCTGTCATCTGTCATCTTTCATCTGTCATCTGTCATGTGTCACCTGTGATGTGTCATTTCACATCTGTCATCTGTCATTTGTCATCTGTCATCTGTCATATGTCATCTGTCATCTGTCATCTGTCATCTGTCATCTGTCATCTGTCATTTGTCATCTGTAATCTGTCATCTGTCACCAGTCATCTGTCATCTGTCATGTGACATCTGTCATCTGTCATCTCACATCTGTCATCTGTCATCTGTCATCTGTCATCTGTCATTTGTCATCTGTCATCTCACATCTGTCATCTGTCATCTGTCATCTGTCATCTGTCATATGTCATCTGTCATCTGTCATCTGTCATCTGTCATCTGTCATCTGTCATCCGTCATCCGTCATCCGTCATCTGTCATCTGTCATCTGTCACCTGTCATGTGACATCTGTCATCTGTCATCTTCATCTGGCACCTGTCATCTGTCATCTGTCATCTGTCATCTGTCATCTGTCATCTGTCATCTGTCATCTGTCATCTGTCATCTGTCATCTGTCATCTGTCATCTGTCATCTGTCATCTGTCATCTGTTATCTGTCATATGTCATCTGTCATCTGTCATCTGTCATTGGTTATCTGTTATCTGTCATCTGTCATCTGTCATCTGTCATCTGTCATCTGTCATCTGTCATCTGTCATCTGTTATCTGTCATCTGTCATCTGTCATCTGTCATCTGTCATCTGTCATCTTTCATCTGTCATCTGTCATGTGTCACCTGTGATGTGTCATTTCACATCTGTCAACTGTCATTTGTCATCTGTCATCTGTCTTCTGTCACCTGTCATGTGTCATCTGTCATCTGTCATCTGTCATCTGTCATCTGTCATCTGTCATCTGTCATCTGTCATCTGTCATCTGTCATCTGTCATCTGTCATCTGTCATCTGTCATCTGTCATCTGTCATCTGTCATCTGTCATCTGTCATCTGTCATCTGTCATCTGTCATCTGTCATCTGTCATGTGTTATCTGTCATCTGTCATCTGTCATCTGTCATCTGTCATCTGTTATCTGTCATCTGTCATCTGTCATCTGTCATATGACATCTGTCACCTGTCATCTGTCATCTGTCATCTGTCATCTGTCATCTGTCATCTGTCATCTGTCATCTGTCATCTGTCATCTGTCATCTGTCATCTGTCATCTGTCATCTGTCAACTGTCATCTGTCATCTGTCATCTGTCATCTGTCATCCGTTATCTGTCACTTGTCATCTGTCATCTGTCATCTGTCATCTGTCATCTGTCATCTGTCATCTGTCATCTGTCATCTGTCATCTGTCATCTGTCATCTGTCATCTGTCATCTGTCATCTGTCATCTGTCATCTGTCATCTGTCATCTGTCATCTGTCATGTGTTATCTGTCATCTGTCATCTGTCATCTGTCATCTGTCATCTGTTATCTGTCATCTGTCATCTGTCATCTGTCATATGACATCTGTCACCTGTCATCTGTCATCTGTCATCTGTCATCTGTCATCTGTCATCTGTCATCTGTCATCTGTCATCTGTCATCTGTCATCTGTCATCTGTCATCTGTCATCTGTCATCTGTCATCTGACATCTGACATCTGTCATCTGTCATCTGTCATCTGTCACTTGTCATCTGTCATCTGTCATCTGTCATCTGTCATCTGTCATCTGTCATCTGTCATCTGTCATCTGTCATCTGTCATCTGTCATCTGTCATGTGACATCTGTCATCTGTCATCTGACATCTGTCATCTGTCATCTGTCACCTGTCATCTGTCATCTGTCATCTGTCATCTGTCATCTGTCATCTGTCATCTGTCATCTGTCATCTGTCATCTGTCATCTGTCATCTATCACCTGTCATTTGTCATCTGTCATGTGACATCTGTCATCTGTCATCTGTCATCTGTCATCTGTCATGTGTCATCTGTCATTTGACATCTGTCATCTGTCATCTGTCACCTGTCATCTGTCATCTGTCATCTGCCATCTGTCATCTGTCATCTGTCATCTGTCATCTGTCATCTGTCATCTGTCATCTGTCATCTGTCATCTGTCATCTGTCATCTGTCATCTGTCATCTGTCATCTGTCATCTGTCATCTGTCATCTGTCATCTGTCATCTGTCATCTGTCATCTGTCATCTGTCATCTGTCATCTGTCATCTGTCATCTGTCATCTGTCATCCGTCATCTGTCATCTGTCATCTGTCATCTGTCATCTGTCATCTGTCATCTGTCATCTGTCATCTGTCATCTGTCATCTGTCATCTGTAATCTGTCACCTGTCATCTGTCGTCTGTCATCTGTCATCTGTCATCTGTCATCTGTCATCTGTCATCTGTCATCTGTCATCTGTCATCCGTCATCTGTCATCTGTCATCTGTCATCTGTCATCTGTCATCTGTCATCTGTCATCTGTCATCTGTCATCTGTCATCTGTAATCTGTCATCTGTCATCTGTCGTCTGTCAACTGTCATCTGTCATCTGTCATCTGTCATCTGTCATCTGTCATCCGTCATCTGTCATCTGTCATCTGTCATCTGTCATCTGTCATCTGTCATCTGTCATCTGTCATCTGTCATCTGTCATCTGTCATCTGTCATCTGTCATCTGTTATCTGTCATCTGTCATCCGTCATCTGTCATCTGTCATCTGTCATCTGTCATCTGTCATCTGTCATCTGTCATCTGTCATCTGTCATCTGTCATCTGTAATCTGTCATCTGTCGTCTGTCATCTGTCATCTGTCATCTGTCATCTGTCATCTGTCATCCGTCATCTGTCATCTGTCATCTGTCATCTGTCATCTGTCATCTGTCACCTGTCATGTGACATCTGTCATCTGTCATCTGTCATCTGTCATCTGTCATCTGTCATTTGTCATCTGTCATCTGTCATCTGTCATCTGTCATGTGACATCTGTCATCTGTCATCTGTCATCTGACATCTGTCATCTGTCATCTGTCACCTGTCATCTGTCATCTGTCATCTGTCATCTGTCATCTGTCATCTGTCATCTGTCATCTGTCATCTGTCATCTGTCATCTGTCATCTGTCATCTGTCATCTGTCATCTATCACCTGTCATTTGTCATCTGTCATGTGACATCTGTCATCTGTCATCTGTCATCTGTCATCTGTCATCTGTCATCTGTCATCTGTCATCTGTCATCTTTCATCTGTCATCTGTCATCTGTCATCTGTCATCTGTCATTTGTCATCTGTTATCTGTCATCTGTCATGTGACATCTGTCATGTGACATCTGTCATCTGTCATCTGTCATCTGTCATCTTTCATCTGTCATCTGTCATGTGTCACCTGTGATGTATCATTTCACATCTGTCATCTGTCATTTGTCATCTGTCATCTGTCATCTGTCATCTGTCATGTGACATCTGTCATCTGTCATCTGTCATCTGTCATCTGTCATCTGTCATCTGTCATCTGTCATCTGTCATCTCACATCTGTCAACTCTAATCTGTCATCTGTCATCTGTCATCTGTCATCTGTCATCTGTCATCTGTCATCTGTCATCTGTCATCTGTCATCTGTCATCTGTCATCTGTTATCTGTCATCTGTCATCTGTCATCTGTCATGTGACATCTGTCACCTGTCATCTGTCATCTGTCATCTGTCATCTGTCATCTGTCATCTGACATCTGACATCTGTCATCTGTCATCTGTCACTTGTCATCTGTCATCTGTCATCTGTCATCTGTCATCTGTCATCTGTCATCTGTCATCTGTCATCTGTCATTTGTCATCTGTCATCTGTCATCTGTCATGTGACATCTGTCATCTGTCATCTGTCATCTGACATCTGTCATCTGTCATCTGTCACCTGTCATCTGTCATCTGTCATCTGTCATCTGTCATCTGTCATCTGTCATCTGTCATCTGTCATCTGTCATCTGTCATCTATCACCTGTCATTTGTCATCTGTCATGTGACATCTGTCATCTGTCATCTGTCATCTGTCATTTGACATCTGACATCTGTCATCTGTCATCTGTCACCTGTCATCTGTCATCTGTCATCTGTCATCTGTCATCTGTCATCTGTCATCTGTCATCTGTCATCTGTCATCTGTCATCTGTCATCTGTCATCTGTCATCTGTCATCTGTCATCTGTCATCTGTTATCTGTCATCTGTCATCTGTCATCTGTCATCTGTCATCTGTCATCTGTCATCTGTCATCTGTCATCTGTCATCTGTCATCCGTCATCTGTCATCTGTCATCTGTCATCTGTCATCTGTCATCTGTCATCTGTCATTCGTAATCTGTCATCTGTCATCTGTCGTCTGTCATCTGTCATCTGTCATCTGTCATCTGTCATTCGTAATCTGTCATCTGTCATCTGTCGTCTGCCATCTGTCATCTGTCATATGTCGTCTGTCATCTGTCATTTGTCATTTCTCATCTGTCATGTGTCATCTGCCATCTGTCATCTTTCATCTGTCATCTGTCATCTGTCATCTGTCATCTGTCATCTGTAATCTGTAATCTGTCATCTGGTACCAGTCATCTGTCATCTGTCATGTGACATCTGTAATCTGTCATCCCACATCTGTCATCTGTCATCTGTCATCTGTCATCTGTCATCTGTCATCTGTCATCTGTCATCTGTCATCTGTCATCTGTCATCTGTCATCTGTCATCTGTCATCTGTCATCTGTCATCTGTCATCTGTCATCTGTCATCTGTCATGTGACATCTGTCATCTGTCATCTGTCATCTGTCATCTGTCATATGTCTTCTGTCATCTGTCATCTGTCATCTGTCATCTGTCATCTGTCATCTGTCATCTGTCATCTGTCATTTGTCATCCGTCATCTGTCATCTGTCATCTGTCATCTGTCATCTGTCATCTGTCATCTGTCATCTGTCATATGTCGTCTGTCATCTGTCATTTGTCATTTCTCATCTGTCATGTGTCATCTGCCATCTGTCATCTTTCATCTGTCATCTGTCATCTGTCATCTGTAATCTGTCATCTGTCACCAGTCATCTGTCATCTGTCATGTGACATCTGTCATCTGTCATCCCACATCTGTCATCTGTCATCTGTCATCTGTCATCTGTCATCTGTCATCTGTCATCTGTCATCTGTCATCTGTCATCTGTCATCTGTCATCTGTCATCTGTCATCTGTCATCTGTCATCTGTAATCTGTCATCTGTCATCTGTCATCTGTCATCTGTCATCTGTCATCTGTTATCTGTCATCTGTCATCTGTCATCTGTCATGTGACATCTGTCATCCGTCATCTGTCATATGTCTTCTGTCATCTGACATCTGACATCTGTCATCTGTCATCTGTCACTTGTCATCTGTCATCTGTCATCTGTCATCTGTCATCTGTCATCTGTCATCTGTCATCTGTCATCTGTCATCTGTCATCTGTCATCTGTCATCTGTCATCTGTCATCTGTCATCTGTCATCTGTCATCTGTCATCTGTCATCCGTCATCTGTCATCTGTCATCTGTCATCTGTCATCTGTCATCTGTCATCTGTCATCTGTCATCTGTCATCTGTCATCTGTCATCTGTCATCTGTCATCTGTCATCTGTCATCTGTCATCTGTCATCTGTCATCTGTCATCTGTCATCTGTCATCTGTCATCTATCATCTGTCATCTGTCATCTGTCATCTGTCATCTGTCATCTGTCATCTGTCATCTGTCATCTGTATTCTGTCATGTGTCAACTCTCATCTGACATCTGTCATCTGTCATCTGTCATTTGCCATCTGTCATCTGTCATCTGTCATCTGTCATCTGTCATCTGTAATCTGTCATCTGTCATCTGTCGTCTGTCATCTGTCATCTGTCATCTGTCATCTGTCATCTGTCATCTGTCATCTGTCATCTGTCATCTGTCATCTGTCATCTGTCATCTGTCATCTGTCATCTGTCATCTGTCAGCTGTCAGCTGTCATCTGTCATCTGTCATCTGTCATCTGTCATCTGTCATCTGTCATCTGTCATCTCTCATCTGTCATCTCTCATCTGTCATCTGTAATGTGTCATCTGTCATCTGTCATCTGTCAACTGTCATTTGTTATCTGTCATCTGTAATCTGTCATCCGTCATCCGTCATCTGTCATCTGTCATCTGTCATCTGTCATCTGTCATCTGTCATCTGTCACCTGTAATGTGACATCTGTCATCTGTCATCTGTCATCTGTCACCTGTCATCTGTCATCTGTCATCTGTCATCTGTCATCTGTCTTCTGTCATCTGTCATCTGTCATCTGTCATCTGTCATCTGTCATCTGTCATCTGTCATCGGTCATCTGTCATCTGTCATCTGTCATCTGTCATCTGTCATCTGTCATCTGTCATCTGTCATCTGTCATCTGTCATCTGTCATCTGTCATCTGTCATCTGTAATCTGTCATTTGTTATCTGTCGTCTGTCATCTGTCATCTGTCATCTGTCATCTGTCATCTGTCATCTGTCATCTGTCATCTGTCATCTGTCATCTGTCATCTGTCATCTGACATCTGTCATCTGTCATCTGTCACCTGTCATCTGTCATCTGTCATCTGTCATCTGTCATCTGTCATCTGTCATCTGTCATCTGTCATCTGTCATCTGTCATCTGTCATCTGTCATCTGTCATCTGTCATCTGTCATCTGTCATCTGTCATCTGTCATCTGTCATCTGTCATCTGTCATCTGTCATCTGTCATCTGTCATCTGTCATCTGTCATCTGTCATCTGTCATCTGTCATCTGTCATCTGTCATCTGTCATCTGTCATTTGTCATCTGTTATCTGTCATCTGTCATCTGTCATCTGTCATCTGTCATCTGTCATCTGTCATCTGTCATCTGTCATCTTTCATCTGTCATCTGTCATCTGTCATCTGTCATCTGTCATCTGTCATCTGTCATCTGTCATCTGTCATCTGTCATCTGTCATCTGTTATCTGTCATCTGTCATCTGTAATCTGTAATCTGTCATTTGTTATCTGTCGTCTGTCATCTGTCATCTGTCATCTGTCATCTGTCATCTGTCATCTGTCATCTGTCATCTGTCATCTGTCATCTGTCATCTGTCATCTGTCATCTGTCATCTATCATCTGTCATCTGTCATCTGTCATCTGTCATCTGTCATCTGACATCTGTCATCTGTCATCTGTCACCTGTCATCTGTCATCTGTCATCTGTCATCTGTCATCTCTCATCTGTCATCTGTCATCTGTCATCTGTCATCTGTCATCTGTCATCTGTCATCTGTCATCTGTCATCTGTCATCTGTCATCTGTCATCTGTCATCTGTCATCTGTCATCTGTCATCTGTCATCTGTCATCTGTCATCTGTCATCTGTCATCTGTCATCTGTCATCTGTCATCTGTCATCTGTCATCTGTCATCTGTCATCTGTCATCTGTCATCTGTCATCTGTCATCTGTCATCTGTCATCTGTCATTTGTCGTCTGTCATCTGTCATCTGTCATCTGTCATCTGTCATCTGTCATCTGTCATGTGTCACCTGTGATGTGTCATTTCACATCTGTCAACTGTCATTTGTTATCTGTCATCTGTCATCCGTCATCTGTCATCTGTCATCTGTCATCTGTCACCTGTCATCTGTCACCTGTCATGTGACATCTGTCATCTGTCATCTGTCACCTGTCATCTGTCATCTGTCATCTGTCATCTGTCATCTGTCATCTGTTATCTGTCATCTGTCATGTCACATCTGTCATCTGTCATCTGTCATCTTTCATCTGTCATCTGTCATGTGTCACCTGTGATGTGTCATTTCACATCTGTCATCTGTCATTTGTCATCTGTCATCTGTCATCTGTCATCTGTTATCTGTCATCTGTCATGTCACATCTGTCATCTGTCATCTGTCATCTTTCATCTGTCATCTGTCATGTGTCACCTGTGATGTGTCATTTCACATCTGTCATCTGTCATTTGTCATCTGTCATCTGTCATCTGTCATCTGTCATGTGACATCTGTCATCTGTCATCTGTCATCTGTCATCTGTCATCTGTCATCTGTCATCTGTCATCTCACATCTGTCATCTGTCATCTGTCATCTGTCATCTGTCATCTGTCATCTGTCATCTGTCATCTGTCATCTGTAATCTGTCATTTGTTATCTGTCGTCTGTCATCTGTCATCTGTCATCTGTCATCTGTCATCTGTCATCTGTCATCTGTCATCTGTCATCTGTAATCTGTCATTTGTTATCTGTCGTCTGTCATCTGTCATCTGTCATCTGTCATCTGTCATCTGTCATCTGTCATCTGTCATCTGTCATCTGTCATCTGTCATCTGTCATCTGTCATCTGTCATCTGTCATCTGTCATCTGTCATCTGTCATCTGACATCTGTCATCTGTCACCTGTCATCTGTCATCTGTCATCTGTCATCTGTCATCTGTCATCTGTCATCTGTCATCTGTCATCTGTCATCTGTCATCTGTCATCTGTCATCTGTCATCTGTCATCTGTCATCTGTCATCTGTCATCTGTCATCTGTCATCTGTCATCTGTCATCTGTCATCTGTCATCTGTCATCTGTCATCTGTCATCTGTCATCTGTCATCTGTCATCTGTCATCTGTCATCTGGCATCTGTCATGTGTCACCTGTGATGTGTCATTTCACATCTGTCAACTGTCATTTGTTATCTGTCATCTGTCATCCGTCATCTGTCATCTGTCATCTGTCTTCTGTCATCTGTCACCTGTCATGTGACATCTGTCATCTGTCATCTGTCACCTGTCATCTGTCATCTGACATCTGTCATCTGTCATCTGTCACCTGTCGTCTGTCATCTGTCATCTGTCATTGGTTATCTGTTATCTGTCATCTGTCATCTGTTATCTGTCATCTGTCATCTGTCATCTGTCATCTGTCATCTGTCATCTGTCATCTGTCATCTTTCATCTGTCATCTGTCATGTGTCACCTGTGATGTGTCATTTCACATCTGTCAACTGTCATTTGTCAGCTGTTATCTGTCATCTGTCACCTGTCATGTGACATCTGTCATCTGTCATCTGTAATCTGTCATCTGTCATCTGTCATCTGTCATCTGTCATCTGTCATCTGTCATCTATCATCTGTCATCTGTCATCTGTCATCTGTCATCTGTCATCTGTCATCTGTCATCTGTCATCTGTCATGTGTCATCTGCCATCTGTCATCTGTCATCTGTCATCTGTCATCTGTCATCTGTCATCTGTCATCTGTCATCTGTCATCTGTCATCTGTCATCTGTCATCTGTCATCTGTCATCTGTCATCTGTCATCTGTCATCTGTCATCTGTCATCTGTCATCTGTCATCTGCCATCTGTCATCTGTCATCTGTCATCTGTCATCTGTCATCTGTCATCTGTCATCTGTCATCTGTCATCTGTCATCCGTCATCTGTCATCTGTCATTTGTCATCTGTCATCTGTCATCCGTCATCTGTCATCTGTCATCTGTCATGTGACATCTGTCATCTGTCATCTGTCATCTGTCATCTGTCATCTGACATCTGACATCTGTCAACTGTCATCTGTCACTTGTCATCTGTCATCTGTCATCTGTCATCTATCATCTGTCATCTGTCATCTATCATCTGTCATCTGTTATGTGTCACCTGTGATGTGTCATTTCACATCTGTCAATTGTCATTTGTTATCTGTCATCTGTCATCCGTCATCTGTCATCTGTCATCTGTCATCTGTCATCTGTCATCTGTCATCAATCATCTGTCACCTGTCATGTGACATCTGTCATCTGTCATCTGTCATCTGACATCTGTCATCTGTCATCTGTCATCTGTCATCTGTCACCTGTCATCTGTCATCTGTCATCTGTCATCTGTCATTTGTCATCTGTTATCTGTCATCTGTCATCTGTCATCTGTCATCTGTCATCTGTCATCTGTCATCTTTCATCTGTCATCTGTCATGTGTCACCTGTGATGTGTCATTTCACATCTGTCAACTGTCATTTGTTATCTGTCATCTGTCATCCGTCATCTGTCATCTGTCATCTGTCATCTGTCATCTGTCAACTGTCATCTGTCACCTGTCATGTGACATCTGTCATCTGTCATCTGACATCTGTCATCTGTCATCTGTCATCTGTCACCTGTCATCTGTTATCTGTCATCTGTCATCTGTCATCTGTCATCTGTCGTCTGTCATCTGTCATCTGTCATCTGTCATCTGTCATCTGTCATCTGTCATCTGTCATCTATCATCTGTCATCTATCATCTGTCATCTGTCATCTGTCATGCGTCAACTCTAATCTGTCATCTGTCATCTGTCATCTGTCATTGGTCATCTGTCATCTGTCATGTGACATCTGTCATCTGTCATCTGTCATCTGTCATCTGTCATCTGTCATCTGTCATCTGACATCTGACATCTGTCAACTGTCATCTGTCACTTGTCATCTGTCATCTATCATCTGTCATCTGTCATGTGTCACCTGTGATGCGTCATTTCACATCTGTCAACTGTCATTTTTTATCTGTCATCTGTCATCCGTCATCTGTCATCTGTCATCTGTCATCTGTCATCTGTCATCTGTCATCTGTCATCTGTCATCTGTCATCTGTCATCTGTCATCTGTCACCTGTCATGTGACATCTGTCATCTGTCATCTGTCATCTGACATCTGTCATCTGTCATCTGTCATCTGTCACCTGTCATCTGTCATCTGTCATCTGTCATCTGTCATCTGTCATCTGTCATCTGTCATCTATCACCTGTCATTTGTCATCTGTCATCTGTCATGTGACATCTGTCATCTGTCATCTGTCATCTGTCATCTGTCATCTGTCAGCTGTCATCTCTCATTTGACATCTGTCATCTGTCATCTGTCACCTGTCATCTGTCATCTGTCATCTGTCATCTGTCATCTTTCATCTGTCATCTGTCACCTGTCATGTGACATCTGTCATCTGTCATCTTCATCTGGCACCTGTCATCTGTCATCTGGCACCTGTCATCTGTCATCTGTCATCTGTCATCTGTCATCTGTCATCTGTCATATGTCGTCTGTCATCTGTCATTTGTCATTTCTCATCTGTCATGTGTCATCTGCCATCTGTCATCTTTCATCTGTCATCTGTCATCTGTCATCTGTCATCTGTCATCTGTCATCTGTCATCTGTCATCTGTCATCTGTCATCTGTCATCTGTCATCTGTCATCTGTCATCTGTCATCTGTCATCTGTCATCTGTCATCTGTCATCTGTCATCTGTCATCTGTCATCTGTCATCTGTCATCTGTCATCTGTCAACTGTTATCTGTCATCTGTCATCTGTCATCTGTCATCTGTCATCTGTCATTTATCATCTGTTATCTGTCATCTGTCATGTGACATCTGTCATCTGTCATCTGTCATCTTTCATCTGTCATCTGTCATGTGTCACCTGTGATGTGTCATTTCACATCTGTCATCTGTCATTTGTCATCTGTCATCTGTCATCTGTCATCTGTCATCTGTCATCTGTCATCTGTCATCTGTCATCTGTCATTTGTCATCTGTAATCTGTCATCTGTCACCAGTCATCTGTCATCTGTCATGTGACATCTGTCATCTGTCATCTCACATCTGTCATCTGTCATCTGTCATCTGTCATCTGTCATCTGTCATTTGTCATCTGTCATCTCACATCTGTCATCTGTCATCTGTCATCTGTCATCTGTCATATGTCATCTGTCATCTGTCATCTGTCATCTGTCATCTGTCATCTGTCATCCGTCATCCGTCATCCGTCATCTGTCATCTGTCATCTGTCACCTGTCATGTGACATCTGTCATCTGTCATCTTCATCTGGCACCTGTCATCTGTCATCTGGCACCTGTCATCTGTCATCTGTCATCTGTCATCTGTCATCTGTCATCTGTCATATGTCGTCTGTCATCTGTCATTTGTCATTTCTCATCTGTCATGTGTCATCTGCCATCTGTCATCTTTCATCTGTCATCTGTCATCTGTCATCTGTCATCTGTCATCTATAATCTGTCATCTGTCACCAGTCATCTGTCATCTGTCATGTGACATCTGTAATCTGTCATCCCACATCTGTCATCTGTCATCTGTCATCTGTCATCTGTCATCTGTTATCTGTCATCTGTCATCTGTCATCTGTCATCTGTCATCTGTCATCTGTCATCTGTCATCTGTCATCTGTCATCTGTCATCTGTCATCTGTTATCTGTCATATGTCATCTGTCATCTGTCATCTGTCATTGGTTATCTGTTATCTGTCATCTGTCATCTGTCATCTGTCATCTGTCATCTGTCATCTGTCATCTGTCATCTGTTATCTGTCATCTGTCATCTGTCATCTGTCATCTGTCATCTGTCATCTTTCATCTGTCATCTGTCATGTGTCACCTGTGATGTGTCATTTCACATCTGTCAACTGTCATTTGTCATCTGTCATCTGTCTTCTGTCACCTGTCATGTGTCATCTGTCATCTGTCATCTGTCATCTGTCATCTGTCATCTGTCATCTGTCATCTGTCATCTGTCATCTGTCATCTGTCATCTGTCATCTGTCATCTGTCATCTGTCATCTGTCATCTGTCATCTGTCATCTGTCATCTGTCATCTGTCATCTGTCATGTGTTATCTGTCATCTGTCATCTGTCATCTGTCATCTGTCATCTGTTATCTGTCATCTGTCATCTGTCATCTGTCATATGACATCTGTCACCTGTCATCTGTCATCTGTCATCTGTCATCTGTCATCTGTCATCTGTCATCTGTCATCTGTCATCTGTCATCTGTCATCTGTCATCTGTCATCTGTCATCTGTCATCTGTCAACTGTCATCTGTCATCTGTCATCTGTCATCTGTCATCCGTTATCTGTCATCTGTCATCTGTCATCTGTCATCTGTCATCGGTCATCTGTCATCTGTCATCTGTCATCTGTCATCTGTCATCTGTCATCTGTCATCTGTCATCTGTCATCCGTCATCTGTCATCTGTCATCTGTCATCTGTCATCTGTCATCTGTCATCTGTAATCTGTCATCTGTCATCTGTCGTCTGTCATCTGTCATCTGTCATCTGTCATCTGTCATCTGTCATCTGTCATCTGTCATCTGTCATCTGTCATCTGTCATCTGTCATTTGTCATCTGTCATCTGTCATCTGTCATCTGTCATCTGTCATCTGTCATCTGTCATCTGTCATCTGTCATCTGTCATCTGTCATCTGTCATCTGTCATCTGTCATCTGTCATCTGTCATCTGTCATCTGTCATCTGTCATCTGTCATCTGTCATCTGTCATCTGTCATCTGTCATCTGTTATCTGTCATCTGTCATCTGTCATCTGTCATTTGTCATCTGTTATCTGTCATCTGTCATGTGACATCTGTCATCTGTCATCTGTCATCTTTCATCTGTCATCTGTCATGTGTCACCTGTGATGTGTCATTTCACATCTGTCATCTGTCATTTGTCATCTGTCATCTGTCATCTGTCATCTGTCATGTGACATCTGTCATCTGTCATCTGTCATCTGTCATCTGTCATCTGTCATCTGTCATCTGTCATCTGTCATCTGTCATCTGTCATCTGTCATCTGTCATCTCTCATCTGTCATCTGTCATCTCACATCTGTCATCTGTCATCTGTCATCTGTCATCTGTCATCTGTCATCTGTCATCTGTCATCTGTCATCTGTCATCTGTCATCTCACATCTGTCATCTGTCATCGGTCATCTGTCATCTGTCATCTGTCATCTGTCATCTGTCATCTGTCATCTGTCATCTGTCATCTGTCATCTGTCATCTGTCAGCTGTCATTCGTCATCCGTCATCCGTCATCTGTCATCTGTCATCTGTCATCTGTCATCTGTCACCTGTCATGTGACATCTGTTATCTGTCATCTTCATCTGGCACCTGTCATCTGTCATCTGTCATCTGTCATCTGTCATCTGTCATCTGTCATGTGACATCTGTCATCTGTCATCTGTCATCTGTCATCTATCATCTGTCATTTGTCATCTGTCATCTGTCATCTGTCATCTGTCATCTGTCATCTGTCATCTGTCATCTGTCATCTGTCATCTGTCATCTGTCATCTGTCATTTGTCATCTGTCATCTGCCATCTGTCATCTCTCGTGTCTCACCTGTGATGTGTCATCTGTCATCTGTCATCTATCACCTGTCATTTGTCATCTGTTATCTGTCATGTGACATCTGTCATCTGTCATCTGTCATCTGTCATCTGTCATTTGACATCTGTCATCTGTCATCTGTCACTTGTCATCTGTCATCTGTCATCTATCATCTGTCATCTGTCATGTGTCACCTGTGATGTGTCATTTCACATCTGTCAACTGTCATTTGTTATCTGTCATCTGTCATCTGACATCTGTCATCTGTCATCTGTCACCTGTCATCTGTCATCTGTCATCTGTCATGTGACATCTGTCATCTGTCATCTGTCATCTGTCATCTGTCATCTGTCATGTGTTATCTGTCATCTGTCATCTGTCATCGGTCATCTGTCATCTGTTATCTGTCATCTGTCATCTGTTATCTGTCATATGACATCTGTCACCTGTCATCTGTCATCTGTCATCTGTCATCTGTCATCTGTCATCTGTCATCTGTCATCTGTCATCTGTCATCTGTCATCTGTCATCTGTCATCTGTCATCTGTCATCTGTCATCTGTCATCTGTCATCCGTTATCTGTCATCTGTCATCTGTCACCTGTCATGTGACATCTGTCATCTGTCATCTGTCATCTGACATCTGTCATCTGTCATCTGTCAACTGTCATCTGTTATCTGTCATCTGTCATCTGTCATCTGTCATCTGTCATCTGTCATTTATCATCTGTTATCTGTCATCTGTCATGTGACATCTGTCATCTGTCATCTGTCATCTTTCATCTGTCATCTGTCATGTGTCACCTGTGATGTGTCATTTCACATCTGTCATCTGTCATTTGTAATCTGTCATCTGTCATCTGTCATCTGTCATCTGTCATCTGTCATCTGTCATCTGTCATTTGTCATCTGTAATCTGTCATCTGTCACCAGTCATCTGTCATCTGTCATGTGACATCTGTCATCTGTCATCTCACATCTGTCATCTGTCATCTGTCATCTGTCATCTGTCATTTGTCATCTGTCATCTCACATCTGTCATCTGTCATCTGTCATCTGTCATCTGTCATATGTCATCTGTCATCTGTCATCTGTCATCTGTCATCTGTCATCTGTCATCCGTCATCCGTCATCCGTCATCTGTCATCTGTCATCTGTCACCTGTCATGTGACATCTGTCATCTGTCATCTTCATCTGGCACCTGTCATCTGTCATCTGGCACCTGTCATCTGTCATCTGTCATCTGTCATCTGTCATCTGTCATCTGTCATATGTCGTCTGTCATCTGTCATTTGTCATTTCTCATCTGTCATGTGTCATCTGCCATCTGTCATCTTTCATCTGTCATCTGTCATCTGTCATCTGTCATCTGTCATCTATAATCTGTCATCTGTCACCAGTCATCTGTCATCTGTCATGTGACATCTGTAATCTGTCATCCCACATCTGTCATCTGTCATCTGTCATCTGTCATCTGTCATCTGTTATCTGTCATCTGTCATCTGTCATCTGTCATCTGTCATCTGTCATCTGTCATCTGTCATCTGTCATCTGTCATCTGTTATCTGTCATCTGTCATCTGTCATCTGTCATCTGTCATCTGTCATCTGTCATCTGTCATCTGTCATCTGTCATCTGTCATCTGTCATCTTTCATCTGTCATCTGTCATGTGTCACCTGTGATGTGTCATTTCACATCTGTCATCTGTCATTTGTCATCTGTCATCTGTCATCTGTCATCTGTCATCTGTCATCTGTCATCTGTCATCTGTCATCTGTCATTTGTCATCTGTAATCTGTCATCTGTCACCAGTCATCTGTCATCTGTCATGTGACATCTGTCATCTGTCATCTCACATCTGTCATCTGTCATCTGTCATCTGTCATCTGTCATTTGTCATCTGTCATCTCACATCTGTCATCTGTCATCTGTCATCTGTCATCTGTCATATGTCATCTGTCATCTGTCATCTGTCATCTGTCATCTGTCATCTGTCATCCGTCATCCGTCATCCGTCATCTGTCATCTGTCATCTGTCACCTGTCATGTGACATCTGTCATCTGTCATCTTCATCTGGCACCTGTCATCTGTCATCTGTCATCTGTCATCTGTCATCTGTCATCTGTCATCTGTCATCTGTCATCTGTCATCTGTCATCTGTCATCTGTCATCTGTCATCTGTCATCTGTCATCTGTTATCTGTCATATGTCATCTGTCATCTGTCATCTGTCATTGGTTATCTGTTATCTGTCATCTGTCATCTGTCATCTGTCATCTGTCATCTGTCATCTGTCATCTGTCATCTGTTATCTGTCATCTGTCATCTGTCATCTGTCATCTGTCATCTGTCATCTTTCATCTGTCATCTGTCATGTGTCACCTGTGATGTGTCATTTCACATCTGTCAACTGTCATTTGTCATCTGTCATCTGTCTTCTGTCACCTGTCATGTGTCATCTGTCATCTGTCATCTGTCATCTGTCATCTGTCATCTGTCATCTGTCATCTGTCATCTGTCATCTGTCATCTGTCATCTGTCATCTGTCATCTGTCATCTGTCATCTGTCATCTGTCATCTGTCATCTGTCATCTGTCATCTGTCATCTGTCATCTGTCATGTGTTATCTGTCATCTGTCATCTGTCATCTGTCATCTGTCATCTGTTATCTGTCATCTGTCATCTGTCATCTGTCATATGACATCTGTCACCTGTCATCTGTCATCTGTCATCTGTCATCTGTCATCTGTCATCTGTCATCTGTCATCTGTCATCTGTCATCTGTCATCTGTCATCTGTCATCTGTCATCTGTCAACTGTCATCTGTCATCTGTCATCTGTCATCTGTCATCCGTTATCTGTCATCTGTCATCTGTCATCTGTCATCTGTCATCGGTCATCTGTCATCTGTCATCTGTCATCTGTCATCTGTCATCTGTCATCTGTCATCTGTCATCTGTCATCTGTCATCCGTCATCTGTCATCTGTCATCTGTCATCTGTCATCTGTCATCTGTCATCTGTAATCTGTCATCTGTCATCTGTCGTCTGTCATCTGTCATCTGTCATCTGTCATCTGTCATCTGTCATCTGTCATCTGTCATCTGTCATCTGTCATTTGTCATCTGTCATCTGTCATCTGTCATCTGTCATCTGTCATCTGTCATCTGTCATCTGTCATCTGTCATCTGTCATCTGTCATCTGTCATCTGTCATCTGTCATCTGTCATCTGTCATCTGTCATCTGTCATCTGTCATCTGTCATCTGTCATCTGTCATCTGTTATCTGTCATCTGTCATCTGTCATCTGTCATTTGTCATCTGTTATCTGTCATCTGTCATGTGACATCTGTCATCTGTCATCTGTCATCTTTCATCTGTCATCTGTCATGTGTCACCTGTGATGTGTCATTTCACATCTGTCATCTGTCATTTGTCATCTGTCATCTGTCATCTGTCATCTGTCATGTGACATCTGTCATCTGTCATCTGTCATCTGTCATCTGTCATCTGTCATCTGTCATCTGTCATCTGTCATCTGTCATCTGTCATCTGTCATCTCTCATCTGTCATCTGTCATCTCACATCTGTCATCTGTCATCTGTCATCTGTCATCTGTCATCTGTCATCTGTCATCTGTCATCTGTCATCTGTCATCTCACATCTGTCATCTGTCATCGGTCATCTGTCATCTGTCATCTGTCATCTGTCATCTGTCATCTGTCATCTGTCATCTGTCATCTGTCATCTGTCATCTGTCAGCTGTCATTCGTCATCCGTCATCCGTCATCTGTCATCTGTCATCTGTCATCTGTCATCTGTCACCTGTCATGTGACATCTGTTATCTGTCATCTTCATCTGGCACCTGTCATCTGTCATCTGTCATCTGTCATCTGTCATCTGTCATCTGTCATGTGACATCTGTCATCTGTCATCTGTCATCTGTCATCTATCATCTGTCATTTGTCATCTGTCATCTGTCATCTGTCATCTGTCATCTGTCATCTGTCATCTGTCATCTGTCATCTGTCATCTGTCATCTGTCATTTGTCATCTGTCATCTGCCATCTGTCATCTCTCGTGTCTCACCTGTGATGTGTCATCTGTCATCTGTCATCTATCACCTGTCATTTGTCATCTGTTATCTGTCATGTGACATCTGTCATCTGTCATCTGTCATCTGTCATCTGTCATTTGACATCTGTCATCTGTCATCTGTCACTTGTCATCTGTCATCTGTCATCTATCATCTGTCATCTGTCATGTGTCACCTGTGATGTGTCATTTCACATCTGTCAACTGTCATTTGTTATCTGTCATCTGTCATCTGACATCTGTCATCTGTCATCTGTCACCTCTCATCTGTCATCTGTCATCTGTCATGTGACATCTGTCATCTGTCATCTGTCATCTGTCATCTGTCATCTGTCATGTGTTATCTGTCATCTGTCATCTGTCATCGGTCATCTGTCATCTGTTATCTGTCATCTGTCATCTGTTATCTGTCATATGACATCTGTCACCTGTCATCTGTCATCTGTCATCTGTCATCTGTCATCTGTCATCTGTCATCTGTCATCTGTCATCTGTCATCTGTCATCTGTCATCTGTCATCTGTCATCTGTCATCTGTCATCTGTCATCCGTTATCTGTCATCTGTCATCTGTCACCTGTCATGTGACATCTGTCATCTGTCATCTGTCATCTGACATCTGTCATCTGTCATCTGTCAACTGTCATCTGTCATCTGTCATCTGTCATGTGACATCTGTCATCTGTCATCTGTCATGTGACATCTGTCATCTGTCATCTGTCATCTGTCATCTGTCATCTGTCATCTGTCATCTGTCATCTGTCATCTGTCATCTGTCATCTGTCATCTGTCATCTGTCATCTGTCATCTGTCATCTGTCATCTGTCATCTGTCATCTGTCATCTGTCATCTGTCATCTGTCATCTGTCATCTGTCATCTGTCATCTGTCATCTGTCATCTATCATCTGTCATTTGTCATCTGTCATCTGTCATCTGTCATCTGTCATGTGTCACCTGTGATGTGTCATTTCACATCTGTCAACTGTCATTTGTTATCTGTCATCTGTCATCCGTCATCTATCATCTGTCATCTGTCATCTGTCATCTGTCACCTGTCATGTGACATCTGTCATCTGTCATCTGACATCTGTCATCTGTCATCTGTCACCTGTCATCTGTCATCTGTCATCTGTCATGTGACATCTGTCATCTGTCATCTGTCATCTGTCATCTGTCATCTGTCATCTGTCATCTGTCATCTGTCATCTGTCATCTATCATCTGTCAATTGTCATCTGTCATCTGTCATCTGTCATCTGTCATCTGTCATCTGTCATCTGTCATCTGTCATCTGTCATCTGTCATCTGTCATCTGTCATCTGTCATTTGTCATCTGTCATCTGCCATCTGTCATCTCTCGTGTCTCACCTGTGATGTGTCATCTGTCATCTGTCATCTATCACCTGTCATTTGTCATCTGTCATCTGTCATGTGACATCTGTCATCTGTCATCTGTCATCTGTCATCTGTCATTTGACATCTGTCATCTGTCATCTGTCACCTGTCATCTGTCATCTGTCATCTGTCATCTGTCATCTGTCATCTGTTATCTGTCATCTGCCATCTGTCATCTGTTATCTGTCAGCTGTCATCTGTCATCTATCATCTGTCATTTGTCATCTGTCATCTGCCATCTGTCATCTCTCGTGTCTCACCTGTGATGTGTCATCTGCCATCTGTCATCTATCACCTGTCATTTGTCATCTGTCATCTGTCATCTGTCATCTGTCATCTGTCATCTGTCATCCGTCATCTGTCATCTGTCATCTGTCATCTGTCATCTGTCATCTGTCATTTGACATCTGTCATCTGTCATCTGTCATCTGTCATCTGTCATCTGTTATCTGTCATCTGTCATCTGTCATCTGTCATCTGTCATCTGTCATCTGTCATTTGTTATCTGTCATCTGTCATCCGTCATCTGTCATCTGTCATCTGTCATCTGTCATCTGTCATCTGTCATCTGTCATCTGTCGTCTGTCATCTGTCATCTGTCATCTGTCATCTGTCATCTGTCATCTGTCATCTGTCATCTGTCATCTGTCATCTGTCATCTGTCATTTGTCATCTGTCATCTGTCATCTGTCATCTGTCATCTGTCATCTGTCATCTGTCATCTGTCATCTGTCATCTGTCATCTGTCATCTGTCATCTGTCATCTGTCATCTGTCATCTGTCATCTGTCATCTGTCATCTGTCATCTGTTATCTGTCATCTGTCATCTGTCATCTGTCATTTGTCATCTGTTATCTGTCATCTGTCATGTGACATCTGTCATCTGTCATCTGTCATCTTTCATCTGTCATCTGTCATGTGTCACCTGTGATGTGTCATTTCACATCTGTCATCTGTCATTTGTCATCTGTCATCTGTCATCTGTCAACTGTCATGTGACATCTGTCATCTGTCATCTGTCATCTGTCATCTGTCATCTGTCATCTGTCATCTGTCATCTGTCATCTGTCATCTGTCATCTGTCATCTGTCATCTCACATCTGTCATCTGTCATCTGTCATCTGTCATCTGTCATCTGTCATCTGTCATCTGTCATCTGTCATCTGTCATCTGTCATCTGTCATCTCACATCTGTCATCTGTCATCGGTCATCTGTCATCTGTCATCTGTCATCTGTCATCTGTCATCTGTCATCTGTCATCTGTCATCTGTCATCTGTCATCTGTCAGCTGTCATCCGTCATCCGTCATCCGTCATCCGTCATCTGTCATCTGTCATCTGTCATCTGTCACCTGTCATGTGACATCTGTTATCTGTCATCTTCATCTGGCACCTGTCATCTGTCATCTGTCATCTGTCATCTGTCATCTGTCATCTGTCATGTGACATCTGTCATCTGTCATCTGTCATCTGTCATCTGTCATCTGTCATCTATCATCTGTCATTTGTCATCTGTCATCTGTCATCTGTCATCTGTCATCTGTCATCTGTCATCTGTCATCTGTCATCTGTCATCTGTCATCTGTCATCTGTCATTTGTCATCTGTCATCTGCCATCTGTCATCTCTCGTGTCTCACCTGTGATGTGTCATCTGTCATCTGTCATCTATCACCTGTCATTTGTCATCTGTTATCTGTCATGTGACATCTGTCATCTGTCATCTGTCATCTGTCATCTGTCATTTGACATCTGTCATCTGTCATCTGTCACTTGTCATCTGTCATCTGTCATCTATCATCTGTCATCTGTCATGTGTCACCTGTGATGTGTCATTTCACATCTGTCAACTGTCATTTGTTATCTGTCATCTGTCATCCGTCATCTATCATCTGTCATCTGTCATCTGTCATCTGTCACCTGTCATGTGACATCTGTCATCTGTCATCTGTCATCTGACATCTGTCATCTGTCATCTGTCACCTGTCATCTGTCATCTGTCATCTGTCATGTGACATCTGTCATCTGTCATCTGTCATCTGTCATCTGTCATCTGTCATCTGTCATCTGTCATCTGTCATCTGTCATCTGTCATCTGTCATCTGTCATCTATCATCTGTCATTTGTCATCTGTCATCTGTCATCTGTCATGTGTCACCTGTGATGTGTCATTTCACATCTGTCAACTGTCATTTGTTATCTGTCATCTATCATCCGTCATCTATCATCTGTCATCTGTCATCTGTCATCTGTCACCTGTCATGTGACATCTGTCATCTGTCATCTGACATCTGTCATCTGTCATCTGTCACCTGTCATCTGTCATCTGTCATCTGTCATGTGACATCTGTCATCTGTCATCTGTCATCTGTCATCTGTCATCTGTCATCTGTCATCTGTCATCTGTCATCTGTCATCTGTCATCTGTCATCTATCATCTGTCATTTGTCATCTGTCATCTGTCATCTGTCATCTGTCATCTGTCATCTGTCATCTGTCATCTGTCATCTGTCATCTGTCATCTGTCATCTGTCATCTGTCATCTGTCATCTGTCATTTGTCATCTGTCATCTGCCATCTGTCATCTCTCGTGTCTCACCTGTGATGTGTCATCTGTCATCTGTCATCTATCACCTGTCATTTGTCATCTGTCATCTGTCATGTGACATCTGTCATCTGTCATCTGTCATCTGTCATCTGTCATCTGTCATTTGACATCTGTCATCTGTCATCTGTCACCTGTCATCTGTCATCTGTCATCTGTCATCTGTCATCTGTCATCTGTTATCTGTCATCTGCCATCTGTCATCTGTTATCTGTCAGCTGTCATCTGTCATCTATCATCTGTCATTTGTCATCTGTCATCTGCCATCTGTCATCTCTCGTGTCTCACCTGTGATGTGTCATCTGTCATCCGTCATCTATCACCTGTCATTTGTCATCTGTCATCTGTCATCTGTCATCTGTCATCTGTCATCCGTCATCTGTCATCTGTCATCTGTCATCTGTCATCTGTCATCTGTCATTTGACATCTGTCATCTGTCATCTGTCATCTGTCATCTGTCATCTGTCATCTGTCATCTGTCATCTGTCATTTGTTATCTGTCATCTGTCATCCGTCATCTGTCATCTGTCATCTGTCATCTGTCATCTGTCATCTGTCATCTGTCATCTGTCATCTGTCATCTGACATCTGTCATCTGTCATCTGTCACCTGTCATCTGTCATCTGTCATCTGTCATCTGTCATCTGTCATCTGTCATCTGTCATCTGTCATCTGTCATCTGTCATCTGTCATCTATCATCTGTCATCTGTCATCTATCATGCGTCAACTCTAATCTGTCATCTGTCATCTGTCATCTGTCATCTGTCATCTGTCATCTGTCATCTGTCATCTGTCATCTGTCATCTGTCATCTGTCATCTGTCATCTGTCATCTGTCATCTGTCATCTGTCATCTGTCATCTGTCATCTGTCATCTGTTATCTGTCATCTGTCATCTGTCATCTGTCATGTGACATCTGTCACCTGTCATCTGTCATCTGTCATCTGTCATCTGACATCTGACATCTGTCATCTGTCATCTGTCACTTCTCATTTGTCATCTGTCATCTGTCATCTGTCATCTGTCATCTGTCATCTGTCATCTGTCATCTGTCATCTGTCATCTGTCATCTGTCATCTGTCATCTGTCATCTGTCATCTGTCATCTGTCATCTGTCTTCTGTCATCTGTCATCTGTCATCTGTCATCTGTCATCTGTCATTTGTCATTTGTCATCTGTCATGTGTCACCTGTGATGTGTCAGCTGTCATCTATCACCTGTTATTTGTCATCTGTCATCTGTTCACTGTCATCTGTCATCTTTCATTTGTCAACTGTTATGTATCACCTGTGATGTGTCATCTGTCATCTGTTATCTGTCATCTGCCATCTGTCATCTGTCAGCTGTCATCTGTCATCTATCATCTGTCATTTGTCATCTGTCATCTGCCATCTGTCATCTCTCGTGTCTCACCTGTGATGTGTCATCTGTCATCTGTCATCTATCACCTGTTATTTGTCATCTGCCATCTGTCATGTGACATCTGTCATCTGTCATCTGTCATCTGTCATTTGACATCTGTCATCTGTCATCTGTCACCTGTCATCTGTCATCTATCATCTGTCATCTGTCATCTGTCATCTGTCATCTGTCATCTGTCAACTGTCATCTGTCATCTGTCATCTGTCATCTGTCATCTGTCATCTGTCATCTGTCATCTGTCATCTGTCATCTGTCATCTGTCATCTGTCATCTGTCATCTGTCATCTGTCATCTGTCATCTGTCATCTGTCATCTGTCATCTGTCATCTGTCATCTGTCATCTGTTATCTGTCATCTGTCATCTGTCATCTGTCATCTGTCATCTGTCATCTGTCATCTGTCATTTGTCATCTGTTATCTGTCATCTGTCATGTGACATCTGTCATCTGTCATCTGTCATCTTTCATCTGTCATCTGTCATGTGTCACCTGTGATGTGTCATTTCACATCTGTCATCTGTCATTTGTCATCTGTCATCTGTCATCTGTCATGTGACATCTGTCATCTGTCATCTGTCATCTGTCATCTCACATCTGTCATCTGTCATCTGTCATCTGTCATCTGTCATCTGTCATCTGTCATCTGTCATCTGTCATCTGTCATCTCACATCTGTCATCTGTCATCTGTCATCTGTCATCTGTCATCTGTCATATGTCATCTGTCATCTGTCATCTGTCATCTGTCATCTGTCATCTGTCATCTGTCATCTGTCATCTGTCATCTGTCATCTGTCATCTGTCATCTGTCATCCGTCATCTGTCATCTGTCATCTGTCATCTGTCATCTGTCATCTGTCATCTGTCATCTCTCATCTGTCATCTGTCATCTGTAATCTGTCATCTGTCATCTGTCATCTGTCAGCTGTCATCTGTCATCTATCATCTGTCATTTGTCATCTGTCATCTGCCATCTGTCATCTCTCGTGTCTCACCTGTGATGTGTCATCTGTCATCTGTCATCTATCACCTGTCATTTGTCATCTGTCATGTGACATCTGTCATCTGTCATCTGTCATCTGTCATCTGTCATCTGTCATTTGACATCTGTCATCTGTCATCTGTCACCTGTCATCTGTCATCTGTCATCTGTCATCTGTCATCTGTCATCTGTCATCTGTCATCTGTCATCTGTCATCTGTCATCTGTCATCTGTCATCTGTCATCTGTCATCTGTCATCTGTCATCTGTCATCTGTCATCTGTCATCCGTCATCTGTCATCTGTCATCTGTCATCTGTCACCTGTCATCTGTCATCTGTCATCTCTCATCTGTCATCTGTCATCTGTAATCTGTCATCTGTCATCTGTCAGCTGTCATCTGTCATCTATCATCTGTCATTTGTCATCTGTCATCTGCCATCTGTCATCTCTCGTGTCTCACCTGTGATGTGTCATCTGTCATCTCTCATCTATCACCTGTCATTTGTCATCTGTCATCTGTCATGTGACATCTGTCATCTGTCATCTGTCATTTGACATCTGTCATCTGTCATCTGTCACCTGTCATCTGTCATCTGTCATCTGTCATCTGTCATCTGTCATCTGTCATCTGTCATCTGTCATCTGTCATCTGTCATCTGTCATCTGTCATCTGTCATCTGTCATCTGTCATCTGTCATCTGTCACCTGTCATCTGTCATCTGTCATCTGTCATCTGTCATCTGTCATCTATCATCTGTCATTTGTCATCTGTCATCTGCCATCTGTCATCTCTCGTGTCTCACCTGTGATGTGTCATCTGTCATCTGTCATCTGTCATCTGTCATCTCTCATCTGTCATCTGTCATCTGTAATCTGTCATCTGTCAGCTGTCATCTGTCATCTATCATCTGTCATTTGTCATCTGTCATCTGCCATCTGTCATCTCTCGTGTCTCACCTGTGATGTGTCATCTGTCATCTGTCATCTATCACCTGTCATTTGTCATCTGTCATCTGTCATCTGTCATCTGTAATCTGTCATCTGTCATCTGTCAGCTGTCATCTGTCATCTATCATCTGTCATTTGTCATCTGTCATCTGCCATCTGTCATCTCTCGTGTCTCACCTGTGATGTGTCATCTGTCATCTGTCATCTATCACCTGTCATTTGTCATCTGTCATCTGTCATGTGACATCTGTCATCTGTCATCTGTCATCTGTCATCTGTCATCTGTCATTTGACATCTGTCATCTGTCATCTGTCACCTGTCATCTATCATCTGTCATTTGTCATCTGTCATCTGCCATCTGTCAGCTCTCGTGTCTCACCTGTGATGTGCCATCTGTCATCTGTCATCTATCACCTGTCATTTGTCATCTGTCATCTGTCATGTGACATCTGTCATCTGTCATCTGTCATCTGTCAACTGTCATCTGTCATTTGACATCTGTCATCTGCCATCTGTCATCTCTCGTGTCTCACCTGTGATGTGTCATCTGTCATCTGTCATCTATCACCTGTCATTTGTCATCTGCCATCTGTCATGTTACATCTGTCATCTGTCATCTGTCATCTGTCATCTGTCATCTATCATCTGTCATTTGTCATCTGTCATCTGTCATGTGTCATCTGTCATCTGCCATCTGTCATCTCTCGTGTCTCACCTGTGATGTGTCATCTGTCATCTGTCATCTATCACCTGTCATTTGTCATCTGTCATCTGTCATGTGACATCTGTCATCTGTCATCTGTCATCTGTCATCTGTCATTTGACATCTGTCATCTGTCATCTGTCACCTGTCATCTGTCATCTGTCATCTGTCATCTGTCATCTGTCATCTGTTATCTGTCATCTGCCATCTGTCATCTGTTATCTGTCAGCTGTCATCTGTCATCTATCATCTGTCATTTGTCATCTGTCATCTGCCATCTGTCATCTCTCGTGTCTCACCTGTGATGTGCCATCTGTCATCTGTCATCTATCACCTGTCATTTGTCATCTGTCATCTGTCATGTGACATCTGTCATCTGTCATCTGTCATCTGTCAACTGTCATCTGTCATTTGACATCTGTCATCTGCCATCTGTCATCTCTCGTGTCTCACCTGTGATGTGTCATCTGTCATCTGTCATCTATCACCTGTCATTTGTCATCTGCCATCTGTCATGTTACATCTGTCATCTGTCATCTGTCATCTGTCATCTGTCATCTATCATCTGTCATTTGTCATCTGTCATCTGTCATGTGTCATCTGTCATCTGCCATCTGTCATCTCTCGTGTCTCACCTGTGATGTGTCATCTGTCATCTGTCATCTATCACCTGTCATTTGTCATCTGTCATCTGTCATGTGACATCTGTCATCTGTCATCTGTCATCTGTCATCTGTCATCTGTCATCTGTCATCTGTCATTTGACATCTGTCATCTGTCATCTGTCACCTGTCATCTGTCATCTGTCATCTGTCATCTGTCATCTGTCATATGTCATATGCCACCTGTTCTCTGTCATTTGTCATCTGTCATCTGCCATCTGTCATCTGTCATGTGTCACCTGTGATGTGTCATCTGTCATCTATCACCTGTCATTTGTCATCTGTTCACTGTCATCTGTGAGTTATCATCTGTCATCTGCCATTTGTCATCTGTCATCTGTCATCTGTCATCTGTCATCTATCATCTGTCATCTGTTCTCTGTCATCTGTCATATGCCGCCTGTCATCTGTCATTTGTCATTTGTCATCTGTCATCTGCCATCTGTCATCTGTCATGTGTCATCTGTCATCTGTCATCTGTCATCTGTCATCTGTCATCTGTCATCTGTCATTTGTCATCTGTTATCTGTCATCTGTCATCTGTCATCTGTCATCTGTCATCTGTCATCTGTCATCTGTCATCTGTCATCTGTCATCTGTCATCTTTCATCTGTCATCTGTCATGTGTCACCTGTGATGTGTAATTTCACATCTGTCAACTGTCATTTGTTATCTGTCATCTGTCATCCGCCATCTGTCATCTGTCATCTGTCATCTGTCATCTGTCATCTGTCATCTGTCATCTGTCATCTGTCATCTGTCATCTGTCATCTGTCATCTGTCATCTGTCATCTGTCATCTGTCATTGGTCATCTGTTATCTGTCATTTGTCATCTGTCATCTGTCATCTGTCATCCGTCATCTGTCATCTGTCATCTGTCATCTTTCATCTGTCATCTGTCATGTGTCACCTGTGATGTGTAATTTCACATCTGTCAACTGTCATTTGTTATCTGTCATTTGTTATCTGTCATCTGTCATCCGTCATCTGTCATCTGTCATCTGTCATCTGTCATCTGTCATCTGTCATCTGTCATCTGTCATCTGTCATCTGTCATCTGTCATGTGTCATCTGTCATCTGTCATGTGTCATCTGTCATCTGTCATCTGTCATCTGTCATCTGTCATCTGTCAAAGTCATCTGCTATCTGTCATCTGTCATTTGTCATTTGTTATCTGTCATCTGTTATCTGTCGTCTGTCATCTGTCATCTGTCATCTGTCATCTGTCATGTGTCATCTGCCATCTGTCATGTGTCATCTGTCATCTGTTCTCTGTCGTCTGTCAACTGTCATCTGTCATCTGTCATCTGTCATCTGTCATCTGTCATCTGTCATCTGTCATCTGTCATCTGTCATCTGTCATCTGTCATCTGTCATCTGTCATCTGTCATCTGTCATCTCTCATCTGCATCTGTCACATGTCATCTGTCATCTGTCATCTGTCATCTGTCATCTGTCATGTGTCATCTGCCATCTGTAATCTGTCGTCTGCCATTTGTTATCTGTCATCTGTCATCTGTTATTTGTCATCTGTCATCTGTCATCTGTCATCTGTCTTTTGTCATCTGTCATGTGTCATCTGTCATCTGTTCTCTGTCGTCTGTCAACTGTCATCTGTCATCTGTCATCTGTCATCTGTCATCTGTCATCTGTCATCTGTCATCTGTCATCTGTCATCTCTCATCTGCATCTGTCACATGTCATCTGTCATCTGTCATCTGTCATCTGTCATCTGTCATCTGTCATCTGTCATGTGTCATCTGCCATCTGTAATCTGTCGTCTGCCATTTGTTATCTGTCATCTTTCATCTGTTATTTGTCATCTGTCATCTGTTCTCTGTCATCTGTCAACTGTCATCTGTCATCTGTCATCTGTCATCTGTCATCTGTCATGTGTCATCTGCCATCTGTCAACTGTAATCTGTCATCTGTCATCTGTCATCTGTCATCTGTCATCTGCCATCTGTCATCTGTCATGTCTCATCTGCATCTGTCATCTGTCATATGTCATCTGTCATCTGTCATCTGTCATCTGTTATCTGTCATCTCTCATCTGCATCTGTCATCTGTCATCTGTCATCTGTCATCTGTTATCTGTCATCTGTCATCTGTCATCTGTCATCTGTCATCTGTCATCTGTCATCTGTCATCTGTCATCTGTCATCTGTCATCTGTCATCTGTCATCTGTCTTTTGTCATCTGTCATCTGTCATCTGTCATGTGTCATCTGTCAACTGTAATCTGTCATCTGTCATCTGTCATCTGTCATCTGCCATCTGTCATCTGTCATCTTTCATCTGCATCTGTCATCTGTCATCTGTCATCTGTCATCTGTCATCTGTCATCTGTCATCTGTCATCTGTCATCTGTCATCTGTCATCTGTCATCTGTCATCTGTCATCTGTCATCTGTCATCTGTCATCTGTCATCTGTCATCTGTCATCTGTCATCCGTCTTTTGTCATCTGTCATCTGTCATCTGTCAATTGTCATCTGTCATCCGTCTTTTGTCATCTGTCATCTGTCATCTGTCATGTGTCATCTGCCATCTGTAATCTGTCGTCTGCCATTTGTTATCTGTCATCTTTCATCTGTTATCTGTCATCTATCATCTGTTCTCTGTCATCTGTCATCTGTCATCTGTCATCTGTCATCTGTCATCTGTCATCTGTAATCTGTCATCTGTCATCTGTCATGTGTCATCTGTCATATGTCATCTGTCATCTGTCATCTGTCAAAGTCATCTGTCATTTGTCATCTGTCATCTGTTATCTGTCGTATGTCATCTGTCATCTGTCACCTGTCATTTGTCATCTGTCATCTGTCATCTGTCATCTGTTATCTGTCATCTGTCATCTGTCATCTGTCATCTGTCATCTGTCATCTGTCATCTGTCATCTGTCATCTGTCATCTGTCATCTGTCATCTGTCATCTGTCATCTGTCATCTGTCATCTGTCATCTGTCATCTGTCATCTGTTATCTGTCATCTGTCATCTGTCATCTGTCATCTGTCATCTGTCATCTGTCATCTGTCATCTGTCATCTGTCATCTGTCATCCGTCATCTGTCATCTGTCATCTGTCATCTGTCATCTGTCATCTGTCATCTGTCATCTGTTATCTGTCATCTGTCATCTGTCATCTGTCATCTGTCATCTGTCATCTGTCATCTGTCATCTGTCATCTGTCATCTGTCATCTGTCATCTGTCATCTGCCATCCTGCCATCTGTCACACGTCATCTGTCATTTGTCATCTCTCATCTGTCATCTGTTATCTGTCATCTGTCATCTGTCATCTGTCATCTGTCATCTGTTATCTGTCATGTGTCATCTGTCATCTGTTATCTGTCATCTGTCATCTGTGATCTGTGATCTGTCATCTGTCATCTGTCATCTGTCATCTGTCATCTGTCATCTGTCATCTGTCATCTGTCATCTGTCATCTGTCATTTGTCATCTGTCATCTGTAATATGTCATCTGTCATTGTCATCTGTCATCTGTCATCTGTCATCTGTAATCTGTCATCTGTCATCTGTCATCTGTCATCTGTCATCTGTCATCTGTCATCTGTCATCTGTCATCTGTCATCTGTCATCTGTCATCTGTCATCTGTCATCTGTCATCTGTCATCTGTCATCTGTCATCTGTCATCTGCCATCTGTCATCTGTCATCTGTCATCTGTAATCTGTCATCTGTCATCTGTCATCTGTCATCTGTCATCTGTCATCTGTCATCTGTCATCTGTCATCTGTCATATGCCACCTGTCATCTGTCATTTGTCATTTGTAATCTGTCATCTGCCATCTGTCATATGTCATGTGTCACCTGTGATGTGTCACCTGTCATCTATCACCTGTCATTTTTCATCTGTCATCTGTTCACTGTCATCTGTCAGGTGTCATCTTTCATCTGTCAACTGTCATGTATCACTTGTGATGTGTCATCTGTCATCTGTTATCTGTCATCTGCCATCTGTCATCTGTTATCTGTCATCTGTCATCAGTCATCTGTCATCTGTCATCTGTCATCTATCATATGCCACCTGTCATCTGTCATTTGTCATTTGATATTTGTCATCTGCCATCTGTCATCTGTCATGTGTCACCTGTGATGTGTCAAATGTCATCTATCACCTGTCATTTGTCATCTGTTCACTGTCATCTGTCAGCTGTCATCTGTCATCTGTCATCTGTCATCTGTCATCTGTCATCTGTCATCTGTCATGTGTCATCTGTCATGTGTCATCTGTCATCTGTCATCTGTCATCTGTCATCTGTCATCTGTCATCTGTCATCTGTCATCTGTCATCTGTCATCTGTCATCTGTCATCTGTCATCTGTCATCTGTCATCTGTCATCTGTCATCTGTCATCTGTCATCTGTCATCTGTCATCTGTCATCTGTCATCTGTCATCTGTCATCTGTCATCTGTCATCTGTCATCTGTCATCTGTCATCTGTCATCTGTCATCTGTCATCTGTCATCTGTCATGTGTCATGTGTCATCTGTCATCTGTCATCTGTCATCTGTCATCTGTCATCTGTCATCTGTCATCTGTCATCTGTCATCTGTCATCTGTCATCTGTCATCTATTATCTGTCATCTGTCATCAGTCATCTGTCAATTGACATTTGTCATCTGTCATCTGTTATCTATCATCTGTCATCTGTCATCCGTCATCTGTCATTTGTTGTCTGTCATCTGTCATCCATCACTTGTCACCTGTCATCTCTCACCTCTCCTCTTTCATCAGTCACCTGTGATCTGTCATCTGTCATCTATCATCTGTCATATGTCATCTGTCATCTGTAATCTGTCATCTGTCATCTGTCATCTGTCACCTGTCATCTGTCATTTGTCATCTGTCATCTGTCATCTATCATCTGTCATCAGTCATCTGTCATCTTTCATATGTCATCTGTCATGTGTCACTTGTGATGTGTCATCTGTCGTCTGTTATCTGTCATCTGTCATCTGTCATTTGTTATCTGTCATCTGTCATCTGTCATCTGTCATCTGTCATCTGTCATCTGCCATCTGACATCTGTCATCTCTCATGTCTCACCTGTGATGTGTCATCTGTCATCTGTCACCTGTCGTTTGTCATCTTTCATCTGTCATCTGTCATCTGTTCTCTGTCATCTGTCAGCTGTCATGTATCATCTGCCATCTGTCATCTGTCATTTGTCATCTCTCATCTGTCATATGTCATCCGTCATCTGTTATCTGTCATCTGTCATCTGTCATCCGTCATCTGTCATTTGTTGTCTGTCATCTGTCATCCATCACTTGTCACCTGTCATCTCTCACCTCTCCTCTTTCATCAGTCACCCTTGATCTGTCATCTGTCATCTATCATCTGTCATATGTCATCTGTCATCTGTCATCTGTCATCTGTTATCTGTCATCTGTCATCTGTCATCTGTCGTCTGTCATCTGTCATCTGTTATCTGTCATCTGTCATCTGTCATCTGATATTGTCATCTTTCATCTGTCATCTGTCATCTGTCACCTGTCATCTGTCATCTGTCATATGTCATCTGTCATCTGTCATCTGTCATCTGTCATCTGTCATCTGTCATCTGTCATCTGTCATCTGTCATCTGTCATGTGTCATGTGTCATCTGTCATCTGTCATGTGTCATCTGTCATCTGTCATCTGTCATCTGTCATCTGTCATCTGCTATCTGTCATCTGTCATTTGTCATTTGTTATCTGTCATCTGTTATCTGTCGTCTGTCATCTGTCATCTGTCATCTGTCATCTGTCATTTGTCATCTGTCATCTGTCATCTGTCATCTGTCATCTGTCATCTGTCATCTGTCATCTGTCATCTGTCATCTGTCATCTGTCATCTGTCATCTGTCATCTGTCATCTGTCATCTGTCATCTGTCATATGTCATCTGTCATCTGTCATCTGTCATCTGTCATCTGTCATCCGTCATCTGTCATCTGTCATCTTCATCTGTCATCTGTCATCTGTCATCTGTCATCTGTCATCTGTCATCCTACATCTGTCATCTGTCATCTGCCATCCTGTCATCTGTCACCTGTCATCTGTCATTTGTCATCTGTCATCTGTCATCTGTTATCTGTCATCTGTCATCTGTCATCTGTCATCTGTTATCTGTCATCTGTCATCTGTCATCTGTCATCTGTCATCTGTCATCTGTCATCTGTCATCTGTCATCTGTCATCTGTCATCTGTCATCTGTCATCTGTCATCTGTCATCTGTCATCTGTCATCTGTCATCTGTCATCTGCCATCCTGCCATCTGTCACACGTCATCTGTCATTTGTCATCTGTCATCTGTCATCTGTTATCTGTCATCTGTCATCTGTCATCTGTCATCTGTCATCTGTCATCTGTCATCTGTCATCTGTCATCTGTCATCTGTCATCTGTCATATGCCACCTGTCATCTGTCATTTGTCATTTGTAATCTGTCATCTGCCATCTGTCATATGTCATGTGTCACCTGTGATGTGTCACCTGTCATCTATCACCTGTCATTTTTCATCTGTCATCTGTTCACTGTCATCTGTCAGGTGTCATCTTTCATCTGTCAACTGTCATGTATCACTTGTGATGTGTCATCTGTCATCTGTTATCTGTCATCTGCCATCTGTAATCTGTTATCTGTCATCTGTCATCAGTCATCTGTCATCTGTCATCTGTCATCTATCATATGCCACCTGTCATCTGTCATTTGTTATTTGATATTTGTCATCTGCCATCTGTCATCTGTCATGTGTCACCTGTGATGTGTCAAATGTCATCTATCACCTGTCATTTGTCATCTGTTCACTGTCATCTGTCAGCTGTCATCTGTCATCTGTCATCTGTCATCTGTCATCTGTCATCTGTCATGTGTCATCTGTCATGTGTCATCTGTCATCTGTCATCTGTCATCTGTCATCTGTCATCTGTCATCTGTCATCTGTCATCTGTCATCTGTCATCTGTCATCTGTCATCTGTCATCTGTCATCTGTCATCTGTCATCTGTCATCTGTCATCTGTCATCTGTCATCTGTCATCTGTCATCTGTCATCTGTCATCTGTCATCTGTCATCTGTCATCTGTCATCTGTCATCTGTCATCTGTCATCTGTCATCTGTCATCTGTCATCTGTCATGTGTCATGTGTCATCTGTCATCTGTCATCTGTCATCTGTCATCTGTCATCTGTCATCTGTCATCTGTCATCTGTCATCTGTCATCTGTCATCTGTCATCTGTCATCTGTCATCTGTCATCTGTTATCTGTCATCTGTCATCAGTCATCTGTCAATTGACATTTGTCATCTGTCATCTGTTATCTATCATCTGTCATCTGTCATCTGTCATCTGTCATTTGTTGTCTGTCATCTGTCATCCATCACTTGTCACCTGTCATCTCTCACCTCTCCTCTTTCATCAGTCACCTGTGATCTGTCATCTGTCATCTATCATCTGTCATATGTCATCTGTCATCTGTAATCTGTCATCTGTCATCTGTCATCTGTCACCTGTCATCTGTCATTTGTCATCTGTCATCTGTCATCTATCATCTGTCATCAGTCATCTGTCATCTTTCATATGTCATCTGTCATGTGTCACTTGTGATGTGTCATCTGTCGTCTGTTATCTGTCATCTGTCATCTGTCATTTGTTATCTGTCATCTGTCATCTGTCATCTGTCATCTGTCATCTGTCATTTGTCATCTGTCATCTGTTCACTGTCATCTGTCAGGTGTCATCTTTCATCTGTCAACTGTCATGTATCACCTGTGATGTGTCATCTGTCATCTGTCATCTGCTATCTGTCATCTGTCATTTGTCATTTGTTATCTGTCATCTGTTATCTGTCGTCTGTCATCTGTCATCTGTCATCTGTCATCTGTCATTTGTCATCTGTCATCTGTCATCTGTCATCTGTCATCTGTCATCTGTCATCTGTCATCTGTCATCTGTCATCTGTCATCTGTCATCTGTCATCTGTCATCTGTCATCTGTCATATGTCATCTGTCATCTGTCATCTGTCATCTGTCATCTGTCATCCGTCATCTGTCATCTGTCATCTTCATCTGTCATCTGTCATCTGTCATCTGTCATCTGTCATCCTACATCTGTCATCTGTCATCTGCCATCCTGTCATCTGTCACCTGTCATCTGTCATTTGTCATCTGTCATCTGTCATCTGTTATCTGTCATCTGTCATCTGTCATCTGTCATCTGTTATCTGTCATCTGTCATCTGTCATCTGTCATCTGTCATCTGTCATCTGTCATCTGTCATCTGTCATCTGTCATCTGTCATCTGTCATCTGTCATCTGTCATCTGTCATCTGTCATCTGTCATTTGTTGTCTGTCATCTGTCATCCATCACTTGTCACCTGTCATCTCTCACCTCTCCTCTTTCATCAGTCACCTGTGATCTGTCATCTGTCATCTATCATCTGTCATATGTCATCTGTCATCTGTAATCTGTCATCTGTCATCTGTCATCTGTCACCTGTCATCTGTCATTTGTCATCTGTCATCTGTCATCTATCATCTGTCATCAGTCATCTGTCATCTTTCATATGTCATCTGTCATGTGTCACTTGTGACGTGTCATCTGTCGTCTGTTATCTGTCATCTGTCATCTGTCATTTGTTATCTGTCATCTGTCATCTGTCATCTGTCATCTGTCATCTGTCATTTGTCATCTGTCATCTGTTCACTGTCATCTGTCAGGTGTCATCTTTCATCTGTCAACTGTCATGTATCACCTGTGATGTGTCATCTGTCATCTGTCATCTGCTATCTGTCATCTGTCATTTGTCATTTGTTATCTGTCATCTGTTATCTGTCGTCTGTCATCTGTCATCTGTCATCTGTCATCTGTCATTTGTCATCTGTCATCTGTCATCTGTCATCTGTCATCTGTCATCTGTCATCTGTCATCTGTCATCTGTCATCTGTCATCTGTCATCTGTCATCTGTCATCTGTCATCTGTCATCTGTCATATGTCATCTGTCATCTGTCATCTGTCATCTGTCATCTGTCATCCGTCATCTGTCATCTGTCATCTTCATCTGTCATCTGTCATCTGTCATCTGTCATCTGTCATCCTACATCTGTCATCTGTCATCTGCCATCCTGTCATCTGTCACCTGTCATCTGTCATTTGTCATCTGTCATCTGTCATCTGTCATCTGTTATCTGTCGTCTGTCATCTGTCATCTGTCATCTGTCATCTGTCATTTGTCATCTGTCATCTGTCATCTGTCATCTGTCATCTGTCATCTGTCATCTGTCATCTGTCATCTGTCATCTGTCATCTGTCATCTGTCATCTGTCATCTGTCATCTGTCATCTGTCATATGTCATCTGTCATCTGTCATCTGTCATCTGTCATCTGTCATCCGTCATCTGTCATCTGTCATCTTCATCTGTCATCTGTCATCTGTCATCTGTCATCTGTCATCCTACATCTGTCATCTGTCATCTGCCATCCTGTCATCTGTCACCTGTCATCTGTCATTTGTCATCTGTCATCTGTCATCTGTTATCTGTCATCTGTCATCTGTCATCTGTCATCTGTTATCTGTCATCTGTCATCTGTCATCTGTCATCTGTCATCTGTCATCTGTCATCTGTCATCTGTCATCTGTCATCTGTCATCTGTCATCTGTCATCTGTCATCTGTCATCTGTCATCTGTCATCTGTCATCTGTCATCTGTCATCTGTCATCTGTCATCTGTCATCTGTCATCTGTCATCTGTCACCTGTCATCTGTCATTTGTCATCTGTCATCTGTAATATGTCATCTGTCATCTGTCATCTGTCATCTGTCATCTGTCATCTGTCATCTGTCATCTGTCATCTGTCATCTGTCATCTGTCATCTGTCATCTGTCATCTGTCATCTGTCATCTGTCATCTGTCATCTGTCATCTGTCATCTGTCATCTGTCATCTGTCATCTGTCATCTGTCATCTGTCATCTGTCATCTGTCATCTGCCATCTGTCATCTGTCATATGCCACCTGTCATCTGTCATTTGTCATTTGTAATCTGTCATCTGCCATCTGTCATCTGTCATTTGTCACCTGTGATGTGTCACCTGTCATCTATCACCTGTCATTTGTCATCTGTCATCTGTTCACTGTCATCTGTCAGGTGTCATCTTTCATCTGTCAACTGTCATGTATCACCTGTGATGTGTCATCTGTCATCTGTTATCTGTCATCTGCCATCTCTCATCTGTTATCTGTCATCTGTCATCAGTCATCTGTCATCTGTCATCTGTCATCTGTCATATGCCACCTGTCATCTGTCATTTGTCATTTGACATTTGTCATCTGTCATCTGTCATCTGTCATCTGTCATCTGTCATCTGTCATCTGTCATCTGTCATCTGTCATCTGTCATCTGTTATCTGTCATCTGTCATCTGTCATCTGTCATCTGTCATCTGTCATCTGTCATCTGTCATCTGTCATCTGTCATCTGTCATCTGTCATCTGTCATCTGTCATCTGTCATCTGTCATCTGTCATCTGTCATCTGTCATCTGTCATCTGTCATCTGTCATCTGTCATCTGTCATCTGTCATCTGTCATCTGTCATCTGTCATCTGTCATCTGTCATCTGTCATCTGTCATCTGCCATCTGTCATCTGTCGTATGCCACCTGTCATCTGTCATTTGTCATTTGTAATCTGTCATCTGCCATCTGTCATCTGTCATGTGTCACCTGTGATGTGTCACCTGTCATCTATCACCTTTCATTTGTCATCTGTCATCTGTTCACTGTCATCTGTCAGGTGTCATCTTTCATCTGTCAACTGACATGTATCACCTGTGATGTGTCATCTGTCATCTGTTATCTGTCATCTGCCATCTGTCATCTGTTATCTGTCATCTGTCATCAGTCATCTGTCATCTGTCATCTGTCATCTGTCATCTGTCATCTGTCATCTGTCATCTGTCATCTGTCATCTGTTATCTGTCATCTGTCATCTGTAATATGTCATCTGTCATCTGTCATCTGTCATCTGTCATCTGTCATCTGTCATCTGTCATCTGTCATCTGTCATCTGTCATCTGTCATCTGTCATCTGTCATCTGTCATCTGTCATCTGTCACCTGTCATCTGTCATTTGTCATCTGTCATCTGTCATCTGTTATCTGTCATCTGTCATCTGTCATCTGTCATCTGTCATCTGTTATCTGTCATCTGTCATCTGTAATATGTCATCTGTCATCTGTCATCTGTCATCTGTCATCTGTCATCTGTCATCTGTCATCTGTCATCTGTCATCTGTCATCTGTCATCTGACATCTGTCATCTGTCATCTGTCATCTGTCATCTGTCATCTGTCATCTGTCATCTGTCATCTGTCATCTGTCATCTGTCATCTGTCATCTGTCATCTGTCATCTGTCATCTGTCATCTGTCATCTGTCATCTGTCATCTGTCATCTGTCATCTGTCATCTGTCATCTGTCACCTGTCATCTGTCATCTGTCATCTGTCATCTGTCATCTGTCATCTGTCATCTGCCATCTGTCATCTGTCGTATGCCACCTGTCATCTGTCATTTGTCATTTGTAATCTGTCATCTGCCATCTGTCATCTGTCATGTGTCACCTGTGATGTGTCACCTGTCATCTATCACCTTTCATTTGTCATCTGTCATCTGTTCACTGTCATCTGTCAGGTGTCATCTTTCATCTGTCAACTGACATGTATCACCTGTGATGTGTCATCTGTCATCTGTTATCTGTCATCTGCCATCTGTCATCTGTTATCTGTCATCTGTCATCAGTCATCTGTCATCTGTCATCTGTCATCTGTCATCTGTCATCTGTCATCTGTCATCTGTCATCTGTCATCTGTCATCTGTCATCTGTCATCTGTCATCTGTCATCCGTCATTTGTCATCTGTCATCTGTTCACTGTCATCTGTCAGGTGTCATCTTTCATCTGTCAACTGTCATGTATCACCTGTGATGTGTCATCTGTCATCTGTTATCTGTCATCTGCCATCTGTCATCTGTTATCTGTCATCTGTCATCAGTCATCTGTCATCTGTCATCTGTCATCTGTCACCTCTCATCTTTCATCAGTCACCTGTGATCTGTCATCTATCATCTGTCATCTGTTATATGCCACCTGTCATCTGTCATTTGTCATCCGTCATCTGCCATCTGTCATCTGTCAGCTGTCATCTTTCATCTGTCAGCTGTCATCTTTCATCTGTCAACTGTCATGTGTCATCTGTTATCTGTTATCTATCATCTGCCATCTGTCATCTGTTATCTGCCATCTGTCATCTGTCATCAGTCATCTGTCATCTGTCATCTGTCATATGTCATATGCCACCTGTTCTCTGTCATTTGTCATCTGTCATCTGCCATCTGTCATCTGTCATGTGTCACCTGTGATGTGTCATCTGTCATCTATCACCTGTCATTTGTCATCTGTTCACTGTCATCTGTCAGCTATCATCTGTCATCTGCCATCTGTCATCTGTCATCTGTCATCTGTCATCTATCATCTGTCATCTGTTCTCTGTCATCTGTCATATGCCGCCTGTCATCTGTCATTTGTCATTTGTCATCTGTCATCTGCCATCTGTCATCTGTCATGTGTCACCTGTGATGTGTCATCTGTCATCTATCACCTGTCATTTGCCATCTGTCATCTGTTCACTGTCATCTGTTAGCTGTCATCTTTCATCTGTCAACTGTCATGTATCACCTGTGATGTGTCATCTGCCATCTGTAATCTGTCATCCATCACTTGTCACCTGTCATCTCTCACCTCTCCTCTTTCATCAGTCACCTGCGATCTGTCATATGTCATCTATCATCTGTCATATGTCATCTGTCATCTCCACCTGTCATCTGTCATTTGTCATTTGTCATCTGTCATCTGCCATCTGTCATCTGTCATGTGTCACCTGTGATGTGTCATCTGTCATCTATTACCTGTCATTTGTCATCTGTCATCTGCTCACTGTCATCTGTCAGCTGTCATCTTTCATCTGTCAACTGCCATGTGTCATCTGTCATCCGTTATCTGTCATCTGCCATCTGTTATCTGTCATCTGTCATCAGTCATCTGTCATCTGTCATCTGTCATCTGTCATCTGTCATCTGTCATCTGTCATCTGTCATCTGTCATCTGTCATCTGTCATCTGTCATCTGTCATCTGTCATCTGTCATCTGTCATCTGTCATCTGTCATCTGTCATCTGTCATCTGTCATCTGTCATCTGTCATCTGTCATCTGTCATCTGTCATCTGTCATCTGTCATCTGTCATCTGTCATCTGTCATCTGTCATCTGTCATTTGTCATCTGTTATCTGTCATCTGTCATCTGTCATCTGTCATCTGTCATCTGTCATCTGTCATCTGTCATCTGTCATGTGTCATCTTTCATCTGTCATCTGTCATGTGTCACCTGTGATGTGTAATTTCACATCTGTCAACTGTCATTTGTTATCTGTCATCTGTCATCCGTCATCTGTCATCTGTCATCTGTCATCTGTCATCTGTCATCTGTCATCTGTCATCTGTCATCTGTCATCTGTCATCTGTCATCTGTCATCTGTCATCTGTCATCTGTCATCTGTCATCTGTCATCTGTCATCTGTCATTTGTCATCTGTTATCTGTCATCTGTCATCTGTCATCTGTCATCTGTCATCCGTCATCTGTCATCTGTCATCTGTCATCTTTCATCTGTCATCTGTCATGTGTCACCTGTGATGTGTAATTTCACATCTGTCAACTGTCATTTGTTATCTGTCATTTGTTATCTGTCATCTGTCATCCGTCGTCTGTCATCTGTCATCTGTCATCTGTCATCTGTCATCTGTCATCTGTCATCTGTCATCTGTCATCTGTCATCTGTCATCTGTCATCTGTCATCTGTCATCTGTCATCTGTCATCTGTCATCTGTCATCTGTCATCTGTCATCTGTCATCTGTCATCTGTCATCTGTCATCTGTCATCTGTCATCTGTCATCTGTCATCTGCCATCTGTCATCTGTCATATGCCACCTGTCATCTGTCATTTGTCATTTGTAATCTGTCATCTGCCATCTGTCATCTGTCATTTGTCACCTGTGATGTGTCACCTGTCATTTATCACCTGTCATTTGTCATCTGTCATCTGTTCACTGTCATCTGTCAGGTGTCATCTTTCATCTGTCAACTGTCATGTATCACCTGTGATGTGTCATCTGTCATCTGTTATCTGTCATCTGCCATCTCTCATCTGTTATCTGTCATCTGTCATCTGTCATCTGTCATCTGTCATCTGTCATCTGTCATCTGTCATCTGTCATCTGTCATCTGTCATCTGTCATCTGTCATCTGTCATCTGTCATCTGTCATCTGTCATCTGTCATCTGTCATCTGTCATCTGTCATCTGTCATCTGCCATCTGTCATCTGTCATATGCCACCTGTCATCTGTCATTTGTCATTTGTAATCTGTCATCTGCCATCTGTCATTTGTCACCTGTGATGTGTCACCTGTCATCTATCACCTGTCATTTGTCATCTGTCATCTGTTCACTGTCATCTGTCAGGTGTCATCTTTCATCTGTCAACTGTCATGTATCACCTGTGATGTGTCATCTGTCATCTGTTATCTGTCATCTGCCATCTCTCATCTGTTATCTGTCATCTGTCATCAGTCATCTGTCATCTGTCATCTGTCATCTGTCATATGCCACCTGTCATCTGTCATTTGTCATTTGACATTTGACATCTGTCATCTGTCATCTGTCATCTGTCATCTGTCATCTGTCATCTGTCATCTGTCATCTGTCATCTGTCATCTGTCATCTGTCATCTGTCATCTGTCATCTGTTATCTGTCATCTGTCATCTGTCATCTGTCATCTGTCATCTGTCATCTGTCATCTGTCATCTGTCATCTGTCATCTGTCATCTGTCATCTGTCATCTGTCATCTGTCATCTGTCATCTGTCATCTGTCATCTGTCATCTGTCATCTGTCATCTGTCATCTGTCATCTGTCATCTGTCATCTGTCATCTGTCATCTGTCATCTGTCATCTGTCATCTGTCATCTGTCATCTGTCATCTGCCATCTGTCATCTGTCGTATGCCACCTGTCATCTGTCATTTGTCATTTGTAATCTGTCATCTGCCATCTGTCATCTGTCATGTGTCACCTGTGATGTGTCACCTGTCATCTATCACCTTTCATTTGTCATCTGTCATCTGTTCACTGTCATCTGTCAGGTGTCATCTTTCATCTGTCAACTGACATGTATCACCTGTGATGTGTCATCTGTCATCTGTTATCTGTCATCTGCCATCTGTCATCTGTTATCTGTCATCTGTCATCAGTCATCTGTCATCTGTCATCTGTCATCTGTCATCTGTCATCTGTCATCTGTCATCTGTCATCTGTCATGTGTCATCTTTCATCTGTCATCTGTCATGTGTCACCTGTGATGTGTAATTTCACATCTGTCAACTGTCATTTGTTATCTGTCATCTGTCATCCGTCATCTGTCATCTGTCATCTGTCATCTGTCATCTGTCATCTGTCATCTGTCATCTGTCATCTGTCATCTGTCATCTGTCATGTGTCATCTGTCATGTGTCATCTGTCATCTGTCATCTGTCATCTGTCATCTGTCATCTGTCATCTGTCATCTGTCATCTGTCATCTGTCATCTGTCATCTGTCATCTGTCATCTGTCATCTGTCATCTGTCATCTGTCATCTGTCATCTGTCATCTGTCATCTGTCATCTGTCATCTGTCATCTGTCATCTGTCATCTGTCATCTGTCATCTGTCATCTGTCATCTGTCATCTGTCATCTGTCATCTGTCATCTGTCATGTGTCATGTGTCATCTGTCATCTGTCATCTGTCATCTGTCATCTGTCATCTGTCATCTGTCATCTGTCATCTGTCATCTGTCATCTGTCATCTGTCATCTGTCATCTGTCATCTGTCATCTGTTATCTGTCATCTGTCATCAGTCATCTGTCAATTGACATTTGTCATCTGTCATCTGTTATCTATCATCTGTCATCTGTCATCTGTCATCTGTCATTTGTTGTCTGTCATCTGTCATCCATCACTTGTCACCTGTCATCTCTCACCTCTCCTCTTTCATCAGTCACCTGTGATCTGTCATCTGTCATCTATCATCTGTCATATGTCATCTGTCATCTGTAATCTGTCATCTGTCATCTGTCATCTGTCACCTGTCATCTGTCATTTGTCATCTGTCATCTGTCATATATCATCTGTCATCAGTCATCTGTCATCTTTCATATGTCATCTGTCATGTGTCACTTGTGATGTGTCATCTGTCGTCTGTTATCTGTCATCTGTCATCTGTCATTTGTTATCTGTCATCTGTCATCTGTCATCTGTCATCTGTCATCTGTCATTTGTCATCTGTCATCTGTTCACTGTCATCTGTCAGGTGTCATCTTTCATCTGTCAACTGTCATGTATCACCTGTGATGTGTCATCTGTCATCTGTCATCTGCTATCTGTCATCTGTCATTTGTCATTTGTTATCTGTCATCTGTTATCTGTCGTCTGTCATCTGTCATCTGTCATCTGTCATCTGTCATTTGTCATCTGTCATCTGTCATCTGTCATCTGTCATCTGTCATCTGTCATCTGTCATCTGTCATCTGTCATCTGTCATCTGTCATCTGTCATCTGTCATCTGTCATCTGTCATATGTCATCTGTCATCTGTCATCTGTCATCTGTCATCTGTCATCCGTCATCTGTCATCTGTCATCTTCATCTGTCATCTGTCATCTGTCATCTGTCATCTGTCATCCTACATCTGTCATCTGTCATCTGCCATCCTGTCATCTGTCACCTGTCATCTGTCATTTGTCATCTGTCATCTGTCATCTGTTATCTGTCATCTGTCATCTGTCATCTGTCATCTGTTATCTGTCATCTGTCATCTGTCATCTGTCATCTGTCATCTGTCATCTGTCATCTGTCATCTGTCATCTGTCATCTGTCATCTGTCATCTGTCATCTGTCATCTGTCATCTGTCATCTGTCATTTGTTGTCTGTCATCTGTCATCCATCACTTGTCACCTGTCATCTCTCACCTCTCCTCTTTCATCAGTCACCTGTGATCTGTCATCTGTCATCTATCATCTGTCATATGTCATCTGTCATCTGTAATCTGTCATCTGTCATCTGTCATCTGTCACCTGTCATCTGTCATTTGTCATCTGTCATCTGTCATCTATCATCTGTCATCAGTCATCTGTCATCTTTCATATGTCATCTGTCATGTGTCACTTGTGATGTGTCATCTGTCGTCTGTTATCTGTCATCTGTCATCTGTCATTTGTTATCTGTCATCTGTCATCTGTCATCTGTCATCTGTCATCTGTCATTTGTCATCTGTCATCTGTTCACTGTCATCTGTCAGGTGTCATCTTTCATCTGTCAACTGTCATGTATCACCTGTGATGTGTCATCTGTCATCTGTCATCTGCTATCTGTCATCTGTCATTTGTCATTTGTTATCTGTCATCTGTTATCTGTCGTCTGTCATCTGTCATCTGTCATCTGTCATCTGTCATTTGTCATCTGTCATCTGTCATCTGTCATCTGTCATCTGTCATCTGTCATCTGTCATCTGTCATCTGTCATCTGTCATCTGTCATCTGTCATCTGTCATCTGTCATCTGTCATATGTCATCTGTCATCTGTCATCTGTCATCTGTCATCTGTCATCCGTCATCTGTCATCTGTCATCTTCATCTGTCATCTGTCATCTGTCATCTGTCATCTGTCATCCTACATCTGTCATCTGTCATCTGCCATCCTGTCATCTGTCACCTGTCATCTGTCATTTGTCATCTGTCATCTGTCATCTGTCATCTGTTATCTGTCGTCTGTCATCTGTCATCTGTCATCTGTCATCTGTCATTTGTCATCTGTCATCTGTCATCTGTCATCTGTCATCTGTCATCTGTCATCTGTCATCTGTCATCTGTCATCTGTCATCTGTCATCTGTCATCTGTCATCTGTCATCTGTCATATGTCATCTGTCATCTGTCATCTGTCATCTGTCATCTGTCATCCGTCATCTGTCATCTGTCATCTTCATCTGTCATCTGTCATCTGTCATCTGTCATCTGTCATCCTACATCTGTCATCTGTCATCTGCCATCCTGTCATCTGTCACCTGTCATCTGTCATTTGTCATCTGTCATCTGTCATCTGTTATCTGTCATCTGTCATCTGTCATCTGTCATCTGTTATCTGTCATCTGTCATCTGTCATCTGTCATCTGTCATCTGTCATCTGTCATCTGTCATCTGTCATCTGTCATCTGTCATCTGTCATCTGTCATCTGTCATCTGTCATCTGTCATCTGTCATCTGTCATCTGTCATCTGTCATCTGTCATCTGTCATCTGTCATCTGTCATCTGTCATCTGTCACCTGTCATCTGTCATTTGTCATCTGTCATCTGTAATATGTCATCTGTCATCTGTCATCTGTCATCTGTCATCTGTCATCTGTCATCTGTCATCTGTCATCTGTCATCTGTCATCTGTCATCTGTCATCTGTCATCTGTCATCTGTCATCTGTCATCTGTCATCTGTCATCTGTCATCTGTCATCTGTCATCTGTCATCTGTCATCTGTCATCCGCCATCTGTCATCTGTCATATGCCACCTGTCATCTGTCATTTGTCATTTGTAATCTGTCATCTGCCATCTGTCATCTGTCATTTGTCACCTGTGATGTGTCACCTGTCATCTATCACCTGTCATTTGTCATCTGTCATCTGTTCACTGTCATCTGTCAGGTGTCATCTTTCATCTGTCAACTGTCATGTATCACCTGTGATGTGTCATCTGTCATCTGTTATCTGTCATCTGCCATCTCTCATCTGTTATCTGTCATCTGTCATCAGTCATCTGTCATCTGTCATCTGTCATCTGTCATATGCCACCTGTCATCTGTCATTTGTCATTTGACATTTGTCATCTGTCATCTGTCATCTGTCATCTGTCATCTGTCATCTGTCATCTGTCATCTGTCATCTGTCATCTGTCATCTGTCATCTGTCATCTGTCATCTGTTATCTGTCATCTGTCATCTGTCATCTGTCATCTGTCATCTGTCATCTGTCATCTGTCATCTGTCATCTGTCATCTGTCATCTGTCATCTGTCATCTGTCATCTGTCATCTGTCATCTGTCATCTGTCATCTGTCATCTGTCATCTGTCATCTGTCATCTGTCATCTGTCATCTGTCATCTGTCATCTGTCATCTGTCATCTGTCATCTGTCATCTGTCATCTGTCATCTGTCATCTGCCATCTGTCATCTGTCGTATGCCACCTGTCATCTGTCATTTGTCATTTGTAATCTGTCATCTGCCATCTGTCATCTGTCATGTGTCACCTGTGATGTGTCACCTGTCATCTATCACCTTTCATTTGTCATCTGTCATCTGTTCACTGTCATCTGTCAGGTGTCATCTTTCATCTGTCAACTGACATGTATCACCTGTGATGTGTCATCTGTCATCTGTTATCTGTCATCTGCCATCTGTCATCTGTTATCTGTCATCTGTCATCAGTCATCTGTCATCTGTCATCTGTCATCTGTCATCTGTCATCTGTCATCTGTCATCTGTCATCTGTCATCTGTTATCTGTCATCTGTCATCTGTAATATGTCATCTGTCATCTGTCATCTGTCATCTGTCATCTGTCATCTGTCATCTGTCATCTGTCATCTGTCATCTGTCATCTGTCATCTGTCATCTGTCATCTGTCATCTGTCATCTGTCACCTGTCATCTGTCATTTGTCATCTGTCATCTGTCATCTGTTATCTGTCATCTGTCATCTGTCATCTGTCATCTGTCATCTGTTATCTGTCATCTGTCATCTGTAATATGTCATCTGTCATCTGTCATCTGTCATCTGTCATCTGTCATCTGTCATCTGTCATCTGTCATCTGTCATCTGTCATCTGTCATCTGACATCTGTCATCTGTCATCTGTCATCTGTCATCTGTCATCTGTCATCTGTCATCTGTCATCTGTCATCTGTCATCTGTCATCTGTCATCTGTCATCTGTCATCTGTCATCTGTCATCTGTCATCTGTCATCTGTCATCTGTCATCTGTCATCTGTCATCTGTCATCTGTCATCTGTCACCTGTCATCTGTCATCTGTCATCTGTCATCTGTCATCTGTCATCTGCCATCTGTCATCTGTCGTATGCCACCTGTCATCTGTCATTTGTCATTTGTAATCTGTCATCTGCCATCTGTCATCTGTCATGTGTCACCTGTGATGTGTCACCTGTCATCTATCACCTTTCATTTGTCATCTGTCATCTGTTCACTGTCATCTGTCAGGTGTCATCTTTCATCTGTCAACTGACATGTATCACCTGTGATGTGTCATCTGTCATCTGTTATCTGTCATCTGCCATCTGTCATCTATCATCTGTCATCAGTCATCTGTCATCTTTCATATGTCATCTGTCATGTGTCACTTGTGATGTGTCATCTGTCGTCTGTTATCTGTCATCTGTCATCTGTCATTTGTTATCTGTCATTTGTCATCTGTCATCTGTCATCTATCATCTGTCATCAGTCATCTGTCATCTTTCATATGTCATCTGTCATGTGTCACTTGTGATGTGTCATCTGTCGTCTGTTATCTGTCATCTGTCATCTGTCATTTGTTATCTGTCATCTGTCATCTGTCATCTGTCATCTGTCATCTGTCATTTGTCATCTGTCATCTGTTCACTGTCATCTGTCAGGTGTCATCTTTCATCTGTCAACTGTCATGTATCACCTGTGATGTGTCATCTGTCATCTGTCATCTGCTATCTGTCATCTGTCATTTGTCATTTGTTATCTGTCATCTGTTATCTGTCGTCTGTCATCTGTCATCTGTCATCTGTCATCTGTCATTTGTCATCTGTCATCTGTCATCTGTCATCTGTCATCTGTCATCTGTCATCTGTCATCTGTCATCTGTCATCTGTCATCTGTCATCTGTCATCTGTCATCTGTCATATGTCATCTGTCATCTGTCATCTGTCATCTGTCATCTGTCATCCGTCATCTGTCATCTGTCATCTTCATCTGTCATCTGTCATCTGTCATCTGTCATCTGTCATCCTACATCTGTCATCTGTCATCTGCCATCCTGTCATCTGTCACCTGTCATCTGTCATTTGTCATCTGTCATCTGTCATCTGTCATCTGTTATCTGTCGTCTGTCATCTGTCATCTGTCATCTGTCATCTGTCATTTGTCATCTGTCATCTGTCATCTGTCATCTGTCATCTGTCATCTGTCATCTGTCATCTGTCATCTGTCATCTGTCATCTGTCATCTGTCATCTGTCATCTGTCATCTGTCATATGTCATCTGTCATCTGTCATCTGTCATCTGTCATCTGTCATCCGTCATCTGTCATCTGTCATCTTCATCTGTCATCTGTCATCTGTCATCTGTCATCTGTCATCCTACATCTGTCATCTGTCATCTGCCATCCTGTCATCTGTCACCTGTCATCTGTCATTTGTCATCTGTCATCTGTCATCTGTTATCTGTCATCTGTCATCTGTCATCTGTCATCTGTTATCTGTCATCTGTCATCTGTCATCTGTCATCTGTCATCTGTCATCTGTCATCTGTCATCTGTCATCTGTCATCTGTCATCTGTCATCTGTCATCTGTCATCTGTCATCTGTCATCTGTCATCTGTCATCTGTCATCTGTCATCTGTCATCTGTCATCTGTCATCTGTCATCTGTCATCTGTCACCTGTCATCTGTCATTTGTCATCTGTCATCTGTAATATGTCATCTGTCATCTGTCATCTGTCATCTGTCATCTGTCATCTGTCATCTGTCATCTGTCATCTGTCATCTGTCATCTGTCATCTGTCATCTGTCATCTGTCATCTGTCATCTGTCATCTGTCATCTGTCATCTGTCATCTGTCATCTGTCATCTGTCATCTGTCATCTGTCATCCGCCATCTGTCATCTGTCATATGCCACCTGTCATCTGTCATTTGTCATTTGTAATCTGTCATCTGCCATCTGTCATCTGTCATTTGTCACCTGTGATGTGTCACCTGTCATCTATCACCTGTCATTTGTCATCTGTCATCTGTTCACTGTCATCTGTCAGGTGTCATCTTTCATCTGTCAACTGTCATGTATCACCTGTGATGTGTCATCTGTCATCTGTTATCTGTCATCTGCCATCTCTCATCTGTTATCTGTCATCTGTCATCAGTCATCTGTCATCTGTCATCTGTCATCTGTCATATGCCACCTGTCATCTGTCATTTGTCATTTGACATTTGTCATCTGTCATCTGTCATCTGTCATCTGTCATCTGTCATCTGTCATCTGTCATCTGTCATCTGTCATCTGTCATCTGTCATCTGTCATCTGTCATCTGTTATCTGTCATCTGTCATCTGTCATCTGTCATCTGTCATCTGTCATCTGTCATCTGTCATCTGTCATCTGTCATCTGTCATCTGTCATCTGTCATCTGTCATCTGTCATCTGTCATCTGTCATCTGTCATCTGTCATCTGTCATCTGTCATCTGTCATCTGTCATCTGTCATCTGTCATCTGTCATCTGTCATCTGTCATCTGTCATCTGTCATCTGTCATCTGTCATCTGTCATCTGTCATCTGCCATCTGTCATCTGTCGTATGCCACCTGTCATCTGTCATTTGTCATTTGTAATCTGTCATCTGCCATCTGTCATCTGTCATGTGTCACCTGTGATGTGTCACCTGTCATCTATCACCTTTCATTTGTCATCTGTCATCTGTTCACTGTCATCTGTCAGGTGTCATCTTTCATCTGTCAACTGACATGTATCACCTGTGATGTGTCATCTGTCATCTGTTATCTGTCATCTGCCATCTGTCATCTGTTATCTGTCATCTGTCATCAGTCATCTGTCATCTGTCATCTGTCATCTGTCATCTGTCATCTGTCATCTGTCATCTGTCATCTGTCATCTGTTATCTGTCATCTGTCATCTGTAATATGTCATCTGTCATCTGTCATCTGTCATCTGTCATCTGTCATCTGTCATCTGTCATCTGTCATCTGTCATCTGTCATCTGTCATCTGTCATCTGTCATCTGTCATCTGTCATCTGTCACCTGTCATCTGTCATTTGTCATCTGTCATCTGTCATCTGTTATCTGTCATCTGTCATCTGTCATCTGTCATCTGTCATCTGTTATCTGTCATCTGTCATCTGTAATATGTCATCTGTCATCTGTCATCTGTCATCTGTCATCTGTCATCTGTCATCTGTCATCTGTCATCTGTCATCTGTCATCTGTCATCTGTCATCTGACATCTGTCATCTGTCATCTGTCATCTGTCATCTGTCATCTGTCATCTGTCATCTGTCATCTGTCATCTGTCATCTGTCATCTGTCATCTGTCATCTGTCATCTGTCATCTGTCATCTGTCATCTGTCATCTGTCATCTGTCATCTGTCATCTGTCATCTGTCATCTGTCATCTGTCACCTGTCATCTGTCATCTGTCATCTGTCATCTGTCATCTGTCATCTGCCATCTGTCATCTGTCGTATGCCACCTGTCATCTGTCATTTGTCATTTGTAATCTGTCATCTGCCATCTGTCATCTGTCATGTGTCACCTGTGATGTGTCACCTGTCATCTATCACCTTTCATTTGTCATCTGTCATCTGTTCACTGTCATCTGTCAGGTGTCATCTTTCATCTGTCAACTGACATGTATCACCTGTGATGTGTCATCTGTCATCTGTTATCTGTCATCTGCCATCTGTCATCTGTTATCTGTCATCTGTCATCAGTCATCTGTCATCTGTCATCTGTCATCTGTCATCTGTCATCTGTCATCTGTCATCTGTCATCTGTCATCTGTCATCTGTCATCTGTCATCTGTCATCCGTCATTTGTCATCTGTCATCTGTTCACTGTCATCTGTCAGGTGTCATCTTTCATCTGTCAACTGTCATGTATCACCTGTGATGTGTCATCTGTCATCTGTTATCTGTCATCTGCCATCTGTCATCTGTTATCTGTCATCTGTCATCAGTCATCTGTCATCTGTCATCTGTCATCTGTCACCTCTCATCTTTCATCAGTCACCTGTGATCTGTCATCTATCATCTGTCATCTGTTATATGCCACCTGTCATCTGTCATTTGTCATCCGTCATCTGCCATCTGTCATCTGTCAGCTGTCATCTTTCATCTGTCAGCTGTCATCTTTCATCTGTCAACTGTCATGTGTCATCTGTTATCTGTTATCTATCATCTGCCATCTGTCATCTGTTATCTGCCATCTGTCATCTGTCATCAGTCATCTGTCATCTGTCATCTGTCATATGTCATATGCCACCTGTTCTCTGTCATTTGTCATCTGTCATCTGCCATCTGTCATCTGTCATGTGTCACCTGTGATGTGTCATCTGTCATCTATCACCTGTCATTTGTCATCTGTTCACTGTCATCTGTCAGCTATCATCTGTCATCTGCCATCTGTCATCTGTCATCTGTCATCTGTCATCTATCATCTGTCATCTGTTCTCTGTCATCTGTCATATGCCGCCTGTCATCTGTCATTTGTCATTTGTCATCTGTCATCTGCCATCTGTCATCTGTCATGTGTCACCTGTGATGTGTCATCTGTCATCTATCACCTGTCATTTGCCATCTGTCATCTGTTCACTGTCATCTGTTAGCTGTCATCTTTCATCTGTCAACTGTCATGTATCACCTGTGATGTGTCATCTGCCATCTGTAATCTGTCATCCATCACTTGTCACCTGTCATCTCTCACCTCTCCTCTTTCATCAGTCACCTGCGATCTGTCATATGTCATCTATCATCTGTCATATGTCATCTGTCATCTCCACCTGTCATCTGTCATTTGTCATTTGTCATCTGTCATCTGCCATCTGTCATCTGTCATGTGTCACCTGTGATGTGTCATCTGTCATCTATCACCTGTCATTTGTCATCTGTCATCTGCTCACTGTCATCTGTCAGCTGTCATCTTTCATCTGTCAACTGCCATGTGTCATCTGTCATCCGTTATCTGTCATCTGCCATCTGTTATCTGTCATCTGTCATCAGTCATCTGTCATCTGTCATCTGTCATCTGTCATCTGTCATCTGTCATCTGTCATCTGTCATCTGTCATCTGTCATCTGTCATCTGTCATCTGTCATCTGTCATCTGTCATCTGTCATCTGTCATCTGTCATCTGTCATCTGTCATCTGTCATCTGTCATCTGTCATCTGTCATCTGTCATCTGTCATCTGTCATCTGTCATCTGTCATCTGTCATCTGTCATCTGTCATCTGTCATCTGTCATCTGTCATTTGTCATCTGTTATCTGTCATCTGTCATCTGTCATCTGTCATCTGTCATCTGTCATCTGTCATCTGTCATCTGTCATCTGTCATGTGTCATCTTTCATCTGTCATCTGTCATGTGTCACCTGTGATGTGTAATTTCACATCTGTCAACTGTCATTTGTTATCTGTCATCTGTCATCCGTCATCTGTCATCTGTCATCTGTCATCTGTCATCTGTCATCTGTCATCTGTCATCTGTCATCTGTCATCTGTCATCTGTCATCTGTCATCTGTCATCTGTCATCTGTCATCTGTCATCTGTCATCTGTCATCTGTCATCTGTCATCTGTCATTTGTCATCTGTTATCTGTCATCTGTCATCTGTCATCTGTCATCTGTCATCCGTCATCTGTCATCTGTCATCTGTCATCTTTCATCTGTCATCTGTCATGTGTCACCTGTGATGTGTAATTTCACATCTGTCAACTGTCATTTGTTATCTGTCATTTGTTATCTGTCATCTGTCATCCGTCGTCTGTCATCTGTCATCTGTCATCTGTCATCTGTCATCTGTCATCTGTCATCTGTCATCTGTCATCTGTCATCTGTCATCTGTCATCTGTCATCTGTCATCTGTCATCTGTCATCTGTCATCTGTCATCTGTCATCTGTCATCTGTCATCTGTCATCTGTCATCTGTCATCTGTCATCTGTCATCTGTCATCTGTCATCTGCCATCTGTCATCTGTCATATGCCACCTGTCATCTGTCATTTGTCATTTGTAATCTGTCATCTGCCATCTGTCATCTGTCATTTGTCACCTGTGATGTGTCACCTGTCATTTATCACCTGTCATTTGTCATCTGTCATCTGTTCACTGTCATCTGTCAGGTGTCATCTTTCATCTGTCAACTGTCATGTATCACCTGTGATGTGTCATCTGTCATCTGTTATCTGTCATCTGCCATCTCTCATCTGTTATCTGTCATCTGTCATCAGTCATCTGTCATCTGTCATCTGTCATCTGTCATATGCCACCTGTCATCTGTCATTTGTCATTTGACATTTGTCATCTGCCATCTGTCATCTGTCATGTGTCACCTGTGATGTGTCATATGTCATCTATCACCTGTCATTTGTCATCGGTTCACTGTCATCTGTCAGCTGTCATCTGTCATCTGTCATCTGTCATCTGTCATCTGTCATCTGTCATCTGTCATCTGTCATCTGTCATCTGTCATCTGTCATCTGTCATCTGTCATCTGTCATCTGTCATCTGTCATCTGTCATCTACCATCCTGTCATCTGTCACCTGTCATCTGTCATTTGTCATCTGTCATCTGTCATCTGTTATCTGTCATCTGTCATCTGTCATCTGTCATCTGTCATCTGTTATCTGTCATCTGTCATCTGTAATATGTCATCTGTCATCTGTCATCTGTCATCTGTCATCTGTCATCTGTCATCTGTCATCTGTCATCTGACATCTGTCATCTGTCATCTGTCATCTGTCATCTGTCATCTGTCATCTGTCATCTGTCATCTGTCATCTGTCATCTGTCATCTGTCATCTGTCATCTGTCATCTGTCATCTGTCATCTGTCATCTGTCATCTGTCATCTGTCATCTGTCATCTGTCATCTGTCATCTGTCATCTGTCATCTGTCATCTGTCATCTGTCATCTGTCATCTGTCATCTGTCATCTGTCATCTGCCATCTGTCATCTGTCGTATGCCACCTGTCATCTGTCATTTGTCATTTGTAATCTGTCATCTGCCATCTGTCATCTGTCATGTGTCACCTGTGATGTGTCACCTGTCATCTATCACCTGTCATTTGTCATCTGTCATCTGTTCACTGTCATCTGTCAGGTGTCATCTTTCATCTGTCAACTGACATGTATCACCTGTGATGTGTCATCTGTCATCTGTTATCTGTCATCTGCCATCTGTCATCTGTCATCTGTCATCAGTCATCTGTCATCTGTCATCTGTCATCTGTCATCTGTCATCTGTCATCTGTCATCTGTCATCTGTCATCTGTCATCTGTCATCTGTCATCTGTCATCTGTCATCTGTCATCTGTCATCCGTCATTTGTCATCTGTCATCTGTTCACTGTCATCTGTCAGGTGTCATCTTTCATCTGTCAACTGTCATGTATCACCTGTGATGTGTGATCTGTCATCTGTTATCTGTCATCTGCCATCTGTCATCTGTTATCTGTCATCTGTCATCAGTCATCTGTCATCTGTCATCTGTCATCTGTCACCTCTCATCTTTCATCAGTCACCTGTGATCTGTCATCTATCATCTGTCATCTGTTATATGCCACCTGTCATCTGTCATTTGTCATCCGTCATCTGCCATCTGTCATCTGTCAGCTGTCATCTTTCATCTGTCAGCTGTCATCTTTCATCTGTCAACTGTCATGTGTCATCTGTCATCTACCATCCTGTCATCTGTCACCTGTCATCTGTCATTTGTCATCTGTCATCTGTCATCTGTTATCTGTCATCTGTCATCTGTCATCTGTTATCTGTCATCTGTCATCAGTCATCTGTCATCTGTCATCTGTCATCTGTCATCTGTCATCTGTCATCTGTCATCTGTCATCTGTCATCTGTCATCTGTCATCTGTCATCTGTCATCTGTCATCTGTCATCCGTCATCTGTCATCTGTCATCTTCATCTGTCATCTGTCATCTGTCATCTGTCATCTGTCATCCTACATCTGTCATCTGTCATCTGCCATCCTGTCATCTGTCACCTGTCATCTGTCATTTGTCATCTGTCATCTGTCATCTGTTATCTGTCATCTGTCATCTGTCATCTGTCATCTGTTATATGTCATCTGTCATCTGTCATCTGTCATCTGTCATCTGTCATCTGTCATCTGTCATCTGTCATCTGTCATCTGTCATCTGTCATCTGTCATCTGTCATCTGTCACCTGTCATCTGTCATTTGTCATCTGTCATCTGTAATATGTCATCTGTCATCTGTCATCTGTCATCTGTCATCTGTCATCTGTCATCTGTCATCTGTCATCTGTCATCTGTCATCTGTCATCTGCCATCTGTCATCTGTCATATGCCACCTGTCATCTGTCATTTGTCATTTGTAATCTGTCATCTGCCATCTGTCATCTGTCATTTGTCACCTGTGATGTGTCACCTGTCATCTATCACCTGTCATTTGTCATCTGTCATCTGTTCACTGTCATCTGTCAGGTGTCATCTTTCATCTGTCAACTGTCATGTATCACCTGTGATGTGTCATCTGTCATCTGTTATCTGTCATCTGTCATCTGTCATCTGTCATCTGTCATCTGTCATCTGTCATCTGTCATCTGTCATCTGTCATCTGTCATCTGTCATCTGTCATCTGTCATCTGTCATCTGTCATCTGTCATCTGTCATCTGTCATCTGTCATCTGTCATCTGTCATCTGTCATCTGTCATCTGTCATCTGTCATCTGTCATCTGTCATCTGTCATCTGTCATCTGTCATCTGTCACCTGTCATCTGTCATTTGTCATCTGTCATCTGTCATCTGTCATCTGTCATCTGTCATCTGTCATCTGTCATCAGTCATCTGTCATCTGTCATCTGTCATCTGTCATCTGTCATCTGCCATCTGTCATCTGTCATATGCCACCTGTCATCTGTCATTTGTCATTTGTAATCTGTCATCTGCCATCTGTCATCTGTCATTTGTCACCTGTGATGTGTCACCTGTCATCTATCACCTGTCATTTGTCATCTGTCATCTGTTCACTGTCATCTGTCAGGTGTCATCTTTCATCTGTCAACTGTCATGTATCACCTGTGATGTGTCATCTGTCATCTGTTATCTGTCATCTGCCATCTCTCATCTGTTATCTGTCATCTGTCATCAGTCATCTGTCATCTGTCATCTGTCATCTGTCATATGCCACCTGTCATCTGTCATTTGTCATTTGACATTTGTCATCTGCCATCTGTCATCTGTCATGTGTCACCTGTGATGTGTCATATGTCATCTATCACCTGTCATTTGTCATCGGTTCACTGTCATCTGTCAGCTGTCATCTGTCATCTGTCATCTGTCATCTGTCATCTGTCATCTGTCATCTGTCATCTGTCATCTGTCATCTGTCATCTGTCATCTGTCATCTACCATCCTGTCATCTGTCACCTGTCATCTGTCATTTGTCATCTGTCATCTGTCATCTGTTATCTGTCATCTGTCATCTGTCATCTGTCATCTGTCATCTGTTATCTGTCATCTGTCATCTGTAATATGTCATCTGTCATCTGTCATCTGTCATCTGTCATCTGTCATCTGTCATCTGTCATCTGTCATCTGTCATCTGTCATCTGTCATCTGTCATCTGACATCTGTCATCTGTCATCTGTCATCTGTCATCTGTCATCTGTCATCTGTCATCTGTCATCTGTCATCTGTCATCTGTCATCTGTCATCTGTCATCTGTCATCTGTCATCTGTCATCTGTCATCTGTCATCTGTCATCTGTCATCTGTCATCTGTCATCTGTCATCTGTCATCTGTCATCTGTCATCTGTCATCTGTCATCTGTCATCTGTCATCTGTCATCTGTCATCTGTCATCTGCCATCTGTCATCTGTCGTATGCCACCTGTCATCTGTCATTTGTCATTTGTAATCTGTCATCTGCCATCTGTCATCTGTCATGTGTCACCTGTGATGTGTCACCTGTCATCTATCACCTTTCATTTGTCATCTGTCATCTGTTCACTGTCATCTGTCAGGTGTCATCTTTCATCTGTCAACTGACATGTATCACCTGTGATGTGTCATCTGTCATCTGTTATCTGTCATCTGCCATCTGTCATCTGTTATCTGTCATCTGTCATCAGTCATCTGTCATCTGTCATCTGTCATCTGTCATCTGTCATCTGTCATCTGTCATCTGTCATCTGTCATCTGTCATCTGTCATCTGTCATCTGTCATCCGTCATTTGTCATCTGTCATCTGTTCACTGTCATCTGTCAGGTGTCATCTTTCATCTGTCAACTGTCATGTATCACCTGTGATGTGTCATCTGTCATCTGTTATCTGTCATCTGCCATCTGTCATCTGTTATCTGTCATCTGTCATCAGTCATCTGTCATCTGTCATCTGTCATCTGTCACCTCTCATCTTTCATCAGTCACCTGTGATCTGTCATCTATCATCTGTCATCTGTTATATGCCACCTGTCATCTGTCATTTGTCATCCGTCATCTGCCATCTGTCATCTGTCAGCTGTCATCTTTCATCTGTCAGCTGTCATCTTTCATCTGTCAACTGTCATGTGTCATCTGTTATCTGTTATCTATCATCTGCCATCTGTCATCTGTTATCTGCCATCTGTCATCTGTCATCAGTCATCTGTCATCTGTCATCTGTCATATGTCATATGCCACCTGTTCTCTGTCATTTGTCATCTGTCATCTGCCATCTGTCATCTGTCATGTGTCACCTGTGATGTGTCATCTGTCATCTATCACCTGTCATTTGTCATCTGTTCACTGTCATCTGTCAGCTATCATCTGTCATCTGCCATCTGTCATCTGTCATCTGTCATCTGTCATCTATCATCTGTCATCTGTTCTCTGTCATCTGTCATATGCCGCCTGTCATCTGTCATTTGTCATTTGTCATCTGTCATCTGCCATCTGTCATCTGTCATGTGTCACCTGTGATGTGTCATCTGTCATCTATCACCTGTCATTTGCCATCTGTCATCTGTTCACTGTCATCTGTTAGCTGTCATCTTTCATCTGTCAACTGTCATGTATCACCTGTGATGTGTCATCTGCCATCTGTAATCTGTCATCCATCACTTGTCACCTGTCATCTCTCACCTCTCCTCTTTCATCAGTCACCTGTGATCTGTCATATGTCATCTATCATCTGTCATATGTCATCTGTCATCTCCACCTGTCATCTGTCATTTGTCATTTGTCATCTGTCATCTGCCATCTGTCATCTGTCATGTGTCACCTGTGATGTGTCATCTGTCATCTATCACCTGTCATTTGTCATCTGTCATCTGCTCACTGTCATCTGTCAGCTGTCATCTTTCATCTGTCAACTGCCATGTGTCATCTGTCATCCGTTATCTGTCATCTGCCATCTGTTATCTGTCATCTGTCATCAGTCATCTGTCATCTGTCATCTGTCATCTGTCATCTGTCATCTGTCATCTGTCATCTGTCATCTGTCATCTGTCATCTGTCATCTGTCATCTGTCATCTGTCATCTGTCATCTGTCATCTGTCATCTGTCATCTGTCATCTGTCATCTGTCATCTGTCATCTGTCATCTGTCATCTGTCATCTGTCATCTGTCATCTGTCATTTGTCATCTGTTATCTGTCATTTGTCATCTGTCATCTGTCATCTGTCATCTGTCATCTGTCATCTGTCATCTGTCATCTGTCATCTGTCATCTGTCATCTTTCATCTGTCATCTGTCATGTGTCACCTGTGATGTGTAATTTCACATCTGTCAACTGTCATTTGTTATCTGTCATCTGTCATCCGTCATCTGTCATCTGTCATCTGTCATCTGTCATCTGTCATCTGTCATCTGTCATCTGTCATCTGTCATCTGTCATCTGTCATCTGTCATCTGTCATCTGTCATCTGTCATCTGTCATCTGTCATCTGTCATCTGTCATCTGTCATCTGTCATCCGTCATTTGTCATCTGTCATCTGTTCACTGTCATCTGTCAGGTGTCATCTTTCATCTGTCAACTGTCATGTATCACCTGTGATGTGTCATCTGTCATCTGTTATCTGTCATCTGCCATCTGTCATCTGTTATCTGTCATCTGTCATCAGTCATCTGTCATCTGTCATCTGTCATCTGTCACCTCTCATCTTTCATCAGTCACCTGTGATCTGTCATCTATCATCTGTCATCTGTTATATGCCACCTGTCATCTGTCATTTGTCATCCGTCATCTGCCATCTGTCATCTGTCAGCTGTCATCTTTCATCTGTCAGCTGTCATCTTTCATCTGTCAACTGTCATGTGTCATCTGTTATCTGTTATCTATCATCTGCCATCTGTCATCTGTTATCTGCCATCTGTCATCTGTCATCAGTCATCTGTCATCTGTCATCTGTCATATGTCATATGCCACCTGTTCTCTGTCATTTGTCATCTGTCATCTGCCATCTGTCATCTGTCATGTGTCACCTGTGATGTGTCATCTGTCATCTATCACCTGTCATTTGTCATCTGTTCACTGTCATCTGTCAGCTATCATCTGTCATCTGCCATCTGTCATCTGTCATCTGTCATCTGTCATCTATCATCTGTCATCTGTTCTCTGTCATCTGTCATATGCCGCCTGTCATCTGTCATTTGTCATTTGTCATCTGTCATCTGCCATCTGTCATCTGTCATGTGTCACCTGTGATGTGTCATCTGTCATCTATCACCTGTCATTTGCCATCTGTCATCTGTTCACTGTCATCTGTTAGCTGTCATCTTTCATCTGTCAACTGTCATGTATCACCTGTGATGTGTCATCTGCCATCTGTAATCTGTCATCCATCACTTGTCACCTGTCATCTCTCACCTCTCCTCTTTCATCAGTCACCTGTGATCTGTCATATGTCATCTATCATCTGTCATATGTCATCTGTCATCTCCACCTGTCATCTGTCATTTGTCATTTGTCATCTGTCATCTGCCATCTGTCATCTGTCATGTGTCACCTGTGATGTGTCATCTGTCATCTATCACCTGTCATTTGTCATCTGTCATCTGCTCACTGTCATCTGTCAGCTGTCATCTTTCATCTGTCAACTGCCATGTGTCATCTGTCATCCGTTATCTGTCATCTGCCATCTGTTATCTGTCATCTGTCATCAGTCATCTGTCATCTGTCATCTGTCATCTGTCATCTGTCATCTGTCATCTGTCATCTGTCATCTGTCATCTGTCATCTGTCATCTGTCATCTGTCATCTGTCATCTGTCATCTGTCATCTGTCATCTGTCATCTGTCATCTGTCATCTGTCATCTGTCATCTGTCATCTGTCATCTGTCATCTGTCATCTGTCATCTGTCATTTGTCATCTGTTATCTGTCATTTGTCATCTGTCATCTGTCATCTGTCATCTGTCATCTGTCATCTGTCATCTGTCATCTGTCATCTGTCATCTGTCATCTTTCATCTGTCATCTGTCATGTGTCACCTGTGATGTGTAATTTCACATCTGTCAACTGTCATTTGTTATCTGTCATCTGTCATCCGTCATCTGTCATCTGTCATCTGTCATCTGTCATCTGTCATCTGTCATCTGTCATCTGTCATCTGTCATCTGTCATCTGTCATCTGTCATCTGTCATCTGTCATCTGTCATCTGTCATCTGTCATCTGTCATCTGTCATTTGTCATCTGTTATCTGTCATCTGTCATCTGTCATCTGTCATCTGTCATCCGTCATCTGTCATCTGTCATCTGTCATCTTTCATCTGTCATCTGTCATGTGTCACCTGTGATGTGTAATTTCACATCTGTCAACTGTCATTTGTTATCTGTCATTTGTTATCTGTCATCTGTCATCCGTCATCTGTCATCTGTCATCTGTCATCTGTCATCTGTCATCTGTCATCTGTCATCTGTCATCTGTCATCTGTCATCTGTCATCTGTCATCTGTCATCTGTCATCTGTCATCTGTCATCTGTCATCTGTCATCTGTCATCTGTCATCTGTCATCTGTCATCTGTCATCTGTCATCTGTCATCTGTCATCTGTCATCTGTCATCTGCCATCTGTCATCTGTCATATGCCACCTGTCATCTGTCATTTGTCATTTGTAATCTGTCATCTGCCATCTGTCATCTGTCATTTGTCACCTGTGATGTGTCACCTGTCATCTATCACCTGTCATTTGTCATCTGTCATCTGTTCACTGTCATCTGTCAGGTGTCATCTTTCATCTGTCAACTGTCATGTATCACCTGTGATGTGTCATCTGTCATCTGTTATCTGTCATCTGCCATCTCTCATCTGTTATCTGTCATCTGTCATCAGTCATCTGTCATCTGTCATCTGTCATCTGTCATATGCCACCTGTCATCTGTCATTTGTCATTTGACATTTGTCATCTGCCATCTGTCATCTGTCATGTGTCACCTGTGATGTGTCATATGTCATCTATCACCTGTCATTTGTCATCGGTTCACTGTCATCTGTCAGCTGTCATCTGTCATCTGTCATCTGTCATCTGTCATCTGTCATCTGTCATCTGTCATCTGTCATCTGTCATCTGTCATCTGTCATCTGTCATCTGTCATCTGTCATCTGTCATCTGTCATCTACCATCCTGTCATCTGTCACCTGTCATCTGTCATCTGTCATCTGTCATCTGTCATCTGTTATCTGTCATCTGTCATCTGTCATCTGTCATCTGTCATCTGTTATCTGTCATCTGTCATCTGTAATATGTTATCTGTCATCTGTCATCTGTCATCTGTCATCTGTCATCTGTCATCTGTCATCTGTCATCTGTCATCTGACATGTGTCATCTGTCATCTGTCATCTGTCATCTGTCATCTGTCATCTGTCATCTGTCATCTGTCATCTGTCATCTGTCATCTGTCATCTGTCATCTGTCATCTGTCATCTGTCATCTGTCATCTGTCATCTGTCATCTGTCATCTGTCATCTGTCATCTGTCATCTGTCATCTGTCATCTGCCATCTGTCATCTGTCGTATGCCACCTGTCATCTGTCATTTGTCATTTGTAATCTGTCATCTGCCATCTGTCATCTGTCATGTGTCACCTGTGATGTGTCACCTGTCATCTATCACCTGTCATTTGTCATCTGTCATCTGTTCACTGTCATCTGTCAGGTGTCATCTTTCATCTGTCAACTGACATGTATCACCTGTGATGTGTCATCTGTCATCTGTTATCTGTCATCTGCCATCTGTCATCTGTTATCTGTCATCTGTCATCAGTCATCTGTCATCTGTCATCTGTCATCTGTCATCTGTCATCTGTCATCTGTCATCTGTCATCTGTCATCTGTCATCTGTCATCTGTCATCTGTCATCTGTCATCTGTCATCTGTCATCTGTCATCCGTCATTTGTCATCTGTCATCTGTTCACTGTCATCTGTCAGGTGTCATCTTTCATCTGTCAACTGTCATGTATCACCTGTGATGTGTGATCTGTCATCTGTTATCTGTCATCTGCCATCTGTCATCTGTTATCTGTCATCTGTCATCAGTCATCTGTCATCTGTCATCTGTCATCTGTCACCTCTCATCTTTCATCAGTCACCTGTGATCTGTCATCTATCATCTGTCATCTGTTATATGCCACCTGTCATCTGTCATTTGTCATCCGTCATCTGCCATCTGTCATCTGTCAGCTGTCATCTTTCATCATTCAGCTGTCATCTTTCATCTGTCAACTGTCATGTGTCATCTGTTATCTGTTATCTATCATCTGCCATCTGTCATCTGTTATCTGCCATCTGTCATCTGTCATCAGTCATCTGTCATCTGTCATCTGTCATATGTCATATGCCACCTGTTCTCTGTCATTTGTCATCTGTCATCTGCCATCTGTCATCTGTCATGTGTCACCTGTGATGTGTCATCTGTCATCTATCACCTGTCATTTGTCATCTGTTCACTGTCATCTGTCAGCTATCATCTGTCATCTGCCATCTGTCATCTGTCATCTGTCATCTGTCATCTATCATCTGTCATCTGTTCTCTGTCATCTGTCATATGCCGCCTGTCATCTGTCATTTGTCATTTGTCATCTGTCATCTGCCATCTGTCATCTGTCATGTGTCACCTGTGATGTGTCATCTGTCATCTATCACCTGTCATTTGCCATCTGTCATCTGTTCACTGTCATCTGTTAGCTGTCATCTTTCATCTGTCAACTGTCATGTATCACCTGTGATGTGTCATCTGCCATCTGTAATCTGTCATCCATCACTTGTCACCTGTCATCTCTCACCTCTCCTCTTTCATCAGTCACCTGTGATCTGTCATATGTCATCTATCATCTGTCATATGTCATCTGTCATCTCCACCTGTCATCTGTCATTTGTCATTTGTCATCTGTCATCTGCCATCTGTCATCTGTCATGTGTCACCTGTGATGTGTCATCTGTCATCTATCACCTGTCATTTGTCATCTGTCATCTGCTCACTGTCATCTGTCAGCTGTCATCTTTCATCTGTCAACTGCCATGTGTCATCTGTCATCCGTTATCTGTCATCTGCCATCTGTTATCTGTCATCTGTCATCAGTCATCTGTCATCTGTCATCTGTCATCTGTCATCTGTCATCTGTCATCTGTCATCTGTCATCTGTCATCTGTCATCTGTCATCTGTCATCTGTCATCTGTCATCTGTCATCTGTCATCTGTAATCTGTCATCTGTCATCTGTCATCTGTCATTTGTCATCTGTTATCTGTCATCTGTCATCTGTCATCTGTCATCTGTCATCTGTCATCTGTCATCTGTCATCTGTCATCTTTCATCTGTTATGTGTCACCTGTGATGTGTAATTTCACATCTGTCAACTGTCATTTGTTATCTGTCATCTGTCATCCGTCATCCGTCATCTGTCATCTGTCATCTGTCATCTGTCATCTGTCATCTGTCATCTGTCATCTGTCATCTGTCATCTGTCATCTGTCATCTGTCATCTGTCATCTGTCATCTGTCATCTGTCATCTGTCATTTGTCATCTGTTATCTGTCATCTGTCATCTGTCATCTGTCATCTGTCATCCGTCATCTGTCATCTGTCATCTGTCATCTTTCATCTGTCATCTGTCATGTGTCACCTGTGATGTGTAATTTCACATCTGTCAACTGTCATTTGTTATCTGTCATTTGTTATCTGTCATCTGTCATCCGTCATCTGTCATCTTTCATCTGTCATCTGTCATCTGTCATCTGTCATCTGTCATCTGTCATCTGTCATCTGTCATCTGTCATCTGTCATCTGTCATCTGTCATCTGTCATGTGTCATCTGTCATCTGTCATGTGTCATCTGTCATCTGTCATCTGTCATCTGTCATCTGTCAAAGTCATCTGCTATCTGTCATCTGTCATTTGTCATTTGTTATCTGTCATCTGTTATCTGTCGTCTGTCATCTGTCATCTGTCATCTGTCATCTGTCATCTGTCATCTGTCATCTGTCATCTGTCATATGTCATCTGTCATCTGTCATCTGTCATCTGTCATCCGTCATCTGTCATCTGTCATCTTCATCTGTCATCTGTCATCTGTCATCTGTCATCTGTCATCTGTCATATGTCATCTGTCATCTGTCATCTGTCATCTGTCATCCGTCATCTGTCATCTGTCATCTTCATCTGTCATCTGTCATCTGTCATCTGTCATCTGTCATCCTACATCTGTCATCTGTCATCTGCCATCCTGTCATCTGTCACCTGTCACCTGTCATTTGTCATCTGTCATCTGTCATCTGTTATCTGTCATCTGTCATCTGTCATCTGTCATCTGTTATCTGTCATCTGTCATCTGTCATCTGTCATCTGTCATCTGTCATCTGTCATCTGTCATCTGTCATCTGTCATCTGTCATCTGTCATCTGTCATCTGTCATCTGTCACCTGTCATCTGTCATCTGTCATCTGTCATCTGTCATATGTCATCTGTCATCTGTCATCTGTCATCTGTCATCTGTCATCTGTCATCTGTCATCTGTCATCTGTCATCTGTCATATGTCATCTGTCATCTGTCATCTGTCATCTGTCATCCGTCATCTGTCATCTGTCATCTTCATCTGTCATCTGTCATCTGTCATCTGTCATCCTACATCTGTCATCTGTCATCTGCCATCCTGTCATCTGTCACCTGTCACCTGTCATTTGTCATCTGTCATCTGTCATCTGTTATCTGTCATCTGTCATCTGTCATCTGTCATCTGTCATCTGTTATCTGTCATCTGTCATCTGTCATCTGTCATCTGTCATCTGTCATCTGTCATCTGTCATCTGTCATCTGTCATCTGTCATCTGTCATCTGTCATCTGTCATCTGTCATGTGTCATCTGTCATATGTCATGTGTCATCTGTCATCTGTCATCTGTCATCTGTCATCTGTCATCTGTCAAAGTCATCTGCTATCTGTCATCTGTCATTTGTCATTTGTTATCTGTCATCTGTTATCTGTCGTCTGTCATCTGTCATCTGTCATCTGTCATCTGTCATCTGTCATCTGTCATCTGCCATCTGTCATCTGTCATATGCCACCTGTCATCTGTCATTTGTCATTTGTAATCTGTCATCTGCCATCTGTCATATGTCATTTGTCACCTGTGATGTGTCACCTGTCATCTATCACCTGTCATTTGTCATCTGTCATCTGTTCACTGTCATCTGTCAGGTGTCATCTTTCATCTGTCAACTGTCATGTATCACCTGTGATGTGTCATCTGTCATCTGTTATCTGTCATCTGCCATCTGTCATCTGTTATCTGTCATCTGTCATCAGTCATCTGTCATCTGTCATCTGTCATATGCCACCTGTCATCTGTCATTTGTCATTTGACATTTGTCATCTGCCATCTGTCATCTGTCATGTGTCACCTGTAATGTGTCATATGTCATCTATCACCTGTCATTTGTCATCTGTTCACTGTCATCTGTCAGCTGTCATCTGTCTTCTGTCATCTGTCATCTGTCATCTTTCATCTGTCATCTGTCATCTGTCATCTGTCATCTTTCATCTGTCATCTGTCATCTGTCATCTGTCATCTGTCATCTACCATCATGTCATCTGTCACCTGTCATCTGTCATTTGTCATCTGTCATCTGTCATCTGTTATCTGTCATCTGTCATCTGTCATCTGTCATCTGTTATCTGTCATCTGTCATCTGTCATCTGTAATATGTCATCTGTCATCTGTCATCTGTCATCTGTCATCTGTCATCTGTCATCTGTCATCTGTCATCTGTCATCTGTCATCTGTCATCTGTCATCTGACATCTGTCATCTGTCATCTGTCATCTGTCATCTGTCATCTGTCATCTGTCATCTGTCATCTGTCATCTGTCATCTGTCATCTGTCATCTGTCATCTGTCATCTGTCATCTGTCATCTGTCATCTGGCATCTGTCATCTGTCATATGCCACCTGTCATTTGTCATTTGTCATTTGTAATCTGTCATCTGCCATCTGTCATCTGTCATGTGTCACCTGTGATGTGTCACCTGTCATCTATCACCTGTGATTTGTCATCTGTCATCTGTTCACTGTCATCTGTCAGGTGTCATCTTTCATCTGTCAACTGACATGTATCACCTGTGATGTGTCATCTGTCATCTGTTATCTGTCATCTTCCATCTGTCATCTGTTATCTGTCATCTGTCATCTGTCATCTGTCATCTGTCATCCGTCATTTGTCATCTGTCATCTGTTCACTGTCATCTGTCAGGTGTCATCTTTCATCTGTCAACTGTCATGTATCACCTGTGATGTGTCATCTGTCATCTGTTATCTGTCATCTGCCATCTGTCATCTGTTATCTGTCATCTGTCATCAGTCATCTGTCATCTGCCATCTGTCATCTGTTATCTGTCATCTGTCATCAGTCATCTGTCATCTGTCATCTGTCATCTGTCATCTGTTATATGCCACCTGTCATCTGTCATTTGTCATTTGTCATCCGTCATCTGCCATCTGTCATCTGTCAGCTGTCATCTTTCATCTGTCAGCTGTCATCTTTCATCTGTCATCTTCATCTGTCATCTGTCATCTGTCATCTGTCATCCTACATCTGTCATCTGTCATCTGCCATCCTGTCATCTGTCACCTGTCATCTGTCATCTGTCATCTGTCATATGTCATATGCCACCTGTTCTCTGTCATTTGTCATCTGTCATCTGCCATCTGTCATCTGTCATGTGTCACCTGTGATGTGTCATCTGTCATCTATCACCTGTCATTTGTCATCTGTTCACTGTCATCTGTCAGCTATCATCTGTCATCTGCCATCTGTCATCTGTCATCTGTTCTCTGTCATCTGTCATATGCCGCCTGTCATCTGTCATTTGTCATTTGTCATCTGCCATCTGTCATCTGTCAGCTGTCATCTTTCATCTGTCAGCTGTCATCTATCATCTGTCATCTGTTCTCTGTCATCTGTCATATGCCGCCTGTCATCTGTCATTTGTCATTTGTCATCTGTCATCTGCCATCTGTCATGTATCATGTGTCACCTGTGATGTGTCATCTGTCATCTATCACCTGTCATTTGCCATCTGTCATCTGTTCACTGTCATCTGTTATCTGTCATCTGTCATCAGTCATCTGTCATCTGTCATCTGCCATCTATCATATGCAACCTGTCATCTGTCATTTGTCATTTGACATCTGTCATCTGCCATCTGTCATCTGTCATCCATCACTTGTCACCTGTCATCTCTCACCTCTCCTCTTTCATCAGTCACCTGTGATCTGTCATATGTCATCTATCATCTGTCATATGTCATCTGTCATCTCCACCTGTCATCTGTCATTTGTCATTTGTCATCTGGCATCTGCCATCTGTCATCTGTCATGTGTCACCTGTGATGTGTCATCTGTCATCTATCACCTGTCATTTGTCATCTGTCATCTGCTCACTGTCATCTGTCAGCTGTCATCTTTCATCTGTCAACTGCCATGTGTCACTTGTGATGTGTCATCTGTCATCCGTTATCTGTCATCTGCCATCTGTTATCTGTCATCTGTCATCAGTCATCTGTCATCTGTCATCTGTCATCTGTCATCTGTCATCTGTCAGCTGTCATCTGTCATCTGTCATCTGTCATCTGTCATCTGTCATCTGTCATCTGTCATCTGTCATCTGTCATCTGTCATCTGTCATCTGTCATCTGTCATCTGTCATCTGTCATCTGTCATCTGTCATCTGTCATCTGTCATCTGTCATCTGTCATCTGTCATCTGTCATCTGTCATCTGTCATCTGTCATCTGTCATCTGTCATCTGTCATCTGTCATCTGTCATCTGTCATCTGTCATCTGTCATCTGTCATCTGTCATTTGTCATCTGTTATCTGTCATCTGTCATCTGTCATCTGTCATCTGTCATCTGTCATCTGTCATCTGTCATCTGTCATCTGTCATCTTTCATCTGTCATCTGTCATGTGTCACCCTTGATGTGTAATTTCACATCTGTCAACTGTCATTTGTTATCTGTCATCTGTCATCCGTCATCTGTCATCTGTCATCTGTCATCTGTCATATGCCACCTGTCATCTGTCATTTGTCATTTGTAATCTGTCATTTGCCATCTGTCATATGTCATTTGTCACCTGTGATGTGTCACCTGTCATCTATCACCTGTCATTTGTCATCTGTCATCTGTTCACTGTCATCTGTCAGGTGTCATCTTTCATCTGTCAACTGTCATGTATCACCTGTGATGTGTCATCTGTCATCTGTTATCTGTCATCTGCCATCTGTCATCTGTCATCTGTCATCTGTCATCTGTCATCTGTCATCTGTCATCTGTCATCTGTCATATGTCATCTGTCATCTGTCATCTGTCATCTGTCATCCGTCATCTGTCATCTGTCATCTTCATCTGTCATCTGTCATCTGTCATCTGTCATCTGTCATCTGTCATCTGTCATATGTCATATGTCATCTGTCATCTGTCATCTGTCATCTGTCATCTGTCATCTGTCATCTGTCATCTGTCATCTTCATCTGTCATCTGTCATCTGTCATCTGTCATCCTACATCTGTCATCTGTCATCTGCCATCCTGTCATCTGTCACCTGTCATTTGTCATCTGTCATCTGTCATCTGTTATCTGTCATCTGTCATCTGTCATCTGTCATCTGTTATCTGTCATCTGTCATCTGTCATCTGTCATCTGTCATCTGTCATCTGTCATCTGTCATCTGTCATCTGTCAACTGTCATCTGTCATCTGTCATCTGTCACCTGTCATCTGTCATCTGTCATCTGTCATCTGTCATCTGTCATCTGTCATCTGTCATCTGTCATCTGTCAACTGTCATGTATCACCTGTGATGTGTCATCTGTCATCTGTTATCTGTCATCTGCCATCTGTCATCTGTTATCTATCATCTGTCATCAGTCATCTGTCATCTGTCATTTGTCATTTGTCATCTGTTATCTGTCATCTGTCATCAGTCATCTGTCATCTGTCATTTGTCATTTGTCATCTGCCATCTGTCATCTGTCATGTGTCACCTGTAATATGTCATATGTCATCTATCACCTGTCATTTGTCATCTGTTCACTGTCATCTGTCAGCTGTCATCTGTCATCTGTCATCTGTCATCTGTCATCTTTCATCTGTCATCTGTCATCTGTCATCTGTCATCTTTCATCTGTCATCTGTCACCTGTCATCTGTCATCTGTCATCTGTCATCTGTCATCTGTCATCTGTCATCTGTCATCTGTCATCTGTCAACTGTCATCTGTCATCTGTCATCTGTCATCTGTCATCTGTCATCTGTCATCTGTCATCTGTCAACTGTCATCTGTCATCTGTCACCTGTCATCTGTCATCTGTCATCTGTCATCTGTTCACTGTCATCTGTCAGGTGTCATCTTTTATCTGTCAACTGTCATGTATCACCTGTGATGTGTCATCTGTCATCTGTTATCTGTCATCTGCCATCTGTCATCTGTCATCTGTCATCTGTCATCTGTCATCTGTCATCTGTCATCTGTCATCTGTCATCTGTCATCTGTCAACTGTCATCTGTCATCTGTCATCTGTCACCTGTCATCTGTCATCTGTCATCTGTCATCTGTTCACTGTCATCTGTCAGGTGTCATCTTTTATCTGTCAACTGTCATGTATCACCTGTGATGTGTCATCTGTCATCTGTTATCTGTCATCTGCCATCTGTCATCTGTTATCTGTCATCTGTCATCAGTCATCTGTCATCTGTCATTTGTCATTTGTCATCTGCCATCTGTCATCTGTCATGTGTCACCTGTAATATGTCATATGTCATCTATCACCTGTCATTTGTCATCTGTTCACTGTCATCTGTCAGCTGTCATCTGTCATCTGTCATCTGTCATCTGTCATCTTTCATCTGTCATCTGTCATCTGTCATCTGTCATCTTTCATCTGTCATCTGTCATCTGTCATCTGTCATCTGTCATCTGTCATCTACCATCATGTCATCTGTCACCTGTCATCTGTCATTTGTCATCTGTCATCTGTCATCTGTTATCTGTCATCTGTCATCTGTCATCTGACATCTGTTATCTGTCATCTGTCATCTGTCATCTGTAATATGTCATCTGTCATCTGTCATCTGTCATCTGTCATCTGTCATCTGTCATCTGTCATCTGTCATCTGTCATCTGACATCTGTCATCTGTCATCTGTCATCTGTCATCTGTCATCTGTCATCTGTCATCTGTCATCTGTCATCTGTCATCTGTCATCTGTCATCTGTCATCTGTCATCTGTCATCTGTCATCTGTCATCTGTCATCTGTCATCTGTCATCTGTCATCTGTCATCTGCCATCTGTCATCTGTCATATGCCACCTGTCATCTGTCATTTGTCATTTGTAATCTGTCATCTGCCATCTGTCATCTGTCATATGTCACCTGTGATGTGTCACCTGTCATCTATCACCTGTGATTTGTCATCTGTCATCTGTTCACTGTCATCTGTCAGGTGTCATCTTTCATCTGTCAACTGACATGTATCACCTGTGATGTGTCATCTGTCATCTGTTATCTGTCATCTGCCATCTGTCATCTGTTATCTGTTATCTGTCATCAGTCATCTGTCATCTGTCATCTGTCATCTGTCATCTGTCATCTGTCATCTGTCATCTGTCATCTGTCATCTGTCATCTGTCATCTGTCATCTGTCATCCGTCATTTGTCATCTGTCATCTGTTCACTGTCATCTGTCAGGTGTCATCTTTCATCTGTCAACTGTCATGTATCACCTGTGATGTGTCATCTGTCATCTGTTATCTGTCATCTGCCATCTGTCATCTGTTATCTGTCATCTGTCATCAGTCATCTGTCATCTGTCATCTGTCATCTGTCATCTGTCACCTCTCATCTTTCATCAGTCACCTGTGATCTGTCATCTATCATCTGTCATCTGTTATATGCCACCTGTCATCTGTCATTTGTCATTTGTCATCCGTCATCTGCCATCTGTCATCTGTCAGCTGTCATCTTTCATCTGTCAGCTGTCATCTTTCATCTGTCAACTGTCATGTGTCATCTGTCATCTGTTATCTGTCATCTGCCATCTGTCATCTGTTATCTGCCATCTGTCATCTGTCATCAGTCATCTGTCATCTGTCATCTGTCATATGTCATATGCCACCTGTTCTCTGTCATTTGTCATCTGTCATCTGCCATCTGTCATCTGTCATGTGTCACCTGTGATGTGTCATCTGTCATCTGTCATCTGTCATCTGTCATCTGTCATCTGTCATCTGTCATCTGTCATCTGTCATCTGTCATCTGCCATCTGTCATCTGTCATATGCCACCTGTCATCTGTCATTTGTCATTTGTAATCTGTCATCTGCCATCTGTCATCTGTCATGTGTCACCTGTGATGTGTCACCTGTCATCTATCACCTGTGATTTGTCATCTGTCATCTGTTCACTGTCATCTGTCAGGTGTCATCTTTCATCTGTCAAATGACATGTATCACCTGTGATGTGTCATCTGTCATCTGTCACCTGTCATTTGTCATCTGTCATCTGTCATCTGTTATCTTTCATCTGTCATCTGTCATCTGTCATCTGTCATCTGTTATCTGTCATCTGTCATCTGTCATCTGTCATCTGTCATCTGTCATCTGTCATCTGTCATCTGTCATCTGTCATCTGTCATCTGTCATCTGTCATCTGTCATCTGTCATCTGTCATCTGTCATCTGTCATGTGTCATCTGTCATCTGTCATCTGTCATCTGTCATCTGTCATCTGTCAAAGTCATCTGCTATCTGTCATCTGTCATTTGTCATTTGTTATCTGTCATCTGTTATCTGTCGTCTGTCATCTGTCATCTGTCATCTGTCATCTGTCATCTGTCATCTGCCATCTGTCATCTGTCATATGCCACCTGTCATCTGTCATTTGTCATTTGTAATCTGTCATCTGCCATCTGTCATATGTCATTTGTCACCTGTGATGTGTCACCTGTCATCTATCACCTGTCATTTGTCATCTGTCATCTGTTCACTGTCATCTGTCAGGTGCCATCTTTTATCTGTCAACTGTCATGTATCACCTGTGATGTGTCATCTGTCATCTGTTATCTGTCATCTGCCATCTGTCATCTGTTATCTGTCATCTGTCATCAGTCATCTGTCATCTGTCATCTGTCATCTGTCATATGCCACCTGTCATCTGTCATTTGTCATTTGTCATCTGCCATCTGTCATCTGTCATGTGTCACCTGTAATATGTCATATGTCATCTATCACCTGTCATTTGTCATCTGTTCACTGTCATCTGTCAGCTGTCATCTGTCATCTGTCATCTGTCATCTGTCATCTTTCATCTGTCATCTGTCATCTGTCATCTGTCATCTTTCATCTGTCATCTGTCATCTGTCATCTGTCATCTGTCATCTGTCATCTACCATCATGTCATCTGTCACCTGTCATCTGTCATTTGTCATCTGTCATCTGTCATCTGTTATCTGTCATCTGTCATCTGTCATCTGACATCTGTTATCTGTCATCTGTCATCTGTCATCTGTAATATGTCATCTGTCATCTGTCATCTGTCATCTGTCATCTGTCATCTGTCATCTGTCATCTGTCATCTGTCATCTGTCATCTGACATCTGTCATCTGTCATCTGTCATCTGTCATCTGTCATCTGTCATCTGTCATCTGTCATCTGTCATCTGTCATCTGTCATCTGTCATCTGTCATCTGTCATCTGTCATCTGTCATCTGTCATCTGTCATCTGTCATCTGTCATCTGTCATCTGTCATCTGCCATCTGTCATCTGTCATATGCCACCTGTCATCTGTCATTTGTCATTTGTAATCTGTCATCTGCCATCTGTCATCTGTCATGTGTCACCTGTGATGTGTCACCTGTCATCTATCACCTGTGATTTGTCATCTGTCATCTGTTCACTGTCATCTGTCAGGTGTCATCTTTCATCTGTCAACTGACATGTATCACCTGTGATGTGTCATCTGTCATCTGTTATCTGTCATCTGCCATCTGTCATCTGTTATCTGTCATCTGTCATCAGTCATCTGTCATCTGTCATCTGTCATCTGTCATCTGTCATCTGTCATCTGTCATCTGTCATCTGTCATCTGTCATCTGTCATCTGTCATCCGTCATTTGTCATCTGTCATCTGTTCACTGTCATCTGTCATCTGTCATCTGTCATCTGTCATCTGTCATCTGTCATCTGTCATCTGTCATCTGTCATCTGTCATCTGTCATCTGTAATGTGTCATCTGTCATCTGTCAACTGTCATCTGTCATCTGTCATCTTTCATCTGTCATCTGTCATCTGTCATCTGTCATCTGTCATCTGTCATCTGTCATCTGTCATCTGACATCTGTCATCTGTCATCTGTCACCTGTCATCTGTCATCTGTCATCTGTCACCTGTCATTTGTCATCTGTCATCAGTCACCTGTGATCTGTCATCTATCATCTGTCATCTGTTATATGCCACCTGTCATCTGTCATTTGTCATTTGTCATCCGTCATCTGCCATCTGTCATCTGTCAGCTGTCATCTTTCATCTGTCAGCTGTCATCTTTCATCTGTCAACTGTCATGTGTCATCTGTCATCTGTTATCTGTCATCTGCCATCTGTCATCTGTTATCTGCCATCTGTCATCTGTCATCAGTCATCTGTCATCTGTCATCTGTCATATGTCATATGCCACCTGTTCTCTGTCATTTGTCATCTGTCATCTGCCATCTGTCATCTGTCATGTGTCACCTGTGATGTGTCATCTGTCATCTATCACCTGTCATTTGTCATCTGTTCACTGTCATCTGTCAGCTATCATCTGTCATCTGCCATCTGTCATCTGTCATCTGTTCTCTGTCATCTGTCATATGCCGCCTGTCATCTGTCATTTGTCATTTGTCATCTGCCATCTGTCATCTGTCAGCTGTCATATTTCATCTGTCAGCTGTCATCTATCATCTGTCATCTGTTCTCTGTCATCTGTCATATGCCGCCTGTCATCTGTCATTTGTCATTTGTCATCTGTCATCTGTCATCTGTCAGCTGTCAGCTGTCATCTGTCATCTGTCATCTGTCATCTGTCATCTGTCATCTGTCATCTGTCATCTGTCATCTGTCATCTGTCATCTGTCATCTGTAATGTGTCATCTGTCATCTGTCAACTGTCATCTGTCATCTGTCATCTTTCATCTGTCATCTGTCATCTGTCATCTGTCATCTGTCATCTGTCATCTGTCATCTGTCATCTGACATCTGTCATCTGTCATCTGTCACCTGTCATCTGTCATCTGTCATCTGTCACCTGTCATTTGTCATCTGTCATCTGTCATATGTCATCTGTCATCTGTCATCTGTCATCTGTCATCTGTCATCTGTCATCTGTCATCTGTCATCTGTCATCTGTCATCCTTCATCTGTCATCTGTCATCTGTCATCTGTCATCTGTCATCTGTCATCTGTCATCTGTCATCTGTCATCTGTCATTTGTCATCTGTTATCTGTCATCTGTCATCTGTCATCTGTCATCTGTCATCTGTCATCTGTCATCTGTCATCTGTCATCTGTCATCTGTCATCTGTCATCTTTCATCTGTCATCTGTCATGTGTCACCTGTGATGTGTCATTTCACATCTGTCAACTGTCATTTGTTATCTGTCATCTGTCATCCGTCATCTGTCATCTGTCATCTGTCATCTGTCATCTGTCATCTGTCATCTGTCATCTGTCATCTGTCATCTGTCATCTGTCATCTGTCATCTGTCATCTGTCATCTGTTATCTGTCATCTGCCGTCTGTCATCTGTCATCTGTCATCTGTCATCTGTCATCTGTCATCTGTCATCTGTCATCTGTCATCTGTCATCTGTCATCTGTCATCTGTCATCTGTCATCTGTCATTTGTCATCTGTTATCTGTCATCTGTCATCTGTCATCTGTCATCTGTCATCTGTCATCTGTCATCTGTCATCTGTCATCTGTCATCTGTCATCTGTCATCTTTCATCTGTCATCTGTCATGTGTCACCCTTGATGTGTAATTTCACATCTGTCAACTGTCATTTGTTATCTGTCATCTGTCATCCGTCATCTGTCATCTGTCATCTGTCATCTGTCATCTGTCATCTGTCACCTGTCATCTGTCATCTGTCATCTGTCATCTGTCATCTGTCATCTGTCATCTGACATCTGTCATCTGTCATCTGTCATCCGTCATCTGTAATGTGTCATCTGTCATCTGTCATCTGTCAACTGTCATTTGTTATCTGTCATCTGTAATCTTTCATCCGTCATCTGTCATCTGTCATCTGTCATCTGTCATCTGTCATCTGTCATCTGTAATGTGACATCTGTCATCTGTCATCTGTCATCTGTCATCTGTCACCTGTCATCTGTCATCTGTCATCTGTCAATTGTCATCTGTCATCTGTCATCTGTCATCTGTGATCTGTCATCTGTCATCTGTCATCTGTCATCTGTCATCTGTCATCTGTCATCTGTCATCTGTCATCTGTCATCTGTCATCTGTCATCTGTCATCTGTCATCTGTCATCTGTCATCTGTCATCTGTCATCTGTCATCTGTCATCTGTCATCTGTCATCTGTCATCTGTCATCTGTCATCTGTCATCGGTCATCTGTCATCTGTCATCTGTCATCTGTCATCTGTCATCTGTAATCTGTCATTTGTTATCTGTCGTCTGTCATCTGTCATCTGTCATCTGTCATCTGTCATCTTTCATCTGTCATCTGTCATCTGTCATCTGTCATCTGTCATCTGTCAGCTGTCATCTGTCATCTGTCATCTGTCATCTGTCATCTGTCATCTGTCATCTGTCATCTGTCATCTGTCATCTGTCATCTGTCATCTGTCATCTGTCATCTGTCATCTGTTATCTGTCATCTGTCATCTGTCATCTGTCATCTGTCATCTGTCATCTGTCATCTGTCATCTGTCATCTGTCATCTGTCATCTGTCATCTGTCATCTGTCATCTGTCATCTGTCATCTGTCATCTGTCATCTGTCATCTGTCATCTGTCATCTGTCATCTGTCATCTGTCATCTGTCATCTGACATCTGTCATCTGTCATCTGTCATCCGTCATCTGTCATCTGTCATCTGTCATCTGTCATCTGTCATCTGTCATCTGTCATCGGTCATCTGTCATCTGTCATGTGACATCTGTCATCTGTCATCTGTCATCTGTCATCTGTCATCTGTCATCTGACATCTGACATCTGTCAACTGTCATCTGTCACTTGTCATCTGTCATCTGTCATCTATCATCTGTCATCTGTCATGTGTCACCTGTGATGTGTCATTTCACATCTGTCAACTGTCATTTGTTATCTGTCATCTGTCATCCGTCATCTGTCATCTGTCATCTTTCATCTGTCATCTTTCATCTGTCATCTGTCATGTGACATCTGTCATCTGTCATCTGTCATCTGTCATCTGTCATCTGTCACCTGTCATCTGTCACCTGTCATCTGTCATCTGTCATTTGTCATCTGTTATCTGTCATCTGTCATCTGTCATCTGTCATCTGTCATCTGTCATCTTTCATCTGTCATCTGTCATGTGTCACCTGTGATGTGTCATTTCACATCTGTCAACTGTCATTTGTTATCTGTCATCTGTCATCCGTCATCTGTCATCTGTCATCTGTCATCTGTCATCTGTCATCTGTCATCTGTCATCTGTCATCTGACACCTGTCATGTGACATCTGTCATCTGTCATCTGTCATCTGACATCTGTCATCTGTCACCTGTCATCTGTCATCTGTCATCTGTCATCTGTCATCTGTCATCTGTCATCTGTCATCTGTCATCTGTCATCTGTCATCTGTCATCTGTCATCTGTCATCTGTCATCTGTCATCTGTCATCTGTCATCTGTCATCTGTCATCTGTCATCTGTCATCTGTCATCTGTCATCTGTCATCTGTCATTTGTCATCTGTCATCTGTCATCTGTCATCTGTCATCTGTCATCTATCATCTGTCATCTGTCATCTGTCATCTGTCATCTGTCATCTGTCATCTGTCATCTGTCATCTGTCATCTGTCATCTGTCATCTGTCATCTGTCATCTGTCATCTGTCATCTGTCATCTGTCATCTGTCATCTGTCATCTGTCATCTGTCATCTGTCATCTGTCATCTGTCAGCTGTCAGCTGTCATCTGTCATCTGTCATCTGTCATCTGTAATCTGTCATGTGTCAACTCTCATCTGTCATCTGTCATTTGTCGTCTGTCATCTGTCATTTGTCATCTGTCATCTGTCATCTGTCATCTGTCATCTGTCATCTGTCATCTGTAATCTGTCATCTGTCATCTGTCGTCTGTCATCTGTCGTCTGTCATCTGTCATCTGTCATCTGTCATCTGTCATCTGTCATCTGTCATCTGTCATCTGTCAGCCGTCAGCTGTCATTTGTCATCTGTCATCTGTCATCTGTCATCTGTCATGTGTCACCTGTGATGTATCATTTCTCATCTGTCATATGTCATTTGTTATCTGTTATCTGTCATCTGTCATCCGTCATCTGTCATATGTCATCTGTCATCTGTCATCTGTCATCTGTCATCTGTCATCTGTCATCTGTCATCTGTCATCTGTCATCTGTCATCTGTCATCTGTCTTCTGTCATCTGTCATCTGTCATCTATCATCTGTCATCTGTCATCTGTCATCTGTCATCTGTCATCTGTCATCTGTCATCTGTCATGTGTCACCTGTGATGTATCATTTCTCATCTGTCATATGTCATTTGTTATCTGTTATCTGTCATCTGTCATCCGTCATCTGTCATATGTCATCTGTCATCTGTCATCTGTCATCTGTCATCTGTCATCTGTCATCTGTCATCTGTCATCTGTCATCTGTCATCTGTCATCTGTCATCTGTCATCTGTCATCTGTCATCTGTCATCTGTCATCTGTCTTCTGTCATCTGTCATCTGTCATCTATCATCTGTCATCTGTCATCTGTCATCTGTCATCTGTCATCTGTCATCTGTCATCTGTAATCTGTCATGTGTCAACTCTCATCTGTCATCTGTCATCTGTCATCTGTAATCTGTCATCTGTCATGTGTCATGTGTCACCTGTGATGTATCATTTCTCATCTGTCATTTGTTATCTGCTATCTGTCATCTGTCATCCGTCATCTGTCATATGTCATCTGTCATCCTTCAGCCGTCAGCTGTCATTTGTCATCTGTCATCTGTCATCTGTCATCTGTCATGTGTCACCTGTGATGTATCATTTCTCATCTGTCATATGTCATTTGTTATCTGTTATCTGTCATCTGTCATCCGTCATCTGTCATATGTCATCTGTCATCTGTCATCTGTCATCTGTCATCCGTCATCTGTCATCTGTCATCTGTCATCTGTCATCTGTCATCTGTCATCTGTCATCTGTCATCTGTCATCTGTCATCTGTCATCTGTCTTCTGTCATCTGTCATCTGTCATCTGTCATCTGTCATCTGTCATCTGTCTTCTGTCATCTGTCATCTGTCATCTATCATCTGTCATCTGTCATCTGTCATCTGTCATCTGTCATCTGTCATCTGTCATCTGTCATGTGTCACCTGTGATGTATCATTTCTCATCTGTCATCTGTCATCTGTCATCTGTCATCTGTCATCTGTCATCTGTCATCTCTCATCTGTCATCTGTCATCTGTCATCTGTCATCTGTCATCTGTCATCTGTCATCTGTCATCTGTCATCTGTCATCTGTCATCTGTCATCTGTCTTCTGTCATCTGTCATCTGTCATCTGTCATCTGTCATCTGTCATCTGTCTTCTGTCATCTGTCATCTGTCATCTATCATCTGTCATCTGTCATCTGTCATCTGTCATCTGTCTTCTGTCATCTGTCATCTGTCATCTGTCAGCCGTCAGCTGTCATTTGTCATCTGTCATCTGTCATCTGTCATCTGTCATGTGTCACCTGTGATGTATCATTTCTCATCTGTCATATGTCATTTGTTATCTGTTATCTGTCATCTGTCATCCGTCATCTGTCATATGTCATCTGTCATCTGTCATCTGTCATCTGTCATCCGTCATCTGTCATCTGTCATCTGTCATCTGTCATCTGTCATCTGTCATCTGTCATCTGTCATCTGTCATCTGTCATCTGTCTTCTGTCATCTGTCATCTGTCATCTATCATCTGTCATCTGTCATCTGTCATCTGTCATCTGTCATCTGTCATCTGTCATCTGTCATGTGTCACCTGTGATGTATCATTTCTCATCTGTCATCTGTCATCTGTCATCTGTCATCTGTCATCTGTCATCTGTCATCTCTCATCTGTCATCTGTCATCTGTCATCTGTTATCTGTCATCTGTCATCTGTCATCTGTCATCTGTCATCTGTCATCTGTCATCTGTCATCTGTCATCTGTCATCTGTCATCTGTCATCTGTCATCTGTCATCTGTCATCTGTCATCTGTCATCTGTCATCTGTCATCTGTCATCTGTCATCTGTCATCTGTCATCTGTCATCTGTCATCTGTCATCTGTCATCTGTCATCTGTCATCTGTCATCTGTCATCTGTCATCTGTCATCTGTCATCTGTCATCTGTCATCTATCATCTATCATCTGTCATCTGTCATCTGTCATCTGTCATCTGTCATCTGTCATCTGTCATCTGTCATCTGTCATCTGTCATCTGTCATCTGTCATCTGTCATCTGTCATCTGTCATCTGTCATCTGTCATCTGTCATCTGTCAGCTGTCAGCTGTCATCTGTCATCTGTCATCTGTCATCTGTCATCTGTAATCTGTCATGTGTCAACTCTCATCTGTCATCTGTCATTTGTCGTCTGTCATCTGTCATTTGTCATCTGTCATCTGTCATCTGTCATCTGTCATCTGTCATCTGTCATCTGTAATGTGTCATCTGTCATCTGTCGTCTGTCATCTGTCGTCTGTCATCTGTCATCTGTCATCTGTCATCTGTCATCTGTCATCTGTCATCTGTCATCTGTCAGCCGTCAGCTGTCATTTGTCATCTGTCATCTGTCATCTGTCATCTGTCATGTGTCACCTGTGATGTATCATTTCTCATCTGTCATATGTCATTTGTTATCTGTTATCTGTCATCTGTCATCCGTCATCTGTCATATGTCATCTGTCATCTGTCATCTGTCATCTGTCATCTGTCATCTGTCATCTGTCATCTGTCATCTGTCATCTGTCATCTGTCATCTGTCATCTGTCATCTGTCATCTGTCTTCTGTCATCTGTCATCTGTCATCTATCATCTGTCATCTGTCATCTGTCATCTGTCATCTGTCATCTGTCATCTGTCATCTGTAATCTGTCATGTGTCAACTCTCATCTGTCATCTGTTATCTGTCATCTGTCATCCGTCATCTGTCATCTGTCATCTGTCATCTGTCATCTGTCATCTGTCATCTGTCATCTGTCATCTGTCAGCTGTCATCTTTCATCTGTCATCTGTTATCTGTCATCTCTCATCTGTCATCTGTCATCTGTCATGTGTCAACTCTCATCTGTCATCTGGCATCTGTCATCTGTCATTTGTCATCTGTCATCTGTCATCTGTCATCTGTCATCTGTCATCTGTCATCTGTCATCTGTCATCTGTCATCTGTCATCTGTCATATGTCATCTGTCATCTGTCATCTGTAATCTGTCATCTGTCATGTGTCATGTGTCACCTGTGATGTATCATTTCTCATCTGTCATTTGTTATCTGTTATCTGTCATCTGTCATCCGTCATCTGTCATCTGTCATCTGTCATCTGTCATCTGTCATCTGTCATCTGTCATCTGTCATCTCTCATCTGTCATCTGTCATCTGTCATCTGTCATCTGTCATCTGTCATCTGTCATCTGTCATCTGTCATCTGTCATCTGTCATCTGTCATCTGTCATCTGTCATCTGTCATCTGTCATCTGTCATCTGTCATCTGTCATCTGTCATCTGTCATCTGTCATCTGTCATCTGTCATCTGTCATCTGTCATCTGTCATCTGTCATCTGTCATCTGTCATCTGTCATTTGTCATCTGTCATCTGTCATCTGTCATCTATCATCTGTCATCTGTCATCTGTCATCTGTCATCTGTCATCTGTCATCTGTAATATGTCATGTGTCAACTCTCATCTGACATCTGTCATCTGTCATCTGTCATCTGCCATCTGTCATCTGTCATCTGTCATCTGTCATCTGTCATCTGTCATCTGTCATCTGTCATCTGTCATCTGTCATCTGTCATCTGTCATCTGTCATCTGTCATCTATCATCTGTCATCTGTCATCTGTCATCTGTCATGTGTCAACTCTCATCTGTCATCTGTCGTCTGTCATCTGTCATTTGTCATCTGTCATCTGTAATCATCTGACATCTGTCACCTGTCATCTGTCATCTGTCATCTATCACCTGTCATTTGTCATCTGTTTACTGTCATCTGTCATCTGTCATCTGTCATCTGTCATCTGTCATCTGTCATCTGTCATCTGTCATCTGTCATCTGTCATCTGTCATCTGTCATCTGTCATCTGTCATCTGTCATCTGTCATCTGTCATCTGTCATCTGTCATCTGTCATCTGTCATCTGTCATCTGTCATCTGTCATCTGTCATCTGTCATCTGTCATCTGTCATCTGTCATCTGTCAGCTGTCAGCTGTCATCTGTCATCTGTCATCTGTCATCTGTAATCTGTCATGTGTCAACTCTCATCTGTCATCTGTCATTTGTCGTCTGTCATCTGTCATTTGTCATCTGTCATCTGTCATCTATCATCTGTCATCTGTCATCTGTCATCTGTAATCTGTCATCTGTCATCTGTCGTCTGTCATCTGTCGTCTGTCATCTGTCATCTGTCATCTGTCATCTGTCATCTGTCATCTGTCATCTGTCATCTGTCATCTGTCATCTGTCATCTGTCATCTGTCAGCTGTCAGCTGTCATTTGTCATCTGTCATCTGTCATCTGTCATCTGTCATGTGTCACCTGTGATGTATCATTTCTCATCTGTCATATGTCATTTGTTATCTGTTTTCTGTCATCTGTCATCCGTCATCTGTCATCTGTCATCTGTCATCTGTCATCTGTCATCTGTCATCTGTCATCTGTCATCTGTCATCTGTCATCTGTCATCTGTCATCTGTCATCTGTCATCTGTCTTCTGTCATCTGTCATCTGTCATCTATCATCTGTCATCTGTCATCTGTCATCTGTCATCTGTCATCTGTAATCTGTCATGTGTCAACTCTCATCTGTCATCTGTTATCTGTCATCTGTCATCCGTCATCTGTCATCTGTCATCTGTCATCTGTCATCTGTCATCTGTCATCTGTCATCTGTCATCTGTCAGCTGTCATCTTTCATCTGTCATCTGTTATCTGTCATCTCTCATCTGTCATCTGTCATCTGTCATGTGTCAACTCTCATCTGTCATCTGGCATCTGTCATCTGTCATTTGTCATCTGTCATCTGTCATCTGTCATCTGTCATCTGTCATCTGTCATCTGTCATCTGTCATCTGTCATCTGTCATATGTCATCTGTCATCTGTCATCTGTAATCTGTCATCTGTCATGTGTCATGTGTCACCTGTGATGTATCATTTCTCATCTGTCATTTGTTATATGTTATCTGTCATCTGTCATCCGTCATCTGTCATCTGTCATCTGTCATCTGTCATCTGTCATCTGTCATCTGTCATCTGTCATCTGTCATCTGTCATCTCTCATCTGTCATCTGTCATCTGTCATCTGTCATCTGTCATCTGTCATCTGTCATCTGTCATCTGTCATCTGTCATCTGTCATCTGTCATCTGTCACCTGTTATCTGTCATCTGTCATCTGTCATCTGTCATCTGTCATCTGTCATCTGTCATCTGTCATCTGTCATCTGTCATCTGTCATCTGTCATCTGTCATCTGTCATTTGTCATCTGTCATCTGTCATCTGTCATCTATCATCTGTCATCTGTCATCTGTCATCTGTCATCTGTCATCTGTCATCTGTAATATGTCATGTGTCAACTCTCATCTGACATCTGTCATCTGTCATCTGTCATTTGCCATCTGTCATCTGTCATCTGTCATCTGTCATCTGTCATCTGTCATCTGTCATCTGTCATCTGTCATCTGTCATCTGTCATCTGTCATCTGTCATCTATCATCTGTCATCTGTCATCTGTCATCTGTCATGTGTCAACTCTCATCTGTCATCTGTCGTCTGTCATCTGTCATTTGTCATCTGTCATCTGTAATCATCTGACATCTGTCACCTGTCATCTGTCATCTGTCATCTATCACCTGTCATTTGTCATCTGTTTACTGTCATCTGTCAGCTATCATCTGTCATCTGCCATTTGTCATCTGTCATCTGTCATCTGTCATCTATCATCTATCATATGCAACCTGTCATCTGTCATTTGTCATTTGACATCTGTCATCTGCCATCTGTCATCTGTCATCCATCACTTGTCACCTGTCATTTCTCACCTCTCCTCTTTCATCAGTCACCTGTGATCTGTCATATGTCATCTATCATCTGTCAAATGTCATCTGTCATCTGTCATCTGTCATCTGTCATCTGTCATCTGTAATATGTCATGTGTCAACTCTCATCTGACATCTGTCATCTGTCATCTGTCATTTGCCATCTGTCATCTGTCATCTGTCATCTGTCATCTGTCATCTGTCGTCTGTCATCTGTCATCTGTCATCTGTCATCTATCATCTGTCATCTGTCATCTGTCATCTGTCATCTATCATCTGTCATCTGTCATCTGTCATGTGTCAACTCTCATCTGTCATCTGTCGTCTGTCATCTGTCATTTGTCATCTGTCATCTGTAATCATCTGACATCTGTCACCTGTCATCTGTCATCTGTCATCTATCACCTGTCATTTGTCATCTGTTCACTGTCATCTGTCAGCTATCATCTGTCATCTGCCATCTGTCATCTGTCATCTGTCATCTGTCATCTATCATCTATCATATGCAACCTCTCATCTGTCATCTGTCATCTGTCATCTGTCATCTGTCATCTGTCATTTGTCATCTGTCATCTGTCATCTGTCATCTATCATCTGTCATCTGTCATCTGTCATCTGTCATCTGTCATCTGTCATCTGTCATCTGTAATATGTCATGTGTCAACTCTCATCTGACATCTGTCATCTGTCATCTGTCATTTGCCATCTGTCATCTGTCATCTGTCGTCTGTCATCTGTCATCTGTCATCTGTCATCTGTCATCTGTCATCTGTCATCTGTCATCTGTCATCTATCATCTGTCATCTGTCATCTGTCATCTGTCATGTGTCAACTCTCATCTGTCATCTGCCATCTGTCATCTGTCATGTGTCACCTGTGATGTGTCATCTGTCATCTATCACCTGTCATTTGCCATCTGTCATCTGTTCACTGTCATCTGTTAGCTGTCATCTTTCATCTGTCAACTGTCATGTATCACCTGTGATGTGTCATCTGTCATCTGTCATCAGTCATCTGTCATCTGTCATCTGCCATCTATCATATGCAACCTGTCATTTGTCATTTGTCATTTGACATCTGTCATCTGCCATCTGTCATCTGTCATCCATCACTTGTCACCTGTCATCTCTCACCTCTCCTCTTTCATCAGTCACCTGTGATCTGTCATATGTCATCTATCATCTGTCATATGTCATCTGTCATCTCCACCTGTCATCTGTCGTTTGTCATTTGTCATCTGCCATCTGTCATCTGTCATCCATCACTTGTCACCTGTCATCTCTCACCTCTCCTCTTTCATCAGTCACCTGTGATCTGTCATCTGTCATCTGTCATCTGTCATCTGTTATCTGTCATCTGTCATCTGTCATCTGTCACCTGTCATCTGTCATCTGTCATCTGTCATCTGTCATCTGTCATCTGTCATCTGTCATCTGTCATCTGTCATCTGTCATCTGTCATCTGTCATCTGTCATCTGTCATCTGTCATCTGTCATCTGTCATCTGTCATCTGTCATCTGTCATCTGTCATCTGTCATCTGTCATCTGTCATCTGTCATCTGTCATCTGTCATCTGTCATCTGTCATCTGACATCTGTCATCTGTCATCTGTCATCCGTCATCTGTCATCTGTCATCTATCATCTGTCATCTGTCATCTGTCATCTGTCATCGGTCATCTGTCATCTGTCATGTGACATCCGTCATCTGTCATCTGTCATCTGTCATCTGTCATCTGTCATCTGACATCTGACATCTGTAAACTGTCATCTGTCACTTGTCATCTGTCATCTGTCATCTATCATCTGTCATCTGTCATGTGCCACCTGTGATGTGTCATTTCACATCTGTCAACTGTCATTTGTTATCTGTCATCTGTCATCCGTCATCTGTCATCTGTCATCTGTCATCTGTCATCTGTCATCTGTCACCTGTCATGTGACATCTGTCATCTGTCATCTGTCATCTGTCATCTGGCATCTGTCACCTGTCATCTGTCATCTGTCATCTGTCATTTGTCATCTGTTATCTGTCATCTGTCATCTGTCATCTGTCATCTGTCATCTGTCATCTTTCATCTGTCATCTGTCATGTGTCACCTGTGATGTGTCATTTCACATCTGTCAACTGTCATTTGTTATCTGTCATCCGTCATCTGTCATCTGTCATCTGTCATCTGTCATCTGTCATCTGTCATCTGTCATCTGTCATCTGTCATCTGACACCTGTCATGTGACATCTGTCATCTGTCATCTGACATCTGTCATCTGTCATCTGTCACCTGTCATCTGTCATCTGTCATCTGTCATCTGTCATCTGTCATCTGTCATCTGTCATCTGTCATCTGTCATCTGTCATCTGTCATGAGTCATCTTTCATCTTTCATCTGTCATCTGTCATCTGTCATCTGTCATCTGTCATCTGTCATCTGTCATCTGTCATCTGTCATCTATCATCTGTCATCTGTCATCTGTCATCTGTCATCTGTCATCTGTCATCTGTCATCTGTCATCTGTCATCTGTCATCTGTCATCTGTCATCTGTCATCTGTCATCTGTCATCTGTCATCTGTCATCTGTCATCTGTCATCTGTCATCTGTCATCTGTCATCTGTCATCTGTCATCTGTCATCTGTCATCTGTCATCTGTCATCTGTCATCTGTCAGCTGTCAGCTGTCATCTGTCATCTGTCATCTGTCATCTGTCATCTGTCATCTGTCATCTGTAATCTGTCATGTGTCAACTCTCATCTGTCATCTGTCATCTGTCATCTGTCATCTGTCATCTATCATCTGTCATCTGTCATCTGTCATCTGTCATCTGTCATCTGTCATCTGTCATCTGTCATCTGTCATCTGTCATCTGTAATCTGTCATGTGTCAACTCTCATCTGTCATCTGTTATCTGTCATCTGTCATCCGTCATCTGTCATCTATCATCTGTCATCTGTCATCTGTCATCTGTCATCTGTCATCTGTCATCTGTCATCTGTCAGCTGTCATCTTTCATCTGTCATCTGTTATCTGTCATCTCTCATCTGTCATCTGTCATCTGTCATGTGTCAACTCTCATCTGTCATCTGGCATCTGTCATCTGTCATTTGTCATCTGTCATCTGTCATCTGTCATCTGTCATCTGTCATCTGTCATCTGTCATCTGTCATCTGTCATCTGTCATATGTCATCTGTCATCTGTCATCTGTAATCTGTCTTCTGTCATCTGTCATGTGTGACCTGTGATGTATCATTTCTCATCTGTCATCTGTCATTTGTTATCTGTCATCTGTCATCCGTCATCTGTCATCTGTCATCTGTCATCTGTCATCTGTCATCTGTCATCTGTCATCTGTCATCTGTCATCTGTCATCTGTCATCTGTCATCTGTCATCTGTCATCTGTCATCTGTCATCTGTCATCTGTCATCTGTCATCTGTCATCTGTCATCTGTCATCTGTCATCTGTCATCTGTCATCTGTCATCTGTCATCTGTCATCTGTCATCTGTCATCTGTCATCTGTCATCTATCATCTGTCATCTGTCATCTGTCATCTGTCATCTGTCATCTGTCATCTGTCATCTGTCATCTGTCATCTGTCATCTGTAATATGTCATGTGTCAACTCTCATCTGTCATCTGTCATCTGTCATCCATCATTTGCCATCTGTCATCTGTCATTGGTTATCTGTTATCTGTCATCTGTCATCTGTCATCTGTCATCTGTCATTTGTCATCTGTCATCTGTCATGTGTCAACTCTCATCTGTCATCTGTCGTCTGTCATCTGTCATCTGTCATCTGTCATCTGTCATCTGTCATCTGTCATCTGTCATCTGTCATCTGTCATCTGTCATCTGTCATCTGTCATCTGTCATCTGTCACCTGTCATCTGTCATCTGTCATCTGTCATTGGTTATCTGTTATCTGTCGTGTGTCATCTGTCATTTGTCATCTGTCATCTGTAATCATCTGACATCTGTCATCTGTCATCTGTCACCTGTCATCTGTCATCTGTCATCTGTCATCTGTCATCTGTCATCTGTCATCTGTCATCTGTCATCTGTCATCTGTCATCTGTCATCTGTCTTCTGTCGTCTGTCATATGTCATCTGTCATCTGTCATCTGTAATCTGTCTTCTGTCATCTGTCATGTGTCACCTGTGATGTATCATTTCTCATCTGTCATCTGTCATTTGTTATCTGTTATCTGTCATCTGTCATCCGTCATCTGTCATCTGTCATCTGTCATCTGTCATCTGTCATCTGTCATCTGTCATCTGTCATCTGTCATCTGTCATCTGTCATCTGTCATCTGTCATCTGTCATCTGTCATCTGTCATCTGTCATCTGTCATCTGTCATCTGTCATCTGTCATCTGTCATCTGTCATCTGTCATCTGTCATCTGTCATCTGTCATCTGTCATCTGTCATCTGTCATCTGTCATCTGTCATCTGTAATCTGTCATCTGTCACCTGTCATCTGTCATCTGTCATCTGTCATCTGTCATCTGTCATCTGTCATCTATCATCTGTCATCTGTCATCTGTCATCTGTCATCTGTCATCTGTCATCTGTCATCTGTCATCTGTCATCTGTCATCTGTCATCTGTAATATGTCATGTGTCAACTCTCATCTGACATCTGTCATCTGTAATATGTCATGTGTCAACTCTCATCTGACATCTGTCATTTGCCATCTGTCATCTGTCATTGGTTATCTGTTATCTGTCATCTGTCATCTGTCATTGGTTATCTGTTATCTGTCGTGTGTCATCTGTCATTTGTCATCTGTCATCTGTAATCATCTGACATCTGTCATCTGTCACCTGTCATCTGTCATCTGTCATCTGTCATCTGTCATCTGTCATCTGTCATCTGTCATCTGTCTTCTGTCATCTGTCATCTGTCATCTGTCATCTGTCACCTGTCATCTGTCATCTGTCATCTGTCATTGGTTATCTGTTATCTGTCATCTGTCATCTGTCATCTGTCATCTGTCATCTGTCATCTGTCATCTGTCATCTGTTATCTGTCATCTGTCATCTGTCATCTGTCATCTGTCATCTGTCATCTTTCATCTGTCATCTGTCATGTGTCACCTGTGATGTGTCATTTCACATCTGTCAACTGTCATTTGTCATCTGTCATCTGTCATCTCTCACCTGTCATGTGACATCTGTCATCTGTCATCTGTCATCTGTCATCTGTCATCTGTCATCTGTCATCTGTCATCTGTCATCTGTCACCTGTCATCTGTCATCTGTCATCTGTCATTGGTTATCTGTTATCTGTCGTGTGTCATCTGTCATTTGTCATCTGTCATCTGTAATCATCTGACATCTGTCATCTGTCATCTGTCACCTGTCATCTGTCATCTGTCATCTGTCATCTGTCATCTGTCATCTGTCATCTGTCATCTGTCATCTGTCTTCTGTCATCTGTCATATGTCATCTGTCATCTGTCATCTGTAATCTGTTTTCTGTCATCTGTCATGTGTCACCTGTGATGTATCATTTCTCATCTGTCATCTGTCATTTGTTATCTGTTATCTGTCATCTGTCATCCGTCATCTGTCATCTGTCATCTGTCATCTGTCATCTGTCATCTGTCATCTGTCATCTGTCATCTGTCATCTGTCATCTGTCATCTGTCATCTGTCATCTGTCATCTGTCATCTGTCATCTGTCATCTGTCATCTGTCATCTGTCATCTGTCATCTGTCATCTGTCATCTGTCATCTGTCATCTGTCATCTGTAATCTGTCATCTGTCATCTGTCATCTGTCATCTGTCATCTGTCATCTGTCATCTGTCATCTGTCATCTGTCATCTATCATCTGTCATCTGTCATCTGTCATCTGTCATCTGTCATCTGTCATCTGTCATCTGTCATCTGTCATCTGTCATCTGTCATCTGTCATCTGTAATATGTCATGTGTCAACTCTCATCTGACATCTGTCATCTGTAATATGTCATGTGTCAACTCTCATCTGACATCTGTCATTTGCCATCTGTCATCTGTCATTGGTTATCTGTTTTCTGTCATCTGTCATCTGTCATTGGTTATCTGTTATCTGTCGTGTGTCATCTGTCATTTGTCATCTGTCATCTGTAATCATCTGACATCTGTCATCTGTCATCTGTCACCTGTCATCTGTCATCTGTCATCTGTCATCTGTCATCTGTCATCTGTCATCTGTCATCTGTCATCTGTCTTCTGTCATCTGTCACATGTCATCTGTCATCTGTCATCTGTAATCTGTCTTCTGTCATCTGTCATGTGTCACCTGTGATGTATCATTTCTCATCTGTCATCTGTCATTTGTTATCTGTTATCTGTCATCTGTCATCCGTCATCTGTCATCTGTCATCTGTCATCTGTCATCTGACATCTGTCATCTGTCATCTGTCATCTGTCATCTGTCATCTGTCATCTGTCATCTGTCATCTGTCATCTGTCATCTGTCATCTGTCATCTGTCATCTGTCATCTGTCATCTGTCATCTGTCATCTGTCATCTGTCATTTGTTATCTGTTATCTGTCATCTGTCATCCGTCATCTGTCATCTGTCATCTGTCATCTGTCATCTGTCATCTGTCATCTGTCATCTGTCATCTGTCATCTGTCATCTGTCATCTGTCATCTGTCATCTATCATCTGTCATCTGTCATCTGTAATCTGTCTTCTGTCATCTGTCATGTGTCACCTGTGATGTATCATTTCTCATCTGTCATCTGTCATTTGTTATCTGTTATCTGTCATCTGTCATCCGTCATCTGTCATCTGTCATCTGTCATCTGTCATCTGTCATCTGTCATCTGTCATCTGTCATCTGTCATCTGTCATCTGTCATCTGTCATCTGTCATCTGTCATCTGTCATCTGTCATCTGTCATCTGTCATCTGTCATTTGTTATCTGTCATCTGTCATCCGTCATCTGTCATCTGTCATCTGTCATCTGTCATCTGTCATCTGTCACCTGTCATGTGACATCTGTCATCTGTCATCTGTCATCTGACATCTGTCATCTGTCATCTGTCATCTGTCATCTGTCATCTGTCATCTGTCATCTGTCATCTGTCATCTGTCATCTGTCATCTGTCATCTGTCATCTGTCATCTGTCATCGGTCATCTGTCATCTGTCATCTGTCATGTGACATCTGTCATCTGTCGTCTGTCATCTGTCATCTGTCATCTGTCATCTGACATCTGAAATCTGGCAACTGTCATCTGTCACTTGTCATCTGTCATCTGTCATCTATCATCTGTCATCTGTCATGTGTCACCTGTGATGTGTCATTTCACATCTGTCAACTGTCATCTGTCATCTGTCATCTGTCATCTGTCATCTGTCATCTGACATCTGACATCTGTCAACTGTCATCTGTCACTTGTCATCTGTCATCTGTCATCTATCATCTGTCATCTGTCATGTGTCACCTGTGATGTGTCATTTCACATCTGTCAACTGTCATTTGTTATCTGTCATCTGTCATCCGTCATCTGTCATCTGTCATCTGTCATCTGTCATCTGTCATCTGTCACCTGTAATCTGACATATGACATCTGTCAACTGTCATCTGTCACTTGTCATCTGTCATCTGTCATCTATCATCTGTCATCTGTCATGTGTCACCTGTGATGTGTCATTTCACATCTGTCAACTGTCATTTGTTATCTGTCATCTGTCATCTGTCATCTGTCATCTGTCATCTGTCATCTGTCATCTGTCATCTGTCACCTGTCATGTGACATCTGTCATCTGTCATCTGTCATCTGTCATCTGTCATCTGTCATCTGTCATCTGTCATCTGTCATCTGTCATCTGTCATCTGTCATCTGTCATCTGTCATCTGTCATCTGTCATCTGTCATCTGTCATCTGTCATCTGTCATCTGTCATCTGTCATCTGTCATCTGTCATCTGTCATCTGTCATCTGTCATCTGTCATCTGTCATCTGTCATCTGTCATCTGTCATCTGTCATCTGTCATCTGTCATCTGTCATCTGTCATCTGTCATCTGTCATCTGACATCTGTCGTCTGTCATCTGTCATCCGTCATCTGTCATCTGTCATCTGTCATCTGTCATCTGTCATCGGTCATCTGTCATCTGTCATCTGTCATGTGACATCTGTCATCTGTCATCTGTCATCTGTCATCTGTCATCTGTCATCTGTCATCTGACATCTGACATCTGTCAACTGTCATCTGTCACTTGTCATCTGTCATCTGTCATCTATCATCTGTCATCTGTCATGTGTCACCTGTCATGGGTCATCTGTCATCTGTCATGTGACATCTGTCATCTGTCATCTGTCACCTGTCATCTGTCATCTGACATTTGACATCTGTCAACTGTCATCTGTCACTTGTCATCTGTCATCTGTCATCTATCATCTGTCATCTGTCATCTGTCATCGGTCATCTGTCATCTGTCATCTGTCATCTGTCATGTGACATCTGTCATCTGTCATCTGTCATCTGTCATCTGTCATCTGTCATCTGTCATCTGTCATCTGTCATCTGTCATCTGTCATCTGTCATCGGTCATCTGTCATCTGTCATCTGTCATGTGACATCTGTCATCTGTCATCTGTCATCTGTCATCTGTCATCTGTCATCTGTCATCTGTCATCTGTCATCTGTCATCTGTCATCTGTCATCTGTCATCTGTCATCTGTCATCTGTCATCTGTCATCTGTCATCTGACATCTTTTATCTGTCATCTGTCATCTTTCATCCGTCATCTGTCATCTGTCATCTGTCATCTGTCATCTGTCATCTGTCATCTGTCATCTGTCATCTGTCATCTGTCATCTGTCATCTGACATCTGTCATCTGTCATCTGTCATCCGTCATCGGTCATCTGTCATCTGTCATCTATCATCTGTCATCTGTCATCTGTCATCTGTCATCGGTCATCTGTCATCTGTCATGTGACATCTGTCATCTGTCATCTGTCATCTGTCATCTGTCATCTGTCATCTGTCATCTGTCATTTGTCATCTGTCATCTGTCATCTGTCATCTGTCATCTGTCATCTGTCATCTGTCATCTGTCATCTGTCATCTGTCATCTGTCATCTGTCATCTGTCATCCGTCATCTGTCATCTGTCATCTGTCATCTGTCATCTGTCATCTGTCATCTGTCACCTGTCATCTGTCATCTGTCATCTGTCATCTGTCATCTGTCATCTGTCATCTGTCATCTGTCATCTGTCATCTGACATCTGTCATCTGTCATCTGTCATCTGTCATCCGTCATCTGTCATCTGTCATCTGTCATCTGTCATCTGTCATCTGTCATATGTCATCTGTCATCTGTCATCTGTCATCTGTCATCTGTCATCTGTCATCTGACATCTGTCATCTGTCATCTGTCATCCGTCATCTGTCATCTGTCATCTGTCATCTGTCATCTGTCATCGGTCATCTGTCATCTGTCATCTGTCATGTGACATCTGTCATCTGTCATCTGTCATCTGTCATCTGACATCTGACATCTGTCAACTGTCATCTGTCACTTGTCATCTGTCATCTATCATCTGTCATCTGTCATGTGTCACCTGTGATGTGTCATTTCACATCTGTCATCTGTCATCTGTCATCTGTCATCTGTCATCTGTCATCTGTCATCTGTCATCTGTCATCTGTCATCTGTCATCTGTCATCCGTCATCTGTCATCGGTCATCTGTCATCTGTCATCTGTCATCGGTCATCTGTCATCTGTCATCTGTCATGTGACATCTGTCATCTGTCATCTGTCATCTGTCATCTGTCATCTGACATCTGACATCTGTCAACTGTCATCTGTCACTTGTCATCTGTCATCTGTCATCTATCATCTGTCATCTGTCATGTGTCACCTGTGATGTGTCATTTCACATCTGTCAACTGTCATTTGTTATCTGTCATCTGTCATCCGTCATCTGTCATCTGTCATCTGTCATCTGTCATCTGTCATCTGTCATCTGTCACCTGTCATGTGACATCTGTCATCTGTCATCTGTCATCTGACATCTGTCATCTGTCATCTGTCATCTGTCATCTGTCATCTGTCATCTGTCATCTGTCATCTGTCATCTGTCATCTGTCATCTGTCATCTGTCATCTGTCATCTGTCATCTGTCATCTGTCATCTGTCATCTGTCATCTGTCATCTGTCATCTGTCATCTGTCATCTGTCATCTGTCATCTGTCACCTGTCATGTGACATCTGTCATCTGTCATCTGTCATCTGACATCTGTCATCTGTCATCTGTCACCTGTCATCTGTCATCTGTCATCTGTCATTTGTCATCTGTTATCTGTCATCTGTCATCTGTCATCTGTCATCTGTCATCTGTCATCTTTCATCTGCCATCTGTCATGTGTCACCTGTGATGTGTCATTTCACATCTGTCAACTGTCATTTGTTATCTGTCATCTGTCATCCGTCATCTGTCATCTGTAATCTATCATCTGTCATCTGTCATCTGTCACCTGTCATGTGACATCTGTCATCTGTCATCTGTCATCTGTCATCTGACGTCTGTCATCTGTCACCTGTCATCTGTCATCTGTTATCTGTCATATGTCATATGTCATCTGTCATCTGTCATCTGTCATCTGTCATCTGTCATCTGTCATCTGTCATCTGTCATCTGTCATCTGTCATCTGTCATCTGTCATCTGTCATCTGTCATCTGTCATCTGTCATCTGTCATCTGTCATCTGTCATCTGTCATCTGTCATCTGTCATCTGTCATCTGTCATCTGTCATCTGTCATCTGTCATCTGTCATCTGTCATCTGTCATCTGTCATCTGTCATCTGTCATCTGTCATCTATCACCTGTCATCTGTCATCTGTCATGCGTCAACTCTAATCTGTCATCTGTCATCTGTCATCTGTCATCTGTCATCTGTCATCTGTCATCTGTCATCTGTCATCTGTCATCTGTCATCTGTCATCTGTCATCTGTCATCTGTCATCTGTCATCTGTAATCTGTCATCTGTCATCTGTCATCTGTCATCTGTCATCTGTCATCTGTCATCTGTCATCTGTCAGCTGTCAGCTGTCATCTGTCATCTGTCATCTGTCATCTGTCATCTGTCATCTGTCATCTGTAATGTGTCATCTGTAATCTGTCATGTGTCAACTCTCATCTGTCATCTGTCATCTGTCATTTGTCGTCTGTCATCTGTCATTTGTCATCTGTCATCTGTCATCTGTCATCTGTCATCTGTCATCTGTCATCTGTAATCTGTCATCTGTCATCTGTCGTCTGTCGTCTGTCGTCTGTCATCTGTCATCTGTCATCTGTCATCTGTCATCTGTCATCTGTCAGCTGTCAGCTGTCATTTGTCATCTGTCATCTGTCATCTGTCATGTGTCACCTGTGATGTATCATTTCTCATCTGTCATCTGTCATTTGTTATCTGTTATCTGTCATCTGTCATCCGTCATCTGTCATCTGTCATCTGTCATCTGTCATCTGTCATCTGTCATCTGTCATCTGTCATCTGTCATCTGTCATCTGTCATCTGTCATCTGTCATCTGTCATCTGTCATCTGTCATCTGTCATCTGTCATCTGTCATCTGTCATCTGTCATCTGTCATCTGTCATCTGTCATCTATCATCTGTCATCTGTCATCTGTCATCTGTCATCTGTCATCTGTCATCTGTCATCTGTCATCTGTCATCTGTCATCTGTCATCTGTCATCTGTCATCTGTAATCTGTCATGTGTCAACTCTCATCTGTCATCTGTTATCTGTCATCTGTCATCCGTCATCTGTCATCTGTCATCTGTCATCTGTCATCTGTAATCTGTCATCTGTCAGCTGTCATCTTTCATCTGTCATCTGTTATCTGTCATCTCTCATCTGTCATCTGTCATCTGTCATGTGTCAACTCTCATCTGTCATCTGTCATCTGTCATTTGTCATCTGTCATCTGTCATCTGTCATCTGTCATCTGTCATCTGTCATCTGTCATCTGTCATCTGTCATATGTCATCTGTCATCTGTCATCTGTAATCTGTCATCTGTCATCTGTCATGTGTCACCTGTGATGTATCATTTCTCATCTGTCATCTGTCATTTGTTATCTGTTATCTGTCATCTGTCATCCGTCATCTGTCATCTGTCATCTGTCATCTGTCATCTGTCATCTGTCATCTGTCATCTGTCATCTGTCATCTGTCATCTGCCATCTGTCATCTGTCATCTGTCATCTGTCATCTGTCATCTGTCATCTGTCATCTGTCATCTGTCATCTGTCATCTGTCATCTGTCATCTGTCATCTGTCATCTGTCATCTGTCATCTGTCATCTGTCATCTGTCACCTGTCATCTGTCATCTGTCATCTGTCATCTGTCATCTGTCATCTGTCATCTGTCATCTGTCATCTGTCATCTGTCATCTGTCATCTGTCATCTATCATCTGTCATCTGTCATCTGTCATGTGTCAACTCTCATCTGACATCTGTCATCTGTCATCTGTCATTTGCCATCTGTCATCTGTCATCTGTCATCTGTCATCTGTCATCTGTCATCTGTCATCTGTCATCTGTCATCTGTCATCTGTCATCTGTCATCTGTCATCTATCATCTGTCATCTGTCATCTGTCATCTGTCATGTGTTAACTCTCATCTGTCATCTGTCATCTCTCGTCTGTCATCTGTCATCTGTCATCTGTCATCTGTCATCTGTCATCTGTCATCTGTCATCTGTCATCTGTCAGCTGTCAGCTGTCATCTGTCATCTGTCATCTGTCATCTGTCATCTGTCATCTGTCATCTGTCATCTGTCATCTGTCATCTGTAATGTGTCATCTGTCATCTGTCATCTGTCAACTGTCATTTGTTATCTGTCATCTGCAATCTGTCATCCGTCATCTGTCATCTGTCATCTGTCATCTGTCATCTGTCATCTGTCACCTGTAATGTGACATCTGTCATCTGTCATCTGTCATTTGTCATCTGTCATCTGTCATCTGTCATCTGTCATCTGTCATCTGTCATCTGTCATCTGTCATCTGTCATCTGTCATCTGTCATCTGTCATCTGTCATCTGTCATCTGTCATCTGTCATCTGTCATCTGTCATCTGTCATCTGTCATCTGTCATCTGTCATCTGTCATCTGTCATCTGTCATCTGTCATCTGTCATCTGTCATCTGTCATCTGTCATCTGTCATCTGTCATCTGTCATCTGTCATCTATCACCTGTCATCTGTCATCTGTCATGCGTCAACTCTAATCTGTCATCTGTCATCTGTCATCTGTCATCTGTCATCTGTCATCTGTCATCTGTCATCTGTCATCTGTCATCTGTCATCTGTCATCTGTCATCTGTCATCTGTCATCTGTCATCTGTAATCTGTCATCTGTCATCTGTCATCTGTCATCTGTCATCTGTCATCTGTCATCTGTCATCTGTCAGCTGTCAGCTGTCATCTGTCATCTGTCATCTGTCATCTGTCATCTGTCATCTGTCATCTGTAATGTGTCATCTGTAATCTGTCATGTGTCAACTCTCATCTGTCATCTGTCATCTGTCATTTGTCGTCTGTCATCTGTCATTTGTCATCTGTCATCTGTCATCTGTCATCTGTCATCTGTCATCTGTCATCTGTAATCTGTCATCTGTCATCTGTCGTCTGTCGTCTGTCGTCTGTCATCTGTCATCTGTCATCTGTCATCTGTCATCTGTCATCTGTCAGCTGTCAGCTGTCATTTGTCATCTGTCATCTGTCATCTGTCATGTGTCACCTGTGATGTATCATTTCTCATCTGTCATCTGTCATTTGTTATCTGTTATCTGTCATCTGTCATCCGTCATCTGTCATCTGTCATCTGTCATCTGTCATCTGTCATCTGTCATCTGTCATCTGTCATCTGTCATCTGTCATCTGTCATCTGTCATCTGTCATCTGTCATCTGTCATCTGTCATCTGTCATCTGTCATCTGTCATCTGTCATCTGTCATCTATCATCTGTCATCTGTCATCTGTCATCTGTCATCTGTCATCTGTCATCTGTCATCTGTCATCTGTCATCTGTCATCTGTCATCTGTCATCTGTCATCTGTAATCTGTCATGTGTCAACTCTCATCTGTCATCTGTTATCTGTCATCTGTCATCCGTCATCTGTCATCTGTCATCTGTCATCTGTCATCTGTAATCTGTCATCTGTCAGCTGTCATCTTTCATCTGTCATCTGTTATCTGTCATCTCTCATCTGTCATCTGTCATCTGTCATGTGTCAACTCTCATCTGTCATCTGTCATCTGTCATTTGTCATCTGTCATCTGTCATCTGTCATCTGTCATCTGTCATCTGTCATCTGTCATCTGTCATCTGTCATATGTCATCTGTCATCTGTCATCTGTAATCTGTCATCTGTCATCTGTCATGTGTCACCTGTGATGTATCATTTCTCATCTGTCATCTGTCATTTGTTATCTGTTATCTGTCATCTGTCATCCGTCATCTGTCATCTGTCATCTGTCATCTGTCATCTGTCATCTGTCATCTGTCATCTGTCATCTGTCATCTGTCATCTGCCATCTGTCATCTGTCATCTGTCATCTGTCATCTGTCATCTGTCATCTGTCATCTGTCATCTGTCATCTGTCATCTGTCATCTGTCATCTGTCATCTGTCATCTGTCATCTGTCATCTGTCATCTGTCATCTGTCATCTGTCATCTGTCATCTGTCATCTGTCATCTGTCATCTGTCATCTGTCATCTGTCATCTGTCATCTGTCATCTGTCATCTGTCATCTGTCATCTATCATCTGTCATCTGTCATCTGTCATGTGTCAACTCTCATCTGACATCTGTCATCTGTCATCTGTCATTTGCCATCTGTCATCTGTCATCTGTCATCTGTCATCTGTCATCTGTCATCTGTCATCTGTCATCTGTCATCTGTCATCTGTCATCTGTCATCTGTCATCTGTCATCTATCATCTGTCATCTGTCATCTGTCATCTGTCATGTGTTAACTCTCATCTGTCATCTGTCATCTCTCGTCTGTCATCTGTCATCTGTCATCTGTCATCTGTCATCTGTCACCTGTCATCTGTCATCTGTCATCTGTCAGCTGTCAGCTGTCATCTGTCATCTGTCATCTGTCATCTGTCATCTGTCATCTGTCATCTGTCATCTGTCATCTGTCATCTGTAATGTGTCATCTGTCATCTGTCATCTGTCAACTGTCATTTGTTATCTGTCATCTGCAATCTGTCATCCGTCATCTGTCATCTGTCATCTGTCATCTGTCATCTGTCATCTGTCATCTGTCACCTGTAATGTGACATCTGTCATCTGTCATCTGTCATTTGTCATCTGTCATCTGTCATCTGTCATCTGTCACCTGTCATCTGTCATCTGTCATCTGTCATCTGTCATCTGTCTTCTGTCATCTGTCATCTGTCATCTGTCATCTGTCATCTGTCATCTGTCATCTGTCATCTGTCATCTGTCATCTGTCATCTGTCATCTGTCATCTGTCATATGTCATCTGTCATCTGTCATCTGTCATCTGTCATCTGTCATCTGTCATCTGTCATCTGTCATCTGTCATCTGTCATCTGTCATCTGTCATCTGTCATCTGTCATCTGTCATCTGTCATCTGTCATCTGTCATCTGTCATCTGTAATCTGTCATTTGTTATCTGTCATCTGTCATCTGTCATCTGTCATCTGTCATCTGTCATCTGTCATCTGTCATCTGTCATCTGTCATCTGTCATCTGACATCTGTCATCTGTCATCTGTCATCTGTCACCTGTCACCTGTCATCTGTCATCTGTCATCTGTCATCTGTCATCTGTCATCTGTCATCTGTCATCTGTCATCTGTCATCTGTCATCTGTCATCTGTCATCTGTCATCTGTCATCTGTCATCTGTCATCTGTCATCTGTCATCTGTCATCTGTCATCTGTCATCTGTCATCTGTCATCCGTCATCTGTCATCTGTCATCTGTCATCTGTCATCTGTAATCTGTCATCTGTCAGCTGTCATCTTTCATCTGTCATCTGTTATCTGTCATCTCTCATCTGTCATCTGTCATCTGTCATGTGTCAACTCTCATCTGTCATCTGTCATCTGTCATTTGTCATCTGTCATCTGTCATCTGTCATCTGTCATCTGTCATCTGTCATCTGTCATCTGTCATCTGTCATATGTCATCTGTCATCTGTCATCTGTCATCTGTCATCTGTCATCTGTCATCTGTCATCTGTCATCTGTCATCTGTAATGTGTCATCTGTAATCTGTCATGTGTCAACTCTCATCTGTCATCTGTCATCTGTCATTTGTCGTCTGTCATCTGTCATTTGTCATCTGTCATCTGTCATCTGTCATCTGTCATCTGTCATCTGTCATCTGTAATCTGTCATCTGTCATCTGTCGTCTGTCGTCTGTCGTCTGTCATCTGTCATCTGTCATCTGTCATCTGTCATCTGTCATCTGTCATCTGTCAGCTGTCAGCTGTCAGCTGTCATTTGTCATCTGTCATCTGTCATCTGTCATGTGTCACCTGTGATGTATCATTTCTCATCTGTCATTTGTTATCTGTTATCTGTCATCTGTCATCCGTCATCTGTCATCTGTCATCTGTCATCTGTCATCTGTCATCTGTCATCTGTCATCTGTCATCTGTCATCTGTCATCTGTCATCTGTCATCTGTCATCTGTCATCTGTCATCTGTCATCTGTCATCTGTCATCTGTCATCTGTCATCTGTCATCTGTCATCTGTCATCTGTCATCTGTCATCTGTCATCTATCATCTGTCATCTGTCATCTGTCATCTGTCATCTGTCATCTGTCATCTGTCATCTGTCATCTGTCATCTCTCATCTGTAATCTGTCATGTGTCAACTCTCATCTGTCATCTGTTATCTGTCATCTGTCATCCGTCATCTGTCATCTGTCATCTGTCATCTGTCATCTGTCATCTGTAATCTGTCATCTGTCAGCTGTCATCTTTCATCTGTCATCTGTTATCTGTCATCTCTCATCTGTCATCTGTCATCTGTCATGTGTCAACTCTCATCTGTCATCTGTCATCTGTCATTTGTCATCTGTCATCTGTCATCTGTCATCTGTCATCTGTCATCTGTCATCTGTCATATGTCATCTGTCATCTGTCATCTGTAATCTGTCATCTGTCATCTGTCATGTGTCACCTGTGATGTATCATTTCTCATCTGTCATCTGTCATTTGTTATCTGTTATCTGTCATCTGTCATCCGTCATCTGTCATCTGTCATCTGTCATCTGTCATCTGTCATCTGTCATCTGTCATCTGTCATCTGTCATCTGTCATCTGTCATCTGCCATCTGTCATCTGTCATCTGTCATCTGTCATCTGTCATCTGTCATCTGTCATCTGTCATCTGTCATCTGTCATCTGTCATCTGTCATCTGTCATCTGTCATCTGTCATCTGTCATCTGTCATCTGTCATCTGTCATCTGTCATCTGTCATCTGTCATCTGTCATCTGTCATCTATCATCTGTCATCTGTCATCTGTCATGTGTCAACTCTCATCTGACATCTGTCATCTGTCATCTGTCATTTGCCATCTGTCATCTGTCATCTGTCATCTGTCATCTGTCATCTGTCATCTGTCATCTGTCATCTGTCATCTGTCATCTGTCATCTGTCATCTGTCATCTGTCATCTATCATCTGTCATCTGTCATCTGTCATGTGTTAACTCTCATCTGTCATCTGTCATCTCTCGTCTGTCATCTGTCATCTGTCATCTGTCATCTGTCATCTGTCATCTGTCATCTGTCATCTGTCATCTGTCATCTGTCAGCTGTCAGCTGTCATCTGTCATCTGTCATCTGTCATCTGTCATCTGTCATCTGTCATCTGTCATCTGTAATGTGTCATCTGTCATCTGTCATCTGTCAACTGTCATTTGTTATCTGTCATCTGCAATCTGTCATCCGTCATCTGTCATCTGTCATCTGTCATCTGTCATCTGTCATCTGTCACCTGTAATGTGACATCTGTCATCTGTCATCTGTCGTCTGTCATTTGTCATCTGTCATCTGTCATCTGTCATCTGTCATCTGTCACCTGTCATCTGTCATCTGTCATCTGTCATCTGTCATCTGTCTTCTGTCATCTGTCATCTGTCATCTGTCATCTGTCATCTGTCATCTGTCATCTGTCATCTGTCATCTGTCATCTGTCATCTGTCATCTGTCATCTGTCATATGTCATCTGTCATCTGTCATCTGTCATCTGTCATCTGTCATCTGTCATCTGTCATCTGTCATCTGTCATCTGTCATCTGTCATCTGTCATCTGTCATCTGTCATCTGTCATCTGTCATCTGTAATCTGTCATTTGTTATCTGTCATATGTCATCTGTCATCTGTCATCTGTCAACTGTCATCTGTCATCTGTCATCTGTCATCTGTCATCTGTCATCTGTCATCTGTCATCTGTCATCTGTCATCTGACATCTGTCATCTGTCATCTGTCATCTGTCACCTGTCACCTGTCATCTGTCATCTGTCATCTGTCATCTGTCATCTGTCATCTGTCATCTGTCATCTGTCATCTGTCATCTGTCATCTGTCATCTGTCATCTGTCATCTGTCATCTGTCATCTGTCATCTGTCATCTGTCATCTGTCATCTGTCATCTGTCATCTGTCATCTGTCATCTGTCATCTGTCATCTGTTATCTGTCATCTGTCATCTGTCATCTATCATCTGTCATCTGTCATCTGTCATCTGTCATCTTTCATCTGTCATCTGTCATCTGTCATCTGTCATCTGTCATCTGTCATCTGTCATCTGTCATCTGTCATCTGTCATCTGTCATCTGTCATCTGTCATCTGTCGTCTGTCATCTGTCATCTGTCATCTGTAATCTGTCATTTGTTATCTGTCGTCTGTCATCTGTCATCTGTCATCTGTCATCTGTCATCTGTCATCTGTCATCTGTCATCTGTCATCTGTCATCTGTCATCTGTCATCTGTCATCTGTCATCTGTCATCTGTCATCTGTCATCTGACATCTGTCATCTGTCATCTGTCATCTGTCATCTGTCATCTGTCATCTGGCATCTGTCATCTGTCATCTGTCATTTGTCATCTGTCATCTGTCATCTGTCATCTGTCATCTGTCATCTGTCATCTGTCATCTGTCATCTGTCAGCTGTCATCTGTCTTCTGTCATCTGTCATCTGTCATCTGTCATCTGTCATCTGTCATCTGTCATCTGTCATCTGTCATCTGTCATCTGTCATCTGTCATCTGTCATTTGTCATCTGTTATCTGTCATCTGTCATCTGTCATCTGTCATCTGTCATCTGTCATCTGTCATCTGTCATCTTTCATCTGTCATCTGTCATCTGTCATCTGTCATGTGTCAACTCTCATCTGTCATCTGTCATTTGTCATCTGTCATCTGTCATCTGTCATCTGTCATCTGTCATCTGTCATCTGTCATATGTCATCTGTCATCTGTCATCTGTAATCTGTCATCTGTCATCTGTCATGTGTCATCTGTCATCTGTCATCTGTCATCTGTCATCTGTCATTTGTTATCTGTTATCTGTCATCCGTCATCTGTCATCTGTCATCTGTCATCTGTCATCTGTCATCTGTCATCTGTCATCTGTCATCTGTCATCTGTCATCTGTCATCTGTCATCTGTCATCTGTCATCTGTCATCTGTCATCTGTCATCTGTCATCTGTCATCTGTCATCTGTCATCTGTCATCTGTCATCTGTCATCTGTCATCTGTCATCTGTCATCTGTCATCTGTCATCTGTCATCTGTCATCTGTCATCTGTCATCTGTCATCTGTCATCTGTAATCTGTCATGTGTCAACTCTCATCTGTCATCTGTTATCTGTCATCTGTCATCCGTCATCTGTCATCTGTCATCTGTCATCTGTCATCTGTAATCTGTCATCTGTCAGCTGTCATCTTTCATCTGTCATCTGTTATCTGTCATCTCTCATCTGTCATCTGTCATCTGTCATGTGTCAACTCTCATCTGTCATCTGTCATCTGTCATTTGTCATCTGTCATCTGTCATCTGTCATCTGTCATCTGTCATCTGTCATATGTCATCTGTCATCTGTCATCTGTAATCTGTCATCTGTCATCTGTCATGTGTCACCTGTGATGTATCATTTCTCATCTGTCATCTGTCATTTGTTATCTGTTATCTGTCATCTGTCATCCGTCATCTGTCATCTGTCATCTGTCATCTGTCATCTGTCATCTGTCATCTGTCATCTGTCATCTGTCATCTGTCATCTGTCATCTGTCATCTGTCATCTGTCATCTGTCATCTGTCATCTGTCATCTGTCATCTGTCATCTGTCATCTGTCATCTGTCATCTGTCATCTGTCATCTGTCATCTGTCATCTGTCATCTGTCATCTGTCATCTGTCATCTATCATCTGTCATCTGTCATGTGTCAACTCTCATCTGACATCTGTCATCTGTCATCTGTCATTTGCCATCTGTCATCTGTCATTTGTCATCTGTCATCTGTCATCTGTCATCTGTCATCTGTCATCTGTCATCTGTCATCTGTCATCTGTCATCTGTCATCTATCATCTGTCATCTGTCATCTGTCATCTGTCATCTGTCATGTGTCTACTCTCATCTGTCATCTGTCATTTGTCATCTGTCATCTGTCATCTGTCATCTGTCATCTGTCATCTGTCATCTGTCATCTGTCATCTGTCATCTGTCATCTGTCATCTGTCATCTGTCATCTGTCATCTGTCATCTGTCATCTGTCATCTGTCATTTGTCATCTGTTATCTGTCATCTGTCATCTGTCATCTGTCATCTGTCATCTGTCATCTGTCATCTGTCATCTGTCATCTGTCATCTTTCATCTGTCATCTGTCATCTGTCATCTGTCATGTGTCAACTCTCATCTGTCATCTGTCATTTGTCATCTGTCATCTGTCATCTGTCATCTGTCATCTGTCATCTGTCATATGTCATCTGTCATCTGTCATCTGTAATCTGTCATCTGTCATCTGTCATGTGTCACCTGTGATGTATCATTTCTCATCTGTCATCTGTCATTTGTTATCTGTTATCTGTCATCCGTCATCTGTCATCTGTCATCTGTCATCTGTCATCTGTCATCTGTCATCTGTCATCTGTCATCTGTCATCTGTCATCTGTCATCTGTCATCTGTCATCTGTCATCTGTCATCTGTCATCTGTCACCTGTCATCTGTCATATGTCATCTGTCATCTGTCATCTGTCATCTGTCATCTGTCATCTGTCATCTGTCATCTGCCATCTGTCATCTGTCATCTGTCATCTGTCATCTGTAATCTGTCATGTGTCAACTCTCATCTGTCATCTGTTATCTGTCATCTGTCATCCGTCATCTGTCATCTGTCATCTGTCATCTGTCATCTGTAATCTGTCAGCTGTCATCTTTCATCTGTCATCTGTTATCTGTCATCTCTCATCTGTCATCTGTCATCTGTCATGTGTCAACTCTCATCTGTCATCTGTCATCTGTCATTTGTCATCTGTCATCTGTCATCTGTCATCTGTCATCTGTCATCTGTCATCTGTCATATGTCATCTGTCATCTGTCATCTGTAATCTGTCATCTGTCATCTGTCATGTGTCACCTGTGATGTATCATTTCTCATCTGTCATCTGTCATTTGTTATCTGTTATCTGTCATCTGTCATCCGTCATCTGTCATCTGTCATCTGTCATCTGTCATCTGTCATCTGTCATCTGTCATCTGTCATCTGTCATCTGTCATCTGTCATCTGTCATCTGTCATCTGTCAGCTGTCATCTGTCATCTGTCATCTGTCATCTGTCATCTGTCATCTGTCATCTGTCATCTGTCATCTGTCATCTGTCATCTGTCATCTGTCATCTGTCATCTGTCATCTGTCATCTGTCATCTGTCATCTGTCATCTGTCATCTGTCATCTGTCATCTATCATCTGTCATCTGTCATGTGTCAACTCTCATCTGACATCTGTCATCTGTCATCTGTCATTTGCCATCTGTCATTTGTCATCTGTCATCTGTCATCTGTCATCTGTCATCTGTCATCTGTCATCTGTCATCTGTCATCTGTCATCTATCATCTGTCATCTGTCATCTGTCATCTGTCATCTGTCATGTGTCAACTCTCATCTGTCATCTGTCATCTGTCATTTGTCATCTGTCATCTGTCATCTGTCATCTGTCATCTGTCATCTGTCATCTGTCATCTGTCATCTGTCATCTGTCATCTGTCATCTGTAATCTGTCATCTGTCATCTCTCGTCTGTCATCTGTCATCTGTCATCTGTCATCTGTCATCTGTCATCTGTCATCTGTCATCTGTCAGCTGTCAGCTGTCATCTGTCATCTGTCATCTGTCATCTGTCATCTGTCATCTGTCATCTGTCATCTGTAATGTGTCATCTGTCATCTGTCATCTGTCAACTGTCATTTGTTATCTGTCATCTGCAATCTGTCATCCGTCATCTGTCATCTGTCATCTGTCATCTGTCATCTGTCATCTGTCACCTGTAATGTGACATCTGTCATCTGTCATCTGTCATCTGTCATTTGTCATCTGTCATCTGTCATCTGTCATCTGTCATCTGTCACCTGTCATCTGTCATCTGTCATCTGTCATCTGTCATCTGTCATTTGTCTTCTGTCATCTGTCATCTGTCATCTGTCATCTGTCATCTGTCATCTGTAATCTGTCATCTGTCATCTGTCATCTGTCATCTGTCATCTGTCATATGTCATCTGTCATCTGTCATCTGTCATCTGTCATCTGTCATCTGTCATCTGTCATCTGTCATCTGTCATCTGTCATCTGTCATCTGTCATCTGTCATCTGTAATCTGTCATTTGTTATCTGTCATCTGTCATCTGTCATCTGTCATCTGTCATCTGTCATCTGTCATCTGACATCTGTCATCTGTCATCTGTCATCTGTCACCTGTCACCTGTCATCTGTCATCTGTCATCTGTCATCTGTCATCTGTCATCTGTCATCTGTCATCTGTCATCTGTCATCTGTCATCTGTCATCTGTCATCTGTCATCTGTCATCTGTCATCTGTCATCTGTCATCTGTCATCTGTCATCTGTCATCTGTCATCTGTCATCTGTCATCTGTCATCTGTCATCTGTCATCTGTCATCTGTCATCTGTCATTTGTCATCTGTTATCTGTCATCTGTCATCTGTCATCTATCATCTGTCATCTGTCATCTGTCATCTGTCATCTTTCATCTTTCATCTGTCATCTGTCATCTGTCATCTGTCATCTGTCATCTGTCATCTGTCATCTGTCATCTGTCATCTGTCATCTGTCATCTGTCATCTGTCATCTGTCGTCTGTCATCTGTCATCTGTCATCTGTAATCTGTCATTTGTTATCTGTCGTCTGTCATCTGTCATCTGTCATCTGTCATCTGTCAGCTGTCATCTGTCATCTGTCATCTGTCATCTGTCATCTGTCATCTGTCATCTGTCATCTGTCATCTGTCATCTGTCATCTGGCATCTGTCATCTGTCATCTGTCATCTGTCATCTGTCATCTGTCATCTGTCATCTGTCATCTGTCATCTGTCATCTGTCATCTGTCATCTGTCAGCTGTCATCTGTCATCTGTCATCTGTCATCTGTCATCTGTCATTTGTCATCTGTCATCTGTCATCTGTCATCTGTCATCTGTCATCTGTCATCTGTCATCTGTCATCTGTCATCTGTCATCTGTCATCTGTCATCTGTCATTTGTCATCTGTTATCTGTCATCTGTCATCTGTCATCTGTTATCTGTCATCTGTCATCTGTCATCTGTCATCTGTCATCTGTCATCTTTCATCTGTCATCTGTCATGTGTCACCTGTGATATGTCATTTCACATCTATCAACTGTCATTTGTTATCTGTCATCTGTCATCCGTCATCTGTCTTCTGTCATCTGTCATCTGTCATCTGTCATCTGTCACCTGTCATGTGACATCTGTCATCTGTCATCTGTCATCTGTCATCTGTCATCTGTCATCTGTCATCTGTCATCTGTCATCTGACATCTGTCATCTGTCATCTGTCACCTGTCATCTGTCATCTGTCATTGGTTATCTGTTATCTGTTATCTGTCATCTGTCATCTGTCATCTGTAGTCTGTCATCTGTTATCTGTCATCTGTCATCTGTCATCTCTCATCTGTCATCTGTCATCTTTCATCTGTCATCTGTCATGTGTCACCTGTGATGTGTCATTTCACATCTGTCAACTGTCATTTGTCATCTGTCATCTGTCACCTGTCATGTGACATCTGTCATTTGTCATCTGTCATCTGTCATCTGTCATCTGTCATCTGTCATCTGTCATCTGTCATCTGTCATCTGTCATCTGTCATCGGTCATCTGTCATCTGTCAACTGTCATGTGACATCTGTCATCTGTCATCTGTCAACTGTCATCTGTCATCTGTCATCTGACATCTGTCATCTGTCAACTGTCATCTGTCACTTGTCATCTGTCATCTGTCATCTATCATCTGTCATCTGTCATGTGTCACCTGTGATGTGTCATTTCACATCTGTCAACTGTCATTTGTTATCTGTCATCTGTCATCCGTCATCTGTCATCTGTCATCTGTCATCTGTCACCTGTCATGTGACATCTGCCATCTGTCATCTGTCATCTGACATCTGTCATCTGTCACCTGTCATCTGTCATCTGTCATTTGTCATCTGTTATCTGTCATCTGTCATCTGTCATCTGTCATCTGTCATCTGTCATCTTTCATCTGTCATCTGTCATCTGTCATCTGTCATCTGTCATCTGTCATCTGTCATCTGTCATCTGACATCTGTCATCTGTCATCTGTCATCTGTCACCTGTCACCTGTCACCTGTCATCTGTCATCTGTCATCTGTCATCTGTCATCTGTCATCTATCATCTGTCATCTGTCATCTGTCATCTGTCATCTGTCATCTGTCATCTGTCATCTGTCATCTGTCATCTGTCATCTGTCATCTGTCATCTGTCATCTGTCATCTGTCATCTGTCACCTGTCATGTGACATCTGTCATCTGTCATCTGTCATCTGACATCTGTCATCTGTCATCTGTCACCTGTCATCTGTCATCTGTCATCTGTCATCTGTCATCTGTCATCTGTCATCTGACATCTGTCATCTGTCATCTGTCACCTGTCATCTGTCATCTGTCATCTGTCATCTGTCATCTGTCATCTGTCATCTGTCATCTGTCATCTGTCATCTGTCATCTGTCATCTGTCATCTGTCATCTGTCATCTGTCATTTGTCATCTGTCATCTGTCATCTGTCATCTGTCACCTGTCATCTGTCATCTGTCATCTGTCATCTGTCATCTGTCTTCTGTCATCTGTCATCTGTCATCTGTTATCTGTCATCTGTCATCTGTCATCTGTCATCTGTCATCTGTCATCTGTCATCTGTCATCTGTCATATGTCATCTGTCATCTGTCATCTGTCATCTGTCATCTGTCATCTGTCATCTGTCATCTGTCATCTGTCATCTGTCATCTGTCATCTGTCATCTGTAATCTGTCATTTGTTATCTGTCATCTGTCATCTGTCATCTGTCATCTGTCATCTGTCATCTGTCATCTGTCATCTGTCATCTGTCATCTGTCATCTGTCATCTGTCATCTGTCATCTGTCATCTGACATCTGTCATCTGTCATCTGTCATCTGTCACCTGTCACCTGTCACCTGTCATCTGTCATCTGTCATCTGTCATCTGTCATCTGTCATCTATCATCTGTCATCTGTAATCTGTCATCTGTCATCTGTCATCTGTCATCTGTCATCTGTCATCTGTCATCTGTCATCTGTCATCTGTCATCTGTCATCTGTCATCTGTCATCTGTCATCTGTCATTTGTCATCTGTTATCTGTCATCTGTCATCTGTCATCTGTCATCTATCATCTGTCATCTGTCATCTGTCATCTGTCATCTTTCATCTGTCATCTGTCATCTGTCATCTGGCATCTGTCATCTGTCATCTGTCATCTGTCATCTGTCATCTGTCATCTGTCATCTGTCATCTGTCATCTGTCATCTGTCATCTGTCGTCTGTCATCTGTCATCTGTCATCTGTAATCTGTCATTTGTTATCTGTCGTCTGTCATCTGTCATCTGTCATCTGTCATCTGTCATCTGTCATCTGTCATCTGTCATCTGTCATCTGTCATCTGTCATCTGTCATCTGTCATCTGTCATCTGTCATCTGACATCTGTCATCTGTCATCTGTCACCTGTCATCTGTCATCTGGCATCTATCATCTGTCATCTGTCATCTGTCATCTGTCATCTGTCATCTGTCATCTGTCATCTGTCATCTGTCATCTGTCATCTGTCAGCTGTCATCTGTCATCTGTCATCTGTCATCTGTCATCTGTCATCTGTCATCTGTCATCTGTCATCTGTCATCTGACATCTGTCATCTGTCATCTGTCACCTGTCATCTGTCATCTGGCATCTATCATCTGTCATCTGTCATCTGTCATCTGTCATCTGTCATCTGTCATCTGTCATCTGTCATCTGTCATCTGTCAGCTGTCATCTGTCATCTGTCATCTGTCATCTGTCATCTGTCATCTGTCATCTGTCATCTGTCATCTGTCATCTGTCATCTGTCATCTGTCATCCGTCATTTGTCATCTGTTATCTGTCATCTGTCATCTGTCATCTGTCATCTGTCATCTGTCATCTGTCATCTGTCATCTGTCATCTGTCATCTGTCATCTGTCATCTGTCATCTGTCATCTGTCATCTGTCATCTGTCATCTGGCATCTGTCATCTGTCATCTGTCATCTGTCATCTGTCATCTGTCATCTGTCATCTGTCATCTGTCAATTGTCATGTGACATCTGTCATCTGTCATCTGTCATCTGTCATCTGTCATCTGTCATCTGTCATCTGTCATCTGTCATCTGTCATCTGTCATCTGACATCTGTCATCTGTCATCTGTCACCTGTCATCTGTCATCTGTCATCTGTCATTGGTTATCTGTTATCTGTTATCTGTCATCTGTCATCTGTCATCTGTAGTCTGTCATCTGTTATCTGTCATCTGTCATCTGTCATCTCTCATCTGTCATCTGTCATCTTTCATCTGTCATCTGTCATGTGTCACCTGTGATGTGTCATTTCACATCTGTCAACTGTCATTTGTCATCTGTCATCTGTCATCTGTCACCTGTCATGTGACATCTGTCATTTGTCATCTGTCATCTGTCATCTGTCATCTGTCATCTGTCATCTGTCATCTGTCATCTGTCATCCGTCATCTGTCATCTGTCATCTGTCATGTGTCATCTGTCATCTGTCATCTGTCATCTGTCATCTGTCATCTGTCATCTGTCATCTGTCATCTGTCATTTGTCATCTGTCATCTGTCATCTGTCATCTGTCATCTGTCATCTGTCATCTGTCATCTGTCATCTGTCATCTGTCATCTGTCATCTGTCATCTGTCATCTGTCATCCGTCATCTGTCATCTGTCATCTGTCATCTGTCATCTGTCATCGGTCATCTGTCATCTGTCATCTGTCATGTGACATCTGTCATCTGTCATCTGTCAACTGTCATCTGTCATCTGTCATCTGACATCTGACATCTGTCAACTGTCATCTGTCACTTGTCATCTGTCATCTGTCATCTATCATCTGTCATCTGTCATGTGTCACCTGTGATGTGTCATTTCACATCTGTCAACTGTCATTTGTTATCTGTCATCTGTCATCCGTCATCTGTCATCTGTCATCTGTCATCTGTCACCTGTCATGTGACATCTGCCATCTGTCATCTGTCATCTGACATCTGTCATCTGTCATCTGTCACCTGTCATCTGTCATCTGTCATCTGTCATTTGTCATCTGTTATCTGTCATCTGTCATCTGTCATCTGTCATCTGTCATCTGTCATCTTTCATCTGTCATCTGTCATGTGTCACCTGTGATGTGTCATTTCACATCTGTCAACTGTCATTTGTTATCTGTCATCTGTCATCCGTCATCTGTCATCTGTTATCTGTCATCTGTCATCTGTCATCTGTCACCTGTCATGTGACATCTGTCATCTGTCATCTGTCATCTGACATCTGTCATCTGTCATCTGTCACCTGTCATCTGTCATCTGTCATCTGTCATCTGTCATCTGTCATCTGTCATCTGTCATCTGTCATCTGTCATCTGTCATCTATCATCTGTCATCTGTCATCTGTCATGCGTCAACTCTAATCTGTCATCTGTCATCTGTCATCTGTCATCTGTCATCTGTCATCTGTCATCTGTTATCTGTTATCTGTCATCTGTCATCTGTCATCTGTCATGTGACATCTGTCACCTGTCATCTGTCATCTGTCATCTGTCATCTGTCATCTGTCATCTGTCATCTGACATCTGACATCTGTCATCTGTCATCTGTCATCTGTCATCTGTCACTTGTCATCTGTCATCTGTCATCTGTCATGTGTCATCTGTCATCTGTCATCTGTCATCTGTCATCTGTCATCTGTCATCTGTCATCTGTCATCTGTCATCTGTCATCTGTCATTTGTCATTTGTCATCTGTCATGTGTCACCTGTGATGTGTCAGCTGTCATCTATCACCTGTTATTTGTCATCTGTCATCTGTTCACTGTCATCTGTCAGCTGTCATCTTTCATCTGTCAACTGTTATGTATCACCTGTGATGTGTCATCTGTCATCTGTTATCTGTCATCTGCCATCTGTCATCTGTTATCTGTCAACTGTCATCTGTCATCTATCATCTGTCATTTATCATCTGTCATCTGCCATCTGTCATCTCTCGTGTCTCACCTGTGATGTGTCATCTGTCATCTGTCATCTATCACCTGTCATTTGTCATCTGTCATCTGTCATGTGACAACTGTCATCTGTCATCTGTCATCTGTCATTTGACATCTGTCATCTGTCATCTGTCACCTGTCATCTGTCATCTGTCATCTGTCATCTGTCATCTGTCATCTGTCATCTGTCATCTGTCATCTGTCATCTGTCATCTGTCATCTGTCATCTGTCATCTGTCATCTGTCATCTGTCATCTGTCATCTGTCATCTGTCATCTGTCATCTGTCATCTGTCATCTGTCATCTGTCATCTGTCATCCGTCATCTGTCATCTGTCATCTGTCATCTGTCATCTGTCATCGGTCATCTGTCATCTGTCATCTGTCATGTGACATCTGTCATCTGTCATCTGTCATCTGTCATCTGTCATCTGACATCTGACATCTGTCAACTGTCATCTGTCACTTGTCATCTGTCATCTGTCATCTATCATCTGTCAACTGTCATGTGTCACCTGTGATGTGTCATTTCACATCTGTCAACTGTCATTTGTTATCTGTCATCTGTCATCCATCATCTGTCATCTGTCATCTGTCATCTGTCATCTGTCATCTGTCATCTGTCATCTGTCACCTGTCATGTGACATCTGTCATCTGTCATCTGTCATCTGTAATCTGACATCTGTCATCTGTCATCTGTCACCTGTCATCTGTCATCTGTCATCTGTCATTTGTCATCTGTTATCTGTCATCTGTCATCTGTCATCTGTCATCTGTCATCTGTCATCTTTCATCTGTCATCTGTCATGTGTCACCTGTGATGTGTCATTTCACATCTGTCAACTGTCATTTGTTATCTGTCATCTGTCATCCGTCATCTGTCATCTGTCATCTGTCACCTGTCATCTGTCATCTGTCATCTGTCATCTGTCATCTGTCATCTGTCATCTGTCACCTGTCATGTTACATCTGTCATCTGTCATCTGTCATCTGTCATCTGACATCTGTCATCTGTCATCTGTCACCTGTCATCTGTCATCTGTCATCTGTCATTTGTCATCTGTTATCTGTCATCTGTCATCTGTCATCTGTCATCTGTCATCTGTCATCTGTCATCTTTCATCTGTCATCTGTCATGTGTCACCTGTGATGTATCATTTCTCATCTGTCATCTGTCATTTGTTATCTGTTATCTGTCATCTGTCATCCGTCATCTGTCATCTGTCATCTGTCATCTGTCATCTGTCATCTGTCATCTGTCATCTGTCATCTGTCATCTGTCATCTGTCATCTGTCATCTGTCATCTGTCATCTGTCATCTGTCATCTGTCATCTGTCATCTGTCATCTGTCATCTGTCATCTGTCATCTGTCATCTGTCATCTGTCATCTGTCATCTGTCATCTGTCATCTATCATCTGTCATCTGTCATCTGTCATCTGTCATCTGTCATCTGTCATCTGTCATCTGTCATCTGTCATCTGTCATCTGTAATCTGTCATGTGTCAACTCTCATCTGTCATCTGTTATCTGTCATCTGTCATCCGTCATCTGTCATCTGTCATCTGTCATCTGTCATCTGTAATCTGTCATCTGTCAGCTGTCATCTTTCATCTGTCATCTGTTATCTGTCATCTCTCATCTGTCATCTGTCATCTGTCATGTGTTAACTCTCATCTGTCATCTGTCATCTGTCATCTGTCATCTGTCATCTGTCATATGTCATCTGTCATCTGTCATCTGTAATCTGTCATCTGTCATCTGTCATGTGTCACCTGTGATGTATCATTTCTCATCTGTCATCTGTCATTTGTTATCTGTTATCTGTCATCTGTCATCCGTCATCTGTCATCTGTCATCTGTCATCTGTCATCTGTCATCTGTCATCTGTCATCTGTCATCTGTCATCTGTCATCTGTCATCTGTCATCTGTCATCTGTCATCTGTCATCTGTCATCTGTCATCTGTCATCTATCATCTGTCATCTGTCATCTGTCATCTGTCATGTGTCAACTCTCATCTGACATCTGTCATCTGTCATCTGTCATTTGCCATCTGTCATCTGTCATCTGTCATCTGTCATCTGTCATCTGTCATCTGTCATCTGTCATCTGTCATCTGTCATCTGTCATCTGTCATCTGTCATCTGTCATCTGTCATCTGTCATGTGTCAACTCTCATCTGTCATCTGTCATCTGTCATTTGTCATCTGTCATCTGTCATCTGTCATCTGTCATCTGTCATCTGTCATCTGTCATCTGTCATCTGTAATCTGTCATCTGTCATCTCTCGTCTGTCATCTGTCATCTGTCATCTGTCATCTGTCATCTGTCATCTGTCATCTGTCATCGGTCATCTGTCATCTGTCAGCTGTCAGCTGTCATCTGTCATCTGTCATCTGTCATCTGTCATCTGTCATCTGTCATCTGTCATCTGTCATCTGTAATGTGTCATCTGTCATCTGTCATCTGTCAACTGTCATTTGTTATCTGTCATCTGCAATCTGTCATCCGTCATCTGTCATCTGTCATCTGTCATCTGTCACCTGTAATGTGACATCTGTCATCTGTCATCTGTCATCTGTCATTTGTCATCTGTCATCTGTCATCTGTCATCTGTCACCTGTCATCTGTCATCTGTCATCTGTCATCTGTCATCTGTCTTCTGTCATCTGTCATCTGTCATCTGTCATCTGTCATCTGTCATCTGTCATCTGTCATCTGTCATCTGTCATCTGTCATCTGTCATCTGTCATCTGTCATATGTCATCTGTCATCTGTCATCTGTCATCTGTCATCTGTCATCTGTCATCTGTCATCTGTCATCTGTCATCTGTCATCTGTCATCTGTAATCTGTCATTTGTTATCTGTCATCTGTCATCTGTCATCTGTCATCTGTCATCTGTCATCTGTCATCTGTCATCTGTCATCTGACATCTGTCATCTGTCATCTGTCATCTGTCACCTGTCACCTGTCATCAGTCATCTGTCATCTGTCATCTGTCATCTGTCATCTGTCATCTGTCATCTGTCATCTGTCATCTGTCATCTGTCATCTGTCATCTGTCATCTGTCATCTGTCATCTGTCATCTGTCATCTGTCATCTGTCATCTGTCATCTGTCATCTGTCATCTGTCATCTGTCATCTGTCATCAGTCATCAGTCATCTGTCATCTGTCATCTGTCATCTGTCATCTGTCATCTGTCATCTGTCATCTGTCATTTGTCATCTGTTATCTGTCATCTGTCATCTGTCATCTATCATCTGTCATCTGTCATCTGTCATCTTTCATCTGTCATCTGTCATCTGTCATCTGTCATCTGTCATCTGTCATCTGTCATCTGTCATCTGTCATCTGTCATCTGTCATCTGTCATCTGTCATCTGTCATCTGTCATCTGTCATCTGTCGTCTGTCATCTGTCATCTGTCATCTGTAATCTGTCATTTGTTATCTGTCGTCTGTCATCTGTCATCTGTCATCTGTCATCTGTCATCTGTCATCTGTCATCTGTCATCTGTCATCTGTCATCTGTCATCTGTCATCTGTCATCTGACATCCGTCATCTGTCATCTGTCACCTGTCATCTGTCATCTGTCATCTGTCATCTGGCATCCGTCATCTGTCATCTGTCATCTGTCATCTGTCATCTGTCATCTGTCATCTGTCATCTGTCATCTGTCATCTGTCATCTGTCAGCTGTCATCTGTCATCTGTCATCTGTCATCTGTCATCTGTCATCTGTCATCTGTCATCTGTCATCTGTCATCTGTCATCTGTCATCTGTCATCTGTCATCTGTCATCTGTCATCTGTCATCTGTCATTTGTCATCTGTTATCTGTCATCTGTCATCTGTCACCTGTCATCTGTCATCTGTCATCTGTCATCTGTCATCTGTCATCTGTCATCTGTCATCTTTCATCTGTCATCTGTCATGTGTCACCTGTGATATGTCATTTCACATCTATCAACTGTCATTTGTTATCTGTCATCTGTCATCCGTCATCTGTCATCTGTCATCTGTCATCTGTCATCTGTCACCTGTCATGTGACATCTGTCATCTGTCATCTGTCATCTGTCATCTGTCATCTGTCATCTGTCATCTGTCATCTGACATCTGTCATCTGTCATCTGTCACCTGTCATCTGTCATCTGTCATCTGTCATTGGTTATCTGTTATCTGTTATCTGTTATCTGTCATCTGTCATCTGTCATCTGTAGTCTGTCATCTGTTATCTGTCATCTGTCATCTGTCATCTCTCATCTGTCATATGTCATCTTTCATTTGTCATCTGTCATGTGTCACCTGTGATGTGTCATTTCACATCTATCAACTGTCATTTGTCATCTGTCATCTGTCACCTGTCATGTGACATCTGTCATTTGTCATCTGTCATCTGTCATCTGTCATCTGTCATCTGTCATCTGTCATCTGTCATCTGTCATCTGTCATCTGTCATCTGTCATCTGTCATCTGTCATCTGTCATCTGTCATCTGTCATCTGTCATCTGTCATCTGTCATCTGTCATCTGTCATTTGTCATCTGTCATCTGTCATCTGTCATCTGTCATCTGTCATCTGTCATCTGTCATCTGTCATCTGTCATCTGTCATCTGTCATCTGTCATCCGTCATCTGTCATCTGTCATCTGTCATCTGTCATCTGTCATCGGTCATCTGTCATCTGTCATCTGTCATGTGACATCTGTCATCTGTCATCTGTCAACTGTCATCTGTCATCTGTCATCTGACATCTGACATCTGTCAACTGTCATCTGTCACTTGTCATCTGTCATCTGTCATCTATCATCTGTCATCTGTCATGTGTCACCTGTGATGTGTCATTTCACATCTGTCAACTGTCATTTGTTATCTGTCATCTGTCATCCGTCATCTGTCATCTGTCATCTGTCATCTGTCACCTGTCATGTGACATCTGCCATCTGTCATCTGTCATCTGACATCTGTCATCTGTCATCTGTCACCTGTCATCTGTCATCTGTCATCTGTCATTTGTCATCTGTTATCTGTCATCTGTCATCTGTCATCTGTCATCTGTCATCTGTCATCTTTCATCTGTCATCTGTCATGTGTCACCTGTGATGTGTCATTTCACATCTGTCAACTGTCATTTGTTATCTGTCATCTGTCATCCGTCATCTGTCATCTGTTATCTGTCATCTGTCATCTGTCATCTGTCACCTGTCATGTGACATCTGTCATCTGTCATCTGTCATCTGTCATCTGACATCTGTCATCTGTCATCTGTCACCTGTCATCTGTCATCTGTCATCTGTCATCTGTCATCTGTCATCTGTCATCTGTCATCTGTCATCTGTCATCTGTCATCTGTCATCTGTCATCTGTCATCTGTCATCTGTCATCTGTCATCTGTCATCTGTCATCTGTCATCTATCATCTGTCATCTGTCATCTGTCATGCGTCAACTCTAATCTATCATCTGTCATCTGTCATCTGTCATCTGTCATCTGTCATCTGTCATCTGTCATCTGTCATCTGTCATCTGTCATCTGTCATCTGTCATCTGTCATCTGTCATCTGTCATCTGTCATCTGTCATCTATCATCTGTCATCTGTCATCTGTCATGCGTCAACTCTAATCTGTCATCTGTCATCTGTCATCTGTCATCTGTCATCTGTCATCTGTCATCTGTCATCTGTTATCTGTTATCTGTCATCTGTCATCTGTCATCTGTCATGTGACATCTGTCACCTGTCATCTGTCATCTGTCATCTGTCATCTGTCATCTGTCATCTGACATCTGACATCTGTCATCTGTCATCTGTCATCTGTCACTTGTCATCTGTCATCTGTCATCTGTCATGTGTCATCTGTCATCTGTCATCTGTCATCTGTCATCTGTCATCTGTCATCTGTCATCTGTCATCTGTCATCTGTCATCTGTCATTTGTCATTTGTCATCTGTCATGTGTCACCTGTGATGTGTCAGCTGTCATCTATCACCTGTTATTTGTCATCTGTCATCTGTTCACTGTCATCTGTCAGCTGTCATCTTTCATCTGTCAACTGTTATGTATCACCTGTGATGTGTCATCTGTCATCTGTTATCTGTCATCTGCCATCTGTCATCTGTTATCTGTCAACTGTCATCTGTCATCTATCATCTGTCATTTATCATCTGTCATCTGCCATCTGTCATCTCTCGTGTCTCACCTGTGATGTGTCATCTGTCATCTGTCATCTATCACCTGTCATTTGTCATCTGTCATCTGTCATGTGACAACTGTCATCTGTCATCTGTCATCTGTCATTTGACATCTGTCATCTGTCATCTGTCATCTGTCACCTGTCATCTGTCATCTGTCATCTGTCATCTGTCATCTGTCATCTGTCATCTGTCATCTGTCATCTGTCATCTGTCATCTGTCATCTGTCATCTGTCATCTGTCATCTGTCATCTGTCATCTGTCATCTGTCATCTGTCATCTGTCATCTGTCATCTGTCATCTGTCATCTGTCATCTGTCATCCGTCATCTGTCATCTGTCATCTGTCATCTGTCATCTGTCATCGGTCATCTGTCATCTGTCATCTGTCATGTGACATCTGTCATCTGTCATCTGTCATCTGTCATCTGTCATCTGACATCTGACATCTGTCAACTGTCATCTGTCACTTGTCATCTGTCATCTGTCATCTATCATCTGTCAACTGTCATGTGTCACCTGTGATGTGTCATTTCACATCTGTCAACTGTCATTTGTTATCTGTCATCTGTCATCCATCATCTGTCATCTGTCATCTGTCATCTGTCATCTGTCATCTGTCATCTGTCATCTGTCACCTGTCATGTGACATCTGTCATCTGTCATCTGTCATCTGTCATCTGACATCTGTCATCTGTCATCTGTCACCTGTCATCTGTCATCTGTCATCTGTCATTTGTCATCTGTTATCTGTCATCTGTCATCTGTCATCTGTCATCTGTCATCTGTCATCTTTCATCTGTCATCTGTCATGTGTCACCTGTGATGTGTCATTTCACATCTGTCAACTGTCATTTGTTATCTGTCATCTGTCATCCGTCATCTGTCATCTGTCATCTGTCATCTGTCACTTGTCATCTGTCATCTGTCATCTGTCATCTGTCATCTGTCATCTGTCATCTGTCACCTGTCATGTGACATCTGTCATCTGTCATCTGTCATCTGTCATCTGACATCTGTCATCTGTCATCTGTCACCTGTCATCTGTCATCTGTCATCTGTCATTTGTCATCTGTTATCTGTCATCTGTCATCTGTCATCTGTCATCTGTCATCTGTCATCTTTCATCTGTCATCTGTCATGTGTCACCTGTGATGTATCATTTCTCATCTGTCATCTGTCATTTGTTATCTGTTATCTGTCATCTGTCATCCGTCATCTGTCATCTGTCATCTGTCATCTGTCATCTGTCATCTGTCATCTGTCATCTGTCATCTGTCATCTGTCATCTGTCATCTGTCATCTGTCATCTGTCATCTGTCATCTTTCATCTGTCATCTGTCATGTGTCACCTGTGATATGTCATTTCACATCTATCAACTGTCATTTGTTATCTGTCATCTGTCATCCGTCATCTGTCATCTGTCATCTGTCACCTGTCATGTGACATCTGTCATCTGTCATCTGTCATCTGTCATCTGTCATCTGTCATCTGTCATCTGTCATCTGTCATCTGACATCTGTCATCTGTCATCTGTCACCTGTCATCTGTCATCTGTCATCTGTCATCTGTCACCTGTCATCTGTCATCTGTCATCTGTCATTTGTCATCTGTTATCTGTCATCTGTCATCTGTCATCTGTCATCTGTCATCTGTCATCTGTCATCTTTCATCTGTCATCTGTCATGTGTCACCTGTGATGTGTCATTTCACATCTGTCAACTGTCATTTGTTATCTGTCATCTGTCATCCGTCATCTGTCATCTGTTATCTGTCATCTGTCATCTGTCATCTGTCACCTGTCATGTGACATCTGTCATCTGTCATCTGTCATCTGTCATCTGACATCTGTCATCTGTCATCTGTCACCTGTCATCTGTCATCTGTCATCTGTCATCTGTCATCTGTCATCTGTCATCTGTCATCTGTCATCTGTCATCTGTCATCTGTCATTGGTTATCTGTTATCTGTTATCTGTCATCTGTCATCTGTCATCTGTCATCTGTCATCTGTCATCTGTCATCTGTCATCTGTCATCTGTCATCTGTCATCTGTCATCTGTCATCTGTCATCTGTCATCTGTCACCTGTCATCTGTCATCTGTCATCTGTCATCTGTCATCTGTCATCTGTCATCTGTCATTTGTCATCTGTCATCTGTCATCTGTCATCTGTCATCTGTCATCTGTCATCTGTCATCTGTCATCTGTCATCTGTCATCTGTCATCTGTCATCCGTCATCTGTCATCTGTCATCTGTCATCTGTCATCTGTCATCGGTCATCTGTCATCTGTCATCTGTCATGTGACATCTGTCATCTGTCATCTGTCAACTGTCATCTGTCATCTGTCATCTGACATCTGACATCTGTCAACTGTCATCTGTCACTTGTCATCTGTCATCTGTCATCTATCATCTGTCATCTGTCATGTGTCACCTGTGATGTGTCATTTCACATCTGTCAACTGTCATTTGTTATCTGTCATCTGTCATCCGTCATCTGTCATCTGTCATCTGTCATCTGTCACCTGTCATGTGACATCTGCCATCTGTCATCTGTCATCTGACATCTGTCATCTGTCATCTGTCACCTGTCATCTGTCATCTGTCATCTGTCATTTGTCATCTGTTATCTGTCATCTGTCATCTGTCATCTGTCATCTGTCATCTGTCATCTGTCATCTTTCATCTGTCATCTGTCATGTGTCACCTGTGATGTGTCATTTCACATCTGTCAACTGTCATTTGTTATCTGTCATCTGTCATCCGTCATCTGTCATCTGTTATCTGTCATCTGTCATCTGTCATCTGTCACCTGTCATGTGACATCTGTCATCTGTCATCTGTCATCTGTCATCTGACATCTGTCATCTGTCATCTGTCACCTGTCATCTGTCATCTGTCATCTGTCATCTGTCATCTGTCATCTGTCATCTGTCATCTGTCATCTGTCATCTGTCATCTGTCATCTGTCATCTGTCATCTGTCATCTGTCATCTGTCATCTGTCATCTGTCATCTGTCATCTGTCATCTATCATCTGTCATCTGTCATCTGTCATGCGTCAACTCTAATCTATCATCTGTCATCTGTCATCTGTCATCTGTCATCTGTTATCTGTTATCTGTCATCTGTCATCTGTCATCTGTCATGTGACATCTGTCACCTGTCATCTGTCATCTGTCATCTGTCATCTGTCATCTGTCATCTGTCATCTGTCATCTGACATCTGACATCTGTCATCTGTCACCTGTCATCTGTCACTTGTCATCTGTCATCTGTCATCTGTCATCTGTCATCTGTCATCTGTCATCTGTCATCTGTCATCTGTCATCTGTCATCTGTCATCTGTCATCTGTCATCTGTCATCTGTCATCTGTCATTTGTCATTTGTCATCTGTCATGTGCCACCTGTGATGTGTCAGCTGTCATCTATCACCTGTTATTTGTCATCTGTCATCTGTTCACTGTCATCTGTCAGCTGTCATCTTTCATCTGTCAACTGTTATGTATCACCTGTGATGTGTCATCTGTCATCTGTTATCTGTCATCTGCCATCTGTCATCTGTTATCTGTCAACTGTCATCTGTCATCTATCATCTGTCATTTGTCATCTGTCATCTGCCATCTGTCATCTCTCGTGTCTCACCTGTGATGTGTCATCTGTCATCTGTCATCTATCACCTGTCATTTGTCATCTGTCATCTGTCATGTGACAACTGTCATCTGTCATCTGTCATCTGTCATCTGTCATTTGACATCTGTCATCTGTCATCTGTCACCTGTCATCTGTCATCTGTCATCTGTCATCTGTCATCTGTCATCTGTCATCTGTCATCTGTCATCTGTCATCTGTCATCTGTCATCTGTCATCTGTCATCTGTCATCTGTCATCTGTCATCTGTCATCTGTCATCTGTCATCTGTCATCTGTCATCTGTCATCTGTCATCTGTCATCTGTCATCTGTCATCTGTCATCTGTCATCTGTCATCTGTCATCTGTCATCTGTCATCCGTCATCTGTCATCTGTCATCTGTCATCTGTCATCTGTCATCTGTCATCGGTCATCTGTCATCTGTCATGTGACATCTGTCATCTGTCATCTGTCATCTGTCATCTGTCATCTGACATCTGACATCTGTCAACTGTCATCTGTCACTTGTCATCTGTCATCTGTCATCTATCATCTGTCATCTGTCATGTGTCACCTGTGATGTGTCATTTCACATCTGTCAACTGTCATTTGTTATCTGTCATCTGTCATCCATCATCTGTCATCTGTCATCTGTCATCTGTCATCTGTCATCTGTCATCTGTCACCTGTCATGTGACAACTGTCATCTGTCATCTGTCATCTGTCATCTGTCATGTGTCACCTGTGATATGTCATTTCACATCTATCAACTGTCATTTGTCATCTGTCATCTGTCATCTGTCATCTGTCATCTGTCATCTGTCATCCGTCATCTGTCATCTGTCATCTGTCATCTGTCATCTGTCACCTGTCATGTGACATCTGTCATCTGTCATCTGTCATCTGTCATCTGTCATCTGTCATCTGTCATCTGTCATCTGTCATCTGACATCTGTCATCTGTCATCTGTCACCTGTCATCTGTCATCTGTCATCTGTCATTGGTTATCTGTTATCTGTTATCTGTCATCTGTCATCTGTCATCTGTAGTCTGTCATCTGTTATCTGTCATCTGTCATCTGTCATCTCTCATCTGTCATCTGTCATCTTTCATCTGTCATCTGTCATGTGTCACCTGTGATGTGTCACTTCACATCTGTCAACTGTCATTTGTCATCTGTCATCTGTCACCTGTCATGTGACATCTGTCATTTGTCATCTGTCATCTGTCATCTGTCATCTGTCATCTGTCATCTGTCATCTGTCATCTGTCATCTGTCATCTTTCATCTGTCATCGGTCATCTGTCATCTGTCAACTGTCATGTGACATCTGTCATCTGTCATCTGTCAACTGTCATCTGTCATCTGTCATCTGACATCTGTCATCTGTCAACTGTCATCTGTCACTTGTCATCTGTCATCTGTCATCTATCATCTGTCATCTGTCATGTGTCACCTGTGATGTGTCATTTCACATCTGTCAACTGTCATTTGTTATCTGTCATCTGTCATCCGTCATCTGTCATCTGTCATCTGTCATCTGTCACCTGTCATGTGACATCTGCCATCTGTCATCTGTCATCTGACATCTGTCATCTGTCATCTGTCACCTGTCATCTGTCATCTGTCATCTGTGATTTGTCATCTTTTATCTGTCATCTGTCATCTGTCATCTGTCATCTGTCATCTGTCATCTGTCATCTTTCATCTGTCATCTGTCATGTGTCACCTGTGATGTGTCATTTCACATCTGTCAACTGTCATTTGTTATCTGTCATCTGTCATCTGTCATCTGTCACCTGTCATGTGACATCTGTCATCTGTCATCTGTCATCTGACATCTGTCATCTGTCATCTGTCACCTGTCATCTGTCATCTGTCATCTGTCATCTGTCATCTGTCATCTGTCATCTGTCATCTGTCATCTGTCATCTGTCATCTGTCATCTGTCATCTGTCATCTGTCATCTGTCATCTGTCATCTGTCATCTGTCATCTGTCACCTGTCATCTGTCATCTGTCATCTATCATCTGTCATCTGTCATCTGTCATGCATCAACTCTAATCTGTCATCTGTCATCTGTCATCTGTCATCTGTCATCTGTCATCTGTCATCTGTCATCTGTTATCTGTTATCTGTCATCTGTCATCTGTCATCTGTCATGTGACATCTGTTACCTGTCATCTGTCATCTGTCAACTGTCATTTGTTATCTGTCATCTGCAATCTGTCATCCGTCATCTGTCATCTGTCATCTGTCATCTGTCATCTGTCATCTGTCACCTGTAATGTGACATCTGTCATCTGTCATCTGTCATCTGTCATTTGTCATCTGTCATCTGTCATCTGTCACCTGTCATCTGTCATCTGTCATCTGTCATCTGTTATCTGTCTTCTGTCATCTGTCATCTGTCATCTGTCATCTGTCATCTGTCATCTGTCATCTGTCATCTGTCATCTGTCATCTGTCATCTGTCATCTGTCATCTGTCATATGTCATCTGTCATCTGTCATCTGTCATCTGTCATCTGTCATCTGTCATCTGTCATCTGTCATCTGTCATCTGTCATCTGTCATCTGTAATCTGTCATTTGTTATCTGTCATCTGTCATCTGTCATCTGTCATCTGTCATCTGTCATCTGTCATCTGTCATCTGTCATCTGTCATCTGTCATCTGTCATCTGTCATCTGACATCTGTCATCCGTCATCTGTCATCTGTCACCTGTCACCTGTCATCTGTCATCTGTCATCTGTCATCTGTCATCTGTCATCTGTCATCTGTCATCTGTCATCTGTCATCTGTCATCTGTCATCTGTCATCTGTCATCTGTCATCTGTCATCTGTCATCTGTCATCTGTCATCTGTCATCTGTCATCTGTCATCTGTCATCTGTCATCTGTCATCTGTCATCTGTCATCTGTCATTTGTCATCTGTTATCTGTCATCTGTCATCTGTCATCTGTCATCTATCATCTGTCATCTGTCATCTGTCATCTGTCATCTTTCATCTGTCATCTGTCATCTGTCATCTGTCATCTGTCATCTGTCATCTGTCATCTGTCATCTGTCATCTGTCATCTGTCATCTGTCATCTGTCATCTGTCATCTGTCATCTGTCATCTGTCGTCTGTCATCTGTCATCTGTCATCTGTAACCTGTCATTTGTTATCTGTCGTCTGTCATCTGTCATCTGTCATCTGTCATCTGTCATCTGTCATCTGTCATCTGTCATCTGTCATCTGTCATCTGTCATCTGTCATCTGTCATCTGTCATCTGTCATCTGTCATCTGTCATCTGTCATCTGTCATCTGTCATCTGACATCTGTCATCTGTCATCTGTCACCTGTCATCTGTCATCTGGCATCTGTCATCTGTCATCTGTCATCTGTCATCTGTCATCTGTCATCTGTCATCTGTCATCTGTCATCTGTCATCTGTCATCTGTCATCTGTCAGCTGTCATCTGTCATCTGTCATCTGTCATCTGTCATCTGTCATCTGTCATCTGTCATCTGTCATCTGTCATCTGTCATCTGTCATCTGTCATCTGACATCTGTCATCTGTCATCTGTCACCTGTCATCTGTCATCTGTCATTGGTTATCTGTTATCTGTTATCTGTCATCTGTCATCTGTCATCTGTAGTCTGTCATCTGTTATCTGTCATCTGTCATCTGTCATCTCTCATCTGTCATCTGTCATCTTTCATCTGTCATCTGTCATGTGTCACCTGTGATGTGTCATTTCACATCTGTCAACTGTCATTTGTCATCTGTCATCTGTCACCTGTCATGTGACATCTGTCATTTGTCATCTGTCATCTGTCATCTGTCATCTGTCATCTGTCATCTGTCATCTGTCATCTGTCATCTGTCATCTGTCATCTGTCATCTGTCATCTGTCATCTGTCATCTGTCATCTGTCATCTGTCATCTGTCATCTGTCATCTGTCATCTGTCATGTGTCATCTGTCATCTGTCATTTGTCATCTGTCATTTGTCATCTGTCATCTGTCATCTGTCATCTGTCATTTGTCATCTGTCATCTGTCATCTGTCATCTGTCATCTGTCATCTGTCATCTGTCATCTGTCATCTGTCATCTGTCATCTGTCATCTGTCATCTGTCATCTGTCATCCGTCATCTGTCATCTGTCATCTGTCATCTGTCATCTGTCATCGGTCATCTGTCATCTGTCATCTGTCATGTGACATCTGTCATGTGTCATCTGTCAACTGTCATCTGTCATCTGTCATCTGACATCTGACATCTGTCAACTGTCATCTGTCACTTGTCATCTGTCATCTGTCATCTATCATCTGTCATCTGTCATGTGTCACCTGTGATGTGTCATTTCACATCTGTCAACTGTCATTTGTTATCTGTCATCTGTCATCCGTCATCTGTCATCTGTCATCTGTCATCTGTCACCTGTCATGTGACATCTGCCATCTGTCATCTGTCATCTGACATCTGTCATCTGTCATCTGTCACCTGTCATCTGTCATCTGTCATCTGTCATTTGTCATCTGTTATCTGTCATCTGTCATCTGTCATCTGTCATCTGTCATCTGTCATCTTTCATCTGTCATCTGTCATGTGTCACCTGTGATGTGTCATTTCACATCTGTCAACTGTCATTTGTTATCTGTCATCTGTCATCCGTCATCTGTCATCTGTTATCTGTCATCTGTCATCTGTCATCTGTCACCTGTCATGTGACATCTGTCATCTGTCATCTGTCATCTGACATCTGTCATCTGTCATCTGTCACCTGTCATCTGTCATCTGTCATCTGTCATCTGTCATCTGTCATCTGTCATCTGTCATCTGTCATCTGTCATCTGTCATCTGTCATCTGTCATCTGTCATCTATCATCTGTCATCTGTCATCTGTCATGCGTCAACTCTAATCTGTCATCTGTCATCTGTCATCTGTCATCTGTCATCTGTCATCTGTCATCTGTTATCTGTTATCTGTCATCTGTCATCTGTCATCTGTCATGTGACATCTGTCACCTGTCATCTGTCATCTGTCATCTGTCATCTGTCATCTGTCATCTGACATCTGACATCTGTCATCTGTCATCTGTCATCTGTCACTTGTCATCTGTCATCTGTCATCTGTCATGTGTCATCTGTCATCTGTCATCTGTCATCTGTCATCTGTCATCTGTCATCTGTCATCTGTCATCTGTCATCTGTCATCTGTCATCTGTCATTTGTCATTTGTCATCTGTCATGTGTCACCTGTGATGTGTCAGCTGTCATCTATCACCTGTTATTTGTCATCTGTCATCTGTTCACTGTCATCTGTCAGCTGTCATCTTTCATCTGTCAACTGTTATGTATCACCTGTGATGTGTCATCTGTCATCTGTTATCTGTCATCTGCCATCTGTCATCTGTTATCTGTCAACTGTCATCTGTCATCTATCATCTGTCATTTATCATCTGTCATCTGCCATCTGTCATCTCTCGTGTCTCACCTGTGATGTGTCATCTGTCATCTGTCATCTATCACCTGTCATTTGTCATCTGTCATCTGTCATGTGACAACTGTCATCTGTCATCTGTCATCTGTCATTTGACATCTGTCATCTGTCATCTGTCACCTGTCATCTGTCATCTGTCATCTGTCATCTGTCATCTGTCATCTGTCATCTGTCATCTGTCATCTGTCATCTGTCATCTGTCATCTGTCATCTGTCATCTGTCATCTGTCATCTGTCATCTGTCATCTGTCATCTGTCATCTGTCATCTGTCATCTGTCATCTGTCATCTGTCATCCGTCATCTGTCATCTGTCATCTGTCATCTGTCATCTGTCATCGGTCATCTGTCATCTGTCATCTGTCATGTGACATCTGTCATCTGTCATCTGTCATCTGTCATCTGTCATCTGACATCTGACATCTGTCAACTGTCATCTGTCACTTGTCATCTGTCATCTGTCATCTATCATCTGTCAACTGTCATGTGTCACCTGTGATGTGTCATTTCACATCTGTCAACTGTCATTTGTTATCTGTCATCTGTCATCCATCATCTGTCATCTGTCATCTGTCATCTGTCATCTGTCATCTGTCATCTGTCACCTGTCATGTGACATCTGTCATCTGTCATCTGTCATCTGACATCTGTCATCTGTCATCTGTCACCTGTCATCTGTCATCTGTCATCTGTCATTTGTCATCTGTTATCTGTCATCTGTCATCTGTCATCTGTCATCTGTCATCTGTCATCTTTCATCTGTCATCTGTCATGTGTCACCTGTGATGTGTCATTTCACATCTGTCAACTGTCATTTGTTATCTGTCATCTGTCATCCGTCATCTGTCATCTGTCATCTGTCATCTGTCATCTGTCACCTGTCATCTGTCATCTGTCATCTGTCATCTGTCATCTGTCATCTGTTATCTGTCATCTGTCATCTGTCACCTGTCATGTGATATCTGTCATCTGTCATCTGTCATCTGTCATCTGACATCTGTCATCTGTCATCTGTCACCTGTCATCTGTCATCTGTCATCTGTCATTTGTCATCTGTTATCTGTCATCTGTCATCTGTCATCTGTCATCTGTCATCTGTCATCTGTCATCTTTCATCTGTCATCTGTCATGTGTCACCTGTGATGTATCATTTCTCATCTGTCATCTGTAATTTGTTATCTGTTATCTGTCATCTGTCATCCGTCATCTGTCATCTGTCATCTGTCATCTGTCATCTGTCATCTGTCATCTGTCATCTGTCATCTGTCATCTGTCATCTGTCATCTGTCATCTGTCATCTGTCATCTGTCATATGTCATCTGTCATCTGTCATCTGTCATCTGTCATCTGTCATCTGTCATCTGTCATCTATCATCTGTCATCTGTCATCTGTCATCTGTCATCTGTCATCTGTCATCTGTCATCTGTCATCTGTCATCTGTCATCTGTAATCTGTCATGTGTCAACTCTCATCTGTCATCTGTTATCTGTCATCTGTCATCCGTCATCTGTCATCTGTCATCTGTCATCTGTAATCTGTCATCTGTCAGCTGTCATCTTTCATCTGTCATCTGTTATCTGTCATCTCTCATCTGTCATCTGTCATCTGTCATGTGTCAACTCTCATCTGTCATCTGTCATCTGTCATCTGTCATCTGTCATCTGTCATCTGTCATATGTCATCTGTCATCTGTCATCTGTAATCTGTCATCTGTCATCTGTCATGTGTCACCTGTGATGTATCATTTCTCATCTGTCATCTGTCATTTGTTATCTGTTATCTGTCATCTGTCATCCGTCATCTGTCATCTGTCATCTGTCATCTGTCATCTGTCATCTGTCATCTGTCATCTGTCATCTGTCATCTGTCATCTGTCATCTGTCATCTGTCATCTGTCATCTGTCATCTGTCATCTGTCATCTGTCATCTGTCATCTGTCATCTGTCATCTGTCATCTGTCATCTGTCATCTGTCATCTGTCATCTGTCATCTGTCATCTATCATCTGTCATCTGTCATCTGTCATCTGTCATGTGTCAACTCTCATCTGACATCTGTCATCTGTCATCTGTCATTTGCCATCTGTCATCTGTCATCTGTCATCTGTCATCTGTCATCTGTCATCTGTCATCTGTCATCTGTCATCTGTCATCTGTCATCTGTCATCTGTCATCTGTCATCTGTCATCTGTCATCTGTCATCTGTCATCTGTCATGTGTCAACTCTCATCTGTCATCTGTCATCTGTCATTTGTCATCTGTCATCTGTCATCTGTCATCTGTCATCTGTCATCTGTCATCTGTCATCTGTCATCTGTCATCTGTCATCTGTAATCTGTCATCTGTCATCTCTCGTCTGTCATCTGTCATCTGTCATCTGTCATCTGTCATCTGTCATCTGTCATCGGTCATCTGTCATCTGTCAGCTGTCAGCTGTCATCTGTCATCTGTCATCTGTCATCTGTCATCTGTCATCTGTCATCTGTCATCTGTAATGTGTCATCTGTCATCTGTCATCTGTCAACTGTCATTTGTTATCTGTCATCTGCAATCTGTCATCCGTCATCTGTCATCTGTCATCTGTCATCTGTCACCTGTAATGTGACATCTGTCATCTGTCATCTGTCATTTGTCATCTGTCATCTGTCATCTGTCATCTGTCACCTGTCATCTGTCATATGTCATCTGTCATCTGTCATCTGTCTTCTGTCATCTGTCATCTGTCATCTGTCATCTGTCATCTGTCATCTGTCATCTGTCATCTGTCATCTGTCATCTGTCATCTGTCATCTGTCATCTGTCATCTGTCATCTGTCATATGTCATCTGTCATCTGTCATCTGTCATCTGTCATCTGTCATCTGTCATCTGTCATCTGTCATCTGTCATCTGTAATCTGTCATTTGTTATCTGTCATCTGTCATCTGTCATCTGTCATCTGTCATCTGTCATCTGTCATCTGTCATCTGTCATCTGACATCTGTCATCTGTCATCTGTCATCTGTCACCTGTCACCTGTCATCTGTCATCTGTCATCTGTCATCTGTCATCTGTCATCTGTCATCTGTCATCTGTCATCTGTCATCTGTCATCTGTCATCTGTCATCTGTCATCTGTCATCTGTCATCTGTCATCTGTCATCTGTCATCTGTCATCTGTCATCTGTCATCTGTCATCTGTCATCTGTCATCTGTCATCTGTCATCTGTCATCTGTCATCTGTCATCTGTCATCTGTCATCTGTCATCTGTCATTTGTCATCTGTTATCTGTCATCTGTCATCTGTCATCTATCATCTGTCATCTGTCATCTGTCATCTGTCATCTTTCATCTGTCATCTGTCATCTGTCATCTGTCATCTGTCATCTGTCATCTGTCATCTGTCATCTGTCATCTGTCATCTGTCATCTGTCATCTGTCATCTGTCATCTGTCATCTGTCATCTGTCGTCTGTCATCTGTCATCTGTCATCTGTAATCTGTCATTTGTTATCTGTCGTCTGTCATCTGTCATCTGTCATCTGTCATCTGTCATCTGTCATCTGTCATCTGTCATCTGTCATCTGTCATCTGTCATCTGTCATCTGTCATCTGTCATCTGTCATCTGTCATCTGACATCTGTCATCTGTCATCTGTCACCTGTCATCTGTCATCTGTCATCTGTCATCTGTCATCTGTCATCTGTCATCTGTCATCTGTCATCTGTCATCTGTCATCTGTCAGCTGTCATCTGTCATCTGTCATCTGTCATCTGTCATCTGTCAGCTGTCATCTGTCATCTGTCATCTGTCATCTGTCATCTGTCATCTGTCATCTGTCATCTGTCATCTGTCATCTGTCATCTGTCATCTGTCATCTGTCATCTGTCATTTGTCATCTGTTATCTGTCATCTGTCATCTGTCATCTGTCATCTGTCATCTGTCATCTGTCATCTGTCATCTGTCATCTGTCATCTTTCATCTGTCATCTGTCATGTGTCACCTGTGATATGTCATTTCACATCTATCAACTGTCATTTGTTATCTGTCATCTGTCATCCGTCATCTGTCATCTGTCATCTGTCATCTGTCATCTGTCACCTGTCATGTGACATCTGTCATCTGTCATCTGTCATCTGTCATCTGTCATCTGTCATCTGTCATCTGTCATCTGTCATCTGACATCTGTCATCTGTCATCTGTCACCTGTCATCTGTCATCTGTCATTGGTTATCTGTTATCTGTTATCTGTCATCTGTCATCTGTCATCTGTAGTCTGTCATCTGTTATCTGTCATCTGTCATCTGTCATCTCTCATCTGTCATATGTCATCTTTCATTTGTCATCTGTCATGTGTCACCTGTGATGTGTCATTTCACATCTATCAACTGTCATTTGTCATCTGTCATCTGTCACCTGTCATGTGACATCTGTCATTTGTCATCTGTCATCTGTCATCTGTCATCTGTCATCTGTCATCTGTCATCTGTCATCTGTCATCTGTCATCTGTCATCTGTCATCTGTCATCTGTCATCTGTCATCTGTCATCTGTCATCTGTCATCTGTCATCTGTCATCTCTCATCTGTCATCTGTCATCTGTCATCTGTCATCTGTCATCTGTCATCTGTCATTTGTCATCTGTCATCTGTCATCTGTCATCTGTCATCTGTCATCTGTCATCTGTCATCTGTCATCTGTCATCTGTCATCTGTCATCCGTCATCTGTCATCTGTCATCTGTCATCTGTCATCTGTCATCGGTCATCTGTCATCTGTCATCTGTCATGTGACATCTGTCATCTGTCATCTGTCAACTGTCATCTGTCATCTGTCATCTGACATCTGACATCTGTCAACTGTCATCTGTCACTTGTCATCTGTCATCTGTCATCTATCATCTGTCATCTGTCATGTGTCACCTGTGATGTGTCATTTCACATCTGTCAACTGTCATTTGTTATCTGTCATCTGTCATCCGTCATCTGTCATCTGTCATCTGTCATCTGTCACCTGTCATGTGACATCTGCCATCTGTCATCTGTCATCTGACATCTGTCATCTGTCATCTGTCACCTGTCATCTGTCATCTGTCATCTGTCATTTGTCATCTGTTATCTGTCATCTGTCATCTGTCATCTGTCATCTGTCATCTGTCATCTTTCATCTGTCATCTGTCATGTGTCACCTGTGATGTGTCATTTCACATCTGTCAACTGTCATTTGTTATCTGTCATCTGTCATCCGTCATCTGTCATCTGTTATCTGTCATCTGTCATCTGTCATCTGTCACCTGTCATGTGACATCTGTCATCTGTCATCTGTCATCTGTCATCTGACATCTGTCATCTGTCGTCTGTCACCTGTCATCTGTCATCTGTCATCTGTCATCTGTCATCTGTCATCTGTCATCTGTCATCTGTCATCTGTCATCTGTCATCTGTCATCTGTCATCTGTCATCTGTCATCTGTCATCTGTCATCTGTCATCTGTCATCTGTCATCTGTCATCTGTCATCCGTCATCTGTCATCTGTCATCTGTCATCTGTCATCTGTCATCTGTCATCGGTCATCCGTCATCTGTCATCTGTCATGTGACATCTGTCATCTGTCATCTGTCATCTGTCATCTGTCATCTGTCATCTGTCATCTGTCATCTGTCATCTGTCATCTGTCATCTGTCATCTGTCATCTGTCATCTGTCATCTGTCATCCGTCATCTGTCATCTGTCATCTGTCATCTGTCATCTGACATCTGACATCTGTCAACTGTCATCTGTCACTTGTCATCTGTCATCTGTCATCTATCATCTGTCATCTGTCATGTGTCACCTGTGATGTGTCATTTCACATCTGTCAACTGTCATTTGTTATCTGTCATCTGTCATCCATCATCTGTCATCTGTCATCTGTCATCTGTCATCTGTCATCTGTCATCTGTCACCTGTCATGTGACATCTGTCATCTGTCATCTGTCATCTGTCATCTGACATCTGTCATCTGTCATCTGTCACCTGTCATCTGTCATCTGTCATTTGTCGTCTGTTATCTGTCATCTGTCATCTGTCATCTGTCATCTGTCATCTGTCATCTTTCATCTGTCATCTGTCATGTGTCACCTGTGATGTGTCATTTCACATCTGTCAACTGTCATTTGTTATCTGTCATCTGTCATCCGTCATCTGTCATCTGTCATCTGTCATCTGTCTTCTGTCATCTGTCATCTGTCATCTGTCATCTGTCATCTGTCATCTGTCATCTGTCATCTGTCATCTGTCATCTGTCATCTGTCATCTGTCATCTGTCATCTGTCATCTGTCATCTGTCATCTATCATCTGTCATCTGTCATCTGTCATCTGTCATGTGTCAACTCTCATCTGTCATCTGTCATCTGTCATTTGTCATCTGTCATCTGTCATCTGTCATCTGTCATCTGTCATCTGTCATCTGTCATCTGTAATCTGTCATCTGTCATCTCTCGTCTGTCATCTGTCATCTGTCATCTGTCATCTGTCATCTGTCATCTGTCATCTGTCATCTGTCAGCTGTCATCTGTCAGCTGTCAGCTGTCATCTGTCATCTGTCATCTGTCATCTGTCATCTGTCATCTGTCATCTGTCATCTGTAATGTGTCATCTGTCATCTGTCATCTGTCAACTGTCATTTGTTATCTGTCATCTGTAATCTGTCATCCGTCATCTGTCATCTGTCATCTGTCATCTGTCATCTGTCATCTGTCATCTGTCATCTGTCATCTGTCATCTGTCATCTGTCACCTGTCATCTGTCATCTGTCTTCTGTCATCTGTCATCTGTCATCTGTCATCTGTCATCTGTCATCTGTCATCTGTCATCTGTCATCTGTCATCTGTCATCTGTCATCTGTCATCTGTCATCTGTCATCTGTCATCTGTCATCTGTCATCTGTCATCTGTCATCTGTCATCTGTCATATGTCATCTGTCATCTGTCATCTGTCATCTGTCATCTGTCATCTGTCATCTGTCATCTGTCATCTGTCATCTGTCATCTGTCATCTGTCATCTGTCATCTGTCATCTGTAATCTGTCATTTGTTATCTGTCATCTGTCATCTGTCATCTGTCATCTGTCATCTGTCATCTGTCATCTGTCATCTGTCATCTGTCATCTGACACCTGTCATCTGTCATCTGTCATCTGTCACCTGTCACCTGTCACCTGTCATCTGTCATCTGTCATCTGTCATCTGTCATCTGTCATCTGTCATCTGTCATCTGTCATCTGTCATCTGTCATCTGTCATCTGTCATCTGTCATCTGTCATCTGTCATCTGTCATCTGTCATCTGTCATCTGTCATCTGTCATCTATCATCTGTCATCTGTCATCTGTCATCTGTCATCTGTCATCTGTCATCTGTCATCTGTCATCTGTCATCTGTCATCTGTCATTTGTCATCTGTTATCTGTCATCTGTCATCTATCATCTGTCATCTGTCATCTGTCATCTTTCATCTGTCATCTGTCATCTGTCATCTGTCATCTGTCATCTGTCATCTGTCATCTGTCATCTGTCGTCTGTCATCTGTCATCTGTCATCTGTAATCTGTCATTTGTAATCTGTCGTCTGTCATCTGTCATCTGTCATCTGTCATCTGTCATCTGTCATCTGTCATCTGTCATCTGTCATCTGTCATCTGTCATCTGTCATCTGACATCTGTCATCTGTCATCTGTCACCTGTCATCTGTCATCTGTCATCTGGCATCTGTCATCTGTCATCTGTCATCTGTCATCTGTCATCTGTCATCTGTCATCTGTCATCTGTCATCTGTCATCTGTCATCTGTCATCTGTCATCTGTCATCTGTCATCTGTCATCTGTCATCTGTCATCTGTCATCTGTCATCTGTCATCTGTCATCTGTCATCTGTCATCTGTCATCTGTCATCTGTCATCTGTCATCTGTCATCTGTCATCTGTTATCTGTCATCTGTCATCTGTCATCTGTCATCTGTCATCTGTCATCTGTCATCTGTCATCTGTCATCTGTCATCTGTCATCTTTCATCTGTCATCTTTCATCTGTCATCTGTCATGTGTCACCTGTGATATGTCATTTCACATCTATCAACTGTCATTTGTTATCTGTCATCTGTCATCCGTCATCTGTCATCTGTCATCTGTCATCTGTCATCTGTCACCTGTCATGTGACATCTGTCATCTGTCATCTGTCATCTGTCATCTGTCATCTGTCATCTGTCATCTGTCATCTGTCATCTGACATCTGTCATCTGTCATCTGTCACCTGTCATCTGTCATCTGTCATCTGTCATTGGTTATCTGTTATCTGTTATCTGTCATCTGTCATCTGTCATCTGTCATCTGTCATCTGTTATCTGTCATCTGTCATCTGTCATCTCTCATCTGTCATCTGTCATCTTTCATCTGTCATCTGTCATGTGTCACCTGTGATGTGTCATTTCACATCTGTCAACTGTCATTTGTCATCTGTCATCTGTCACCTGTCATGTGACATCTGTCATTTGTCATCTGTCATCTGTCATCTGTCATCTGTCATCTGTCATCTGTCATCTGTCATCTGTCATCTGTCATCTGTCATCTGTCATCTGTCATCTGTCATCTGTCAGCTGTCATCTGTCGTCTGTCATCTGTCATCTGTCATCTGTCATCTGTCATCTGTCATCTGTCATCTGTCATCTGTCATCTGTCATCTGTCATTTGTCATCTGTCATTTGTCATCTGTTATCTGTCATCTGTCATCTGTCATCTGTCATCTGTCATCTGTCATCTGTCATCTGTCATCTGTCATCTGTCATCTTTCATCTGTAATCTGTCATGTGTCACCTGTGATATGTCATTTCACATCTATCAACTGTCATTTGTTATCTGTCATCTGTCATCCGTCATCTGTCATCTGTCATCTGTCATCTGTCATCTGTCATCTGTCACCTGTCATGTGACATCTGTCATCTGTCATCTGTCATCTGTCATCTGTCATCTGTCATCTGACATCTGTCATCTGTCATCTGTCACCTGTCATCTGTCATCTGTCATCTGTCATTGGTTATCTGTTATCTGTTATCTGTCATCTGTCATCTGTCATCTGTCATCTGTCATCTGTAATGTGTCATCTGTCATCTGTCATCTGTCAACTGTCATTTGTTATCTGTCATCTGTAATCTGTCATCCGTCATCTGTCATCTGTCATCTGTCATCTGTCATCTGTCATCTGTCATCTGTCATCTGTCATCTGTCATCGGTCATCTGTCATCTGTCATCTGTCATGTGACATCTGTCATCTGTCATCTGTCATCTGTCATCTGTCATCTGACATCTGACATCTGTCAACTGTCATCTGTCACTTGTCATCTGTCATCTGTCATCTATCATCTGTCATCTGTCATGTGTCACCTGTGATGTGTCATTTCACATCTGTCAACTGTCATTTGTTATCTGTCATCTGTCATCCATCATCTGTCATCTGTCATCTGTCATCTGTCATCTGTCATCTGTCATCTGTCACCTGTCATGTGACATCTGTCATCTGTCATCTGTCATCTGTCATCTGACATCTGTCATCTGTCATCTGTCACCTGTCATCTGTCATCTGTCATTTGTCGTCTGTTATCTGTCATCTGTCATCTGTCATCTGTCATCTGTCATCTGTCATCTTTCATCTGTCATCTGTCATGTGTCACCTGTGATGTGTCATTTCACATCTGTCAACTGTCATTTGTTATCTGTCATCTGTCATCCGTCATCTGTCATCTGTCATCTGTCATCTGTCTTCTGTCATCTGTCATCTGTCATCTGTCATCTGTCATCTGTCATCTGTCATCTGTCACCTGTCATCTGTCATCTGTCATCTGTCATCTGTCATCTGTCATCTGTCATCTGTCATCTGTCATCTATCATCTGTCATCTGTCATCTGTCATCTGTCATGTGTCAACTCTCATCTGTCATCTGTCATCTGTCATTTGTCATCTGTCATCTGTCATCTGTCATCTGTCATCTGTCATCTGTCATCTGTCATCTGTAATCTGCCATCTGTCATCTCTCGTCTGTCATCTGTCATCTGTCATCTGTCATCTGTCATCTGTCAGCTGTCAGCTGTCATCTGTCATCTGTCATCTGTCATCTGTCATCTGTCATCTGTCATCTGTCATCTGTCATCTGTCATCTGTAATGTGTCATCTGTCATCTGTCATCTGTCAACTGTCATTTGTTATCTGTCATCTGTAATCTGTCATCCGTCATCTGTCATCTGTCATCTGTCATCTGTCATCTGTCACCTGTAATGTGACATCTGTCATCTGTCATCTGTCATCTGTCATCTGTCATCTGTCATCTGTCATCTGTCACCTGTCATCTGTCATCTGTCATCTGTCTTCTGTCATCTGTCATCTGTCATCTGTCATCTGTCATCTGTCATCTGTCATCTGTCATCTGTCATCTGTCATCTGTCATCTGTCATCTGTCATCTGTCATCTGTCATCTGTCATATGTCATCTGTCATCTGTCATCTGTCATCTGTCATCTGTCATCTGTCATCTGTCATCTGTCATCTGTCATCTGTCATCTGTCATCTGTCATCTGTCATCTGTAATCTGTCATTTGTTATCTGTCATCTGTCATCTGTCATCTGTCATCTGTCATCTGTCATCTGTCATCTGTCATCTGTCATCTGTCATCTGACATCTGTCATCTGTCATCTGTCATCTGTCACCTGTCACCTGTCATCTGTCATCTGTCATCTGTCATCTGTCATCTGTCATCTGTCATCTGTCATCTGTCATCTGTCATCTGTCATCTGTCATCTGTCATCTGTCATCTGTCATCTGTCATCTGTCATCTGTCATCTGTCATCTATCATCTGTCATCTGTCATCTGTCATCTGTCATCTGTCATCTGTCATCTGTCATCTGTCATCTGTCATCTGTCATCTGTCATTTGTCATCTGTTATCTGTCATCTGTCATCTATCATCTGTCATCTGTCATCTGTCATCTGTCATCTTTCATCTGTCATCTGTCATCTGTCATCTGTCTTCTGTCATCTGTCATCTGTCATCTGTCATCTGTCGTCTGTCATCTGTCATCTGTCATCTGTAATCTGTCATTTGTTATCTGTCGTCTGTCATCTGTCATCTGTCATCTGTCATCTGTCATCTGTCATCTGTCATCTGTCATCTGTCATCTGTCATCTGTCATCTGACATCTGTCATCTGTCATCTGTCACCTGTCATCTGTCATCTGTCATCTGGCATTTGTCATCTGTCATCTGTCATCTGTCATCTGTCATCTGTCATCTGTCATCTGTCATCTGTCATCTGTCATCTGTCATCTGTCATCTGTCATCTGTCAGCTGTCATCTGTCATCTGTCATCTGTCATCTGTCATCTGTCATCTGTCATCTGTCATCTGTCATCTGTCATCTGTCATCTGTCATCTGTCATCTGTCATCTGTCATCTGTCATCTGTCATCTGTCATCTGTCATTTGTCATCTGTTATCTGTCATCTGTCATCTGTCATCTGTCATCTGTCATCTGTCATCTGTCATCTGTCATCTGTCATCTGTCATCTGTCATCTGTCATCTTTCATCTGTCATCTTTCATCTGTCATCTGTCATGTGTCACCTGTGATATGTCATTTCACATCTATCAACTGTCATTTGTTATCTGTCATCTGTCATCCGTCATCTGTCATCTGTCATCTGTCATCTGTCATCTGTCACCTGTCATGTGACATCTGTCATCTGTCATCTGTCGTCTGTCATCTGTCATCTGTCATCTGTCATCTGTCATCTGTCATCTGACATCTGTCATCTGTCATCTGTCACCTGTCATCTGTCATCTGTCATCTGTCATTGGTTATCTGTTATCTGTTATCTGTCATCTGTCATCTGTCATCTGTCATCTGTCATCTGTTATCTGTCATCTGTCATCTGTCATCTCTCATCTGTCATCTGTCATCTTTCATCTGTCATCTGTCATGTGTCACCTGTGATGTGTCATTTCACATCTGTCAACTGTCATTTGTCATCTGTCATCTGTCACCTGTCATGTGACATCTGTCATTTGTCATCTGTCATCTGTCATCTGTCATCTGTCATCTGTCATCTGTCATCTATCATCTGTCATCTGTCATCTGTCATCTGTCATCTGTCATCTGTCATCTGTCATCTGTCAGCTGTCATCTGTCGTCTGTCATCTGTCATCTGTCATCTGTCATCTGTCATCTGTCATCTGTCATCTGTCATCTGTCATCTGTCATCTGTCATTTGTCATCTGTTATCTGTCATCTGTCATCTGTCATCTGTCATCTGTCATCTGTCATCTGTCATCTGTCATCTGTCATCTGTCATCTTTCATCTGTAATCTGTCATGTGTCACCTGTGATATGTCATTTCACATCTATCAACTGTCATTTGTTATCTGTCATCTGTCATCCGTCATCTGTCATCTGTCATCTGTCATCTGTCATCTGTCATCTGTCATCTGTCACCTGTCATGTGACATCTGTCATCTGTCATCTGTCATCTGTCATCTGTCATCTGTCATCTGACATCTGTCATCTGTCATCTGTCACCTGTCATCTGTCATCTGTCATCTGTCATTGGTTATCTGTTATCTGTTATCTGTCATCTGTCATCTGTCATCTGTCATCTGTAGTCTGTCATCTGTTATCTGTCATCTGTCATCTGTCATCTCTCATCTGTCATCTGTCATCTTTCATCTGTCATCTGTCATGTGTCACCTGTGATGTGTCATTTCACATCTGTCAACTGTCATTTGTCATCTGTCATCTGTCACCTGTCATGTGACATCTGTCATTTGTCATCTGTCATCTGTCATCTGTCATCTGTCATCTGTCATCTGTCATCTGTCATCTGTCATCTGTCATCTGTCATCTGTCATCTGTCATCTGTCATCTGTCATCTGTCATCTGTCATCTGTCATCTGTCATCTGTCATCTGTCATGTGTCATCTGTCATCTGTCATCTGTCATCTGTCATCTGTCATCTGTCATCTGTCATCTGTCATCGTCATCTGTCATTTGTCATCTGTCATCTGTCATCTGTCATCTGTCATCTGTCATCTGTCATCTGTCATCTGTCATCTGTCATCTGTCATCCGTCATCTGTCATCTGTCATCTGTCATCTGTCATCGGTCATCTGTCATCTGTCACCTGTCATGTGACATCTGTCATCTGTCATCTGACATCTGTCATCTGTCATCTGTCACCTGTCATCTGTCATCTGTCATCTGTCATCTGTCATCTGTCATCTGTCATCTGTCATCTGTCATCTGTCATCTGTCATCTGTCATCTGTCACCTGTCATGTGACATCTGTCATCTGTCATCTGACATCTGTCATCTGTCATCTGTCACCTGTCATCTGTCATCTGTCATCTGTCATCTGTCATCTGTCATCTGTCATCTGTCATCTGTCATCTGTCATCTGTCATCTGTCATCTGTCATCTGTCATCTGTCATCTGTCATCTGTCATCTGTCATCTGTCATCTGTCATCTGTCATCTATCATCTGTCATCTGTCATGCGTCAACTCTAATCTGTCATCTGTCATCTGTCATCTGTCATGTGTCATCTGTAATCTGTAGTCTGTCATCTGTTATCTGTCATCTGTCATCTGTCATCTCTCATCTGTCATCTGTCATCTTTCATCTGTCATCTGTCATGTGTCACCTGTGATGTGTCATTTCACATCTGTCAACTGTCATTTGTCATCTGTCATCTGTCACCTGTCATGTGACATCTTTCATTTGTCATCTGTCATCTGTCATCTGTCATCTGTCATCTGTCATCTGTCATCTGTCATCTGTCATCTGTCATCTGTCATCTGTCATCTGTCATCTGTCATCTGTCATCTTTCATCTGTCATCTGTCATCTGTCATCTGTCATCTGTCATCTGTCATCTGTCATCTGTCATCTGTCATCTGTCATCTGTCATCTGTCATCTGTCATCTGTCATCTGTCATCTGTCATCTGTCATCTGTCATCTGTCATTTGTCATCTGTCATCTGTCATCTGTCATCTGTCATCTGTCATCTGTCATCTGTCATCTGTCATCTGTCATCTGTCATCTGTCATCTGTCATCTGTCATCTGTCATCTGTCATCTGTCATCTGTCATCTGTCATCCGTCATCTGTCATCTGTCATCTGTCATCTGTCATCGGTCATCTGTCATCTGTCACCTGTCATGTGACATCTGTCATCTGTCATCTGACATCTGTCATCTGTCATCTGTCACCTGTCATCTGTCATCTGTCATCTGTCATCTGTCATCTGTCATCTGTCATCTGTCATCTGTCATCTGTCATCTGTCATCTGTCATCTGTCATCTGTCATCTGTCATCTGTCATCTGTCATCTGTCATCTGTCATCTGTCATCTGTCATCTGTCATCTGTCATCTATCATCTGTCATCTGTCATGCGTCAACTCTAATCTGTCATCTGTTATCTGTCATCTGTCATCTGTCATCTGTCATCTGTCATCTGTCATCTGTCATCTGTCATCTGTCATCTGTCATCTGTCATCTGTTATCTGTCATCTGTTATCTGTTATCTGTCATCTGTCATCTGTCATCTGTCATGTGACATCTGTCACCTGTCATCTGTCATCTGTCATCTGACATCTGACATCTGTCATCTGTCATCTGTCACTTGTCATCTGTCATCTGTCATCTGTCATCTATCATCTGTCATCTGTCATCTGTCATGCGTCAACTCTAATCTGTCATCTGTTATCTGTCATCTGTCATCTGTCATCTGTCATCTGTCATCTGTCATCTGTCATCTGTCATCTGTCATCTGTCATCTGTCATCTGTCATCTGTCATCTGTCATCTGTCATCTGTTATCTGTTATCTGTCATCTGTCATCTGTCATCTGTCATGTGATATCTGTTACCTGTCATCTGTCATCTGTCATCTGACATCTAACATCTGCCATCTGTCATCTGTCACTTGTCATCTGTCATCTGTCATCTGTCATCTGTCATCTGTCATCTGTCATCTGGCATCTGTCATCTCTCATCTGTCATCTGTCATCTGTCATCTGTCATCTGTCATCTGTCATCTCTCATCTGTCATCTGTCATCTGTAATCTGTCATCTGTCATCTGTCATCTGTCATCTGTCATCTGTCATCTGTCATCTGTCATCTGTCATCTGTCATTTGTCATCTGTCATCTGTCATCTGTCATCTGTCATCTGTCATCTGTCATCTGTCATCTGTCATCTGTCATCTGTCGTCTGTCATCTGTCATCTGTCATCTGTCATCTGTCATCTGTCATCTGTCATCTGTTATCTGTCATCTGTCATCTGTCATCTGTCATTTGTCATCTGTTATCTGTCATCTGTCATGTGACATCTGTCATCTGTCATCTGTCATCTGTCATCTTTCATCTGTCATCTGTCATGTGTCACCTGTGATATGTCATTTCACATCTGTCATCTGTCATTTGTCATCTGTCATCTGTCATCTGTCATCTGTCATGTGACATCTGTCATCTGTCATCTGTCATCTGTCATCTGTCATCTGTCATCTGTCATCTGTCATCTGTCATCTGTCATCTGTCATCTCACATCTGTCATCTGTCATCTGTCATCTGTCATCTGTCATCTGTCATCTGTCATCTGTCATCTGTCATCTGTCATCTGTCATCTGTCATCTGTCATCTATCATCTGTCATCTCACATCTGTCATCTGTCATCGGTCATCTGTCATCTGTCATCTGTCATCTGTCATCTGTCATCTGTCATCTGTCATCTGTCATCTGTCATATGTCGTCTGTCATCTGTCATTTGTCATTTCTCATCTGTCATGTGTCATCTGCCATCTGTCATCTTTCATCTGTCATCTGTCATCTGTCATCTGTCATCTGTCATCTGTCATCTGTCATCTGTAATCTGTCATCTGTCACCAGTCATCTGTCATCTGTCATGTGATATCTGTAATCTGTCATCCCACATCTGTCATCTGTCATCTGTCATCTGTCATCTGTCATGTGTCATCTGTTATCTGTCATCTGTCATCTGTCATCTGTCATCTGTCATCTGTCATCTGTCATCTGTCATCTGTCATCTGTTATCTGTCATATGTCATCTGTCATCTGTCATCTGTCATCTGTCATCTGTCATTGGTTATCTGTTATCTGTCATCTGTCATCTGTCATCTGTCATCTGTCATCTGTCATCTGTTATCTGTCATCTGTCATCTGTCATCTGTCATCTTTCATCTGTCATCTGTCATGTGTCACCTGTGATGTGTCATTTCACATCTGTCAACTGTCATTTGTCATCTGTCATCTGTCTTCTGTCACCTGTCATGTGACATCTGTCATCTGTCATCTGTCATCTGTCATCTGTCATCTGTCATCTGTCATCTGTCATCTGTCATCTGTCATCTGTCATCTGTCATCGTCATCTGTCATTTGTCATCTGTCATCTGTCATCTGTCATCTGTCATCTGTCATCTGTCATCTGTCACCTGTCATCTGTCATCTGTCATCTGTCATCTGTCATCTGTCATCTGTCATCTGTCATCTGTCATCTGTCATCTGTCATCTGTCATCTGTCATCCGTCATCTGTCATCTGTCATCTGTCATCGGTCATCTGTCATCTGTCACCTGTCATGTGACATCTGTCATCTGTCATCTGACATCTGTCATCTGTCATCTGTCATCTGTCATCTGTCATCTGTCATCTGTCATCTGTCATCTGTCATCTGTCATCTGTCATCTGTCATCTGTCATCTGTCATCTGTCATCTGTCATCTGTCATCTGTCATCTGTCATCCGTCATCTGTCATCTGTCATCTGTCATCTGTCATCGGTCATCTGTCATCTGTCACCTGTCATGTGACATCTGTCATCTGTCATCTGACATCTGTCATCTGTCATCTGTCACCTGTCATCTGTCATCTGTCATCTGTCATCTGTCATCTGTCATCTGTCATCTGTCATCTGTCATCTGTCATCTGTCATCTGTCATCTGTCATCTGTCATCTGTCATCTGTCATCTGTCATCTGTCATCCGTCATCTGTCATCTGTCATCTGTCATCTGTCATCGGTCATCTGTCATCTGTCACCTGTCATGTGACATCTGTCATCTGTCATCTGACATCTGTCATCTGTCATCTGTCATGCGTCAACTCTAATCTGTCATCTGTTATCTGTCATCTGTCATCTGTCATCTGTCATCTGTCATCCGTCATCTGTCATCTGTCATCTGTCATCTGTCATCTGTCATCTGTCATCTGTCATCTGTCATCTGTCATCTGTCATCTTTCATCTGTCATCTGTCATGTGTCACCTGTGATGTGTCATTTCACATCTGTCAACTGTCATTTGTCATCTGTCATCTGTCACCTGTCATCTGTCATCTGTCATCCGTCATCTGTCATCTGTCATCTGTCATCTGTCATCGGTCATCTGTCATCTGTCACCTGTCATGTGACATCTGTCATCTGTCATCTGACATCTGTCATCTGTCATCTGTCACCTGTCATCTGTCATCTGTCATCTGTCATCTGTCATCTGTCATCTGTCATCTGTCATCTGTCATCTGTCATCTGTCATCTGTCATCTGTCATCTGTCATATGTCATCTGTCATCTGTCATCTGTCATCTGTCATCTGTCATCTGTCATCTGTCATCTGTCATCTGTCATCCGTCATCTGTCATCTGTCATCTGTCATCTGTCATCGGTCATCTGTCATCTGTCACCTGTCATGTGACATCTGTCATCTGTCATCTGACATCTGTCATCTGTCATCTGTCATGCGTCAACTCTAATCTGTCATCTGTTATCTGTCATCTGTCATCTGTCATCTGTCATCCGTCATCTGTCATCGGTCATCTGTCATCTGTCACCTGTCATGTGACATCTGTCACCTGTCATGTGACATCTGTCATCTGTCATCTGACATCTGTCATCTGTCATCTGTCATGCGTCAACTCTAATCTGTCATCTGTTATCTGTCATCTGTCATCTGTCATCCGTCATCTGTCATCTGTCATCTGTCATCTGTCATCTGTCATCTGTCATCTGTCATCTGTCATCTGTCATCTGTCATCTGACATCTGTCATCTGTCATCTGTCACCTGTCATCTGTCATCTGTCATCTGTCATCTGTCATCTGTCATCTGTCATCTGTCATCTGTCATCTGTCATCTGTCATCTGTCATCTGTCATCTGTCATCTGTCATCTGTCATGTGACATCTGTCATCTGTCATCTGACATCTGTTATCTGTCATCTGTCATGCGTCAACTCTAATCTGTCATCCGTCATCTGTCATCTGTCATCTGTCATCTGTCACCGGTCATCTGTCATCTGTCACCTGTCATGTGACATCTGTCATCTGTCATCTGACATCTGTCATCTGTCATCTGTCATGCGTCAACTCTAATCTGTCATCTGTCATCTGTCATCTGTCATCTGTCATCTGTCATCTGTCATCTGTCATCTGTCATCTGTCATCTGTCATCTGTCATCTGTCATCCGTCATCTGTCATCTGTCATCTGTCATCGGTCATCTGTCATCTGTCACCTGTCATGTGACATCTGTCATCTGTCATCTGACATCTGTCATCTGTCATCTGTCACCTGTCATCTGTCATCTGTCATCTGTCATCTGTCATCTGTCATCTGTCATCGGTCATCTGTCATCTGTCACCTGTCATGTGACATCTGTCATCTGTCATCTGACATCTGTTATCTGTCATCTGTCATGCGTCAACTCTAATCTGTCATCCGTCATCTGTCATCTGTCATCTGTCATCTGTCATCGGTTATCTGTCATCTGTCACCTGTCATGTGACATCTGTCATCTGTCATCTGACATCTGTCATCTGTCATCTGTCATGCATCAACTCTAATCTGTCATCTGTTATCTGTCATCTGTCATCTGTCATCTGTCATCTGTCATCCGTCATATGTCATCTGTCATCTGTCATTTGTCATCTGTCATCTGTCATCTGTCATCTGTCATCTGTCATCTGTCATCGGTCATCTGTCATCTGTCACCTGTCATGTGACATCTGTCATCTGTTATCTGACATCTGTCATCTGTCATCTGTCACCTGTCATCTGTCATCTGTCATCGGTCATCTGTCATCTGTCACCTGTCATGTGACATCTGTCATCTGTCATCTGACATCTGTCATCTGTCATCTGTCACCTGTCATCTGTCATCTGTCATCTGTCATCTGTCATCTGTCATCTGTCATCTGTCATCTGTCATCTGTCATCTGTCATCTGTCATCTGTCATCTGTCATCTGTCATCTGTCATCTGTCATCTGTCATCTATCATCCGTCATCTGTCATCTGTCATGCGTCAACTCTAATCTGTCATCTGTTATCTGTCATCTGTCATCTGTCATCTGTCATCTGTCATCCGTCATCTGTCATCTGTCATCTGTCATCTGTCATCTGTCATCTGTCATCTGTCATCTGTCAACTGTCATCTTTCATCTGTCATCTGTCATCTGTCATGTGTCACCTGTGATGTGTCATTTCACATCTGTCAACTGTCATTTGTCATCTGTCATCTGTCACCTGTCATGTGACATCTGTCATTTGTCATCTGTCATCTGTCATGCGTCAACTCTAATCTGTCATCTGTCATCTGTCATCTGTCATCTGTCATGTGTCATCTGTCATCTGTAGTCTGTCATCTGTTATCTGTCATCTGTCATCTGTCATCTCTCATCTGTCATCTGTCATCTTTCATCTGTCATCTGTCATGTGTCACCTGTGATGTGTCATTTCACATCTGTCAACTGTAATTTGTCATCTGTCATCTGTCACCTTTCATGTGACATCTGTCATTTGTCATCTGTCATCTGTCATCTGTCATCTGTCATCTGTCATCTGTCATCTGTCATCTGTCATCTGTCATCTGTCATCTGTCATCTGTCATCTGTCATCTGTCATCTGTCATCTGTCATCTGTCATCTGTCATCTGTCATCTGTCATCTGTCATCTGTCATCTGTCATCTGTCATCTGTCATCTGTCATCTGTCATCTGTCATGTGTCATCTGTCATCTGTCATCTGTCATCTGTCATCTGTCATCTGTCATCTGTCATCTGTCATCTGTCATTTGTCATCTGTCATCTGTCATCTGTCATCTGTCATCTGTCATCTGTCATCTGTCATCTGTCATCTGTCATCTGTCATCTGTCATCTGTCATCTGTCATCTGTCATCCGTCATCTGTCATCTGTCATCTGTCATCTGTCATCTGTCATCGGTCATCTGTCATCTGTCACCTGTCATGTGACATCTGTCATCTGTCATCTGACATGTGTCATCTGTCACCTGTCATCTGTCATCTGTCATCTGTCATCTGTCATCTGTCATCTGTCATCTGTCATCTGTCATCTGTCATCTGTCATCTGTCATCTGTCATCTGTCATCTGTCATCTGTCGTCTGTCATCTGTCATCTGTCATCTGTCATCTATCATCTGTCATCTGTCATCTGTCATGCGTCAACTCTAATCTGTCATCTGTTATCTGTCATCTGTCATCTGTCATCTGTCATCTGTCATCTGTCATCTGTCATCTGTCATCTGTCATCTGTCATCTGTCATCTGTCATCTGTCATCTGTCATCTGTCATCTGTCATCTGTCATCTGTTATCTGTTATCTGTCATCTGTCATCTGTCATCTGTCATGTGACATCTGTCACCTGTCATCTGTCATCTGTCATCTGTCATCTGACATCTGACATCTGTCATCTGTCATCTGTCACTTGTCATCTGTCATCTGTCATCTGTCATCTATCATCTGTCATCTGTCATCTGTCATGCGTCAACTCTAATCTGTCATCTGTTATCTGTCATCTGTCATCTGTCATCTGTCATCTGTCATCTGTCATCTGTCATCTGTCATCTGTCATCTGTCATCTGTCATCTGTCATCTGTCATCTGTCATCTGTCATCTGTTATCTGTTATCTGTCATCTGTCATCTGTCATCTGTCATGTGACATCTGTCACCAGTCATCTGTCATCTGTCATCTGACATCTGACATCTGTCATCTGTCATCTGTCACTTGTCATCTGTCATCTGTCATCTGTCATCTGTCATCTGTCATCTGTCATCGGTCATCTGTCATTTGTCATCTGTCATCTGTCATCTGTCATCTGTCATCTGTCATTTGTCATCTGTCATGTGTCACCTGTGATGTGTCAGCTGTCATCTATCACCTGTTATTTGTCATCTGTCATCTGTTCACTGTCATCTGTCAGCTGTCATCTTTCATCTGTCAACTGTTATGTATCACCTGTGATGTGTCATCTGTCATCTGTTATCTGTCATCTGCCATCTGTTATCTGTCAGCTGTCATCTGTCATCTATCATCTGTCATTTGTCATCTGTCATCTGCCATCCGTCATCTCTCGTGTCTCACCTGTGATGTGTCATCTGTCATCTGTCATCTATCACCTGTCATTTGTCATCTGTCATCTGTCATGTGACATCTGTCATCTGTCATCTGTCATCTGTCATCTGTCATCTGTCATCTGTCATCTGTCATCTGTCATCTGTCATCTGTCATCTGTCATTTGACATCTGTCATCTCTCATCTGTCATCTGTCACCTGTCACCTGTCATCTGTCATCTGTCATCTGTCATCTGTCATCTGTCATCTGTTATCTGTCATCTGTCATCTGTCATCTGTCATCTGTCATCTGTCATCTGTCATCTGTCATCTGTCATCTGTCATCTGTCATCTGTCATCTGTCATCTGTCATCTGTCATCTGTCATCTGTCATCTGTCATCTGTCATCTGTCATCTGTCATCTGTCATCTGTCATCTGTCATCTGTCATCTGTCATCTGTCATCTGTCATCTGTCATCTGTCATCTGTCATCTGTCATCTGTCATCTGTCATCTGTCATCTGTCATCCGTCATCTGTCATCAGTCATCTGTCATCTGTCATCTGTCATCTGTCATCTGTCATCTGTCATCTGTCATCTGTCATCTGTCATCTGTAATCTGTCATCTGTCATCTGTCGTCTGTCATCTGTCATCTGTCATCTGTCATCTGTCATCTGTCATCTGTCATCTGTCATCTGTCATCTGTCATCTGTCATCTGTCATCTGTCATCTGTCATCTGTCATCTGTCATCTGTCATCTGTCATCTGTCATCTGTCGTCTGTCATCTGTCATCTGTCATCTGTCATCTGTCATCTGTCATCTGTTATCTGTCATCTGTCATCTGTCATCTGTCATTTGTCATCTGTTATCTGTCATCTGTCATGTGACATCTGTCATCTGTCATCTGTCATCTTTCATCTGTCATCTGTCATGTGTCACCTGTGATATGTCATTTCACATCTGTCATCTGTCATTTGTCATCTGTCATCTGTCATCTGTCATCTGTCATGTGACATCTGTCATCTGTTATCTGTCATCTGTCATCTGTCATCTGTCATCTGTCATCTGTCATCTGTCATCGGTCATCTGTCATCTGTCATCTGTCATCTGTCATCTCACATCTGTCATCTGTCATCTGTCATCTGTCATCTGTCATCTGTCATCTGTCATCTGTCATCTGTCATCTGTCATCTGTCATCTGTCATCTCACATCTGTCATCTGTCATCGGTCATCTGTCATCTGTCATCTGTCATCTGTCATCTGTCATCTGTCATCTGTCAGCTGTCATCCGTCATCCGTCATCCGTCATCCGTCATCTGTCATATGTCATCTGTCATCTGTCACCTGTCATGTGACATCTGTTATCTGTCATCTTCATCTGGCACCTGTCATCTGTCATCTGTCATCTGTCATCTGTCATCTGTCATCTGTCACCTGTCATGTGACATCTGTCATCTGACATCTGTCATCTGTCATCTGTCACCTGTCATCTGTCATCTGTCATCTGTCATCTGTCATCTGTCATCTGTCATCTGTCATCTGTCATCTGTCATCTGTCATCTGTCATCTGTCACCTGTCATGTGACATCTGTCATCTGTCATCTGACATCTGTCATCTGTCATCTGTCACCTGTCATCTGTCATCTGTCATCTGTCATCTGTCATCTGTCATCTGTCATCTGTCATCTGTCATCTGTCATCTGTCATCTGTCATCTGTCATCTGTCATCTGTCATCTGTCATCTGTCATCTGTCATCTGTCATCTGTCATCTGTCATCTGTCATCTATCATCTGTCATCTGTCATGCGTCAACTCTAATCTGTCATCTGTCATCTGTCATCTGTCATCTGTCATGTGTCATCTGTAATCTGTAGTCTGTCATCTGTTATCTGTCATCTGTCATCTGTCATCTCTCATCTGTCATCTGTCATCTTTCATCTGTCATCTGTCATGTGTCACCTGTGATGTGTCATTTCACATCTGTCAACTGTCATTTGTCATCTGTCATCTGTCACCTGTCATGTGACATCTTTCATTTGTCATCTGTCATCTGTCATCTGTCATCTGTCATCTGTCATCTGTCATCTGTCATCTGTCATCTGTCATCTGTCATCTGTCATCTGTCATCTGTCATCTGTCATCTGTCATCTGTCATCTGTCATCTGTCATCTGTCATCTGTCATCTGTCATCTGTCATCTGTCATCTGTCATCTGTCATCTGTCATCTGTCATCTGTCATCTGTCATCTGTCATCTGTCATCTGTCATCTGTCATTTGTCATCTGTCATCTGTCATCTGTCATCTGTCATCTGTCATCTGTCATCTGTCATCTGTCATCTGTCATCTGTCATCTGTCATCTGTCATCTGTCATCTGTCATCTGTCATCTGTCATCTGTCATCTGTCATCTGTCACCTGTCATGTGACATCTGTCATCTGTCATCTGACATCTGTCATCTGTCATCTGTCACCTGTCATCTGTCATCTGTCATCTGTCATCTGTCATCTGTCATCTGTCATCTGTCATCTGTCATCTGTCATCTGTCATCTGTCATCTGTCATCTGTCATCTGTCATCTGTCATCTGTCATCTGTCATCTGTCATCTGTCATCTGTCATCTGTCATCTGTCATCTATCATCTGTCATCTGTCATGCGTCAACTCTAATCTGTCATCTGTCATCTGTCATCTGTCATCTGTCATGTGTCATCTGTAATCTGTAGTCTGTCATCTGTTATCTGTCATCTGTCATCTGTCATCTCTCATCTGTCATCTGTCATCTTTCATCTGTCATCTGTCATGTGTCACCTGTGATGTGTCATTTCACATCTGTCAACTGTCATTTGTCATCTGTCATCTGTCACCTGTCATGTGACATCTTTCATTTGTCATCTGTCATCTGTCATCTGTCATCTGTCATCTGTCATCTGTCATCTGTCATCTGTCATCTGTCATCTGTCATCTGTCATCTGTCATCTGTCATCTGTCATCTGTCATCTGTCATCTGTCATCTGTCATCTGTCATCTGTCATCTGTCATCTGTCATCTGTCATCTGTCATCTGTCATCTGTCATCTGTCATCTGTCATCTGTCATCTGTCATCTGTCATCTGTCATCTGTCATCTGTCATCTGTCATCTGTCATTTGTCATCTGTCATCTGTCATCTGTCATCTGTCATCTGTCATCTGTCATCTGTCATCTGTCATCTGTCATCTGTCATCTGTCATCTGTCATCTGTCATCTGTCATCTGTCATCTGTCATCTGTCATCTGTCATCTGTCATCTGTCATCCGTCATCTGTCATCTGTCATCTGTCATCTGTCATCTGTCATCGGTCATCTGTCATCTGTCACCTGTCATGTGACATCTGTCATCTGTCATCTGACATCTGTCATCTGTCATCTGTCACCTGTCATCTGTCATCTGTCATCTGTCATCTGTCATCTGTCATCTGTCATCTGTCATCTGTCATCTGTCATCTGTCATCTGTCATCTGTCATCTGTCATCTGTCATCTGTCATCTGTCATCTGTCATCTGTCATCTGTCATCTATCATCTGTCATCTGTCATGCGTCAACTCTAATCTGTCATCTGTTATCTGTCATCTGTCATCTGTCATCTGTCATCTGTCATCTGTCATCTGTCATCTGTCATCTGTCATCTGTCATCTGTCATCTGTCATCTGTCATCTGTTATCTGTTATCTGTCATCTGTCATCTGTCATCTGTCATGTGACATCTGTCACCTGTCATCTGTCATCTGTCATCTGACATCTGACATCTGTCATCTGTCATCTGTCACTTGTCATCTGTCATCTGTCATCTGTCATCTATCATCTGTCATCTGTCATCTGTCATGCGTCAACTCTAATCTGTCATCTGTTATCTGTCATCTGTCATCTGTCATCTGTCATCTGTCATCTGTCATCTGTCATCTGTCATCTGTCATCTGTTATCTGTTATCTGTCATCTGTCATCTGTCATCTGTCATGTGACATCTGTCACCTGTCATCTGTCATCTGTCATCTGACATCTGACATCTGTCATCTGTCATCTGTCACTTGTCATCTGTCATCTGTCATCTGTCATCTATCATCTGTCATCTGTCATCTGTCATGCGTCAACTCTAATCTGTCATCTGTTATCTGTCATCTGTCATCTGTCATCTGTCATCTGTCATCTGTCATCTGTCATCTGTCATCTGTCATCTGTCATCTGTCATCTGTCATCTGTCATCTGTCATCTGTCATCTGTTATCTGTTATCTGTCATCTGTCATCTGTCATCTGTCATGTGACATCTGTCACCTGTCCTCTGTCATCTGTCATCTGACATCTAACATCTGTCATCTGTCATCTGTCATCTGTCATCTGTCATCTGTCATCTGTCATCTGTTATCTGTTATCTGTCATCTGTCATCTGTCATCTGTCATGTGACATCTGTCACCTGTCCTCTGTCATCTGTCATCTGACATCTAACATCTGTCATCTGTCATCTGTCACTTGTCATCTGTCATCTGTCATCTGTCATCTGTCATCTGTCATCTGGCATCTGTCATCTCTCATCTGTCATCTGTCATCTGTCATCTGTCATCTGTCATCTGTCATCTGTCATCTGTCATCTGTCATCTGTCATTTGTCATCTGTCATGTGTCACCTGTGATGTGTCAGCTGTCATCTATCACCTGTTATTTGTCATCTGTCATCTGTTCACTGTCATCTGTCAGCTGTCATCTTTCATCTGTCAACTGTTATGTATCACCTGTGATGTGTCATCTGTTATCTGTCATCTGCCATCTGTTATCTGTCAGCTGTCATCTGTCATCTATCATCTGTCATTTGTCATCTGTCATCTGCCATCCGTCATCTCTCGTGTCTCACCTGTGATGTTTCATCTGTCATCTGTCATCTATCACCTGTCATTTGTCATCTGTCATCTGTCATGTGACATCTGTCATCTGTCATCTGTCATCTGTCATCTGTCATCTGTCATCTGTCATCTGTCATCTGTCATCTGTCATTTGACATCTGTCATCTGTCATCTGTCATCTGTCACCTGTCATCTGTCATCTGTCATCTGTCATCTGTCATCTGTCATCTGTCATCTGTCATCTGTCATCTGTCATCTGTCATCTGTCATCTGTCATCTGTCATCTGTCATCTGTCATCTGTCATCTGTCATCTGTCATCTGTCATCTGTCATCTGTCATCTGTCATCTGTCATCTGTCATCTGTCATCTGTCATCTGTCATCTGTCATCTGTCATCTGTCATCTGTCATCTGTCATCTGTCATCTGTCATCTGTCATCTGTCATCTGTCATCTGTCATCTGTCATCCGTCATCTGTCATCTGTCATCTGTCATCTGTCATCTGTCATCTGTCATCTGTCATCTGTCATCTGTCATCTGTAATCTGTCATCTGTCATCTGTCATCTGTCATCTGTCATCTGTCATCTGTCATCTGTCATCTGTCATCTGTCATCTGTCATTTGTCATCTGTCATCTGTCATCTGTCATCTGTCATCTGTCATCTGTCATCTGTCATCTGTCATCTGTCATCTGTCGTCTGTCATCTGTCATCTGTCATCTGTCATCTGTCATCTGTCATCTGTCATCTGTTATCTGTCATCTGTCATCTGTCATCTGTCATTTGTCATCTGTTATCTGTCATCTGTCATGTGACATCTGTCATCTGTCATCTGTCATCTGTCATCTTTCATCTGTCATCTGTCATGTGTCACCTGTGATATGTCATTTCACATCTGTCATCTGTCATTTGTCATCTGTCATCTGTCATCTGTCATCTGTCATGTGACATCTGTCATCTGTCATCTGTCATCTGTCATCTGTCATCTGTCATGCGTCAACTCTAATCTGTCATCTGTTATCTGTCATCTGTCATCTGTCATCTGTCATCTGTCATCTGTCATCTGTCATCTGTCATCTGTCATCTGTCATCTGTCATCTGTCATCTGTCATCTGTTATCTGTTATCTGTCATCTGTCATCTGTCATCTGTCATGTGACATCTGTCACCTGTCATCTGTCATCTGTCATTTGTCATCTGTCATGTGTCACCTGTGATGTGTCAGCTGTCATCTATCACCTGTTATTTGTCATCTGTCATCTGTTCACTGTCATCTGTCAGCTGTCATCTTTCATCTGTCAACTGTTATGTATCACCTGTGATGTGTCATCTGTCATCTGTTATCTGTCATCTGCCATCTGTTATCTGTCAGCTGTCATCTGTCATCTATCATCTGTCATTTGTCATCTGTCATCTGCCATCCGTCATCTCTCGTGTCTCACCTGTGATGTTTCATCTGTCATCTGTCATCTATCACCTGTCATTTGTCATCTGTCATCTGTCATGTGACATCTGTCATCTGTCATCTGTCATCTGTCATCTGTCATCTGTCATCTGTCATCTGTCATCTGTCATCTGTCATTTGACATCTGTCATCTGTCATCTGTCATCTGTCACCTGTCATCTGTCATCTGTCATCTGTCATCTGTCATCTGTCATCTGTCATCTGTCATCTGTCATCTGTCATCTGTCATCTGTCATCTGTCATCTGTCATCTGTCATCTGTCATCTGTCATCTGTCATCTGTCATCTGTCATCTGTCATCTGTCATCTGTCATCTGTCATCTGTCATCTGTCATCTGTCATCTGTCATCTGTCATCTGTCATCTGTCATCTGTCATCTGTCATCTGTCATCTGTCATCTGTCATCTGTCATCTGTCATCCGTCATCTGTCATCTGTCATCTGTCATCTGTCATCTGTCATCTGTCATCTGTCATCTGTCATCTGTCATCTGTAATCTGTCATCTGTCATCTGTCATCTGTCATCTGTCATCTGTCATCTGTCATCTGTCATCTGTCATCTGTCATCTGTCATTTGTCATCTGTCATCTGTCATCTGTCATCTGTCATCTGTCATCTGTCATCTGTCATCTGTCATCTGTCATCTGTCGTCTGTCATCTGTCATCTGTCATCTGTCATCTGTCATCTGTCATCTGTCATCTGTTATCTGTCATCTGTCATCTGTCATCTGTCATTTGTCATCTGTTATCTGTCATCTGTCATGTGACATCTGTCATCTGTCATCTGTCATCTGTCATCTTTCATCTGTCATCTGTCATGTGTCACCTGTGATATGTCATTTCACATCTGTCATCTGTCATTTGTCATCTGTCATCTGTCATCTGTCATCTGTCATGTGACATCTGTCATCTGTCATCTGTCATCTGTCATCTGTCATCTGTCATGCGTCAACTCTAATCTGTCATCTGTTATCTGTCATCTGTCATCTGTCATCTGTCATCTGTCATCTGTCATCTGTCATCTGTCATCTGTCATCTGTCATCTGTCATCTGTCATCTGTCATCTGTTATCTGTTATCTGTCATCTGTCATCTGTCATCTGTCATGTGACATCTGTCACCTGTCATCTGTCATCTGTCATCTGTCATCTGACATCTAACATCTGTCATCTGTCATCTGTCACTTGTCATCTGTCATCTGTCATCTGTCATCTGTCATCTGTCATCTGGCATCTGTCATCTCTCATCTGTCATCTGTCATCTGTCATCTGTCATCTGTCATCTGTCATCTGTCATCTGTCATCTGTCATTTGTCATCTGTCATGTGTCACCTGTGATGTGTCAGCTGTCATCTATCACCTGTTATTTGTCATCTGTCATCTGTTCACTGTCATCTGTCAGCTGTCATCTTTCATCTGTCAACTGTTATGTATCACCTGTGATGTGTCATCTGTCATCTGTTATCTGTCATCTGCCATCTGTTATCTGTCAGCTGTCATCTGTCATCTATCATCTGTCATTTGTCATCTGTCATCTGCCATCCGTCACCTCTCGTGTCTCACCTGTGATGTGTCATCTGTCATCTGTCATCTATCACCTGTCATTTGTCATCTGTCATCTGTCATGTGACATCTGTCATCTGTCATCTGTCATCTGTCATCTGTCATCTGTCATCTGTCATCTGTCATCTGTCATCTGTCATTTGACATCTGTCATCTGTCATCTGTCATCTGTCACCTGTCATCTGTCATCTGTCATCTGTCATCTGTCATCTGTCATCTGTCATCTGTCATCTGTCATCTGTCATCTGTCATCTGTCATCTGTCATCTGTCATCTGTCATCTGTCATCTGTCATCTGTCATCTGTCATCTGTCATCTGTCATCTGTCATCTGTCATCTGTCATCTGTCATCTGTCATCTGTCATCTGTCATCTGTCATCTGTCATCTGTCATCTGTCATCTGTCATCTGTCATCTGTCATCTGTCATCTGTCATCTGTCATCTGTCATCCGTCATCTGTCATCTGTCATCTGTCATCTGTCATCTGTCATCTGTCATCTGTCATCTGTCATCTGTCATCTGTAATCTGTCATCTGTCATCTGTCATCTGTCATCTGTCATCTGTCATCTGTCATCTGTCATCTGTCATCTGTCATCTGTCATTTGTCATCTGTCATCTGTCATCTGTCATCTGTCATCTGTCATCTGTCATCTGTCATCTGTCATCTGTCATCTGTCATCTGTCATCTGTCATCTGTCATCTGTCATCTGTCATCTGTTATCTGTCATCTGTCATCTGTCATCTGTCATTTGTCATCTGTTATCTGTCATCTGTCATCTGTCATCTGTCATCTGTCATCTGTCATCTGTCATCTGTCATATGTCGTCTGTCATCTGTCATTTGTCATTTCTCATCTGTCATGTGTCATCTGCCATCTGTCATCTTTCATCTGTCATCTGTCATCTGTCATCTGTCATCTGTCATCTGTCATCTGTCATCTGTCATCTGTAATCTGTCATCTGTCACCAGTCATCTGTCATCTGTCATGTGACATCTGTAATCTGTCATCCCACATCTGTCATCTGTCATCTGTCATCTGTCATCTGTCATGTGTCATCTGTTATCTGTCATCTGTCATCTGTCATCTGTCATCTGTCATCTGTCATCTGTCATCTGTCATCTGTCATCTGTTATCTGTCATATGTCATCTGTCATCTGTCATCTGTCATCTGTCATCTGTCATTGGTTATCTGTTATCTGTCATCTGTCATCTGTCATCTGTCATCTGTCATCTGTCATCTGTTATCTGTCATCTGTCATCTGTCATCTGTCATCTGTCATCTTTCATCTGTCATCTGTCATGTGTCACCTGTGATATGTCATTTCACATCTGTCATCTGTCATTTGTCATCTGTCATCTGTCATCTGTCATCTGTCATGTGACATCTGTCATCTGTCATCTGTCATCTGTCATCTGTCATCTGTCATCTGTCATCTGTCATCTGTCATCTCACATCTGTCATCTGTCATCTGTCATCTGTCATCTGTCATCTGTCATCTGTCATCTGTCATCTGTCATCTGTCATCTGTCATCTATCATCTGTCATCTCACATCTGTCATCTGTCATCGGTCATCTGTCATCTGTCATCTGTCATCTGTCATCTGTCATCTGTCATCTGTCATCTGTCATCTGTCATATGTCGTCTGTCATCTGTCATTTGTCATTTCTCATCTGTCATGTGTCATCTGCCATCTGTCATCTTTCATCTGTCATCTGTCATCTGTCATCTGTCATCTGTCATCTGTCATCTGTCATCTGTCATCTGTAATCTGTCATCTGTCACCAGTCATCTGTCATCTGTCATGTGACATCTGTAATCTGTCATCCCACATCTGTCATCTGTCATCTGTCATCTGTCATGTGTCATCTGTTATCTGTCATCTGTCATCTGTCATCTGTCATCTGTCATCTGTCATCTGTCATCTGTCATCTGTCATCTGTTATCTGTCATATGTCATCTGTCATCTGTCATCTGTCATCTGTCATCTGTCATTGGTTATCTGTTATCTGTCATCTGTCATCTGTCATCTGTCATCTGTCATCTGTCATCTGTCATCTGTTATCTGTCATCTGTCATCTGTCATCTGTCATCTTTCATCTGTCATCTGTCATGTGTCACCTGTGATGTGTCATTTCACATCTGTCAACTGTCATTTGTCATCTGTCATCTGTCTTCTGTCACCTGTCATGTGACATCTGTCATCTGTCATCTGTCATCTGTCATCTGTCATCTGTCATCTGTCATCTGTCATCTGTCATCTGTCATCTGTCATCGTCATCTGTCATTTGTCATCTGTCATCTGTCATCTGTCATCTGTCATCTGTCATCTGTCATCTGTCACCTGTCATCTGTCATCTGTCATCTGTCATCTGTCATCTGTCATCTGTCATCTGTCATCTGTCATCTGTCATCTGTCATCTGTCATCTGTCATCTGTCATCCGTCATCTGTCATCTGTCATCTGTCATCGGTCATCTGTCATCTGTCACCTGTCATGTGACATCTGTCATCTGTCATCTGACATCTGTCATCTGTCATCTGTCATCTGTCATCTGTCATCTGTCATCTGTCATCTGTCATCTGTCATCTGTCATCTGTCATCTGTCATCTGTCATCTGTCATCCGTCATCTGTCATCTGTCATCTGTAATCTGTCATCGGTCATCTGTCATCTGTCACCTGTCATGTGACATCTGTCATCTGTCATCTGACATCTGTCATCTGTCATCTGTCACCTGTCATCTGTCATCTGTCATCTGTCATCTGTCATCTGTCATCTGTCATCTGTCATCTGTCATCTGTCATCTGTCATCTGTCATCTGTCATCTGTCATCTGTCATCTGTCATCTGTCATCTGTCATCTGTCATCTGTCATCCGTCATCTGTCATCTGTCATCTGTCATCTGTCATCGGTCATCTGTCATCTGTCACCTGTCATGTGACATCTGTCATCTGTCATCTGACATCTGTCATCTGTCATCTGTCATGCGTCAACTCTAATCTGTCATCTGTTATCTGTCATCTGTCATCTGTCATCTGTCATCTGTCATCCGTCATCTGTCATCTGTCATCTGTCATCTGTCATCTGTCATCTGTCATCTGTCATCTGTCATCTGTCATCTGTCATCTTTCATCTGTCATCTGTCATGTGTCACCTGTGATGTGTCATTTCACATCTGTCAACTGTCATTTGTCATCTGTCATCTGTCACCTGTCATCTGTCATCTGTCATCCGTCATCTGTCATCTGTCATCTGTCATCTGTCATCGGTCATCTGTCATCTGTCACCTGTCATGTGACATCTGTCATCTGTCATCTGACATCTGTCATCTGTCATCTGTCACCTGTCATCTGTCATCTGTCATCTGTCATCTGTCATCTGTCATCTGTCATCTGTCATCTGTCATCTGTCATCTGTCATCTGTCATCTGTCATCTGTCATATGTCATCTGTCATCTGTCATCTGTCATCTGTCATCTGTCATCTGTCATCTGTCATCTGTCATCTGTCATCCGTCATCTGTCATCTGTCATCTGTCATCTGTCATCGGTCATCTGTCATCTGTCACCTGTCATGTGACATCTGTCATCTGTCATCTGACATCTGTCATCTGTCATCTGTCATGCGTCAACTCTAATCTGTCATCTGTTATCTGTCATCTGTCATCTGTCATCTGTCATCTGTCATCCGTCATCTGTCATCTGTCATCGGTCATCTGTCATCTGTCACCTGTCATGTGACATCTGTCATCTGTCATCTGACATCTGTCATCTGTCATCTGTCATGCGTCAACTCTAATCTGTCATCTGTTATCTGTCATCTGTCATCTGTCATCTGTCATCCGTCATCTGTCATCTGTCATCTGTCATCTGTCATCTGTCATCTGTCATCTGTCATCTGTCATCTGTCATCTGTCATCTGTCATCTGTCATCTGTCATCTGTCATCTGTCATCTGTCATCTGTCATCCGTCATCTGTCATCTGTCATCTGTCATCGGTCATCTGTCATCTGTCACCTGTCATGTGACATCTGTCATCTGTCATCTGACATCTGTCATCTGTCATCTGTCACCTGTCATCTGTCATCTGTCATCTGTCATCTGTCATCTGTCATCTGTCATCTGTCATCTGTCATCTGTCATCTGTCATCTGTCATCTGTCATCTGTCATCTGTCATCTGTCATCTGTCATCTGTCATCTGTCATGTGACATCTGTCATCTGTCATCTGACATCTGTTATCTGTCATCTGTCATGCGTCAACTCTAATCTGTCATCCGTCATCTGTCATCTGTCATCTGTCATCTGTCATCGGTCATCTGTCATCTGTCACCTGTCATGTGACATCTGTCATCTGTCATCTGACATCTGTCATCTGTCATCTGTCATGCGTCAACTCTAATCTGTCATCTGTCATCTGTCATCTGTCATCTGTCATCTGTCATCTGTCATCTGTCATCTGTCATCTGTCATCTGTCATCTGTCATCTGTCATCCGTCATCTGTCATCTGTCATCTGTCATCGGTCATCTGTCATCTGTCACCTGTCATGTGACATCTGTCATCTGTCATCTGACATCTGTCATCTGTCATCTGTCACCTGTCATCTGTCATCTGTCATCTGTCATCTGTCATCTGTCATCTGTCATCTGTCATCTGTCATCGGTCATCTGTCATCTGTCACCTGTCATGTGACATCTGTCATCTGTCATCTGACATCTGTTATCTGTCATCTGTCATGCGTCAACTCTAATCTGTCATCCGTCATCTGTCATCTGTCATCTGTCATCGGTCATCTGTCATCTGTCACCTGTCATGTGACATCTGTCATCTGTCATCTGACATCTGTCATCTGTCATCTGTCATGCGTCAACTCTAATCTGTCATCTGTTATCTGTCATCTGTCATCTGTCATCTGTCATCCGTCATATGTCATCTGTCATCTGTCATTTGTCATCTGTCATCTGTCATCTGTCATCTGTCATCGGTCATCTGTCATCTGTCACCTGTCATGTGACATCTGTCATCTGTCATCTGTCCCCTGTCATCTGTCATCTGTCATCTGTCATCGGTCATCTGTCATCTGTCACCTGTCATGTGACATCTGTCATCTGTCATCTGACATCTGTCATCTGTCATCTGTCACCTGTCATCTGTCATCTGTCATCTGTCATCTGTCATCTGTCATCTGTCATCTGTCATCTGTCATCTGTCATCTGTCATCTGTCATCTGTCATCTGTCATCTGTCATCTGTCATCTGTCATCTGTCATCTATCATCCGTCATCTGTCATCTGTCATGCGTCAACTCTAATCTGTCATCTGTTATCTGTCATCTGTCATCTGTCATCTGTCATCTGTCATCCGTCATCTGTCATCTGTCATCTGTCATCTGTCATCTGTCATCTGTCATCTGTCATCTGTCATCTGTCAACTGTCATCTTTCATCTGTCATCTGTCATCTGTCATGTGTCACCTGTGATGTGTCATTTCACATCTGTCAACTGTCATTTGTCATCTGTCATCTGTCACCTGTCATGTGACATCTGTCATTTGTCATCTGTCATCTGTCATCTGTCATGCGTCAACTCTAATCTGTCATCTGTCATCTGTCATCTGTCATGTGTCATCTGTCATCTGTAGTCTGTCATCTGTTATCTGTCATCTGTCATCTGTCATCTCTCATCTGTCATCTGTCATCTTTCATCTGTCATCTGTCATGTGTCACCTGTGATGTGTCATTTCACATCTGTCAACTGTAATTTGTCATCTGTCATCTGTCACCTTTCATGTGACATCTGTCATTTGTCATCTGTCATCTGTCATCTGTCATCTGTCATCTGTCATCTGTCATCTGTCATCTGTCATCTGTCATCTGTCATCTGTCATCTGTCATCTGTCATCTGTCATCTGTCATCTGTCATCTGTCATCTGTCATCTGTCATCTGTCATCTGTCATCTGTCATCTGTCATCTGTCATCTGTCATCTGTCATCTGTCATCTGTCATCTGTCATGTGTCATCTGTCATCTGTCATCTGTCATCTGTCATCTGTCATCTGTCATCTGACATTTGTCATCTGTCATCTGTCATCTGTCATCTGTCATCTGTCATCTGTCATCTGTCATCTGTCATCTGTCATCTGTCATCTGTCATCTGTCATCTGTCATCTGTCATCTGTCATCCGTCATCTGTCATCTGTTATCTGTCATCTGTCATCTGTCATCGGTCATCTGTCATCTGTCACCTGTCATGTGACATCTGTCATCTGTCATCTGACATCTGTCATCTGTCACCTGTCATCTGTCATCTGTCATCTGTCATCTGTCATCTGTCATCTGTCATCTGTCATCTGTCAGCTGTCATCTTTCATCTGTCAACTGTTATGTATCACCTGTGATGTGTCATCTGTCATCTGTTATCTGTCATCTGCCATCTGTTATCTGTCAGCTGTCATCTGCCATCTATCATCTGTCATTTGTCATCTGTCATCTGCCATCCGTCATCTCTCGTGTCTCACCTGTGATGTGTCATCTGTCATCTGTCATCTATCACCTGTCATTTGTCATCTGTCATCTGTCATGTGACATATGTCATCTGTCATCTGTCATCTGTCACCTGTCATGTGACATCTGTCATCTGTCATCTGACATCTGTCATCTGTCACCTGTCATCTGTCATCTGTCATCTGTCATCTGTCATCTGTCATCTGTCATCTGTCATCTGTCATCTGTCATCTGTCATCTGTCATCTGTCATCTGTCATCTGTCATCTGTCATCTGTCATCTGTCATCTGTCATCTGTCATCTATCATCTGTCATCTGTCATCTGTCATGCGTCAACTCTAATCTGTCATCTGTTATCTGTCATCTGTCATCTGTCATCTGTCATCTGTCATCTGTCATCTGTCATCTGTCATCTGTCATCTGTCATCTGTCATCTGTCATCTGTCATCTGTCATCTGTCATCTGTCATCTGTTATCTGTTATCTGTCATCTGTCATCTGTCATCTGTCATGTGACATCTGTCACCTGTCATCTGTCATCTGTCATCTGTCATCTGTCATCTGACATCTGACATCTGTCATCTGTCATCTGTCACTTGTCATCTGTCATCTGTCATCTGTCATCTATCATCTGTCATCTGTCATCTGTCATGCGTCAACTCTAATCTGTCATCTGTTATCTGTCATCTGTCATCTGTCATCTATCATCTGTCATCTGTCATCTGTCATCTGTCATCTGTCATCTGTCATCTGTCATCTGTCATCTGTCATCTGTCATCTGTTATCTGTTATCTGTCATCTGTCATCTGTCATCTGTCATGTGACATCTGTCACCTGTCATCTGTCATCTGTCATCTGACATCTGACATCTGTCATCTGTCATCTGTCACTTGTCATCTGTCATCTGTCATCTGTCATCTGTCATCTGTCATCTGTCATCGGTCATCTGTCATCTGTCATCTGTCATCTGTCATCTGTCATCTGTCATCTGTCATCTGTCATTTGTCATCTGTCATGTGTCACCTGTGATGTGTCAGCTGTCATCTATCACCTGTTATTTGTCATCTGTCATCTGTTCACTGTCATCTGTCAGCTGTCATCTTTCATCTGTCAACTGTTATGTATCACCTGTGATGTGTCATCTGTCATCTGTTATCTGTCATCTGCCATCTGTTATCTGTCAGCTGTCATCTGTCATCTATCATCTGTCATTTGTCATCTGTCATCTGCCATCCGTCATCTCTCGTGTCTCACCTGTGATGTGTCATCTGTCATCTGTCATCTATCACCTGTCATTTGTCATCTGTCATCTGTCATGTGACATCTGTCATCTGTCATCTGTCATCTGTCATCTGTCATCTGTCATCTGTCATCTGTCATCTGTCATCTGTCATTTGACATCTGTCATCTGTCATCTGTCATCTGTCACCTGTCATCTGTCATCTGTCATCTGTCATCTGTCATCTGTCATCTGTCATCTGTTATCTGTCATCTGTCATCTGTCATCTGTCATCTGTCATCTGTCATCTGTCATCTGTCATCTGTCATCTGTCATCTGTCATCTGTCATCTGTCATCTGTCATCTGTCATCTGTCATCTGTCATCTGTCATCTGTCATCTGTCATCTGTCATCTGTCATCTGTCATCTGTCATCTGTCATCTGTCATCTGTCATCTGTCATCTGTCATCTGTCATCTGTCATCTGTCATCTGTCATCTGTCATCTGTCATCTGTCATCTGTCATCTGTCATCTGTCATCTGTCATCTGTCATCTGTCATCTGTCATCTGTCATCTGTCATCCGTCATCTGTCATCAGTCATCTGTCATCTGTCATCTGTCATCTGTCATCTGTCATCTGTCATCTGTCATCTGTCATCTGTCATCTGTAATCTGTCATCTGTCATCTGTCGTCTGTCATCTGTCATCTGTCATCTGTCATCTGTCATCTGTCATCTGTCATCTGTCATCTGTCATCTGTCATCTGTCATCTGTCATCTGTCATCTGTCATCTGTCATCTGTCATCTGTCGTCTGTCATCTGTCATCTGTCATCTGTCATCTGTCATCTGTTATCTGTCATCTGTCATCTGTCATCTGTCATTTGTCATCTGTTATCTGTCATCTGTCATGTGACATCTGTCATCTGTCATCTGTCATCTTTCATCTGTCATCTGTCATGTGTCACCTGTGATATGTCATTTCACATCTGTCATCTGTCATTTGTCATCTGTCATCTGTCATCTGTCATCTGTCATGTGACATCTGTCATCTGTCATCTGTCATCTGTCATCTGTCATCTGTCATCTGTCATCTGTCATCTGTCATCGGTCATCTGTCATCTGTCATCTGTCATCTGTCATCTCACATCTGTCATCTGTCATCTGTCATCTGTCATCTGTCATCTGTCATCTGTCATCTGTCATCTGTCATCTGTCATCTGTCATCTGTCGTCTGTCATCTCACATCTGTCATCTGTCATCGGTCATCTGTCATCTGTCATCTGTCATCTGTCATCTGTCATCTGTCATCTGTCATCTGTCATCTGTCAGCTGTCATCCGTCATCCGTCATCCGTCATCCGTCATCTGTCATCTGTCATCTGTCATCTGTCACCTGTCATGTGACATCTGTTATCTGTCATCTTCATCTGGCACCTGTCATCTGTCATCTGTCATCTGTCATCTGTCATCTGTCATCTGTCATCTGTCATATGTCGTCTGTCATCTGTCATTTGTCATTTCTCATCTGTCATGTGTCATCTGCCATCTGTCATCTTTCATCTGTCATCTGTCATCTGTCATCTGTCATCTGTCATCTGTCATCTGTCATCTGTAATCTGTCATCTGTCACCAGTCATCTGTCATCTGTCATGTGACATCTTTAATCTGTCATCCCACATCTGTCATCTGTCATCTGTTATCTGTCATCTGTCATCTGTCATCTGTTATCTGTCATCTGTCATCTGTCATCTGTCATCTGTCATCTTTCATCTGTCATCTGTCATCTGTCATCTGTCATCTGTCATCTGTCATCTGTTATCTGTCATATGTCATCTGTCATCTGTCATCTGTCATCTGTCATCTGTCATTGGTTATCTGTTATCTGTCATCTGTCATCTGTCATCTGTCATCTGTCATCTGTCATCTGTCATCTGTCATCTGTTATCTGTCATCTGTCATCTGTCATCTGTCATCTGTCATCTGTCATCTTTCATCTGTCATCTGTCATGTGTCACCTGTGATGTGTCATTTCACATCTGTCAACTGTCATTTGTCATCTGTCATCTGTCTTCTGTCACCTGTCATGTGACATCTGTCATCTGTCATCTGTCATCTGTCATCTGTCATCTGTCATCTGTCATCTGTCATCTGTCATCTGTCATCTGTCATCTGTCATCTGTCATCTGTCATCTGTCATCTGTCATCTGTCATCTGTCATCTGTCATCTGTCATCTGTCATCTGTCATCTGTCATCTGTCATCTGTCATCTGTCATCTGTCATCTGTCATGTGTCATCTGTCATCTGTCATCTGTCATCTGTCATCTGTCATCTGTCATCTGTCATCTGTTATCTGTCATCTGTCATCTGTCATCTGTCATGTGACATCTGTCACCTGTCATCTGTCATCTGTCATCTGTCATCTGTCATCTGTCATCTGTCATCTGTCATCTGTCATCTGTCATCTGTCATCTGTCATCTGTCATCTGTCATCTGTCATCTGTCATCCGTTATCTGTCATCTGTCATCTGTCATCTGTCATCTGTCATCGGTCATCTGTCATCTGTCATCTGTCATCTGTCATCTGTCATCTGTCGACTGTCATCTGTCATCTGTCATCCGTCATCTGTCATCTGTCATCTGTCATCTGTCATCTGTCATCTGTCATCTGTCATCTGTCATCTGTCATCTGTAATCTGTCATCTGTCATCTGTCGTCTGTCATCTGTCATCTGTCATCTGTCATCTGTCATCTGTCATCTGTCATCTGTCATCTGTCATCTGTCATCTGTCATTTGTCATCTGTCATCTGTCATCTGTCATCTGTCATCTGTCATCTGTCATCTGTCATCTGTCATCTGTCATCTGTCATCTGTCATCTGTCATCTGTTATCTGTCATCTGTCATCTGTCATCTGTTATCTGTCATCTGTCATCTGTCATCTGTCATTTGTCATCTGTTATCTGTCATCTGTCATGTGACATCTGTCATCTGTCATCTGTCATCTGTCATCTTTCATCTGTCATCTGTCATGTGTCACCTGTGATGTGTCATTTCACATCTGTCATCTGTCATTTGTCATCTGTCATCTGTCATCTGTCATGTGACATCTGTCATCTGTCATCTGTCATCTGTCATCTGTCATCTGTCATCTGTCATCTGTCATCTGTCATCTGTCATCTGTCATCTGTCATCTGTCATCTCACATCTGTCATCTGTCATCTGTCATCTGTCATCTGTCATCTGTCATCTGTCATCTGTCATCTGTCATCTGTCATCTGTCATCTGTCATCTGTCATCTGGCATCTGTCATCTGTCATCTGTCATCTGTCAGCTGTCATCCGTCATCCGTCATCCGTCATCTGTCATCTGTCATCTGTCATCTGTCACCTGTCATGTGACATCTGTTATCTGTCATCTTCATCTGGCACCTGTCATCTGTCATCTGTCATCTGTCATCTGTCATCTGTCATCTGTCATCTGTCATCTGTCATCTGTCATCTGTCATCTGTCATATGTCGTCTGTCATCTGTCATTTGTCATTTCTCATCTGTCATCTGTCATCTGTCATCTGTCATTGGTTATCTGTTATCTGTCATCTGTCATCTGTCATCTGTCATCTGTCATCTGTCATCTGTCATCTGTCATCTGTTATCTGTCATCTGTCATCTGTCATCTGTCATCTGTCATCTGTCATCTGTCATCTTTCATCTGTCATCTGTCATGTGTCACCTGTGATGTGTCATTTCACATCTGTCAACTGTCATTTGTCATCTATCATCTGTCATCTGTCATCTGTCATCTGTCATCTGTAATCTGTCATCTGTCACCAGTCATCTGTCATCTGTCATGTGACATCTGTAATCTGTCATCCCACATCTGTCATCTGTCATCTGTCATCTGTCATCTGTCATCTGTCATCTGTCATCTGTCATCTGTTATCTGTCATCTGTCATCTGTCATCTGTCATCTGTCATCTGTCATCTGTCATCTTTCATCTGTCATCTGTCATGTGTCACCTGTGATGTGTCATTTCACATCTGTCAACTGTCATTTGTCATCTGTCATCTGTCATCTGTCATCTGTCATCTGTCATCTGTCATCTGTAATCTGTCATCTGTCACCAGTCATCTGTCATCTGTCATCTGTCATCTGTCATCTGTCATCTGTCATATGTCGTCTGTCATCTGTCATTTGTCATTTCTCATCTGTCATCTGTCATCTGTCATCTGTCATCTGTCATTGGTTATCTTTTATCTGTCATCTGTCATCTGTCATCTGTCATCTGTCATCTGTTATCTGTCATCTGTCATCTGTCATTTGTCATCTGTCATCTGTCATCTGTCATCTTTCATCTGTCATCTGTCATGTGTCACCTGTGATGTGTCATCTGCCATCTGTCATCTTTCATCTGTCATCTGTCATCTGTCATCTGTCATCTGTCATCTGTAATCTGTCATCTGTCACCAGTCATCTGTCATCTGTCATGTGACATCTGTAATCTGTCATCCCACATCTGTCATCTGTCATCTGTCATCTGTCATCTGTCATCTGTCATCTGTCATCTGTCATCTGTCATCTGTCATCTGTCATCTGTCATCTGTCATCTGTCATCTGTCATCTGTCATCTGTCATCTGTTATCTGTCATATGTCATCTGTCATCTGTCATCTGTCATCTGTCATCTGTCATTGGTTATCTGTTATCTGTCATCTGTCATCTGTCATCTGTCATCTGTCATCTGTCATCTGTTATCTGTCATCTGTCATCTGTCTTCTGTCATCTGTCATCTGTCATCTGTCATCTTTCATCTGTCATCTGTCATGTGTCACCTGTGATGTGTCATTTCACATCTGTCAACTGTCATTTGTCATCTGTCATCTGTCATCTGTCACCTGTCATGTGACATCTGTCATCTGTCATCTGTCATCTGTCATCTGTCATCTGTCATCTGTCATCTGTCATCTGTCATCTGTCATCTGTCATCTGTCATCTGTCATCTGTCATCTGTCATCTGTCATGTGTCATCTGTCATCTGTCATCTGTCATCTGTCATCTGTCATCTGTTATCTGTCATCTGTCATCTGTCATCTGTCATCTGTCATGTGACATCTGTCACCTGTCATCTGTCATCTGTCATCTGTCATCTGTCATCTGTCATCTGTCATCTGTCATCTGTCATCTGTCATCTGTCATCTGTCATCTGTCATCTGTCATCCGTTATCTGTCATCTGTCATCTGTCATCTGTCATCTGTCATCGGTCATCTGTCATCTGTCATCTGTCATGTGACATCTGTCATCTGTCATCTGTCATCTGTCATCTGCCATCTGTCATCTGACATCTGACATCTGTCAACTGTAATCTGTCACTTGTCATCTGACATCTGTCAGCTATCATCTGTCATCTGTCATGTTACACCTGTGATGTGTCATTTCACATCTGTCAACTGTCATTTGTTATCTGTCATCTGTCATCCGTTATCTGTCATCTGTCATCTGTCATCTGTCATCTGTCATCTGTCATCTGTCATCTGTCATCTGTCATCTGTCATCTGTCATCTGTCATCTGTCATCTGTCATCTGTCATCTGTCATCTGTCATCTGTCATCTGTCATCTGTCATCTGTCATCTGTCATCTGTCATCTGTCATCTGTCATCTGTCATCTGTCATCTGTCATCTGTCATCTGTCATCCGTCATCTGTCATCTGTCATCTGTCATCTGTCATCTGTCATCGGTCATCTGTCATCTGTCATCTGTCATGTGACATCTGTCATCTGTCATCTGTCATCTGTCATTTGACATCTGACATCTGTCAACTGTCATCTGTCACTTGTCATCTGTCATCTGTCATCTATCATCTGTCATCTGTCATGTGTCACCTGTGATGTGTCATTTCACATCTGTCAACTGTCATTTGTTATCTGTCATCTGTCATCCATCATCTGTCATCTGTCATCTGTCATCTGTCATCTGTCATCTGTCATCTGTCACCTGTCATGTGACATCTGTCATCTGTCATCTGTCATCTGTCATCTGACATCTGTCATCTGTCATCTGTCACCTGTCATCTGTCATCTGTCATCTGTCATTTGTCATCTGTTATCTGTCATCTGTCATCTGTCATCTGTCATCTGTCATCTTTCATCTGTCATGTGTCATGTGTCACCTGTGATGTGTCATTTCACATCTGTCAACTGTCATTTGTTATCTGCCATCTGTCATCCGTCATCTGTCATCTGTCATCTGTCATCTGTCACCTGTCATCTGTCATCTGTCATCTGTCATCTGTCATCTGTCTTCTGTCATCTGTCATCTGTCATCTGTCATCTGTCATCTGTCATCTGTCATCTGTCATCTGTCATCTGTCATCTGTCATCTGTCATCTATCATCTATCATCTGTCATCTGTCATCTGTCATGTGTCAACTCTCATCTGTCATCTGTCATCTGTCATTTGTCATCTGTCATCTGTCATCTGTCATCTGTCATCTGTCATGTGTCATCTGTAATCTGTCATCTGTCATCTCTCGTCTGTCATCTGTCATCTGTCATCTGTCATCTGTCATCTGTCATCTGTCATCTGTCATCTGTCATCTGTCATCTGTCATCTGTCATCTGTCATCTGTCATCTGTCAGCTGTCAGCTGTCATCTGTCATCTGTCATCTGTCATCTGTCATCTGTCATCTGTCATCTGTCATCTGTCATCTGTAATGTGTCATCTGTCATCTGTCATCTGTCAACTGTCATTTGTTATCTGTCATCTGTAATCGGTCATCCGTCATCTGTCATCTGTCATCTGTCACCTGTAATGTGACATCTGTCATCTGTCATCTGTCATTTGTCATCTGTCATCTGTCATCTGTCATCTGTCACCTGTCATCTGTCATCTGTCATCTGTCATCTGTCATCTGTCATCTGTCTTCTGTCATCTGTCATCTGTCATCTGTCATCTGTCATCTGTCATCTGTCATCTGTCATCTGTCATCTGTCATCTGTCATCTGTCATCTGTCATCTGTCATCTGTCATCTGTCATCTGTCATCTGTCATCTGTCATCTGTCATCTGTCATATGTCATCTGTCATCTGTCATCTGTCATCTGTCATCTGTCATCTGTCATCTGTCATCTGTCATCTGTCATCTGTCATCTGTCATCTGTCATCTGTAATCTGTCATTTGTTATCTGTCATCTGTCATCTGTCATCTGTCATCTGTCATCTGTCATCTGTCATCTGTCATCTGTCATCTGTCATCTGACATCTGTCATCTGTCATCTGTCATCTGTCACCTGTCACCTGTCATCTGTCATCTGTCATCTGTCATCTGTCATCTGTCATCTGTCATCTGTCATCTGTCATCTGTCATCTGTCATCTGTCATCTGTCATCTGTCATCTGTCATCTGTCATCTGTCATCTGTCATCTGTCATCTGTCATCTGTCATCTGTCATCTGTCATCTGTCATCTGTCATCTGTCATCTGTCATCTGTCATCTGTCATCTGTCATCTGTCATCTGTCATTTGTCATCTGTTATCTGTCATCTGTCATCTGTCATCTGTCATCTATCATCTGTCATCTGTCATCTGTCATCTGTCATCTTTCATCTGTCATCTGTCATCTGTCATCTGTCATCTGTCATCTGTCATCTGTCATCTGTCGTCTGTCATCTGTCATCTGTCATCTGTAATCTGTCATTTGTTATCTGTCGTCTGTCATCTGTCATCTGTCATCTGTCATCTGTCATCTGTCATCTGTCATCTGTCATCTGTCATCTGTCATCTGTCATCTGTCATCTGTCATCTGTCATCTGTCATCTGTCATCTGTCATCTGTCATCTGTCATCTGTCATTTGTCATCTGTCATCTGACATCTGTCATCTGTCATCTGTCATCTGTCATCTGTCATCTGGCATCTGTCATCTGTCATCTGTCATCTGTCATCTGTCATCTGTCATCTGTCATCTGTCATCTGTCATCTGTCATCTGTCATCTGTCATCTGTCATCTGTCATCTGTCATCTGTCATCTGTCATCTGTCATCTGTCAGCTGTCATCTGTCATCTGTCATCTGTCATCTGTCATCTGTCATCTGTCATCTGTCATCTGTCATCTGTCATCTGTCATCTGTCATCTGTCATCTGTCATTTGTCATCTGTTATCTGTCATCTGTCATCTGTCATCTGTCATTTGTCATCTGTCATCTGTCATCTGTCATCTTTCATCTGTCATCTGTCATGTGTCACCTGTGATATGTCATTTCACATCTATCAACTGTCATTTGTTATCTGTCATCTGTCATCTGTCATCTGTCACCTGTCATGTGACATCTGTCATCTGTCATCTGTCATCTGTCATCTGTCATCTGTCATCTGTCATCTGACATCTGTCATCTGTCATCTGTCACCTGTCATCTGTCATCTGTCATCTGTCATTGGTTATCTGTTATCTGTTATCTGTCATCTGTCATCTGTCATCTGTAGTCTGTCATCTGTTATCTGTCATCTGTCATCTGTCATCTCTCATCTGTCATCTGTCATCTTTCATCTGTCATCTGTCATGTGTCACCTGTGATGTGTCATTTCACATCTGTCAACTGTCATTTGTCATCTGTCATCTGTCACCTGTCATGTGACATCTGTCATTTGTCATCTGTCATCTGTCATCTGTCATCTGTCATCTGTCATCTGTCATCTGTCATCTGTCATCTGTCATCTGTCAGCTGTCATCTGTCATCTGTCATCTGTCATCTGTCATCTGTCATCTGTCATCTGTCATCTGTCATCTGTCATCTGTCATCTGTCATCTGTCATCTGTCATCTTTCATCTGTAATCTGTCATGTGTCACCTGTGATATGTCATTTCACATCTATCAACTGTCATTTGTTATCTGTCATCTGTCATCCGTCATCTGTCATCTGTCATCTGTCATCTGTCATCTGTCATCTGTCACCTGTCTTGTGACATCTGTCATCTGTCATCTGTCATCTGTCATCTGTCATCTGTCATCTGTCATCTGTCATCTGACATCTGTCATCTGTCATCTGTCACCTGTCATCTGTCATCTGTCATCTGTCATCTGTAATGTGTCATCTGTCATCTGTCATCTGTCAACTGTCATTTGTTATCTGTCATCTGTAATCTGTCATCCGTCATCTGTCATCTGTCATCTGTCATCTGTCATCTGTCACCTGTAATGTGACATCTGTCATCTGTCATCTGTCATCTGTCATCTGTCACCTGTCATCTGTCATCTGTCATCTGTCATTGGTTATCTGTTATCTGTTATCTGTCATCTGTCATCCGTCATCTGTCATCTGTCATCTGTCATCTGTCATCTGTCATCTGTCATCTGTCACCTGTCATGTGACATCTGTCATCTGTCATCTGTCATCTGTCATCTGTCATCTGTCATCTGTCATCTGTCATCTGACATCTGTCATCTGTCATCTGTCACCTGTCATCTGTCATCTGTCATCTGTCATTGGTTATCTGTTATCTGTTATCTGTCATCTGTCATCTGTCATCTGTCATCTGTAGTCTGTCATCTGTTATCTGTCATCTGTCATCTGTCATCTCTCATCTGTCATCTGTCATCTTTCATCTGTCATCTGTCATGTGTCACCTGTGATGTGTCATTTCACATCTGTCAACTGTCATTTGTCATCCGTCATCTGTCATCTGTCATCTGTCTTCTGTCATCTGTCATCTGTCATCTGTCATCTGTCATCTGTCATCTGTCATCTGTCATCTGTCATCTGTCATCTGTCATCTGTCATTTGTCATCTATCATCTGTCATCTGTCATCTGTCATCTGTCATGTGTCAACTCTCATCTGTCATCTGTCATCTGTCATTTGTCATCTGTCATCTGTCATCTGTCATCTGTCATCTGTCATCTGTCATCTGTAATCTGTCATCTGTCATCTCTCGTCTGTCATCTGTCATCTGTCATCTGTCATCTGTCATCTGTCATCTGTCATCTGTCATCTGTCAGCTGTCAGCTGCCATCTGTCATCTGTCATCTGTCATCTGTCATCTGTCATCTGTCATCTGTCATCTGTCATCTGTAATGTGTCATCTGTCATCTGTCATCTGTCAACTGTCATTTGTTATCTGTCATCTGTAATCTGTCATCCGTCATCTGTCATCTGTCATCTGTCATCTGTCATCTGTCACCTGTAATGTGACATCTGCCATCTGTCATCTGTCATCTGTCATTTCTCATCTGTCATCTGTCATCTGTCACCTGTCATCTGTCATCTGTCATCTGTCTTCTGTCATCTGTCATCTGTCATCTGTCATCTGTCATCTGTCATCTGTCATCTGTCATCTGTCATCTGTCATCTGTCATCTGTCATCTGTCATCTGTCATCTGTCATCTGTAATCTGTCATCTGTCATCTGTCATCTGTCATCTGTCATCTGTCATCTGTCATATGTCATCTGTCATCTGTCATCTGTCATCTGTCATCTGTCATCTGTCATCTGTCATCTGTAATCTGTCATTTGTTATCTGTCATCTGTCATCTGTCATCTGTCATCTGTCATCTGTCATCTGTCATCTGTCATCTGTCATCTGTCATCTGTCATCTGTCATCTGACATCTGTCATCTGTCATCTGTCATCTGTCACCTGTCACCTGTCATCTGTCATCTGTCATCTGTCATCTGTCATCTGTCATCTGTCATCTGTCATCTGTCATCTGTCATCTGTCATCTGTCATCTATCATCTGACATCTGTCATCTGTCATCTGTCATCTGTCATCTGTCATCTGTCATCTGTCATCTGTCATTTGTCATCTGTTATCTGTCATCTGTCATCTGTCATCTATCATCTGTCATCTGTCATCTGTCATCTGTCATCTTTCATCTGTCATCTGTCATCTGTCATCTGTCATCTGTCATCTGTCATCTGTCATCTGTCGTCTGTCATCTGTCATCTGTCATCTGTAATCTGTCATTTGTTATCTGTCGTCTGTCATCTGTCATCTGTCATCTGTCATCTGTCATCTGTCATCTGTCATCTGTCATCTGTCATCTGTCATCTGTCATCTGTCATCTGACATCTGTCATCTGTCATCTGTCACCTGTCATCTGTCATCTGTCATCTGGCATCTGTCATCTGTCATCTGTCATCTGTCATCTGTCATCTGTCATCTGTCATCTGTCATCTGTCATCTGTCATCTGTCATCTGTCATCTGTCATCTGTCATCTGTCAGCTGTCATCTGTCATCTGTCATCTGTCATCTGTCATCTGTCATCTGTCATCTGTCATCTGTCATCTGTCATCTGTCATCTGTCATCTGTCATCTGTCATCTGTCATCTGTCATCTGTCATTTGTCATCTGTTATCTGTCATCTGTCATCTGTCATCTGTCATCTGTCATCTGTCATCTGTCATCTGTCATCTGTCATCTGTCATCTGTCATCTGTCATCTTTCATCTGTCATCTTTCATCTGTCATCTGTCATGTGTCACCTGTGATATGTCATTTCACATCTATCAACTGTCATTTGTTATCTGTCATCTGTCATCCGTCATCTGTCATCTGTCATCTGTCATCTGTCATCTGTCACCTGTCATGTGACATCTGTCATCTGTCATCTGTCATCTGTCATCTGTCATCTGTCATCTGTCATCTGTCATCTGTCATCTGTCATCTGTCATCTGTCATCTGACATCTGTCATCTGTCATCTGTCACCTGTCATCTGTCATCTGTCATCTGTCACCTGTCATCTGTCATCTGTCATCTGTCTTCTGTCATCTGTCATCTGTCATCTGTCATCTGTCATCTGTCATCTGTCATCTGTCATCTGTCATCTGTCATCTGTCATCTGTCATCTGTCATCTGTCATCTGTCATCTGTCATCTGTCATCTGTCATCTGTCATCTGTCATCTGTCATCTGTCATATGTCATCTGTCATCTGTCATCTGTCATCTGTCATCTGTCATCTGTCATCTGTCATCTGTCATCTGTCATCTGTCATCTGTCATCTGTCATCTGTCATCTGTCATCTGTCATCTGTCATCTGTAATCTGTCATTTGACATCTGTCATCTGTCATCTGACATCTGTCATCTGTCATCTGTCACCTGTCATCTGTCATCTGTCATCTGTCATCTGTCATCTGTCATCTGTCATCTGTCATCTGTCATCTGTCATCTGTCATCTGTCATCTGTCATCTTTCATCTGTCATCTGTCATCTGTCATCTGTCATCTGTCATCTATCATCTGTCATCTGTCATGCGTCAACTCTAATCTGTCATCTGTTATCTGTCGTCTGTCATCTGTCATCTGTCATCTGTCATCTGTCATCTGTCATCTGTCATCTGTCATCTGTCATCTGTCATCTGTTATCTGTTATCTGTCATCTGTCATCTGTCATCTGTCATGTGACATCTGTCACCTGTCATCTGTCATCTGTCATCTGACATCTGACATCTGTCATCTGTCATCTGTCACTTGTCATCTGTCATCTGTCATCTATCATCTGTCATCTGTCATCTGTCATGCGTCAACTCTAATCTGTCATCTGTTATCTGTCATCTGTCATCTGTCATCTGTCATCTGTCATCTGTCATCTGTCATCTGTCATCTGTCATCTGTCATCTGTCATCTGTCATCTGTCATCTGTCATCTGTCATCTGTTATCTGTTATCTCTCATCTGTCATCTGTCATCTGTCATGTGACATCTGTCACCTGTCATCTGTCATCTGTCATCTGACATCTGACATCTGTCATCTGTCATCTGTCATCTGTCACTTGTCATCTGTCATCTGTCATCTGTCATCTGTCATCTGTCATCTGGCATCTGTCATCTGTCATCTGTCATCTGTCATCTGTCATCTGTCATCTGTCATCTGTCATCTGTCATCTGTCATCTGTCATCTGTCATCTGTCATCTGTCATCTGTCATTTGTCATCTGTCATGTGTCACCTGTGATGTGTCAGCTGTCATCTATCACCTGTTATTTGTCATCTGTCATCTGTTCACTGTCATCTGTCAGCTGTCATCTCTCATCTGTCAACTGTTATGTATCACCTGTGATGTGTCATCTGTCATCTGTTATCTGTCATCTGCCATCTGTTATCTGTCAGCTGTCATCTGTCATCTATCATCTGTCATTTGTCATCTGTCATCTGCCATCCGTCATCTCTCGTGTCTCACCTGTGATGTGTCATCTGTCATCTGTCATCTATCACCTGTCATTTGTCATCTGTCATCTGTCATGTGACATCTGTCATCTGTCATCTGTCATCTGTCATCTGTCATCTGTCATCTGTCATCTGTCATTTGACATCTGTCATCTGTCATCTGTCATCTGTCACCTGTCATCTGTCATCTGTCATCTGTCATCTGTCATCTGTCATCTGTCATCTGTCATCTGTCATCTGTCATCTGTCATCTGTCATCTGTCATCTGTCATCTGTCATCTGTCATCTGTCATCTGTCATCTGTCATCTGTCATCTGTCATCTGTCATCTGTCATCTGTCATCTGTCATCTGTCATCTGTCATCTGTCATCTGTCATCTGTCATCTGTCATCTGTCATCTGTCATCTGTCATCTGTCATCTGTCATCTGTCATCTGTCATCTGTCATCTGTCATCTGTCATCTGTCATCTGTCATCCGTCATCCGTCATCTGTCATCTGTCATCTGTCATCTGTCATCTGTCATCTGTCATCTGTCATCTGTCATCTGTCATCTGTAATCTGTCATCTGTCATCTGTCATCTGTCGTCTGTCATCTGTCATCTGTCATCTGTCATCTGTCATCTGTCATCTGTCATCTGTCATCTGTCATCTGTCATCTGTCATCTGTCATTTGTCATCTGTCATCTGTCATCTGTCATCTGTCATCTGTCATCTGTCATTTGTCATCTGTCATCTGTCATCTGTCGTCTGTCATCTGTCATCTGTCATCTGTCATCTGTCATCTGTCATCTGTTATCTGTCATCTGTCATCTGTCATCTGTCATTTGTCATCTGTTATCTGTCATCTGTCATGTGACATCTGTCATCTGTCATCTGTCATCTTTCATCTGTCATCTGTCATGTGTCACCTGTGATATGTCATTTCACATCTGTCATCTGTCATTTGTCATCTGTCATCTGTCATCTGTCATCTGTCATGTGACATCTGTCATCTGTCATCTGTCATCTGTCATCTGTCATCTGTCATCTGTCATCTGTCATCTGTCATCTGTCATCTCACATCTGTCATCTGTCATCTGTCATCTGTCATGTGTCATCTGTCATCTGTCATCTGTCATCTGTCATCTGTCATCTATCATCTGTCATCTCACATCTGTCATCTGTCATCGGTCATCTGTCATCTGTCATCTGTCATCTGTCATCTGTCATCTGTCATCTGTCATCTGTCATCTGTCATATGTCGTCTGTCATCTGTCATTTGTCATTTCTCATCTGTCATGTGTCATCTGCCATCTGTCATCTTTCATCTGTCATCTGTCATCTGTCATCTGTCATCTGTCATCTGTCATCTGTCATCTGTAATCTGTCATCTGTCACCAGTCATCTGTCATCTGTCATGTGACATCTGTAATCTGTCATCCCACATCTGTCATCTGTCATCTGTCATCTGTCATCTGTCATGTGTCATCTGTTATCTGTCATCTGTCATCTGTCATCTGTCGTCTGTCATCTGTCATCTGTCATCTGTCATCTGTCATCTGTTATCTGTCATATGTCATCTGTCATCTGTCATCTGTCATCTGTCATCTGTCATTGGTTATCTGTTATCTGTCATCTGTCATCTGTCATCTGTCATCTGTCATCTGTCATCTGTTATCTGTCATCTGTCATCTGTCATCTGTCATCTGTCATCTTTCATCTGTCATCTGTCATGTGTCACCTGTGATGTGTCATTTCACATCTGTCAACTGTCATTTGTCATCTGTCATCTGTCTTCTGTCACCTGTCATGTGACATCTGTCATCTGTCATCTGTCATCTGTCATCTGTCATCTGTCATCTGTCATCTGTCATCTGTCATCTGTCATCTGTCATCTGTCATCTGTCATCTGTCATCTGTCATCTGTCATCTGTCATCTGTCATCTGTCATCTGTCATCTGTCATCTGTCATCTGTCATCTGTCATCTGTCATCTGTCATCTGTCATCTGTCATGTGTCATCTGTCATCTGTCATCTGTCATCTGTCATCTGTCATCTGTCATCTGTCATCTGTCATCTGTCATCTGTCATCTGTCATCTGTCATCTGTCATCTGTCATCTGTCATCTGTCATCTGTCATCTGTCATCTGTCATCTGTCATCTGTCATCTGTCATCTGTCATCTGTCATGTGTCATCTGTCATCTGTCATCTGTCATCTGTCATCTGTCATCTGTCATCGTCATCTGTCATTTGTCATCTGTCATCTGTCATCTGTCATCTGTCATCTGTCATTTGTCATCTGTCATCTGTCATCTGTCATCTGTCATCTGTCATCTGTCATCTGTCATCTGTCATCTGTCATCTGTCATCTGTCATCTGTCATCTGTCATCTGTCATCTGTCATCTGTCATCCGTCATCTGTCATCTGTCATCTGTCATCTGTCATCTGTCATCTGTCATCTGTCATCCGTCATCTGTCATCTGTCATCTGTCATCTGTCATCGGTCATCTGTCATCTGTCACCTGTCATGTGACATCTGTCATCTGTCATCTGACATCTGTCATCTGTCATCTGTCATCTGTCATCTGTCATCTGTCATCTGTCATCTGTCATCTGTCATCTGTCACCTGTCATGTGACATCTGTCATCTGTCATCTGGCATCTGTCATCTGTCATCTGTCACCTGTCATCTGTCATCTGTCATCTGTCATCTGTCATCTGTCATCTGTCATCTGTCATCTGTCATCTCTCACCTGCATCTGTCATCTGTCATCTGTCATCTGTCATCTGTCATCTGTCATCCGTCATCTGTCATCTGTCATCTGTCATCTGTCATCGGTCATCTGTCATCTGTCACCTGTCATGTGACATCTGTCATCTGTCATCTGACATCTGTCATCTGTCATCTGTCATGCGTCAACTCTAATCTGTCATCTGTTATCTGTCATCTGTCATCTGTCATCTGTCATCTGTCATCCGTCATCTGTCATCTGTCATCTGTCATCTGTCATCTGTCATCTGTCATCTGTCATCTGTCATCTGTCATCTGTCATCTTTCATCTGTCATCTGTCATGTGTCACCTGTGATGTGTCATTTCACATCTGTCAACTGTCATTTGTCATCTGTCATCTGTCACCTGTCATCTGTCATCTGTCATCCGTCATCTGTCATTTGTCATCTGTCATCTGTCATCGGTCATCTGTCATCTGTCACCTGTCATGTGACATCTGTCATCTGTCATCTGACATCTGTCATCTGTCATCTGTCATCTGTCATCGGTCATCTGTCATCTGTCACCTGTCATGTGACATCTGTCATCTGTCATCTGACATCTGTCATCTGTCACCTGTCATCTGTCATCTGTCATCTGTCATCTGTCATCTGTCATCTGTCATCTGTCATCTGTCATCTGTCATCTGTCATCTGTCATCTGTCATCTGTCATCTGTCATCTGTCATCTGTCATCCGTCATCTGTCATCTGTCATCTGTCATCTGTCATCGGTCATCTGTCATCTGTCACCTGTCATGTGACATCTGTCATCTGTCATCTGACATCTGTCATCTGTCATCTGTCATGCGTCAACTCTAATCTGTCATCTGTTATCTGTCATCTGTCATCTGTCATCTGTCATCTGTCATCCGTCATCTGTCATCTGTCATCGGTCATCTGTCATCTGTCACCTGTCATGTGACATCTGTCATCTGTCATCTGACATCTGTCATCTGTCATCTGTCATGCGTCAACTCTAATCTGTCATCTGTTATCTGTCATCTGTCATCTGTCATCTGTCATCCGTCATCCGTCATCTGTCATCTGTCATCTGTCATCTGTCATCTGTCATCTGTCATCTGTCATCTGTCATCTGTCATCTGTCATCTGTCATCTGTCATCTGTCATCTGTCATCTGTCATCCGTCATCTGTCATCTGTCATCTGTCATCGGTCATCTGTCATCTGTCACCTGTCATGTGACATCTGTCATCTGTCATCTGACATCTGTCATCTGTCATCTGTCACCTGTCATCTGTCATCTGTCATCTGTCATCTGTCATCTGTCATCTGTCATCTGTCATCTGTCATCTGTCATCTGTCATCTGTCATCTGTCATCTGTCATCTGTCATCTGTCATCTGTCATCCGTCATCTGTCATCTGTCATCTGTCATCTGTCATCTGTCATCGGTCATCTGTCATCTGTCACCTGTCATGTGACATCTGTCATCTGTCATCTGACATCTGTTATCTGTCATCTGTCATGCGTCAACTCTAATCTGTCATCCGTCATCTGTCATCTGTCATCTGTCATCTGTCATCGGTCATCTGTCATCTGTCACCTGTCATGTGACATCTGTCATCTGTCATCTGACATCTGTCATCTGTCATCTGTCATGCGTCAACTCTAATCTGTCATCTGTTATCTGTCATCTGTCATCTGTCATCTGTCATCTGTCATCCGTCATCTGTCATCTGTCATCTGTCATTTGTCATCTGTCATCTGTCATCTGTCATCTGTCATCTGTCATCTGTCATCTGTCATCGGTCATCTGTCATCTGTCACCTGTCATGTGACATCTGTCATCTGTCATCTGACATCTGTCATCTGTCATCTGTCACCTGTCATCTGTCATCTGTCATCTGTCATCGGTCATCTGTCATCTGTCACCTGTCATGTGACATCTGTCATCTGTCATCTGACATCTGTCATCTGTCATCTGTCACCTGTCATCTGTCATCTGTCATCTGTCATCTGTCATCTGTCATCTGTCATCTGTCATCTGTCATCTGTCATCTGTCATCTGTCATCTGTCATCTGTCATCTGTCATCTGTCATCTGTCATCTGTCATCTATCATCCGTCATCTGTCATCTGTCATGCGTCAACTCTAATCTGTCATCTGTTATCTGTCATCTGTCATCTGTCATCTGTCATCTGTCATCCGTCATCTGTCATCTGTCATCTGTCATCTGTCATCTGTCATCTGTCATCTGTCATCTGTCATCTGTCATCTTTCATCTGTCATCTGTCATCTGTCATGTGTCACCTGTGATGTGTCATTTCACATCTGTCAACTGTCATTTGTCATCTGTCATCTGTCACCTGTCATGTGACATCTGTCATTTGTCATCTGTCATCTGTCATCTGTCATGCGTCAACTCTAATCTGTCATCTGTCATCTGTCATCTGTCATCTGTCATGTGTCATCTGTCATCTGTAGTCTGTCATCTGTTATCTGTCATCTGTCATCTGTCATCTCTCATCTGTCATCTGTCATCTTTCATCTGTCATCTGTCATGTGTCACCTGTGATGTGTCATTTCACATCTGTCAACTGTCATTTGTCATCTGTCACCTTTCATGTGACATCTGTCATTTGTCATCTGTCATCTGTCATCTGTCATCTGTCATCTGTCATCTGTCATCTGTCATCTGTCATCTGTCATCTGTCATCTGTCATCTGTCATCTGTCATCTGTCATCTGTCATCTGTCATCTGTCATCTGTCATCTGTCATCTGTCATCTGTCATCTGTCATCTGTCATCTGTCATCTGTCATCTGTCATCTGTCATGTGTCATCTGTCATCTGTCATCTGTCATCTGTCATCTGTCATCTGTCATCTGTCATCTGTCATCTGTCATTTGTCATCTGTCATCTGTCATCTGTCATCTGTCATCTGTCATCTGTCATCTGTCATCTGTCATCTGTCATCTGTCATCTGTCATCTGTCATCTGTCATCTGTCATCTGTCATCTGTCATCCGTCATCTGTCATCTGTCATCTGTCATCTGTCATCGGTCATCTGTCATCTGTCACCTGTCATGTGACATCTGTCATCTGTCATCTGACATCTCTCATCTGTCACCTGTCATCTGTCATCTGTCATCTGTCATCTGTCATCTGTCATCTGTCATCTGTCATCTGTCATCTGTCATCTGTCATCTGTCATCTGTCATCTGTCATCTGTCATCTGTCATCTGTCATCTGTCATCTGTCATCTGTCATCTGTCATCTGTCATCTGTCATCTATCATCTGTCATCTGTCATCTGTCATGCGTCAACTCTAATCTGTCATCTGTTATCTGTCATCTGTCATCTGTCATCTGTCATCTGTCATCTGTCATCTGTCATCTGTCATCTGTCATCTGTCATCGGTCATCTGTCATCTGTCACCTGTCATGTGACATCTGTCATCTGTCATCTGACATCTGTCATCTGTCATCTGTCATGCGTCAACTCTAATCTGTCATCTGTTATCTGTCATCTGTCATCTGTCATCTGTCATCTGTCATCCGTCATCTGTCATCTGTCATCGGTCATCTGTCATCTGTCACCTGTCATGTGACATCTGTCATCTGTCATCTGACATCTGTCATCTGTCATCTGTCATGCGTCAACTCTAATCTGTCATCTGTTATCTGTTATCTGTCATCTGTCATCTGTCATCTGTCATCCGTCATCTGTCATCTGTCATCTGTCATCTGTCATCTGTCATCTGTCATCTGTCATCTGTCATCTGTCATCTGTCATCTGTCATCTGTCATCTGTCATCTGTCATCTGTCATCTGTCATCCGTCATCTGTCATCTGTCATCTGTCATCGGTCATCTGTCATCTGTCACCTGTCATGTGACATCTGTCATCTGTCATCTGACATCTGTCATCTGTCATCTGTCACCTGTCATCTGTCATCTGTCATCTGTCATCTGTCATCTGTCATTTGTCATCTGTCATCTGTCATCTGTCATCTGTCATCTGTCATCTGTCATCTGTCATCCGTCATCTGTCATCTGTCATCTGTCATCGGTCATCGGTCATCTGTCATCTGTCACCTGTCATGTGACATCTGTCATCTGTCATCTGACATTTGTTATCTGTCATCTGTCATGCGTCAACTCTAATCTGTCATCCGTCATCTGTCATCTGTCATCTGTCATCTGTCATCTGTCATCTGTCATCGGTCATCTGTCATCTGTCACCTGTCATGTGACATCTGTCATCTGTCATCTGACATCTGTCATCTGTCATCTGTCATGCGTCAACTCTAATCTGTCATCTGTTATCTGTCATCTGTCATCTGTCATCTGTCATCTGTCATCCGTCATCTGTCATCTGTCATCTGTCATTTGTCATCTGTCATCTGTCATCTGTCATCTGTCATCTGTCATCTGTCATCGGTCATCTGTCATCTGTCACCTGTCATGTGACATCTGTCATCTGTCATCTGACATCTGTCATCTGTCATCTGTCACCTGTCATCTGTCATCTGTCATCTGTCATCGGTCATCTGTCATCTGTCACCTGTCATGTGACATCTGTCATCTGTCATCTGACATCTGTCATCTGTCATCTGTCACCTGTCATCTGTCATCTGTCATCTGTCATCTGTCATCTGTCATCTGTCATCTGTCATCTGTCATCTGTCATCTGTCATCTGTCATCTGTCATCTATCATCCGTCATCTGTCATGCGTCAACTCTAATCTGTCATCTGTTATCTGTCATCTGTCATCTGTCATCTGTCATCTGTCATCCGTCATCTGTCATCTGTCATCTGTCATCTGTCATCTGTCATCTGTCATCTGTCATCTTTCATCTGTCATCTGTCATCTGTCATGTGTCACCTGTGATGTGTCATTTCACATCTGTCAACTGTCATTTGTCATCTGTCATCTGTCACCTGTCATGTGACATCTGTCATTTGTCATCTGTCATCTGTCATCTGTCATGCGTCAACTCTAATCTGTCATCTGTCATCTGTCATCTGTCATCTGTCATGTGTCATCTGTCATCTGTAGTCTGTCATCTGTTATCTGTCATCTGTCATCTGTCATCTCTCATCTGTCATCTGTCATCTTTCATCTGTCATCTGTCATGTGTCACCTGTGATGTGTCATTTCACATCTGTCAACTGTCATTTGTCATCTGTCATCTGTCACCTTTCATGTGACATCTGTCATTTGTCATCTGTCATCTGTCATCTGTCATCTGTCATCTGTCATCTGTCATCTGTCATCTGTCATCTGTCATCTGTCATCTGTCATCTGTCATCTGTCATCTGTCATCTGTCATCTGTCATCTGTCATCTGTCATCTGTCATCTGTCATCTGTCATCTGTCATCTGTCATCTGTCATCTGTCATCTGTCATCTGTCATCTGTCATCTGTCATCTGTCATCTGTCATCTGTCATCTGTCATCTGTCATCTGTCATCTGTCATCTGTCATGTGTCATCTGTCATCTGTCATCTGTCATCTGTCATCTGTCATCTGTCATCTGTCATCTGTCATCTGTCATCTGTCATTTGTCATCTGTCATCTGTCATCTGTCATCTGTCATCTGTCATCTGTCATCTGTCATCTGTCATCTGTCATCTGTCATCTGTCATCTGTCATCTGTCATCTGTCATCTGTCATCCGTCATCTGTCATCTGTCATCTGTCATCTGTCATCTGTCATCGGTCATCTGTCATCTGTCACCTGTCATGTGACATCTGTCATCTGTCATCTGACATCTGTCATCTGTCACCTGTCATCTGTCATCTGTCATCTGTCATCTGTCATCTGTCATCTGTCATCTGTCATCTGTCATCTGTCATCTGTCATCTGTCATCTGTCATCTATCATCTGTCATCTGTCATCTGTCATCTGTCATCTGTCATCTATCATCTGTCATCTGTCATCTGTCATGCGTCAACTCTAATCTGTCATCTGTTATCTGTCATCTGTCATCTGTCATCTGTCATCTGTCATCTGTCATCTGTCATCTGTCATCTGTCATCTGTCATCTGTCATCTGTCATCTGTCATCTGTCATCTGTCATCTGTCATCTGTCATCTGTCATCTGTCATCTGTCATCTGTCATCTGTCATCTGTTATCTGTTATCTGTCATCTGTCATCTGTCATCTGTCATGTGACATCTGTCACCTGTCATCTGTCATCTGTCATCTGTCATCTGTCATCTGACATCTGACATCTGTCATCTGTCATCTGTCACTTGTCATCTGTCATCTGTCATCTGTCATCTATCATCTGTCATCTGTCATCTGTCATGCGTCAACTCTAATCTGTCATCTGTTATCTGTCATCTGTCATCTGTCATCTGTCATCTGTCATCTGTCATCTGTCATCTGTCATCTGTCATCTGTCATCTGTCATCTGTCATCTGTCATCTGTCATCTGTCATCTGTCATCTGTTATCTGTTATCTGTCATCTGTCATCTGTCATCTGTCATGTGACATCTGTCACCTGTCATCTGTCATCTGTCATCTGACATCTGACATCTGTCATCTGTCATCTGTCACTTGTCATCTGTCATCTGTCATCTGTCATCTGTCATCTGTCATCTGTCATCTGTCATCTGTCATCTGTCATCTGTCATCTGTCATCTGTCATCTGTCATCTGTCATCTGTCATCTGTCATCTGTCATTTGTCATCTGTCATGTGTCACCTGTGATGTGTCAGCTGTCATCTATCACCTGTTATTTGTCATCTGTCATCTGTTCACTGTCATCTGTCAGCTGTCATCTTTCATCTGTCAACTGTTATGTATCACCTGTGATGTGTCATCTGTCATCTGTTATCTGTCATCTGCCATCTGTTATCTGTCAGCTGTCATCTGTCATCTATCATCTGTCATTTGTCATCTGTCATCTGCCATCCGTCATCTCTCGTGTCTCACCTGTGATGTGTCATCTGTCATCTGTCATCTATCACCTGTCATTTGTCATCTGTCATCTGTCATGTGACATCTGTCATCTGTCATCTGTCATCTGTCATCTGTCATCTGTCATCTGTCATCTGTCATCTGTCATCTGTCATTTGACATCTGTCATCTGTCATCTGTCATCTGTCACCTGTCACCTGTCATCTGTCATCCGTCATCTGTCATCTGTCATCTGTCATCTGTTATCTGTCATCTGTCATCTGTCATCTGTCATCTGTCATCTGTCATCTGTCATCTGTCATCTGTCATCTGTCATCTGTCATCTGTCATCTGTCATCTGTCATCTGTCATCTGTCATCTGTCATCTGTCATCTGTCATCTGTCATCTGTCATCTGTCATCTGTCATCTGTCATCTGTCATCTGTCATCTGTCATCTGTCATCTGTCATCTGTCATCTGTCATCTGTTATCTGTCATCTGTCATCTGTCATCTGTCATTTGTCATCTGTTATCTGTCATCTGTCATGTGACATCTGTCATCTGTCATCTGTCACCTGTCACCTGTCATCTGTCATCTGTCATCTGTCATCTGTCATCTGTCATCTGTCATCTGTCATCTGTCATCTGTCATCTGTCATCTGTCATCTGTCATTTGTCATCTGTCATCTGTCATCTGTCATCTGTCATCTGTCATCTGTCATCTGTCATCTGTCATCTGTCATCTGTCATCTGTCATCTGTCATCTGTCATCTGTCATCTGTCATCTGTCATCTGTCATCTGTCATCTGTCATCTGTCATCTGTCATCTGTCATCTGTCATCTGTCATCTGTCATCTGTCATCTGTCATCTGTCATCTGTCATCTGTCATCTGTCATCTGTCATCTGTCATCTGTCATCTGTCATCTGTCATCTGTCGTCTGTCATCTGTCATCTGTCATCTGTCATCTGTCATCTGTTATCTGTCATCTGTCATCTGTCATTTGTCATCTGTTATCTGTCATCTGTCATGTGACATCTGTCATCTGTCATCTGTCATCTGTCATCTTTCATCTGTCATCTGTCATGTGTCACCTGTGATATGTCATTTCACATCTGTCATCTGTCATTTGTCATCTGTCATCTGTCATCTGTCATCTGTCATGTGACATCTGTCACCTGTCATCTGTCATCTGTCATCTGTCATCTATCATCTGTCATCTGTCATCTGTCATGCGTCAACTCTAATCTGTCATCTGTTATCTGTCATCTGTCATCTGTCATCTGTCATCTGTCATCTGTCATCTGTCATCTGTCATCTGTCATCTGTCATCTGTCATCTGTCATCTGTCATCTGTCATCTGTCATCTGTTATCTGTTATCTGTCATCTGTCATCTGTCATCTGTCATGTGACATCTGTCACCTGTCATCTGTCATCTGTCATCTGTCATCTGTCATCTGACATCTGACATCTGTCATCTGTCATCTGTCACTTGTCATCTGTCATCTGTCATCTGTCATCTATCATCTGTCATCTGTCATCTGTCATGCGTCAACTCTAATCTGTCATCTGTTATCTGTCATCTGTCATCTGTCATCTGTCATCTGTCATCTGTCATCTGTCATCTGTCATCTGTCATCTGTCATGTGACATCTGTCACCTGTCATCTGTCATCTGTCATCTGACATCTGACATCTGTCATCTGTCATCTGTCATCTGTCATCTGTCATCTGTTATCTGTTATCTGTCATCTGTCATTTGTCATCTGTCATGTGACATCTGTCACCTGTCATCTGTCATCTGTCATCTGACATCTGACATCTGTCATCTGTCATCTGTCATCTGTCATGCGTCAACTCTAATCTGTCATCTGTTATCTGTCATCTGTCATCTGTCATCTGTCATCTGTCATCTGTCATCTGTCATCTGTCATCTGTCATCTGTCATCTGTCATCTGTCATCTGTCATCTGTCATCTGTCATCTGTTATCTGTTATCTGTCATCTGACATCTGACATCTGTCATCTGTCATCTGTCACTTGTCATCTGTCATCTGTCATCTGTCATCTGTCATCTGTCATCTGTCATGCGTCAACTCTAATCTGTCATCTGTTATCTGTCATCTGTCATCTGTCATCTGTCATCTGTCATCTGTCATCTGTCATCTGTCATCTGTCATCTGTCATCTGTCATCTGTCATCTGTCATCTGTCATCTGTCATCTGTTATCTGTTATCTGTCATCTGTCATCTGTCATCTGTCATGTGACATCTGTCACCTGTCATCTGTCATCTGTCATCTGTCATCTGTCATCTGACATCTGACATCTGTCATCTGTCATCTGTCACTTGTCATCTGTCATCTGTCATCTGTCATCTATCATCTGTCATCTGTCATCTGTCATGCGTCAACTCTAATCTGTCATCTGTTATCTGTCATCTGTCATCTGTCATCTGTCATCTGTCATCTGTCATCTGTCATCTGTCATCTGTCATCTGTCATCTGTCATCTGTCATCTGTCATCTGTCATCTGTTATCTGTTATCTGTCATCTGTCATTTGTCATCTGTCATGTGACATCTGTCACCTGTCATCTGTCATCTGTCATCTGACATCTGACATCTGTCATCTGTCATCTGTCACTTGTCATCTGTCATCTGTCATCTGTCATCTGTCATCTGTCATCTGTCATCTGTCATCTGTCATCTGTCATCTGTCATCTGTCATCTGTCATTTGTCATCTGTCATGTGTCACCTGTGATGTGTCAGCTGTCATCTATCACCTGTTATTTGTCATCTGTCATCTGTTCACTGTCATCTGTCAGCTGTCATCTTTCATCTGTCAACTGTTATGTATCACCTGTGATGTGTCATCTGTCATCTGTTATCTGTCATCTGCCATCTGTTATCTGTCAGCTGTCATCTGTCATCTATCATCTGTCATTTGTCATCTGTCATCTGCCATCCGTCATCTCTCGTGTCTCACCTGTGATGTGTCATCTGTCATCTGTCATCTATCACCTGTCATTTGTCATCTGTCATCTGTCATGTGACATCTGTCATCTGTCATCTGTCATCTGTCATCTGTCATCTGTCATCTGTCATCTGTCATCTGTCATCTGTCATCTGTCATTTGACATCTGTCATCTGTCATCTGTCATCTGTCACCTGTCACCTGTCATCTGTCATCTGTCATCTGTCATCTGTCATCTGTCATCTGTTATCTGTCATCTGTCATCTGTCATCTGTCATCTGTCATCTGTCATCTGTCATCTGTCATCTGTCATCTGTCATCTGTCATCTGTCATCTGTCATCTGTCATCTGTCATCTGTCATCTGTCATCTGTCATCTGTCATCTGTCATCTGTCATCTGTCATCTGTCATCTGTCATCTGTCATCTGTCATCTGTCATCTGTCATCTGTCATCTGTCATCTGTCATCTGTCATCTGTCATCTGTCATCTGTCATCTGTCATCTGTCATCTGTCATCTGTCATCTGTCATCTGTCATCTGTCATCTGTCATCTGTCATCTGTCATCCGTCATCTGTCATCAGTCATCTGTCATCTGTCATCTGTCATCTGTCATCTGTCATCTGTCATCTGTCATCTGTAATCTGTCATCTGTCATCTGTCGTCTGTCATCTGTCATCTGTCATCTGTTATCTGTCATCTGTCATCTGTCATCTGTCATCTGTCATCTGTCATCTGTCATCTGTCATCTGTCATCTGTCATCTGTCATCTGTCATCTGTCATCTGTCATCTGTCGTCTGTCATCTGTCATCTGTCATCTGTCATCTGTCATCTGTTATCTGTCATCTGTCATCTGTCATCTGTCATTTGTCATCTGTTATCTGTCATCTGTCATGTGACATCTGTCATCTGTCATCTGTCATCTGTCATCTTTCATCTGTCATCTGTCATGTGTCACCTGTGATATGTCATTTCACATCTGTCATCTGTCATTAGTCATCTGTCATCTGTCATCTGTCATCTGTCATGTGACATCTGTCATCTGTCATCTGTCATCTGTCATCTGTCATCTGTCATCTGTCATCGGTCATCTGTCATCTGTCATCTGTCATCTGTCATCTCACATCTGTCATCTGTCATCTGTCATCTGTCATCTGTCATCTGTCATCTGTCATCTGTCATCTGTCATCTGTCATCTGTCATCTGTCATCTGTCATCTGTCATCTGTCATCTCACATCTGTCATCTGTCATCGGTCATCTGTCATCTGTCATCTGTCATCTGTCATCTGTCATCTGTCATCTGTCAGCTGTCATCCGTCATCCGTCATCCGTCATCCGTCATCTGTCATCTGTCATCTGTCATCTGTCACCTGTCATGTGACATCTGTTATCTGTCATCTTCATCTGGCACCTGTCATCTGTCATCTGTCATCTGTCATCTGTCATCTGTCATCTGTCATAATGTCGTCTGTCATCTGTCATTTGTCATTTCTCATCTGTCATGTGTCATCTGCCATCTGTCATCTTTCATCTGTCATCTGTCATCTGTCATCTGTCATCTGTCATCTGTCATCTGTCATCTGTAATCTGTCATCTGTCACCAGTCATCTGTCATCTGTCATGTGACATCTGTAATCTGTCATCCCACATCTGTCATCTGTCATCTGTCATCTGTCATCTGTCATCTGTCATCTGTTATCTGTCATTTGTCATCTGTCATCTGTCATCTGTCATCTGTCATCTGTCATCTGTCATCTGTCATCTGTCATCTGTCATCTGTTATCTGTCATATGTCATCTGTCATCTGTCATCTGTCATCTGTCATCTGTCATTGGTTATCTGTTATCTGTCATCTGTCATCTGTCATCTGTCATCTGTCATCTGTCATCTGTCATCTGTCATCTGTTATCTGTCATCTGTCATCTGTCATCTGTCATCTGTCATCTGTCATCTTTCATCTGTCATCTGTCATGTGTCACCTGTGATGTGTCATTTCACATCTGTCAACTGTCATTTGTCATCTGTCATCTGTCTTCTGTCACCTGTCATGTGACATCTGTCATCTGTCATCTGTCATCTGTCATCTGTCATCTGTCATCTGTCATCTGTCATCTGTCATCTGTCATCTGTCATCTGTCATCTGTCATCTGTCATCTGTCATCTGTCATCTGTCATCTGTCATGTGTCATCTGTCATCTGTCATCTGTCATCTGTCATCTGTCATCTGTCATCTGTCATCTGTTATCTGTCATCTGTCATCTGTCATCTGTCATGTGACATCTGTCACCTGTCATCTGTCATCTGTCATCTGTCATCTGTCATCTGTCATCTGTCATCTGTCATCTGTCATCTGTCATCTGTCATCTGTCATCTGTCATCTGTCATCTGTCATCTGTCATCTGTCATCCGTTATCTGTCATCTGTCATCTGTCATCTGTCATCTGTCATCGGTCATCTGTCATCTGTCATCTGTCATCTGTCATCTGTCATCTGTCATCTGTCATCTGTCATCCGTCATCTGTCATCTGTCATCTGTCATCTGTCATCTGTCATCTGTCATCTGTCATCTGTCATCTGTCATCTGTCATCTGTCATCTGTAATCTGTCATCTGTCATCTGTCGTCTGTCATCTGTCATCTGTCATCTGTCATCTGTCATCTGTCATCTGTCATCTGTCATCTGTCATCTGTCATCTGTCATCTGTCATCTGTCATTTGTCATCTGTCATCTGTCATCTGTCATCTGTCATCTGTCATCTGTCATCTGTCATCTGTCATCTGTCATCTGTCATCTGTCATCTGTCATCTGTCATCTGTCATCTGTCATCTGTTATCTGTCATCTGTCATCTGTCATCTGTTATCTGTCATCTGTCATCTGTCATCTGTCATTTGTCATCTGTTATCTGTCATCTGTCATGTGACATCTGTCATCTGTCATCTGTCATCTGTCATCTTTCATCTGTCATCTGTCATGTGTCACCTGTGATGTGTCATTTCACATCTGTCATCTGTCATTTGTCATCTGTCATCTGTCATCTGTCATCTGTCATGTGACATCTGTCATCTGTCATCCGTCATCTGTCATCTGTCATCTGTCATCTGTCATCTGTCATCTGTCATCTGTCATCTGTCATCTGTCATCTGTCATCTCACATCTGTCATCTGTCATCTGTCATCTGTCATCTGTCATCTGTCATCTGTCATCTGTCATCTGTCATCTGTCATCTGTCATCTGTCATCTGTCATCTGTCATCTCACATCTGTCATCTGTCATCGGTCATCTGTCATCTGTCATCTGTCATCTGGCATCTGTCATCTGTCATCTGTCATCTGTCAGCTGTCATCTGTCATTTGTCATCTGTTATCTGTCATCTGTCATCTGTCATCTGTCATCTGTCATCTGTCATCTGTCATCTGTCATCTGTCATCTGTCATCTGTCATCTGTCATCTGTCATCTGTCATCTGTCATCTGTCATCCGTCATCTGTCATCAGTCATCTGTCATCTGTCATCTGTCATCTGTCATCTGTCATCTGTCATCTGTCATCTGTCATCTGTCATCTGTAATCTGTCATCTGTCATCTGTCGTCTGTCATCTGTCATCTGTCATCTGTCATCTGTCATCTGTCATCTGTCATCTGTCATCTGTCATCTGTTATCTGTCATCTGTCATCTGTCATCTGTCATTTGTCATCTGTTATCTGTCATCTGTCATCTGTCATCTGTCATCTGTCATCTGTCATCTGTCATCTGTCATCTGTCATCTGTCATCTGTCATCTGTCATCTGTCATCTGTCATCTGTCATCTGTCATCTGTCATCTGTCATCCGTCATCTGTCATCAGTCATCTGTCATCTGTCATCTGTCATCTGTCATCTGTCATCTGTCATCTGTCATCTGTCATCTGTCATCTGTCATCTGTAATCTGTCATCTGTCATCTGTCGTCTGTCATCTGTCATCTGTCATCTGTCATCTGTCATCTGTCATCTGTCATCTGTCATCTGTCATCTGTCATCTGTCATCTGTCATCTGTCATCTGTCATCTGTCATCTGTCATCTGTCATCTGTCATCTGTCGTCTGTCATCTGTCATCTGTCATCTGTCATCTGTCATCTGTTATCTGTCATCTGTCATCTGTCATCTGTCATTTGTCATCTGTTATCTGTCATCTGTCATGTGACATCTGTCATCTGTCATCTGTCATCTTTCATCTGTCATCTGTCATGTGTCACCTGTGATATGTCATTTCACATCTGTCATCTGTCATTAGTCATCTGTCATGTGACATCTGTCATCTGTCATCTGTCATCTGTCATCTGTCATCTGTCATCTGTCATCTGTCATCGGTCATCTGTCATCTGTCATCTGTCATCTGTCATCTCACATCTGTCATCTGTCATCTGTCATCTGTCATCTGTCATCTGTCATCTGTCATCTGTCATCTGTCATCTGTCATCTGTCATCTGTCATCTGTCATCTGTCATCTGTCATCTGTCATCTGTCATCTGTCATCTCACATCTGTCATCTGTCATCGGTCATCTGTCATCTGTCATCTGTCATCTGTCATCTGTCATCTGTCATCTGTCAGCTGTCATCCGTCATCCGTCATCCGTCATCCGTCATCTGTCATCTGTCATCTGTCATCTGTCACCTGTCATGTGACATCTGTTATCTGTCATCTTCATCTGGCACCTGTCATCTGTCATCTGTCATCTGTCATCTGTCATCTGTCATCTGTCATATGTCGTCTGTCATCTGTCATTTGTCATTTCTCATCTGTCATGTGTCATCTGCCATCTGTCATTTTTCATCTGTCATCTGTCATCTGTCATCTGTCATCTGTCATCTGTCATCTGTCATCTGTCATCTGTAATCTGTCATCTGTCACCAGTCATCTGTCATCTGTCATGTGACATCTGTAATCTGTCATCCCACATCTGTCATCTGTCATCTGTCATCTGTCATCTGTCATCTGTCATCTGTTATCTGTCATCTGTCATCTGTCATCTGTCATCTGTCATCTGTCATCTGTCATCTGTCATCTGTCATCTGTCATCTGTCATCTGTTATCTGTCATATGTCATCTGTCATCTGTCATCTGTCATCTGTCATCTGTCATTGGTTATCTGTTATCTGTCATCTGTCATCTGTCATCTGTCATCTGTCATCTGTCATCTGTCATCTGTCATCTGTCATCTGTCATCTGTTATCTGTCATCTGTCATCTGTCATCTGTCATCTGTCATCTGTCATCTTTCATCTGTCATCTGTCATGTGTCACCTGTGATGTGTCATTTCACATCTGTCAACTGTCATTTGTCATCTGTCATCTGTCTTCTGTCACCTGTCATGTGACATCTGTCATCTGTCATCTGTCATCTGTCATCTGTCATCTGTCATCTGTCATCTGTCATCTGTCATCTGTCATCTGTCATCTGTCATCTGTCATCTGTCATCTGTCATCTGTCATCTGTCATCTGTCATCTGTCATCTGTCATGTGTCATCTGTCATCTGTCATCTGTCATCTGTCATCTGTCATCTGTCATCTGTCATCTGTTATCTGTCATCTGTCATCTGTCATCTGTCATCTGTCATGTGACATCTGTCACCTGTCATCTGTCATCTGTCATCTGTCATCTGTCATCTGTCATCTGTCATCTGTCATCTGTCATCTGTCATCTGTCATCTGTCATCTGTCATCTGTCATCTGTCATCTGTCATCTGTCATCTGTCATCTGTCATCCGTTATCTGTCATCTGTCATCTGTCATCTGTCATCTGTCATCGGTCATCTGTCATCTGTCATCTGTCATCTGTCATCTGTCATCTGTCATCTGTCATCTGTCATCTGTCATCCGTCATCTGTCATCTGTCATCTGTCATCTGTCATCTGTCATCTGTCATCTGTCATCTGTCATCTGTCATCTGTCATCTGTCATCTGTAATCTGTCATCTGTCATCTGTCGTCTGTCATCTGTCATCTGTCATCTGTCATCTGTCATCTGTCATCTGTCATCTGTCATCTGTCATCTGTCATCTGTCATCTGTCATCTGTCATTTGTCATCTGTCATCTGTCATCTGTCATCTGTCATCTGTCATCTGTCATCTGTCATCTGTCATCTGTCATCTGTCATCTGTCATCTGTCATCTGTCATCTGTTATCTGTCATCTGTCATCTGTCATCTGTTATCTGTCATCTGTCATCTGTCATCTGTCATTTGTCATCTGTTATCTGTCATCTGTCATGTGACATCTGTCATCTGTCATCTGTCATCTGTCATCTTTCATCTGTCATCTGTCATGTGTCACCTGTGATGTGTCATTTCACATCTGTCATCTGTTATTTGTCATCTGTCATCTGTCATCTGTCATCTGTCATGTGACATCTGTCATCTGTCATCCGTCATCTGTCATCTGTCATCTGTCATCTGTCATCTGTCATCTGTCATCTGTCATCTGTCATCTGTCATCTCACATCTGTCATCTGTCATCTGTCATCTGTCATCTGTCATCTGTCATCTGTCATCTGTCATCTGTCATCTGTCATCTGTCATCTGTCATCTGTCATCTGTCATCTGTCATCTCACATCTGTCATCTGTCATCGGTCATCTGTCATCTGTCATCTGTCATCTGGCATCTGTCATCTGTCATCTGTCATCTGTCAGCTGTCATCCGTCATCCGTCATCCGTCATCCGTCATCTCTCATCTGTCATCTGTCATCTGTCACCTGTCATGTGACATCTGTTATCTGTCATCTTCATCTGGCACCTGTCATCTGTCATCTGTCATCTGTCATCTGTCATCTGTCATCTGTCATCTGTCATCTGTCATATGTCGTCTGTCATCTGTCATTTGTCATTTCTCATCTGTCATCTGTCATCTGTCATCTGTCATCTGTCATTGGTTATCTGTTATCTGTCATCTGTCATCTGTCATCTGTCATCTGTCATCTGTCATCTGTTATCTGTCATCTGTCATCTGTCATCTGTCATCTGTCATCTGTCATCTGTCATCTGTCATCTGTCATCTTTCATCTGTCATCTGTCATGTGTCACCTGTGATGTGTCATTTCACATCTGTCAACTGTCATTTGTCATCTGTCATCTGTCATCTGTCATCTGTCATCTGTCATCTGTAATCTGTCATCTGTCACCAGTCATCTGTCATCTGTCATGTGACATCTGTAATCTGTCATCCCACATCTGTCATCTGTCATCTGTCATCTGTCATCTGTCATCTGTCATCTGTCATCTGTTATCTGTCATCTGTCATCTGTCATCTGTCATCTGTCATCTGTCATCTGTCATCTTTCATCTGTCATCTGTCATGTGTCACCTGTGATGTGTCATTTCACATCTGTCAACTGTCATTTGTCATCTGTCATCTGTCATCTGTCATCTGTCATCTGTCATCTGTCATCTGTCATCTGTCATCTGTAATCTGTCATCTGTCACCAGTCATCTGTCATCTGTCATCTGTCATCTGTCATCTGTCATCTGTCATCTGTCATCTGTCATCTGTCATATGTCGTCTGTCATCTGTCATTTGTCATTTCTCATCTGTCATCTGTCATCTGTCATCTGTCATCTGTCATTGGTTATCTGTTATCTGTCATCTGTCATCTGTCATCTGTCATCTGTCATCTGTTATCTGTCATCTGTCATCTGTCATCTGTCATCTGTCATCTGTCATCTGTCATCTTTCATCTGTCATCTGTCATGTGTCACCTGTGATGTGTCATCTGCCATCTGTCATCTTTCATCTGTCATCTGTCATCTGTCATCTGTCATCTGTCATCTGTAATCTGTCATCTGTCACCAGTCATCTGTCATCTGTCATGTGACATCTGTAATCTGTCATCCCACATCTGTCATCTGTCATCTGTCATCTGTCATCTGTCATCTGTCATCTGTCATCTGTCATCTGTCATCTGTCATCTGTCATCTGTCATCTGTCATCTGTCATCTGTCATCTGTTATCTGTCATATGTCATCTGTCATCTGTCATCTGTCATCTGTCATCTGTCATTGGTTATCTGTTATCTGTCATCTGTCATCTGTCATCTGTCATCTGTCATCTGTCATCTGTTATCTGTCATCTGTCATCTGTCATCTGTCATCTGTCATCTGTCATCTGTCATCTTTCATCTGTCATCTGTCATGTGTCACCTGTGATGTGTCATTTCACATCTGTCAACTGTCATTTGTCATCTGTCATCTGTCATCTGTCATCTGTCACCTGTCATGTGACATCTGTCATCTGTCATCTGTCATCTGTCATCTGTCATCTGTCATCTGTCATCTGTCATCTGTCATCTGTCATCTGTCATCTGTCATCTGTCATCTGTCATCTGTCATCTGTCATCTGTCATCTGTCATCTGTCATCTGTCATCCGTTATCTGTCATCTGTCATCTGTCATCTGTCATCTGTCATCGGTCATCTGTCATCTGTCATCTGTCATGTGACATCTGTCATCTGTCATCTGTCATCTGCCATCTGTCATCTGACATCTGACATCTGTCAACTGTAATCTGTCACTTGTCATCTGACATCTGTCAGCTATCATCTGTCATCTGTCATGTGTCACCTGTGATGTGTCATTTCACATCTGTCAACTGTCATTTGTTATCTGTCATCTGTCATCCGTCATCTGTCATCTGTCATCTGTCATCTGTCATCTGTCATCTGTCATCTGTCATCTGTCATCTGTCATCTGTCATCTGTCATCTGTCATCTGTCATCTGTCATCTGTCATCTGTCATCCGTCATCTGTCATCTGTCATCTGTCATCTGTCATCTGTCATCTGTCATCGGTCATCTGTCATCTGTCATCTGTCATGTGACATCTGTCATCTGTCATCTGTCATCTGTCATCTGTCATCTGTCATTTGACATCTGACATCTGTCAACTGTCATCTGTCACTTGTCATCTGTCATCTGTCATTTATCATCTGTCATCTGTCATGTGTCACCTGTGATGTGTCATTTCACATCTGTCAACTGTCATTTGTTATCTGTCATCTGTCATCCATCATCTGTCATCTGTCATCTGTCATCTGTCATCTGTCATCTGTCACCTGTCATGTGACATCTGTCATCTGTCATCTGTCATCTGTCATCTGACATCTGTCATCTGTCATCTGTCACCTGTCATCAGTCATCTGTCATCTGTCATTTGTCATCTGTTATCTGTCATCTGTCATCTGTCATCTGTCATCTGTCATCTGTCATCTTTCATCTGTCATGTGTCATGTGTCACCTGTGATGTGTCATTTCACATCTGTCAACTGTCATTTGTTATCTGTCATCTGTCATCCGTCATCTGTCATCTGTCATCTGTCATCTGTCACCTGTCATCTGTCATCTGTCATCTGTCATCTGTCATCTGTCTTCTGTCATCTGTCATCTGTCATCTGTCATCTGTCATCTGTCATCTGTCATCTGTCATCTGTCATCTGTCATCTGTCATCTATCATCTATCATCTGTCATCTGTCATCTGTCATGTGTCAACTCTCATCTGTCATCTGTCATCTGTCATTTGTTATCTGTCATCTGTCATCTGTCATCTGTCATCTGTCATCTGTCATCTGTAATCTGTCATCTGTCATCTCTCGTCTGTCATCTGTCATCTGTCATCTGTCATCTGTCATCTGTCATCTGTCATCTGTCATCTGTCATCTGTCATCTGTCATCTGTCAGCTGTCAGCTGTCATCTGTCATCTGTCATCTGTCATCTGTCATCTGTCATCTGTCATCTGTCATCTGTAATGTGTCATCTGTCATCTGTCATCTGTCAACTGTCATTTGTTATCTGTCATCTGTAATCGGTCATCCGTCATCTGTCATCTGTCATCTGTCATCTGTCACCTGTAATGTGACATCTGTCATCTGTCATCTGTCATTTGTCATCTGTCATCTGTCATCTGTCATCTGTCACCTGTCATCTGTCATCTGTCATCTGTCATCTGTCATCTGTCTTCTGTCATCTGTCATCTGTCATCTGTCATCTGTCATCTGTCATCTGTCATCTGTCATCTGTCATCTGTCATCTGTCATCTGTCATCTGTCATCTGTCATCTGTCATCTGTCATCTGTCATCTGTCATCTGTCATCTGTCATCTGTCATATGTCATCTGTCATCTGTCATCTGTCATCTGTCATCTGTCATCTGTCATCTGTCATCTGTCATCTGTCATCTGTCATCTGTCATCTGTAATCTGTCATTTGTTATCTGTAATCTGTCATCTGTCATCTGTCATCTGTCATCTGTCATCTGTCATCTGTCATCTGTCATCTGTCATCTGTCATCTGTCATCTGTCATCTGACATCTGTCATCTGTCATCTGTCATCTGTCACCTGTCACCTGTCATCTGTCATCTGTCATGTGTCATCTGTCATCTGTCATCTGTCATCTGTCATCTGTCATCTGTCATCTGTCATCTGTCATCTGTCATCTGTCATCTGTCATCTGTCATCTGTCATCTGTCATCTGTCATCTGTCATCTGTCATCTGTCATCTGTCATCTGTCATCTGTCATCTGTCATCTGTCATCTGTCATCTGTCATCTGTCATCTGTCATCTGTCATCTGTCATCTGTCATCTGTCATCTGTCATCTGTCATCTGTCATTTGTCATCTGTTATCTGTCATCTGTCATCTATCATCTGTCATCTGTCATCTGTCATCTGTCATCTTTCATCTGTCATCTGTCATCTGTCATCTGTCATCTGTCATCTGTCATCTGTCATCTGTCATCTGTCATCTGTCGTCTGTCATCTGTCATCTGTCATCTGTAATCTGTCATTTGTTATCTGTCGTCTGTCATCTGTCATCTGTCATCTGTCATCTGTCATCTGTCATCTGTCATCTGTCATCTGTCATCTGTCATCTGTCATCTGTCATCTGTCATCTGTCATCTGTCATCTGTCATCTGTCATCTGTCATCTGTCATCTGTCATCTGTCATCTGTCATCTGTCATCTGACATCTGTCATCTGTCATCTGTCACCTGTCATCTGTCATCTGTCATCTGGCATCTGTCATCTGTCATCTGTCATCTGTCATCTGTCATCTGTCATCTGTCATCTGTCATCTGTCATCTGTCATCTGTCATCTGTCATCTGTCATCTGTCATCTGTCATCTGTCATCTGTCATCTGTCATCTGTCAGCTGTCATCTGTCATCTGTCATCTGTCATCTGTCATCTGTCATCTGTCATCTGTCATCTGTCATCTGTCATCTGTCATCTGTCATCTGTCATCTGTCATCTGTCATTTGTCATCTGTTATCTGTCATCTGTCATCTGTCATCTGTCATCTGTCATCTGTCATCTGTCATCTGTCATCTGTCATCTGTCATCTGTCATCTTTCATCTGTCATCTGTCATGTGTCACCTGTGATATGTCATTTCACATCTATCAACTGTCATTTGTTATCTGTCATCTGTCATGCGTCATCTGTCATCTGTCATCTGTCATCTGTCATCTGTCATCTGTCACCTGTCATGTGACATCTGTCATCTGTCATCTGTCATCTGTCATCTGTCATCTGTCATCTGTCATCTGTCATCTGTCATCTGACATCTGTCATCTGTCATCTGTCACCTGTCATCTGTCATCTGTCATCTGTCATTGGTTATCTGTTATCTGTTATCAGTCATCTGTCATCTGTCATCTGTAGTCTGTCATCTGTTATCTGTCATCTGTCATCTGTCATCTCTCATCTGTCATCTGTCATCTTATATCTGTCATCTGTCATGTGTCACCTGTGATGTGTCATTTCACATCTGTCAACTGTCATTTGTCATCTGTCATCTGTCACCTGTCATGTGACATCTGTCATTTGTCATCTGTCATCTGTCATCTGTCATCTGTCATCTGTCATCTGTCATCTGTCATCTGTCATCTGTCATCTGTCATCTGTCATCTGTCATCTGTCAGCTGTCATCTGTCATCTGTCATCTGTCATCTGTCATCTGTCATCTGTCATCTGTCATCTGTCATCTGTCATCTGTCATCTGTCATCTTTCATCTGTAATCTGTCATGTGTCACCTGTGATATGTCATTTCACATCTATCAACTGTCATTTGTTATCTGTCATCTGTCATCCGTCATCTGTCATCTGTCATCTGTCATCTGTCATCTGTCATCTGTCACCTGTCATGTGACATCTGTCATCTGTCATCTGTCATCTGTCATCTGCCATCTGTCATCTGTCATCTGTCATCTGTCATCTGACATCTGTCATCTGTCATCTGTCACCTGTCACCTGTCATCTGTCATCTGTCATCTGTCATTGGTTATCTGTTATCTGTTATCTGTCATCTGTCATCTGTCATCTGTCATCTGTAGTCTGTCATCTGTTATCTGTCATCTGTCATCTGTCATCTCTCATCTGTCATCTGTCATCTTTCATCTGTCATCTGTCATGTGTCACCTGTGATGTGTCATTTCACATCTGTCAACTGTCATTTGTCATCTGTCATCTGTCACCTGTCATGTGACATCTGTCATTTGTCATCTGTCATCTGTCATCTGTCATCTGTCATCTGTCATCTGTCATCTGTCATCTGTCATCTGTCATCTGTCATCTGTCATCTGTCATCTGTCATCTGTCATCTGTCATCTGTCATCTGTCATCTGTCATCTGTCATCTGTCATCTGTCATCTGTCATCTGTCATCTGTCATCTGTCATCTGTCATCTGTCATCTGTCATCTGTCATCTGTCATCTGTCATCTGTCATGTGTCATCTGTCATCTGTCATCTGTCATCTGTCATCTGTCATCTGTCATCTGTCATCTGTCATCTGTCATTTGTCATCTGTCATCTGTCATCTGTCATCTGTCATCTGTCATCTGTCATCTGTCATCTGTCATCTGTCATCTGTCATCTGTCATCTGTCATCTGTCATCTGTCATCTGTCATCTGTCATCTGTCATCCGTCATCTGTCATCTGTCATCTGTCATCTGTCATCTGTCATCGGTCATCTGTCATCTGTCACCTGTCATGTGACATCTGTCATCTGTCATCTGACATCTGTCATCTGTCATCTGTCACCTGTCATCTGTCATCTGTCATCTGTCATCTGTCATCTGTCATCTGTCATCTGTCATCTGTCATCTGTCATCTGTCATCTGTCATCTGTCATCTGTCATCTGTCATCTGTCATCTGTCATCTGTCATCTATCATCTGTCATCTGTCATCTGTCATGCGTCAACTCTAATCTGTCATCTGTTATCTGTCATCTGTCATCTGTCATCTGTCATCTGTCATCTGTCATCTGTCATCTGTCATCCGTCATCTGTCATCTGTCATCTGTCATCTGTCATCTGTCATCTGTCATCTGTCATCTGTCATCTGTCATCTTTCATCTGTCATCTGTCATGTGTCACCTGTGATGTGTCATTTCACATCTGTCAACTGTCATTTGTCATCTGTCATCTGTCACCTGTCATGTGACATCTGTCATTTGTCATCTGTCATCTGTCATCTGTCATGCGTCAACTCTAATCTGTCATCTGTCATCTGTCATCTGTCATCTGTCATCTGTCATCTGTCATGTGTCATCTGTCATCTGTAGTCTGTCATCTGTTATCTGTCATCTGTCATCTCTCATCTGTCATCTGTCATCTTTCATCTGTCATCTGTCATGTGTCACCTGTGATGTGTCATTTCACATCTGTCAACTGTCATTTGTCATCTGTCATCTGTCACCTGTCATGTGACATCTGTCATTTGTCATCTGTCATCTGTCATCTGTCATCTGTCATCTGTCATCTGTCATCTGTCATCTGTCATCTGTCATCTATCATCTGTCATCTGTCATCTGTCATCTGTCATCTGTCATCTGTCATCTGTCATCTGTCATCTGTCATCTGTCATCTGTCTTCTGTCATCTGTCATCTGTCATCTGTCATCTGTCATCTGTCATCTGTCATCTGTCATCTGTCATCTGTCATCTGTCATCTGTCATCTGTCATCTGTCATCTGTCATCTGTCATCTGTCATCTGTCATCTGTCATGTGTCATCTGTCATCTGTCATCTGTCATCTGTCATCTGTCATCTGTCATCTGTCATCTGTCATCTGTCATTTGTCATCTGTCATCTGTCATCTGTCATCTGTCATCTGTCATCTGTCATCTGTCATCTGTCATCTGTCATCTGTCATCTGTCATCTGTCATCTGTCATCTGTCATCTGTCATCCGTCATCTGTCATCTGTCATCTGTCATCTGTCATCTGTCATCGGTCATCTGTCATCTGTCACCTGTCATGTGACATCTGTCATCTGTCATCTGACATCTGTCATCTGTCATCTGTCACCTGTCATCTGTCATCTGTCATCTGTCATCTGTCATCTGTCATCTGTCATCTGTCATCTGTCATCTGTCATCTGTCATCTGTCATCTGTCATCTGTCATCTGTCATCTGTCATCTGTCATCTGTCATCTGTCATCTGTCATCTGTCATCTGTCATCTGTCATCTGTCATCTGTCATCTGTCATCTGTCATCTGTCATCTGTCATCTGTCATCTGTCATCTATCATCTGTCATCTGTCATCTGTCATGCGTCAACTCTAATCTGTCATCTGTTATCTGTCATCTGTCATCTGTCATCTGTCATCTGTCATCTGTCATCTGTCATCTGTCATCTGTTATCTGTCATCTGTCATCTGTCATCTGTCACTTGTCATCTGTCATCTGTCATCTGTCATCTGTCATCTGTCATCTGTCATCTGTCATCTGTCATCTGTCATGTGTCATCTGTCATCTGTCATCTGTCATCTGTCATCTGTCATCTGTCATTTGTCATTTGTCATCTGTCATGTGTCACCTGTGATGTGTCAGCTGTCATCTATCACCTGTTATTTGTCATCTGTCATCTGTCATCTGTCATCTGTCATCTGTCATCTGTCATCTGTCATCTGTCATCTGTCATCTGTCATCTGTCATCTGTCATCTGTCATCTGTCATCTGTCATCTGTCATCTGTCATCTGTCATCTGTCATCTGTCATCTGTCATCTGTCATCTGTCATCTGTCATCTGTCATCTGTCATCTGTCATATGTTATCTGTCATATGTCATCTGTCATCTGTCATCTGTCATCTGTCATCTGTCATTGGTTATCTGTTATCTGTCATCTGTCATCTGTCATCTGTCATCTGTCATCTGTCATCTGTCATCTGTCATCTGTTATCTGTCATCTGTCATCTGTCATCTGTCATCTGTCATCTGTCATCTGTCATCTTTCATCTGTCATCTGTCATCTGTCATCTGTCATCTGTCATCTGTCATGCGTCAACTCTAATCTGTCATCTGTTATCTGTCATCTGTCATCTGTCATCTGTCATCTGTCATCTGTCATCTGTCATCTGTCATCTGTCATCTGTCATCTGTCATATGTTATCTGTCATATGTCATCTGTCATCTGTCATCTGTCATCTGTCATCTGTCATTGGTTATCTGTTATCTGTCATCTGTCATCTGTCATCTGTCATCTGTCATCTGTCATCTGTCATCTGTCATCTGTCATCTGTCATCTGTCATCTGTCATCTGTCATATGTTATCTGTCATATGTCATCTGTCATCTGTCATCTGTCATCTGTCATCTGTCATTGGTTATCTGTTATCTGTCATCTGTCATCTGTCATCTGTCATCTGTCATCTGTCATTTGTCATTTGTCATTTGTCATCTGTCATGTGTCACCTGTGATGTGTCAGCTGTCATCTATCACCTGTTATTTGTCATCTGTCATCTGTCATCTGTCATCTGTCATCTGTCATCTGTCATCTGTCATCTGTCATCTGTCATCTGTCATCTGTCATCTGTCATCTGTCATCTGTCATCTGTCATCTGTCATATGTTATCTGTCATATGTCATCTGTCATCTGTCATCTGTCATCTGTCATCTGTCATTGGTTATCTGTTATCTGTCATCTGTCATCTGTCATCTGTCATCTGTCATCTGTCATCTGTCATCTGTTATCTGTCATCTGTCATCTGTCATCTGTCATCTGTCATCTGTCATCTGTCATCTGTCATCTTTCATCTGTCATCTGTCATCTGTCATCTGTCATCTGTCATCTGTCATGCGTCAACTCTAATCTGTCATCTGTTATCTGTCATCTGTCATCTGTCATCTGTCATCTGTCATCTGTCATCTGTCATCTGTCATCTGTCATCTGTCATCTGTCATCTGTCATCTGTCATCTGTCATCTGTCATCTGTCATCTGTCATCTGTTATCTGTTATCTGTCATCTGTCATCTGTCATCTGTCATGTGACATCTGTCACCTGTCATCTGTCATCTGTCATCTGACATCTGACATCTGTCATCTGTCATCTGTCACTTGTCATCTGTCATCTGTCATCTGTCATCTGTCATCTGTCATCTGTCATCTGTCATCTGTCATCTGTCATCTGTCATCTGTCATCTGTCATCTGTCATCTGTCATCTGTCATCTGTCATCTGTCATCTGTCATCTGTCATCTGTCATCTGTCATTTGTCATCTGTCATGTGTCACCTGTGATGTGTCAGCTGTCATCTATCACCTGTTATTTGTCATCTGTCATCTGTCATCTGTCATCTGTCATTGGTTATCTGTTATCTGTCATCTGTCATCTGTCATCTGTCATCTGTCATCTGTCATCTGTCATCTGTCATCTGTCATCTGTCATCTGTCATCTGTCATCTGTCATCTGTCATCTGTCATCTGTCATCTGTCATCTGTCATCTGTCATCTGTCATCTGTCATCTATCATCTGTCATCTGTCATCTGTCATGCGTCAACTCTAATCTGTCATCTGTTATCTGTCATCTGTCATCTGTCATCTGTCATCTGTCATCTGTCATCTGTCATCTGTCATCTGTCATCTGTCATCTGTCATCTGTCATCTGTCATCTGTCATCTGTCATCTGTTATCTGTTATCTGTCATCTGTCATCTGTCATCTGTCATCTGTCATGTGACATCTGTCACCTGTCATCTGTCATCTGACATCTGACATCTGACATCTGTCATCTGTCATCTGTCACTTGTCATCTGTCATCTGTCATCTGTCATCTGTCATCTGTCATCTGTCATCTGTCATCTGTCATCTGTCATCTGTCATCTGTCATCTGTCATCTGTCATCTGTCATCTGTCATCTGTCATTTGTTATCTGTCATGTGTCACCTATGATGTGTCAGCTGTCATCTATCACCTGTTATTTGTCATTTGTCATCTGTTCACTGTCATCTGTCAGCTGTCATCTTTCATCTGTCAACTGTTATGTATCACCTGTGATGTGTCATCTGTCATCTGTTATCTGTCATCTGCCATCTGTTATCTGTCAGCTGTCATCTGTCATCTATCATCTGTCATTTGTCATCTGTCATCTGCCATCCGTCATCTCTCGTGTCTCACCTGTGATGTGTCATCTGTCATCTGTCATCTGTCATCTATCACCTGTCATTTGTCATCTGTCATCTGTCATGTGACATCTGTCATCTGTCATCTGTCATCTGTCATCTGTCATCTGTCATCTGTCATCTGTCATCTGTCATCTGTCATCTGTCATCTGTCATCTGTCATCTGTCATCTGTCATCTGTCATCTGTCATCTGTCATCTGTCATCTGTCATCCGTCATCTGTCATCTGTCATCTGTCATCTGTCATCTGTCATCTGTCATCTGTCATCTGTCATCTGTCATCTGTAATCTGTCATCTGTCATCTGTCGTCTGTCATCTGTCATCTGTCATCTGTCATCTGTCATCTGTCATCTGTCATCTGTCATCTGTCATCTGTCATTTGTCATCTGTCATCTGTCATCTGTCATCTGTCATCTGTCATCTGTCATCTGTCATCTGTCATCTGTCATCTGTCATCTGTCATCTGTCATCTGTCATCTGTTATCTGTCATCTGTCATCTGTCATTTGTCATCTGTTATCTGTCATCTGTCATGTGACATCTGTCATCTGTCATCTGTCATCTGTCATCTTTCATCTGTCATCTGTCATGTGTCACCTGTGATGTGTCATTTCACATCTGTCATCTGTCATTTGTCATCTGTCATCTGTCATCTGTCATCTGTCATGTGACATCTGTCATCTGTCATCTGTCATCTGTCATCTGTCATCTGTCATCTGTCATCTGTCATCTCACATCTGTCATCTGTCATCTGTCATCTGTCATCTGTCATCTGTCATCTGTTATCTGTCATCTGTCATCTGTCATCTGTCATCTGTCATCTGTCATCTGTCATCTCACATCTGTCATCGGTCATCTGTCATCTGTCATCTGTCATCTGTCATCTGTCATCTGTCATCTGTCATCTGTCATCTGTCAGCTGTCATCCGTCATCCGTCATCCGTCATCAGTCACCTGTCATCTGTCATCTGTCATCTGTCACTTGTCATGTGACATCTGTTATCTGTCATCTTCATCTGGCACCTGTCATCTGTCATCTGTCATCTGTCATCTGTCATCTGTCATCTGTCATCTGTCATATGTCGTCTGTCATCTGTCATTTGTCATTTCTCATCTGTCATGTGTCATCTGCCATCTGTCATCTGTCATCTGTCATCTGTCATCTGTCATCTGTTATCTGTCATATGTCATCTGTCATCTGTCATCTGTCATCTGTCATTGGTTATCTGTCATCTGTCATCTGTCATCTGTCATCTGTCATTTGTCATCTGTCATCTGTCATCTGTCATCTGTCATCTGTTATCTGTCATCTGTCATCTGTCATCTGTCATCTGTCATCTGTCATCTGTCATCTGTCATCTGTCATCTGTTATCTGTCATATGTCATCTGTCATCTGTCATCTGTCATCTGTCATTGGTTATCTGTTATCTGTCATCTGTCATCTGTCATCTGTCATCTGTCATCTGTTATCTGTCATCTGTCATCTGTCATCTGTCATCTGTCATCTGTCATCTTTCATCTGTCATCTGTCATGTGTCACCTGTGATGTGTCATTTCACATCTGTCAACTGTCATTTGTCATCTGTCATCTGTCTTCTGTCACCTGTCATGTGACATCTGTCATCTGTCATCTGTCATCTGTCATCTGTCATCTGTCATCTGTCATCTGTCATCTGTCATCTGTCATCTGTCATCTGTCATCTGTCATCTGTCATCTGTCATCTGTCATCTGTCATCTGTCATCTGTCATCTGTCATCTGTCATGTGTTATCTGTCATCTGTCATCTGTCATCTGTCATCTGTCATCTGTTATCTGTCATCTGTCATCTGTCATCTGTCATATGACATCTGTCACCTGTCATCTGTCATCTGTCATCTGTCATCTGTCATCTGTCATCTGTAATCTGTCATCTGTCATCTGTCATCTGTCATCTGTCATCTGTCATCTGTCATCTGTCATCTGTCATCTGTCATCTGTCATCTGTCATCTGTCATCCGTTATCTGTCATCTGTCATCTGTCATCTGTCATCGGTCATCTGTCATCTGTCATCTGTCATCTGTCATCTGTCATCTGTCATCTGTCATCTGTCATCCGTCATCTGTCATCTGTCATCTGTCATCTGTCATCTGTCATCTGTCATCTGTCATCTGTAATCTGTCATCTGTCATCTGTCGTCTGTCATCTGTCATCTGTCATCTGTCATCTGTCATCTGTCATCTGTCATCTGTCATCTGTCATCTGTCATCTGTCATCTGTCATTTGTCATCTGTCATCTGTCATCTGTCATCTGTCATCTGTCATCTGTCATCTGTCATCTGTCATCTGTCATCTGTCATCTGTCATCTGTCATCTGTCATCTGTCATCTGTCATCTGTCATCTGTCATCTGTCATCTGTCATCTGTCATCTGTCATCTGTCATCTGTCATCTGTTATCTGTCATCTGTCATCTGTCATCTGTCATTTGTCATCTGTTATCTGTCATCTGTCATGTGACATCTGTCATCTGTCATCTGTCATCTTTCATCTGTTATCTGTCATGTTTCACCTGTGATGTGTCATTTCACATCTGTCATCTGTCATTTGTCATCTGTCATCTGTCATCTGTCATCTGTCATGTGACATCTGTCATCTGTCATCTGTCATCTGTCATCTGTCATCTGTCATCTGTCATCTGTCATCTGTCATCTGTCATCTGTCATCTGTCATCTGTCATCTGTCATCTGTCATCTGTCATCTGTCATCTGTCATCTGTCATCTGTCATCTGTCATCTGTCATCTGTCATCTGTCATCTGTCAGCTGTCATCCGTCATCCGTCATCCGTCATCCGTCATCTGTCATCTGTCATCTGTCATCTGTCACCTGTCATGTGACATCTGTTATCTGTCATCTTCATCTGGCACCTGTCATCTGTCATCTGTCATCTGTCATCTGTCATCTGTCATCTGTCATCTGTCATCTGTCATCTGTCATATGTCGTCTGTCATCTGTCATTTGTCATTTCTCATCTGTCATGTGTCATCTGCCATCTGTCATCTTTCATCTGTCATCTGTCATCTGTTATCTGTCATCTGTCATCTGTCATCTGTCATCTGTAATCTGTCATCTGTCACCAGTCATCTGTCATCTGTCATGTGACATCTGTAATCTGTCATCCCACATCTGTCATCTGTCATCTGTCGTCTGTCATCTGTCATCTGTCATCTGTCATCTGTCATCTGTCATCTGTCATCTGTCATCTGTCATCTGTCATCTGTCATCTGTCATCTGTCATCTGTTATCTGTCATATGTCATCTGTCATCTGTCATCTGTCATCTGTCATTGGTTATCTGTTATCTGTCATTTGTCATCTGTCATCTGTCATCTGTCATCTGTCATCTGTTATCTGTCATCTGTCATCTGTCATCTGTCATCTGTCATCTGTCATCTTTCATCTGTCATCTGTCATGTGTCACCTGTGATGTGTCATTTCACATCTGTCAACTGTCATTTGTCATCTGTCATCTGTCATCTGTCACCTGTCATGTGACATCTGTCATCTGTCATCTGTCATCTGTCATCTGTCATCTGTCATCTGTCATCTGTCATCTGTCATCTGTCATCTGTCATCTGTCATCTGTCATCTGTCATCTGTCATCTGTCATCTGTCATCTGTCATCTGTCATCTGTCATCTGTCATCTGTCATGTGTCATCTGTCATCTGTCATCTGTCATCTGTCATCTGTCATCTGTCATCTGTTATCTGTCATCTGTCATCTGTCATCTGTCATCTGTCATGTGACATCTGTCACCTGTCATCTGTCATCTGTCATCTGTCATCTGTCATCTGTCATCTGTCATCTGTCATCTGTCATCTGTCATCCGTTATCTGTCATCTGTCATCTGTCATCTGTCATCTGTCATCTGTCATCTGTCATCTGTCATCGGTCATCTGTCATCTGTCATCTGTCATGTGACATCTGTCATCTGTCATTTGTCATCTGTCATCTGTCATCTGTCATCTGACATCTGACATCTGTCAACTGTAATCTGTCACTTGTCATCTGACATCTGTCAGCTATCATCTGTCATCTGTCATGTGTCACCTGTGATGTGTCATTTCACATCTGTCAACTGTCATTTGTTATCTGTCATCTGTCATCTGTTATCTGTCATCTGTCATCTGTCATCTGTCATCCGTCATCTGTCATCTGTCATCTGTCATCTGTCATCTGTCATCTGTCATCTGTCACCTGTCACGTGACATTTGTCATCTGAAATCTGTCATCTGACATCTGTCATCTGTCATCTGTCACCTGTCATCTGTCATCTGTCATTTGTCATCTGACATCTGTCATCTGTCATCTGTCACCTGTCATCTGTCATCTGTCATCTGTCATTGGTTATCTGTTATCTGTCATCTGTCATCTCTCATCTGTCATCTGTCATCTGTCATCTGTCATCTGTTATCTGTCATCTGTCATCTGTCATCTGTCATCTGTCATCTTTCATCTGTCATCTGTAATGTGTCACCTGTGATGTGTCATTTCACATCTGTCAACTGTCATTTGTCATCTGTCATCTGTCACCTGTCATGTGACATCTGTCATCTGTCATCTGTCATCTGTCATCTGTCATCTGTCATCTGTCATCTGTCATCTGTCATCTGTCATCTGTCATCTGTCATCTGTCATCTGTCATCTGTCATCTGTCATCTGTCATCTGTCATCTGTCATCTGTCATCTGTCATCTGTCATCTGTCATCTGTCATCTGTCATCTGTCATCTGTCATCTGTCATCTGTCATCTGTCATCTGTCATCTGTCATCTGTCATCTGTCATCTGTCATCTGTCATCTGTCATCTGTCATCTGTCATCTGTCATCTGTCATCTGTCATCTGTCATCTGTCATCTGTCATCTGTCATCTGTCATCTGTCATCTGTCATCTGTCATCTGTCATCTGTCATCTGTCATCTGTCATCTGTCATCTGTCATCTGTCATCTGTCATCTGTCATCTGTCATCTGTCATCCGTCATCTGTCATCTGTCATCTGTCATCTGTCATCTGTCATCTGTCATCGGTCATCTGTCATCTGTCATCTGTCATCTGTCATCTGTCATCTATCATCTGTCATCTGTCATCTGTCATCTGTCATCTGTCATCTGTCATCTGTCATCTGTCATCTGTCATCTGTCATCTGTCATCTGTTATCTGTCATCTGTCATCTGTCATCTGTCATGTGACATCTGTCACCTGTCATCTGTCATCTGTCATCTGTTATCTGTCATCTGACATCTGACATCTGTCATCGGTCATCTGTCATGTGACATCTGTCATCTGTCATCTGTCATCTGACATCTGTCATCTGTCATCTGTCACCTGTCATCTGTCATGTGACATCTGTCACCTGTCATCTGTCATCTGTCATCTGTCATCTGTCATCTGTTATCTGTCATCTGTCATCTGTCATCTGTCATCTGTCATCTGTCATCTGTCATCTGTCATCTGTCATCTGTTATCTGTCATCTGTCATCTGTCATCTGTCATCTGTCATCTGTCATCTGTCATCTGTTATCTGTCATCTGTTATCTGTCATCTGTCATCTGTCATGTGACATCTGTCACCTGTCATCTGTCATCTGTCATCTGTCATCTGTCATCTGTCATCTGTCATCTGTCATCTGTCATCTGTCATCTGTCATCTGTCATCTGTCATTTGTCATTTGTCATCTGTCATGTGTCATCTGTGATGTGTCAGCTGTCATCTATCACCTGTTATTTGTCATCTGTCATCTGTCATCTATCATCTGTCATCTGTCATCTGTCATGCGTCAACTCTAATCTGTCATCTGTCATCTGTCATCTGTCATCTGTCATCTGTCATCTGTCATCTGTCATCTGTCATCTGTCATCTGTTATCTGTCATCTGTCATCTGTCATCTGTCATGTGACATCTGTCACCTGTCATCTGTCATCTGTCATCTGTCATCTGTCATCTGACATCTGACATCTGTCATCTGTCATCTGTCACTTGTCATCTGTCATCTGTCATCTGTCATCTGTCATCTGTCATCTGTCATCTGTCATCTGTCATCTGTCATCTGTCATCTGTCATCTGTCATCTGTCATCTGTCATCTGTCATCTATCATCTGTCATCTGTCATCTGTCATCTGTCATCTGTCATCTGTCATCTGTCATCTGTCATCTGTTATCTGTCATCTGTCATCTGTCATCTGTCATGTGACATCTGTCACCTGTCATCTGTCATCTGTCATCTGTTATCTGTCATCTGACATCTGACATCTGTCATCGGTCATCTGTCATGTGACATCTGTCATCTGTCATCTGTCATCTGACATCTGTCATCTGTCATCTGTCACCTGTCATCTGTCATCTGTCATCTGTCATCTGTCATCTGTCATCTGTCATCTGTCATTTGTCATCTGTCATCTGTCATCTGTCATCTGTCATCTGTCATCTGTCATCTGTCATTTGTCATTTGTCATCTGTCATGTGTCACCTGTGATGTGTCATCTGTCATCTGTCATCTGTCATCTGTCATCTGTCACCTGTCACGTGACATCTGTCATCTGTAATCTGTCATCTGACATCTGTCATCTGTCATCTGTCACCTGTCATCTGTCATCTGTCATCTGTCATTTGTCATCTGTTATCTGTCATCTGTCATCTGTCATCTGTCATCTGTCATCTTTCATCTGTCATCTGTCATGTGTCACCTGTGATGTATCATTTCACATCTGTCAACTGTCATTTGTTATCTGTCATCTGTCATCGGTCATCTGTCATCTGTCATCTGTCATCTGTCATCTGTCACCTGTCATGTGACATCTGTCATCTGTCATCTGTCATCTGTCATCTGTCATCTATCATCTGTCATCTGTCATCTGTCATGCGTCAACTCTAATCTGTCATCTGTCATCTGTCATCTGTCATCTGTCATCTGTCATCTGTCATCTGTCATCTGTTATCTGTCATCTGTCATCTGTTATCTGTCATCTGTCATCTGTCATGTGACATCTGTCACCTGTCATCTGTCATCTGTCATCTGTCATCTGTCATCTGACATCTGACATCTGTCATCTGTCATCTGTCACTTGTCATCTGTCATTTGACATCTGTCATCTGTCATCTGTCACCTGTCATCTGTCATCTGTTATCTGTCATCTGTCATCTGTCATCTGTCATCTGTCATCTGTCATCTGTCATCTGTCATCTGTCATCTGTCATCTGTCATCTGTCATCTGTCATCTGTCATCTGTCATCTGTCATGTGACATCTGTCATCTGTCATCTGTCATCTGACATCTGTCATCTGTCATCTGTCACCTGTCATCTGTCATCTGTCATCTGTCATCTGTCATCTGTCATCTGTCATCTATCACCTGTCATTTGTTATCTGTCATGTGACATCTGTCATCTGTCATCTGTCATCTGTCATCTGTCATTTGACATCTGTCATCTGTCATCTGTCACCTGTCATCTGTCATCTGTTATCTGTCATCTGTCATCTGTCATCTGTCATCTGTCATCTGTCATCTGTCATCTGTCATCTGTCATCTGTCATCTGTCATCTGTCATCTGTCATCTGTCATCTGTCATCTGTCATCTGTCATCTGTCATCTGTCATCTGTCATCCGTCATCTGTCATCTGTCATCTGTCATCTGTCATCTGTCATCTGTCATCTGTCATCTGTCATCTGTCATCTGTCATCTGTCATCTGTCATCTGTCATCTGTAATCTGTCATCTGTCATCTGTCGTCTGTCATCTGTCATCTGTCATCTGTCATCTGTCATCTGTTATCCGTCATCTGTCATCTGTCATCTGTCATCTGTCATCTGTCATCTGTCATCTGTCATCTGTCATCTGTCATCTGTAATCTGTCATCTGTCATCTGTCGTCTGTCATCTGTCATCTGTCATCTGTCATCTGTCATCTGTCATCTGTCATCTGTCATCTGTCATCTGTCATCTGTCATCTGTCATCTGTCATCTGTCATCTGTCATCTGTCATCTGTCATCTGTCATCTGTCATCTGTCATCTGTCATCTGTTATCTGTCATCTGTCATCCGTCATCTGTCATCTGTCATCTGTCATCTGTCACTTGTCATGTGACATCTGTCATGCGTCAACTCTAATCTGTCATCTGTCATCTGTCATGTGTCATCTGTCATCTGTCATCTGTCATCTGTAATCTGTCATCTGTCATCTGTCGTCTGTCATCTGTCATCTGTCATCTGTCATCTGTCATCTGTCATCTGTCATCTGTCATCCGTCATCTGTCATCTGTCATTTGTTATCTGTCATCTGGCATCGGTCATCTGTCATCTGTCATCTGTCATCTGTCATCTGTCACCTGTCATGTGACATCTGTCATCTGTCATCTGTCATCTGTCATCTGTCACCTGTCATGTGACATCTGTCATGCGTCAACTCTAATCTGTCATCTGTCATCTGTCATCTGTCATCTGACATCTGACATCTGTCATCTGTCATCTGTCACTTGTCATCTGTCATCTGTCATCTGTCATCTGTCATCTGTCATCTGTCATCTGTCATCTGTCATCTGTCATTTGTCATCTGTCATCTGTCATCTGTCATGTGACATCTGTCATCTGTCATCTGTCATCTGACATCTGTCGTCTGTCATCTGTCACCTGTCATCTGTCATCTGTCATCAGTCATCTGTCATCTGTCATCTGTCATCTGTCATCTGTCATCTATCACCTGTCATTTGTCATCTGTCATGTGACATCTGTCATCTGTCATCTGTCATCTGTCATTTGACATCTGACATCTGTCATCTGTCATCTGTCACCTGTCATCTGTCATCTGTCATCTGTCATCTGTCATCTGTCATCTGTCATCTGTCATCTGTCATCTGTCATCTGTCATCTGTCATCTGTCATTTGTCATCTGTCATCTGTCATCTGTCATCTGTCATCTGTCATCTGTCATCCGTCATCTGTCATCTGTCATCTGTCATCTCTCATCTGTCATCTGTCATCTGTCATCTGTCATCTGTCATCTGTCATCTGTCATCTGTCATCTGTCATCCGTCATCTGTCATCTGTCATCTGTCATCTGTCATCTGTCATCTGTCATCTGTTATCTGTCATCTGTCATCTGTCATCTGTCATCTGTCATCTGTCATCTGTCATCTGTCATCTGTCATCTGTCATCTGTCATCTGTCATCTATCATCTGTCATCTGTCATCTGTCATCTGTCATCTGTCATCTGTCATCTGTCATCTGTCATCTGTCATCTGTCATCTGTAATCTGTCATGTGTCAACTCTCATCTGACATCTGTCATCTGTCATCTGTCATTTGCCATCTGTCATCTGTCATCTGTCATCTGTCATCTGTCATCTGTCATCTGTCATCTGTCATCTGTCAGCTGTCATCTGTCATCTGTCATCTGTCATCTGTAATCTGTCATGTGTCAACTCTCATCTGACATCTGTCATCTGTCATCTGTCATCTGTCATCTGTCATCTGTCACCTGTCATCTGTCATCTGTCATCTGTCATCTGTCATCTGTCATCTGTCATCTGTCATCTGTCATCTGTCATCTGTCATCTGTCATCTGTCATCTGTCATCTGTCATCTGTCATCTGTCATCTGTCATCTGTCATCTGTCATCTGTCATCTGTCATCTGTCATCTGTCATCTGTCATCTGTCATCTGTCATCTGTCACCTGTCATCTGTCATCTGTCATCTGTCATCTGTCATCTGTCATCTGTCATCTGTCATCTGTCATCTGTCATCTGTCATCTGTCATCTGTCATCTGTCATCTGTCATCTGTCATCTGTCATCTGTCATCTGTCATCTGTCATCTGTCATCTGTCATCTGTCATCTGTCATCTGTCATCTGTCATCTGTCATCTGTCATCTGTCATCTGTCATCTGTCATTTGTCATCTGTCATCTGTCATCTGTCATCTGTCATCTGTCATCTGTCATCCGTCATCTGTCATCTGTCATCTGTCATCTCTCATCTGTCATCTGTCATCTGTCATCTGTCATCTGTCATCTGTCATCTGTCATCTGTCATCTGTCATCCGTCATCTGTCATCTGTCATCTGTCATCTGTCATCTGTCATCTGTCATCTGTTATCTGTCATCTGTCATCTGTCATCTGTCATCTGTCATCTGTCATCTGTCATCTGTCATCTGTCATCTGTCATCTGTCATCTGTCATCTATCATCTGTCATCTGTCATCTGTCATCTGTCATCTGTCATCTGTCATCTGTCATCTGTCATCTGTCATCTGTCATCTGTAATCTGTCATGTGTCAACTCTCATCTGACATCTGTCATCTGTCATCTGTCATTTGCCATCTGTCATCTGTCATCTGTCATCTGTCATCTGTCATCTGTCATCTGTCATCTGTCATCTGTCAGCTGTCATCTGTCATCTATCATCTGTCATCTGTCATCTGTCATGCGTCAACTCTAATCTGTCATCTGTCATCTGTCATCTGTCATCTGTCATCTGTCATCTGTCATCTGTCATCTGTTATCTGTCATCTGTCATCTGTTATCTGTCATCTGTCATCTGTCATGTGACATCTGTCACCTGTCATCTGTCATCTGTCATCTGTCATCTGTCATCTGACATCTGACATCTGTCATCTGTCATCTGTCACTTGTCATCTGTCATTTGACATCTGTCATCTGTCATCTGTCACCTGTCATCTGTCATCTGTTATCTGTCATCTGTCATCTGTCATCTGTCATCTGTCATCTGTCATCTGTCATCTGTCATCTGTCATCTGTCATCTGTCATCTGTCATCTGTCATCTGTCATCTGTCATCTGTCATGTGACATCTGTCATCTGTCATCTGTCATCTGACATCTGTCATCTGTCATCTGTCACCTGTCATCTGTCATCTGTCATCTGTCATCTGTCATCTGTCATCTGTCATCTATCACCTGTCATTTGTTATCTGTCATGTGACATCTGTCATCTGTCATCTGTCATCTGTCATCTGTCATTTGACATCTGTCATCTGTCATCTGTCACCTGTCATCTGTCATCTGTTATCTGTCATCTGTCATCTGTCATCTGTCATCTGTCATCTGTCATCTGTCATCTGTCATCTGTCATCTGTCATCTGTCATCTGTCATCTGTCATCTGTCATCTGTCATCTGTCATCTGTCATCTGTCATCTGTCATCCGTCATCTGTCATCTGTCATCTGTCATCTGTCATCTGTCATCTGTCATCTGTCATCTGTCATCTGTCATCTGTCATCTGTCATCTGTCATCTGTCATCTGTAATCTGTCATCTGTCATCTGTCGTCTGTCATCTGTCATCTGTCATCTGTCATCTGTCATCTGTTATCCGTCATCTGTCATCTGTCATCTGTCATCTGTCATCTGTCATCTGTCATCTGTCATCTGTCATCTGTCATCTGTAATCTGTCATCTGTCATCTGTCGTCTGTCATCTGTCATCTGTCATCTGTCATCTGTCATCTGTCATCTGTCATCTGTCATCTGTCATCTGTCATCTGTCATCTGTCATCTGTCATCTGTCATCTGTCATCTGTCATCTGTCATCTGTCATCTGTCATCTGTCATCTGTCATCTGTTATCTGTCATCTGTCATCCGTCATCTGTCATCTGTCATCTGTCATCTGTCACTTGTCATGTGACATCTGTCATGCGTCAACTCTAATCTGTCATCTGTCATCTGTCATGTGTCATCTGTCATCTGTCATCTGTCATCTGTAATCTGTCATCTGTCATCTGTCGTCTGTCATCTGTCATCTGTCATCTGTCATCTGTCATCTGTCATCTGTCATCTGTCATCCGTCATCTGTCATCTGTCATTTGTTATCTGTCATCTGGCATCGGTCATCTGTCATCTGTCATCTGTCATCTGTCATCTGTCACCTGTCATGTGACATCTGTCATCTGTCATCTGTCATCTGTCATCTGTCACCTGTCATGTGACATCTGTCATGCGTCAACTCTAATCTGTCATCTGTCATCTGTCATCTGTCATCTGACATCTGACATCTGTCATCTGTCATCTGTCACTTGTCATCTGTCATCTGTCATCTGTCATCTGTCATCTGTCATCTGTCATCTGTCATCTGTCATCTGTCATTTGTCATCTGTCATCTGTCATCTGTCATGTGACATCTGTCATCTGTCATCTGTCATCTGACATCTGTCGTCTGTCATCTGTCACCTGTCATCTGTCATCTGTCATCAGTCATCTGTCATCTGTCATCTGTCATCTGTCATCTGTCATCTATCACCTGTCATTTGTCATCTGTCATGTGACATCTGTCATCTGTCATCTGTCATCTGTCATTTGACATCTGACATCTGTCATCTGTCATCTGTCACCTGTCATCTGTCATCTGTCATCTGTCATCTGTCATCTGTCATCTGTCATCTGTCATCTGTCATCTGTCATCTGTCATCTGTCATCTGTCATTTGTCATCTGTCATCTGTCATCTGTCATCTGTCATCTGTCATCTGTCATCCGTCATCTGTCATCTGTCATCTGTCATCTCTCATCTGTCATCTGTCATCTGTCATCTGTCATCTGTCATCTGTCATCTGTCATCTGTCATCTGTCATCCGTCATCTGTCATCTGTCATCTGTCATCTGTCATCTGTCATCTGTCATCTGTTATCTGTCATCTGTCATCTGTCATCTGTCATCTGTCATCTGTCATCTGTCATCTGTCATCTGTCATCTGTCATCTGTCATCTGTCATCTATCATCTGTCATCTGTCATCTGTCATCTGTCATCTGTCATCTGTCATCTGTCATCTGTCATCTGTCATCTGTCATCTGTAATCTGTCATGTGTCAACTCTCATCTGACATCTGTCATCTGTCATCTGTCATTTGCCATCTGTCATCTGTCATCTGTCATCTGTCATCTGTCATCTGTCATCTGTCATCTGTCATCTGTCAGCTGTCATCTGTCATCTGTCATCTGTCATCTGTAATCTGTCATGTGTCAACTCTCATCTGACATCTGTCATCTGTCATCTGTCATCTGTCATCTGTCATCTGTCACCTGTCATCTGTCATCTGTCATCTGTCATCTGTCATCTGTCATCTGTCATCTGTCATCTGTCATCTGTCATCTGTCATCTGTCATCTGTCATCTGTCATCTGTCATCTGTCATCTGTCATCTGTCATCTGTCATCTGTCATCTGTCATCTGTCATCTGTCATCTGTCATCTGTCATCTGTCATCTGTCACCTGTCATCTGTCATCTGTCATCTGTCATCTGTCATCTGTCATCTGTCATCTGTCATCTGTCATCTGTCATCTGTCATCTGTCATCTGTCATCTGTCATCTGTCATCTGTCATCTGTCATCTGTCATCTGTCATCTGTCATCTGTCATCTGTCATCTGTCATCTGTCATCTGTCATCTGTCATCTGTCATCTGTCATGTGACATCTGTCACCTGTCATCTGTCATCTGTCATCTGTTATCTGTCATCTGACATCTGACATCTGTCATCGGTCATCTGTCATGTGACATCTGTCATCTGTCATCTGTCATCTGACATCTGTCATCTGTCATCTGTCACCTGTCATCTGTCATCTGTCATCTGTCATCTGTCATCTGTCATCTGTCATCTGTCATTTGTCATCTGTCATCTGTCATCTGTCATCTGTCATCTGTCATCTGTCATCTGTCATTTGTCATTTGTCATCTGTCATGTGTCACCTGTGATGTGTCATCTGTCATCTGTCATCTGTCATCTGTCATCTGTCACCTGTCACGTGACATCTGTCATCTGTAATCTGTCATCTGACATCTGTCATCTGTCATCTGTCACCTGTCATCTGTCATCTGTCATCTGTCATTTGTCATCTGTTATCTGTCATCTGTCATCTGTCATCTGTCATCTGTCATCTTTCATCTGTCATCTGTCATGTGTCACCTGTGATGTATCATTTCACATCTGTCAACTGTCATTTGTTATCTGTCATCTGTCATCGGTCATCTGTCATCTGTCATCTGTCATCTGTCATCTGTCACCTGTCATGTGACATCTGTCATCTGTCATCTGTCATCTGTCATCTGTCATCTATCATCTGTCATCTGTCATCTGTCATGCGTCAACTCTAATCTGTCATCTGTCATCTGTCATCTGTCATCTGTCATCTGTTATCTGTCATCTGTCATCTGTTATCTGTCATCTGTCATCTGTCATGTGACATCTGTCACCTGTCATCTGTCATCTGTCATCTGTCATCTGTCATCTGACATCTGACATCTGTCATCTGTCATCTGTCACTTGTCATCTGTCATCTGTCATCTGTCATCTGTCATCTGTCATCTGTCATCTGTCATCTGTCATCTGTCATCTGTCATCTGTCATGTGACATCTGTCATCTGTCATCTGTCATCTGACATCTGTCATCTGTCATCTGTCACCTGTCATCTGTCATCTGTCATCTGTCATCTGTCATCTGTCATCTGTCATCTATCACCTGTCATTTGTTATCTGTCATGTGACATCTGTCATCTGTCATCTGTCATCTGTCATCTGTCATCTGTCATTTGACATCTGTCATCTGTCATCTGTCACCTGTCATCTGTCATCTGTTATCTGTCATCTGTCATCTGTCATCTGTCATCTGTCATCTGTCATCTGTCATCTGTCATCTGTCATCTGTCATCTGTCATCTGTCATCTGTCATCTGTCATCTGTCATCTGTCATCTGTCATCTGTCATCTGTCATCTGTCATCCGTCATCTGTCATCTGTCATCTGTCATCTGTCATCTGTCATCTGTCATCTGTCATCTGTCATCTGTCATCTGTCATCTGTCATCTGTCATCTGTAATCTGTCATCTGTCATCTGTCGTCTGTCATCTGTCATCTGTCATCTGTCATCTGTCATCTGTCATCTGTTATCCGTCATCTGTCATCTGTCATCTGTCATCTGTCATCTGTCATCTGTCATCTGTCATCTGTCATCTGTCATCTGTCATCTGTCATCTGTAATCTGTCATCTGTCATCTGTCGTCTGTCATCTGTCATCTGTCATCTGTCATCTGTCATCTGTCATCTGTCATCCATCATCTGTCATCTGTCATCTGTCATCTGTCATCTGTCATCTGTCATCTGTCATCTGTCATCTGTCATCTGTCATCTGTCATCTGTCATCTTTCATCTGTTATCTGTCATCTGTCATCCGTCATCTGTCATCTGTCATCTGTCATCTGTCACTTGTCATGTGACATCTGTCATGCGTCAACTCTAATCTGTCATCTGTCATCTGTCATCTGTCATGTGTCATCTGTCATCTGTCATCTGTCATCTGTAATCTGTCATCTGTCATCTGTCGTCTGTCATCTGTCATCTGTCATCTGTCATCTGTCATCTGTCATCTGTCATCTGTCATCTGTCATCCGTCATCTGTCATCTGTCATCTGTCATTTGTTATCTGTCATCTGGCATCGGTCATCTGTCATCTGTCATCTGTCATCTGTCATCTGTCATCTGTCACCTGTCATGTGACATCTGTCATCTGTCATCTGTCATCTGTCATCTGTCACCTGTCATGTGACATCTGTCATGCGTCAACTCTAATCTGTCATCTGTCATCTGTCATCTGTCATCTGTCATCTGACATCTGACATCTGTCATCTGTCATCTGTCACTTGTCATCTGTCATCTGTCATCTGTCATCTGTAATCTGTCATCTGTCATCTGTCATCTGTCATTTGTCATCTGTCATCTGTCATCTGTCATGTGACATCTGTCATCTGTCATCTGTCATCTGACATCTGTCGTCTGTCATCTGTCACCTGTCATCTGTCATCTGTCATCAGTCATCTGTCATCTGTCATCTGTCATCTGTCATCTGTCATCTATCACCTGTCATTTGTCATCTGTCATGTGACATCTGTCATCTGTCATCTGTCATCTGTCATTTGACATCTGACATCTGTCATCTGTCATCTGTCACCTGTCATCTGTCATCTGTCATCTGTCATCTGTCATCTGTCATCTGTCATCTGTCATCTGTCATCTGTCATCTGTCATCTGTCATCTGTCATCTGTCATCTGTCATCTGTCATCTGTCATCTGTCATCTGTCATCTGTCATCTGTCATCTGTCATCCGTCATCTGTCATCTGTCATCTGTCATCTGTCATCTGTCATCTGTCATCTGTCATCTGTCATCTGTCATCTGTCATCTGTCATCTGTCATCTGTCATCCGTCATCTGTCATCTGTCATCTGTCATCTGTCATCTGTCATCTGTCATCTGTCATCTGTCATCTGTCATCTGTCATCTGTCATCTGTCATCTGTCATCTGTCATCTGTCATCTGTCATCTATCATCTGTCATCTGTCATCTGTCATCTGTCATCTGTCATCTGTCATCTGTCATCTGTCATCTGTCATCTGTCATCTGTCATCTGTAATCTGTCATGTGTCAACTCTCATCTGACATCTGTCATCTGTCATCTGTCATTTGCCATCTGTCATCTGTCATCTGTCATCTGTCATCTGTCATCTGTCATCTGTCATCTGTCAGCTGTCATCTGTCATCTGTCATCTGTCATCTGTAATCTGTCATGTGTCAACTCTCATCTGACATCTGTCATCTGTCATCTGTCATCTGTCATTTGCCATCTGTCATCTGTCATCTGTCATCTGTCATCTGTCATCTGTCATCTGTCATCTGTCATCTGTCATCTGTAATCTGTCATTTGTTATCTGTCGTCTGTCATCTGTCATCTGTCATCTGTCATCTGTCATCTGTCATCTGTCATCTGTCATCTGTCATCTGTCATCTGTCATCTGTCATCTGTCATCTGTCATCTGTCATCTGTCATCTGTCATCTGTCATCTGTCATCTGTCATCTGTCATCTGTCATCTGTCATCTGTCATCTGTCATCTGTCATCTGTCATCTGTCATCTGTCATCTGACATCTGTCATCTGTCATCTGTCACCTGTCATCTGTCATCTGTCATCTGTCATCTGTCATCTGTCATCTGTCATCTGTCATCTGTCATCTGTCATCTGTCATCTGTCATCTGTCATCTGTCATCTGTCATCTGTCATCTGTCATCTGTCATCTGTCATCTGTCATCTGTCATCCGTCATCTGTCATCTGTCATCTGTCATCTGTCATCTGTCATCTGTCATCTGTCATCTGTCATCTGTCATCTGTCATCTGTCACCTGTCATCTGTCATCTGTCATCTGTCATCTGTCATCTGTCATCTGTCATCTGTCATCTGTCATCTGTCATCTGTCATCTGTCATCTGTCATCTGTCATCTGTCATCTGTCATCTGTCATCTGTCATCTGTCATCTGTCATCTGTCATCTGTCATCTGTCATCTGTCATCTGTCATCTGTCATCTGACATCTGTCATCTGTCATCTGTCACCTGTCATCTGTCATTTGCCATCTGTCATCTGTCATCTGTCATCTGTCATCTGTCACCTGTCATCTGTCATCTGTCATCTGTCATCTGTCATCTGTCATCTGTCATCTGTCATCTGTCATCTGTCATCTGTCATCTGTCATCCGTCATCTGTCATCTGTCATCTGTCATCTGTCATCTGTCATCTGTCATCTGTCATCTGTCATCTGTCATCTGTCATCTGTCACCTGTCATCTGTCATCTGTCATCTGTCATCTGTCATCTGTCATCTGTCATCTGTCATCTGTCATCTGTCATCTGTCATCTGTCATCTGTCATCTGTCATCTGTCATCTGTCATCTGTCATCTGTCATCTGTCATCTGTCATCTGTCATCTGTCATCTGTCATCTGTCATCTGTCATCTGTCATCTGTCATCTGTCATCTGTCATCTGTCATCTGTCATCTGACATCTGTCATCTGTCATCTGTCACCTGTCATCTGTCATCTGTCATCTGTCATCTGTCATCTGTCATCTGTCATCTGTCATCTGTCATCTGTCATCTGTCATCTGTCATCTGTCATCTGTCATCTGTCATCTGTCATCTGTCATCTGTCATCTGTCATCTGTCATCTGTCATCTGTCATCTGTCATCTGTCATCTGTCATCTGTCATCTGTCATCTGTCATCTGTCATCTGTCATCTGTCATCTGTCATCTGTCATCTGTCATCTGTCATCTGTCATCTGTCATCTGTCAGCTGTCATCTGTCATCTGTCATCTGTCATCTGTAATCTGTCATGTGTCAACTCTCATCTGACATCTGTCATCTGTCATTTGCCATCTGTCATCTGTCATCTGTCATCTGTCATCTGTCATCTGTCATCTGTCATCTGTCATCTGTCATCTGTCATCTGTCATCTGTCATCTGTAATCTGTCATCTGTCATCTGTCGTCTGTCATCTGTCATCTGTCATCTGTCATCTGTCATCTGTCACCTGTCATCTGTCATCTGTCATCTGTCATCTGTCAGCTGTCAGCTGTCATCTGTCATCTGTCATCTGTCATCTGTCATCTGTCATCTGTCATCTGTCATCTGTCATCTGTCATCTGTCATCTGTCATCTGTCATCTGTCATCTGTAATGTGTCATCTGTCATCTGTCATCTGTCAACTGTCATTTGTTATCTGTCATCTGTAATCTGTCATCCGTCATCCGTCATCTGTCATCTGTCATCTGTCATCTGTCATCTGTCATCTGTCATCTGTCACCTGTAATGTGACATCTGTCATCTGTCATCTGTCATCTGTCATCTGTCACCTGTCATCTGTCATCTGTCATCTGTCATCTGTCTTCTGTCATCTGTCATCTGTCATCTGTCATCTGTCATCTGTCATCTGTCATCTGTCATCTGTCATCTGTCATCTGTCATCTGTCATCTGTCATCTGTCATCTGTCATCTGTCATCTGTCATCTGTCATCTGTCATCTGTCATCTGTCATCTGTCATCTGTCATCTGTCATCTGTCATCTGTCATCTGTCATCTTTCATCTGTAATCTGTCATTTGTTATCTGTCGTCTGTCATCTGTCATCTGTCATCTGTCATCTGTCATCTGTCATCTGTCATCTGTCATCTGTCATCTGTCATCTGTCATCTGTCATCTGTCATCTGTCATCTGTCATCTGTAATCTGTCATCTGTCATCTGTCATCTGACATCTGTCATCTGTCATCTGTCACCTGTCATCTGTCATCTGTCATCTGTCATCTGTCATCTGTCACCTGTCATCTGTCATCTGTCATCTGTCATCTGTCATCTGTCATCTGTCATCTGTCATCTGTCATCTGTCATCTGTCATCTGTCATCTGTCATCTGTCATCTGTCATCTGTCATCTGTCATCTGTCATCTGTCATCTGTCATCTGTCATATGTCATCTGTCATGTGTCATCTGTCATCTTTCATCTGTCATCTGTCATGTGTCACCTGTGATGTGTCATCTGCCATCTGTCATCTTTCATCTGTCATCTGTCATCTGTCATCTGTCATCTGTCATCTGTCATCTGTCATCTGTAATCTGTCATCTGTCACCAGTCATCTGTCATCTGTCATGTGACATCTGTCATCTGTCATCTGTCATCTGTCATCTGTCATCTGTCATCTGTCATCTGTCATCTGACATCCGTCATCTGTCATCTGTCATCTGTCATCTGTCATCTGTCATCTGTCATCTGTCATCTGTCATCTGTCATCTGTCATCTGTCATCTGTCATCTGTCATCTGTCATCTGTCATCTGTCATCTGTCATCTGTCATCTGTCATCAGTCATCTGTCATCTGTCATCTGTCATCTGTCATCTGTCATCTATCACCTGTCATTTGTCATCTGTCATGTGACATCTGTCATCTGTCATCTGTCATCTGTCATTTGACATCTGACATCTGTCATCTGTCATCTGTCACCTGTCATCTGTCATCTGTCATCTGTCATCTGTCATCTGTCATCTGTCATCTGTCATCTGTCATCTGTCATCTGTCATCTGTCACCTGTCATGTGACATCTGTCATGCGTCAACTCTAATCTGTCATCTGTCATCTGTCATCTGTCATCTGTCATCTGTCATTTGTCATCTGTCATGTGACATCTGTCATCTGTCATCTGTCATTTGACATCTGACATCTGTCATCTGTCATCTGTCACCTGTCATCTGTCATCTGTCATCTGTCATCTGTCATCTGTCATCTGTCATCTGTCATCTGTCATCTGTCATCTGTCATCTGTCACCTGTCATGTGACATCTGTCATGCGTCAACTCTAATCTGTCATCTGTCATCTGTCATCTGTCATCTGTCATCTGTCATCTGTCATCTGTCATCTGTCATCTGTCATCTGTCATCTATCACCTGTCATTTGTCATCTGTCATGTGACATCTGTCATCTGTCATCTGTCATCTGTCATTTGACATCTGACATCTGTCATCTGTCATCTGTCATCTGTCATCTGTCATCTGACATCTGTCGTCTGTCATCTCTCACCTGTCATCTGTCATCTGTCATCAGTCATCTGTCATCTGTCATCTGTCATCTGTCATCTGTCATCTATCACCTGTCATTTGTCATCTGTCATGTGACATCTGTCATCTGTCATCTGTCATCTGTCATTTGACATCTGACATGTGTCATCTGTCATCTGTCACCTGTCATCTGTCATCTGTCATCTGTCATCTGTCATCTGTCATCTGTCATCTGTCATCTGTCATCTGTCATCTGTCATCTGTCATCTGTCATCTGTCATCTGTCATCTGTCATCTGTCATCTGTCATCTGTCATCCGTCATCTGTCATCTGTCATCTGTCATCTGTCATCTGTCATCTGTCATCTGTCATCTGTCATCTGTCATCTGTCATCTGTCATCTGTCATCTGTCATCCGTCATCTGTCATCTGTCATCTGTCATCTGTCATCTGTCATCTGTCATCTGTCATCTGTCATCTGTCATCTGTCATCTGTCATCTGTCATCTGTCATCTGTCATCTGTCATCTGTCATCTGTCATCTGTCATCTGTCATCTGTCATCTGTCATCTGTCATCTATCATCTGTCATCTGTCATCTGTCATCTGTCATCTGTCATCTGTCATCTGTCATCTGTCATCTGTCATCTGTCATCTGTAATCTGTCATGTGTCAACTCTCATCTGACATCTGTCATCTGTCATCTGTCATTTGCCATCTGTCATCTGTCATCTGTCATCTGTCATCTGTCATCTGTCATCTGTCATCTGTCAGCTGTCATCTGTCATCTGTCATCTGTCATCTGTAATCTGTCATGTGTCAACTCTCATCTGACATCTGTCATCTGTCATCTGTCATCTGTCATTTGCCATCTGTCATCTGTCATCTGTCATCTGTCATCTGTCATCTGTCATCTGTCATCTGTCATCTGTCATCTGTCATCTGTCATCTGTCATCTGTAATCTGTCATTTGTTATCTGTCGTCTGTCATCTGTCATCTGTCATCTGTCATCTGTCATCTGTCATCTGTCATCTGTCATCTGTCATCTGTCATCTGTCATCTGTCATCTGTCATCTGTCATCTGTCATCTGTCATCTGTCATCTGTCATCTGTCATCTGTCATCTGTCATCTGTCATCTGTCATCTGTCATCTGTCATCTGTCATCTGTCATCTGTCATCTGACATCTGTCATCTGTCATCTGTCACCTGTCATCTGTCATCTGTCATCTGTCATCTGTCATCTGTCATCTGTCATCTGTCATCTGTCATCTGTCATCTGTCATCTGTCATCTGTCATCTGTCATCTGTCATCTGTCATCTGTCATCTGTCATCTGTCATCTGTCATCTGTCATCTGTCAGCTGTCATCTGTCATCTGTCATCTGTCATCTGTAATCTGTCATGTGTCAACTCTCATCTGACATCTGTCATCTGTCATTTGCCATCTGTCATCTGTCATCTGTCATCTGTCATCTGTCATCTGTCACCTGTCATCTGTCATCTGTCATCTGTCATCTGTCATCTGTCATCTGTCATCAGTCATCCGTCATCTGTCATCTGTCATCTGTCATCTGTCATCTGTCATCTGTCATCTGTCATCTGTCATCTGTCATCTGTCATCTGTCATCTGTCATCTGTCATCTGTCATCTGTCATCTGTCATCTGTCATCTGTCATCTGTCATCTGTCATCTGACATCTGTCATCTGTCATCTGTCACCTGTCATCTGTCATCTGTCATCTGTCATCTGTCATCTGTCATCTGTCATCTGTCATCTGTCATCTGTCATCTGTCATCTGTCATCTGTCATCTGTCATCTGTCATCTGTCATCTGTCATCTGTCATCTGTCATCTGTCATCTGTCATCTGTCATCTGTCATCTGTCATCTGTCATCTGTCATCTGTCATCTGTCATCTGTCATCTGTCATCTGTCATCTGACATCTGTCATCTGTCATCTGTCACCTGTCATCTGTCATCTGTCATCTGTCATCTGTCATCTGTCATCTGTCATCTGTCATCTGTCATCTGTCATCTGTCATCTGTCATCTGTCATCTGTCATCTGTCATCTGTCATCTGTCATCTGTCATCTGTCATCTGTCATCTGTCATCTGTCATCTGTCATCTGTCATCTGTCATCTGTCATCTGTCATCTGTCATCTGTCATCTGTCATCTGTCATCTGTCATCTGTCAGCTGTCATCTGTCATCTGTCATCTGTCATCTTTAATCTGTCATGTGTCAACTCTCATCTGACATCTGTCATCTGTCATCTGTCATTTGCCATCTGTCATCTGTCATCTGTCATCTGTCATCTGTCATCTGTCATCTGTCATCTGTCATCTGTCATCTGTAATCTGTCATCTGTCATCTGTCGTCTGTCATCTGTCATCTGTCATCTGTCATCTGTCATCTGTCACCTGTCATCTGTCATCTGTCATCTGTCATCTGTCAGCTGTCAGCTGTCATCTGTCATCTGTCATCTGTCATCTGTCATCTGTCATCTGTCATCTGTCATCTGTCATCTGTCATCTGTCATCTGTCATCTGTCATCTGTCATCTGTAATGTGTCATCTGTCATCTGTCATCTGTCAACTGTCATTTGTTATCTGTCATCTGTAATCTGTCATCCGTCATCCGTCATCTGTCATCTGTCATCTGTCATCTGTCATCTGTCATCTGTCATCTGTCACCTGTAATGTGACATCTGTCATCTGTCATCTGTCATCTGTCACCTGTCATCTGTCATCTGTCATCTGTCATCTGTCATCTGTCTTCTGTCATCTGTCATCTGTCATCTGTCATCTGTCATCTGTCATCTGTCATCTGTCATCTGTCATCTGTCATCTGTCATCTGTCATCTGTCATCTGTCATCTGTCATCTGTCATCTGTCATCTGTCATCTGTCATCTGTCATCTGTCATATGTCATCTGTCATGTGTCATCTGTCATCTTTCATCTGTCATCTTTCATCTGTCATCTGTCATGTGTCACCTGTGATGTGTCATCTGCCATCTGTCATCTTTCATCTGTCATCTGTCATCTGTCATCTGTCATCTGTCATCTGTCATCTGTCATCTGTAATCTGTCATCTGTCATCTGTCATCTGTCATGTGACATCTGTCATCTGTCATCTGTCATCTGTCATCTGTCATCTGTCATCTGTCATCTGTCATCTGACATCCGTCATCTGTCATCTGTCATCTGTCATCTGTCATCTGTCATCTGTCATCTGTCATCTGTCATCTGTCATCTGTCATCTGTCATCTGTCATCTGTCATCTGTCATCTGTCATCTGTCATCTGTCATCTGTCATCAGTCATCTGTCATCTGTCATCTGTCATCTGTCATCTGTCATCTATCACCTGTCATTTGTCATCTGTCATGTGACATCTGTCATCTGTCATCTGTCATCTGTCATTTGACATCTGACATCTGTCATCTGTCATCTGTCACCTGTCATCTGTCATCTGTCATCTGTCATCTGTCATCTGTCATCTGTCATCTGTCATCTGTCATCTGTCATCTGTCATCTGTCACCTGTCATGTGACATCTGTCATGCGTCAACTCTAATCTGTCATCTGTCATCTGTCATCTGTCATCTGTCATCTGTCATTTGTCATCTGTCATGTGACATCTGTCATCTGTCATCTGTCATTTGACATCTGACATCTGTCATCTGTCATCTGTCACCTGTCATCTGTCATCTGTCATCTGTCATCTGTCATCTGTCATCTGTCATCTGTCATCTGTCATCTGTCATCTGTCATCTGTCACCTGTCATGTGACATCTGTCATGCGTCAACTCTAATCTGTCATCTGTCATCTGTCATCTGTCATCTGTCATCTGTCATCTGTCATCTGTCATCTGTCATCTGTCATCTGTCATCTATCACCTGTCATTTGTCATCTGTCATGTGACATCTGTCATCTGTCATCTGTCATCTGTCATTTGACATCTGACATCTGTCATCTGTCATCTGTCATCTGTCATCTGTCATCTGACATCTGTCGTCTGTCATCTCTCACCTGTCATCTGTCATCTGTCATCAGTCATCTGTCATCTGTCATCTGTCATCTGTCATCTGTCATCTATCACCTGTCATTTGTCATCTGTCATGTGACATCTGTCATCTGTCATCTGTCATCTGTCATTTGACATCTGACATGTGTCATCTGTCATCTGTCACCTGTCATCTGTCATCTGTCATCTGTCATCTGTCATCTGTCATCTGTCATCTGTCATCTGTCATCTGTCATCTGTCATCTGTCATCTGTCATCTGTCATCTGTCATCTGTCATCTGTCATCTGTCATCTGTCATCTGTCATCCGTCATCTGTCATCTGTCATCTGTCATCTGTCATCTGTCATCTGTCATCTGTCATCTGTCATCTGTCATCTGTCATCTGTCATCTGTCATCTGTCATCCGTCATCTGTCATCTGTCATCTGTCATCTGTCATCTGTCATCTGTCATCTGTCATCTGTCATCTGTCATCTGTCATCTGTCATCTGTCATCTGTCATCTGTCATCTGTCATCTGTCATCTGTCATCTGTCATCTGTCATCTGTCATCTGTCATCTGTCATCTATCATCTGTCATCTGTCATCTGTCATCTGTCATCTGTCATCTGTCATCTGTCATCTGTCATCTGTCATCTGTCATCTGTAATCTGTCATGTGTCAACTCTCATCTGACATCTGTCATCTGTCATCTGTCATTTGCCATCTGTCATCTGTCATCTGTCATCTGTCATCTGTCATCTGTCATCTGTCATCTGTCAGCTGTCATCTGTCATCTGTCATCTGTCATCTGTAATCTGTCATGTGTCAACTCTCATCTGACATCTGTCATCTGTCATCTGTCATCTGTCATTTGCCATCTGTCATCTGTCATCTGTCATCTGTCATCTGTCATCTGTCATCTGTCATCTGTCATCTGTCATCTGTCATCTGTCATCTGTCATCTGTAATCTGTCATTTGTTATCTGTCGTCTGTCATCTGTCATCTGTCATCTGTCATCTGTCATCTGTCATCTGTCATCTGTCATCTGTCATCTGTCATCTGTCATCTGTCATCTGTCATCTGTCATCTGTCATCTGTCATCTGTCATCTGTCATCTGTCATCTGTCATCTGTCATCTGTCATCTGTCATCTGTCATCTGTCATCTGTCATCTGTCATCTGTCATCTGTCATCTGTCATCTGACATCTGTCATCTGTCATCTGTCACCTGTCATCTGTCATCTGTCATCTGTCATCTGTCATCTGTCATCTGTCATCTGTCATCTGTCATCTGTCATCTGTCATCTGTCATCTGTCATCTGTCATCTGTCATCTGTCATCTGTCATCTGTCATCTGTCATCTGTCATCTGTCAGCTGTCATCTGTCATCTGTCATCTGTCATCTGTAATCTGTCATGTGTCAACTCTCATCTGACATCTGTCATCTGTCATTTGCCATCTGTCATCTGTCATCTGTCATCTGTCATCTGTCATCTGTCACCTGTCATCTGTCATCTGTCATCTGTCATCTGTCATCTGTCATCTGTCATCAGTCATCCGTCATCTGTCATCTGTCATCTGTCATCTGTCATCTGTCATCTGTCATCTGTCATCTGTCATCTGTCATCTGTCATCTGTCATCTGTCATCTGTCATCTGTCATCTGTCATCTGTCATCTGTCATCTGTCATCTGTCATCTGTCATCTGACATCTGTCATCTGTCATCTGTCACCTGTCATCTGTCATCTGTCATCTGTCATCTGTCATCTGTCATCTGTCATCTGTCATCTGTCATCTGTCATCTGTCATCTGTCATCTGTCATCTGTCATCTGTCATCTGTCATCTGTCATCTGTCATCTGTCATCTGTCATCTGTCATCTGTCATCTGTCATCTGTCATCTGTCATCTGTCATCTGTCATCTGTCATCTGTCATCTGACATCTGTCATCTGTCATCTGTCACCTGTCATCTGTCATCTGTCATCTGTCATCTGTCATCTGTCATCTGTCATCTGTCATCTGTCATCTGTCATCTGTCATCTGTCATCTGTCATCTGTCATCTGTCATCTGTCATCTGTCATCTGTCATCTGTCATCTGTCATCTGTCATCTGTCATCTGTCATCTGTCATCTGTCATCTGTCATCTGTCATCTGTCATCTGTCATCTGTCATCTGTCATCTGTCAGCTGTCATCTGTCATCTGTCATCTGTCATCTTTAATCTGTCATGTGTCAACTCTCATCTGACATCTGTCATCTGTCATCTGTCATTTGCCATCTGTCATCTGTCATCTGTCATCTGTCATCTGTCATCTGTCATCTGTCATCTGTCATCTGTCATCTGTAATCTGTCATCTGTCATCTGTCGTCTGTCATCTGTCATCTGTCATCTGTCATCTGTCATCTGTCACCTGTCATCTGTCATCTGTCATCTGTCATCTGTCAGCTGTCAGCTGTCATCTGTCATCTGTCATCTGTCATCTGTCATCTGTCATCTGTCATCTGTCATCTGTCATCTGTCATCTGTCATCTGTCATCTGTCATCTGTCATCTGTAATGTGTCATCTGTCATCTGTCATCTGTCAACTGTCATTTGTTATCTGTCATCTGTAATCTGTCATCCGTCATCCGTCATCTGTCATCTGTCATCTGTCATCTGTCATCTGTCATCTGTCATCTGTCACCTGTAATGTGACATCTGTCATCTGTCATCTGTCATCTGTCACCTGTCATCTGTCATCTGTCATCTGTCATCTGTCATCTGTCTTCTGTCATCTGTCATCTGTCATCTGTCATCTGTCATCTGTCATCTGTCATCTGTCATCTGTCATCTGTCATCTGTCATCTGTCATCTGTCATCTGTCATCTGTCATCTGTCATCTGTCATCTGTCATCTGTCATCTGTCATCTGTCATCTGTCATCTGTCATCTGTCATCTGTCATCTGTCATCTGTCATCTGTCATCTGTCATCTGTCATCTTTCATCTGTAATCTGTCATTTGTTATCTGTCGTCTGTCATCTGTCATCTGTCATCTGTCATCTGTCATCTGTCATCTGTCATCTGTCATCTGTCATCTGTCATCTGTCATCTGTCATCTGTCATCTGTCATCTGTCATCTGTCATCTGTAATCTGTCATCTGTCATCTGTCATCTGACATCTGTCATCTGTCATCTGTCACCTGTCATCTGTCATCTGTCATCTGTCATCTGTCATCTGTCACCTGTCATCTGTCATCTGTCATCTGTCATCTGTCATCTGTCATCTGTCATCTGTCATCTGTCATCTGTCATCTGTCATCTGTCATCTGTCATCTGTCATCTGTCATCTGTCATCTGTCATCTGTCATCTGTCATCTGTCATCTGTCATATGTCATCTGTCATCTGTCATCTGTCATCTTTCATCTGTCATCTGTCATGTGTCACCTGTGATGTGTCATCTGCCATCTGTCATCTTTCATCTGTCATCTGTCATCTGTCATCTGTCATCTGTCATCTGTCATCTGTCATCTGTAATCTGTCATCTGTCACCAGTCATCTGTCATCTGTCACGTGACATCTGTAATCTGTCATCCCACATCTGTCATCTGTCATCTGTCATCTGTCATCTGTCATCTGTCATCTGTCATCTGTCATCTGTCATCTGTCATCTGTCATCTGTCATCTGTCATCTGTCATCTGTCATGTGTCATCTGTCATCTGTCATCTGTCATCTGTCATCTGTCATCTGTCATCTGTCATCTGTCATCTGTCATCTGTCATCTGTCATCTGTCATCTGTCATCTGTCATCTGTTATCTGTCATATGTCATCTGTCATCTGTCATTTGTCATCTGTCATCTGTCATTTTTTATCTGTTATCTGTCATATGTCATCTGTCATCTGTCATCTGTCATCTGTCATCTGTCATCTGTCATCTGTTATCTGTCATATGTCATCTGTCATCTGTCATCTGTCATCTGTCATCTGTCATTGGTTATCTGTTATCTGTCATCTGTCATCTGTCATCTGTCATCTGTCATCTGTTATCTGTCATCTGTCATCTGTCATCTGTCATCTGTCATCTGTCATCTGTCATCTTTCATCTGTCATCTGTCATCTGTCATCTGTCATCTGTCATCTGTCATCTGTCATCTGTCATCTGTCATCTGTCATCTGTAATCTGTCATCTGTCACCAGTCATCTGTCATCTGTCACGTGACATCTGTAATCTGTCATCCCACATCTGTCATCTGTCATCTGTCATCTGTCATCTGTCATCTGTCATCTGTCATCTGTCATCTGTCATCTGTCATCTGTCATCTGTCATCTGTCATCTGTCATCTGTCATCTGTCATCTGTAATCTGTCATCTGTCACCAGTCATCTGTCATCTGTCACGTGACATCTGTAATCTGTCATCCCACATCTGTCATCTGTCATCTGTCATCTGTCATCTGTCATCTGTCATCTGTCATCTGTCATCTGTCATCTGTCATCTGTCATCTGTCATCTGTCATGTGTCATCTGTCATCTGTCATCTGTCATCTGTCATCTGTTATCTGTCATCTGTCATCTGTCATCTGTCATCTGTCATCTGTCATCTGTCATCTGTCATCTGTCATCTGTCATCTGTCATCTGTCATCTGTCATCTGTCATCTGTCATCTGTCATCTGTCATCTGTCATCTGTCATATGTCATCTGTCATCTGTCATCTGTCATCTTTCATCTGTCATCTGTCATGTGTCACCTGTGATGTGTCATCTGCCATCTGTCATCTTTCATCTGTCATCTGTCATCTGTCATCTGTCATCTGTCATCTGTCATCTGTAATCTGTCATCTGTCACCAGTCATCTGTCATCTGTCACGTGACATCTGTAATCTGTCATCCCACATCTGTCATCTGTCATCTGTCATCTGTCATCTGTAATCTGTCATCTGTCACCAGTCATCTGTCATCTGTCACGTGACATCTGTAATCTGTCATCCCACATCTGTCATCTGTCATCTGTCATCTGTCATCTGTCATCTGTCATCTGTCATCTGTCATCTGTCATCTGTCATCTGTCATCTGTCATCTGTCATCTGTCATGTGTCATCTGTCATCTGTCATCTGTCATCTGTCATCTGTCATCTGTCATCTGTCATCTGTCATCTGTCATATGTCATCTGTCATCTGTCATCTGTCATCTGTCATCTGTCATCTGTCATCTGTCATCTGTTATCTGTCATATGTCATCTGTCATCTGTCATCTGTCATCTGTCATCTGTCATTGGTTATCTGTTATCTGTCATCTGTCATCTGTCATCTGTCATCTGTCATCTGTTATCTGTCATCTGTCATCTGTCATCTGTCATCTGTCATCTGTCATCTGTCATCTTTCATCTGTCATCTGTCATGTGTCACCTGTGATGTGTCATTTCACATCTGTCAACTGTCATTTGTCATCTGTCATCTGTCATCTGTCACCTGTCATGTGACATCTGTCATCTGTCATCTGTCATCTTACATCTGTCATCTGTCATCTGTCATCTGTCATCTGTCATCTGTCATCTGTCATCTGTCATCTGTCATCTGTCATCTGTCATCTGTCATCTGTCATCTGTCATCTGTCATCTGTCATGTGTCATCTGTCATCTGTCATCTGTCATCTGTCATCTGTCATCTTTCATCTGTCATCTGTCATCTGTCATCTGTCATCTGTCATCCGTTATCTGTCATCTGTCATCTGTCATCTGTCATCTGTCATCGGTCATCTGTCATCTGTCATCTGTAATGTGACATCTGTCATCTGTCATCTGTCATCTGTCATCTGCCATCTGTCATCTGACATCTGACATCTGTCAACTGTAATCTGTCACTTGTCATCTGACATCTGTCAGCTATCATCTGTCATCTGTCATGTGTCACCTGTGATGTGTCATTTCACATCTGTCAACTGTCATTTGTTATCTGTCATCTGTCATCTGTCATCTGTCATCAGTCATCTGTCATCTGTCATCTGTCATCTGTCATCTGTCATCTGTCATCTGTCATCTGTCATCTGTCATCTGTCATCTGTCATCTGTCATCTGTCATCTGTCATCTGTCATCTGTCATCTGTCATCTGTCATCTGTCATCTGTCATCTGTCATCTGTTATCTGTCATCTGTCATCTGTCATCTGTCATCTGTCATCTGTCATCTGTCATCTGTCATCTGTCATCCGTCATCTGTCATCTGTCATCTGTCATCTGTCATCTGTCATCGGTCATCTGTCATCTGTCATCTGTCATGTGACATCTGTCATCTGTCATCTGTCATCTGTCATCTGTCATCTGTCATCTGACATCTGACATCTGTCAACTGTCATCTGTCACTTGTCATCTGTCATCTGTCATCTATCATCTGTCATCTGTCATGCGTCACCTGTGATGTGTCATTTCACATCTGTCAACTGTCATTTGTTATCTGTCATCTGTCATCCATCATCTGTCATCTGTCATCTGTCATCTGTCATCTGTCATCTGTCATCTGTCATCTGTCATCTGACATCTGTCATCTGTCATCTGTCGCCTGTCATCTGTCATCTGTCATCTGGCATCTGTCATCTGTCATCTGTCATCTGTCATCTGTCATCTGTCATCTGTCATCTGTCATCTGTCATCTGTCATCTGTCATCTGTCATCTGTCATCTGTCATCTGTCATCTGTCATCTGTCAGCTGTCATCTGTCATCTGTCATCTGTCATCTGTCATCTGTCATCTGTCATCTGTCATCTGTCATCTGTCATCTGTCATCTGTCATCTGTCATCTGTCATCTGTCATCTGTCATCTGTCATCTGTCATTTGTCATCTGTTATCTGTCATCTGTCATCTGTCATCTGTCATCTGTCATCTGTCATCTGTCATCTGTCATCTGTCATCTGTCATCTTTCATCTGTCATCTGTCATGTGTCACCTGTGATATGTCATTTCACATCTATCAACTGTCATTTGTTATCTGTCATCTGTCATCCGTCATCTGTCATCTGTCATCTGTCATCTGTCATCTGTCATCTGTCACCTGTCATGTGACATCTGTCATCTGTCATCTGTCATCTGTCATCTGTCATCTGTCATCTGTCATCTGTCATCTGTCATCTGTCATCTGTCATCTGACATCTGTCATCTGTCATCTGTCACCTGTCATCTGTCATCTGTCATCTGTCATTGGTTATCTGTTATCTGTTATCTGTCATCTGTCATCTGTCATCTGTAGTCTGTCATCTGTTATCTGTCATCTGTCATCTGTCATCTCTCATCTGTCATCTGTCATCTTTCATCTGTCATCTGTCATGTGTCACCTGTGATGTGTCATTTCACATCTGTCAACTGTCATTTGTCATCTGTCATCTGTCACCTGTCATGTGACATCTGTCATTTGTCATCTGTCATCTGTCATCTGTCATCTGTCATCTGTCATCTGTCATCTGTCATCTGTCATCTGTCATCTGTCATCTGTCATCTGTCATCTGTCATCTGTCATCTGTCATCTGTCATCTGTCATCTGTCAGCTGTCATCTGTCATCTGTCATCTGTCATCTGTCATCTGTCATCTGTCATCTGTCATCTGTCATCTGTCATCTGTCATCTGTCATCTGTCATCTTTCATCTGTAATCTGTCATGTGTCACCTGTGATATGTCATTTCACATCTATCAACTGTCATTTGTTATCTGTCATCTGTCATCCGTCATCTGTCATCTGTCATCTGTCATCTGTCATCTGTCATCTGTCACCTGTCATGTGACATCTGTCATCTGTCATCTGTCATCTGTCATCTGTCATCTGTCATCTGTCATCTGTCATCTGACATCTGTCATCTGTCATCTGTCACCTGTCATCTGTCATCTGTCATCTGTCATTGGTTATCTGTTATCTGTTATCTGTCATCTGTCATCTGTCATCTGTCATCTGTAGTCTGTCATCTGTTATCTGTCATCTGTCATCTGTCATCTCTCATCTGTCATCTGTCATCTTTCATCTGTCATCTGTCATGTGTCACCTGTGATGTGTCATTTCACATCTGTCAACTGTCATTTGTCATCTGTCATCTGTCACCTGTCATGTGACATCTGTCATTTGTCATCTGTCATCTGTCATCTGTCATCTGTCATCTGTCATCTGTCATCTGTCATCTGTCATCTGTCATCTGTCATCTGTCATCTGTCATCTGTCATCTGTCATCTGTCATCTGTCATCTGTCATCTGTCATCTGTCATCTGTCATCTGTCACCTGTCATCTGTCATCTGTCATCTGTCATCTGTCATCTGTCATCTGTCATCTGTCATCTGTCATGTGTCATCTGTCATCTGTCATCTGTCATCTGTCATCTGTCATCTGTCATCTGTCATCTGTCATCTGTCATCTGTCATCTGTCATTTGTCATCTGTCATCTGTCATCTGTCATCTGTCATCTGTCATCTGTCATCTGTCATCTGTCATCTGTCATCTGTCATCTGTCATCTGTCATCTGTCATCTGTCATCTGTCATCTGTCATCTGTCATCCGTCATCTGTCATCTGTCATCTGTCATCTGTCATCTGTCATCTGTCATCGGTCATCTGTCATCTGTCACCTGTCATGTGACATCTGTCATCTGTCATCTGACATCTGTCATCTGTCATCTGTCACCTGTCATCTGTCATCTGTCATCTGTCATCTGTCATCTGTCATCTGTCATCTGTCATCTGTCATCTGTCATCTGTCATCTGTCATCTGTCATCTGTCATCTGTCATCTGTAATCTGTCATCTGTCATCTATCATCTGTCATCTGTCATCTGTCATGCGTCAACTCTAATCTGTCATCTGTTATCTGTCATCTGTCATCTGTCATCTGTCATCTGTCATCTGTCATCTGTCATCCGTCATCTGTCATCTGTCATCTGTCATCTGTCATCTGTCATCTGTCATCTGTCATCTGTCATCTGTCATCTGTCATCTGTCATCTTTCATCTGTCATCTGTCATGTGTCACCTGTGATGTGTCATTTCACATCTGTCAACTGTCATTTGTCATCTGTCATCTGTCACCTGTCATGTGACATCTGTCATTTGTCATCTGTCATCTGTCATCTGTCATGCGTCAACTCTAATCTGTCATCTGTCATCTGTCATCTGTCATGTGTCATCTGTCATCTGTAGTCTGTCATCTGTTATCTGTCATCTGTCATCTGTCATCTCTCATCTGTCATCTGTCATCTTTCATCTGTCATCTGTCATGTGTCACCTGTGATGTGTCATTTCACATCTGTCAACTGTCATTTGTCATCTGTCATCTGTCACCTGTCATGTAACATCTGTCATTTGTCATCTGTCATCTGTCATCTGTCATCTGTCATCTGTCATCTGTCATCTGTCATCTGTCATCTGTCATCTGTCATCTGTCATCTGTCATCTGTCATCTGTCATCTGTCATCTGTCATCTGTCATCTGTCATCTGTCATCTGTCGTCTGTCATCTGTCATCTGTCATCTGTCATCTGTCATCTGTCATCTGTCATCTGTCATCTGTCATCTGTCATCTGTCATCTGTCATCTGTCATCTGTCATCTGTCATCTGTCATCTGTCATCTGTCATCTGTCATGTGTCATCTGTCATCTGTCATCTGTCATCTGTCATTTGTCATCTGTCATCTGTCATCTGTCATTTGTCATCTGTCATCTGTCATCTGTCATCTGTCATCTGTCATCTGTCATCTGTCATCTGTCATCTGTCATCTGTCATCTGTCATCTGTCATCTGTCATCTGTCATCTGTCATCTGTCATCCGTCATCTGTCATCTGTCATCTGTCATCTGTCATCTGTCATCTGTCATCGGTCATCTGTCATCTGTCACCTGTCATGTGACATCTGTCATCTGTCATCTGACATCTGTCATCTGTCACCTGTCATCTGTCATCTGTCATCTGTCATCTGTCATCTGTCATCTGTCATCTGTCATCTGTCATCTGTCATCTGTCATCTGTCATCTGTCATCTGTCATCTGTCATCTGTCATCTGTCATCTGTCATCTGTCATCTGTCATCTGTCATCTGTCATCTGTCATCTGTCATCTATCATCTGTCATCTGTCATCTGTCATGCGTCAACTCTAATCTGTCATCTGTTATCTGTCATCTGTCATCTGTCATCGGTCATCTGTCATCTGTCACCTGTCATGTGACATCTGTCATCTGTCATCTGACATCTGTCATCTGTCATCTGTCACCTGTCATCTGTCATCTGTCATCTGTCATCTGTCATCTGTCATCTGTCATCCGTCATCTGTCATCTGTCATCTGTCATCTGTCATCTGTCATCTGTCATCTGTCATCGGTCATCTGTCATCTGTCACCTGTCATGTGACATCTGTCATCTGTCATCTGACATCTGTCATCTGTCATCTGTCATCTGTCATCTGTCATTTGTCATCTGTCATCTGTCATCTGTCATCTGTCATCTGTCATCTGTCATCCGTCATCTGTCATCTGTCATCTGTCATCTGTCATCTGTCATCTGTCATCGGTCATCTGTCATCTGTCACCTGTCATGTGACATCTGTCATCTGTCATCTGACATCTGTCATCTGTCATCTGTCATCTGTCACCTGTCATCTGTCGTCTGTCATCTGTCATCTGTCATCTGTCATCCGTCATCTGTCATCTGTCATCTGTCATCTGTCATCTGTCATCTGTCATCGGTCATCTGTCATCTGTCACCTGTCATGTGACATCTGTCATCTGTCATCTGACATCTGTCATCTGTCATCTCTCATCTGTCATCTGTCATTTGTCATCTGTCATCTGGCATCTGTCATCTGTCATCTGTCATCTGTTATCTGTTATCTGTCATCTGTCATTTGTCATCTGTCATGTGACATCTGTCACCTGTCATCTGTCATCTGTCATCTGTCATCTGACATCTGTCATCTGTCATCTGTCACTTGTCATCTGTCATCTGTCATCTGTCATCTGTCATCTGTCATCTGTCATCTGTCATCTGTCATCTGTCATCTGTCATCTGTCATCTGTCATCTGTCATCTGTCATCTGTCATCTGTCATCTGTCATCTGTCATCTGTCATCTGTCATCTGTCATCTGTCATCTGTCATCTGTCATTTGTCATTTGTCATCTGTCATGTGTCACCTGTGATGTGTCAGCTGTCATCTATCACCTGTTATTTGTCATCTGTCATCTGTTCACTGTCATCTGTCAGCTGTCATCTTTCATCTGTCAACTGTTATGTATCACCTGTGATGTGTCATCTGTCATCTGTTATCTGTCATCTGCCATCTGTCATCTGTTATCTGTCAGCTGTCATCTGTCATCTATCATCTGTCATTTGTCATCTGTCATCTGCCATCCGTCATCTCTCGTGTCTCACCTGTGATGTGTCATCTGTCATCTGTCATCTATCACCTGTCATTTGTCATCTGTCATCTGTCATCTGTCATCTGTCACCTGTCATCTGTCATCTGTCATCTGTCATCTGTCATCTGTCATCTGTCATCTGTCATCTGTCATCTGTCATCTGTCATCTGTCATCTGTCATCTGTCATCTGTCATCTGTCATCTGTCATCTGTCATCTGTCATCTGTCATCTGTCATCTGTCATCTGTCATCTGTCATCTGTCATCTGTCATCTGTCATCTGTCATCTGTCATCTGTCATCTGTCATCTGTCATCTGTCATCTGTCATCTGTCATCTGTCATCTGTCATCTGTCATCTGTCATCTGTCATCTGTCATCTGTCATCTGTCATCTGTCATCTGTCATCTGTCATCTGTTATCTGTCATATGTCATCTGTCATCTGTCATCTGTCATCTGTCATTGGTTATCTGTTATCTGTCATCTGTCATCTGTCATCTGTCATCTGTCATCTGTCATCTGTTATCTGTCATCTGTCATCTGTCATTTGTCATCTGTCATCTGTCATCTGTCATCTTTCATCTGTCATCTGTCATCTGTCATCTGTCATCTGTCATCTGTCATGCGTCAACTCTAATCTGTCATCTGTTATCTGTCATCTGTCATCTGTCATCTGTCATCTGTCATCTGTCATCTGTCATCTGTCATCTGTCATCTGTCATCTGTCATCTGTCATCTGTCATCTGTCATCTGTCATCTGTCATCTGTCATCTGTCATCTGTCATCTGTCATCTGTCATCTGTCATCTGTCATCTGTCATCTGTCATCTGTCATCTGTCATCTGTCATCTGTCATCTGTCATCTGTCATCTGTCATGCGTCAACTCTAATATGTCATCTGTTATCTGTCATCTGTCATCTGTCATCTGTCATCTGTCATCTGTCATCTGTCATATGTCATCTGTCATCTGTCATCTGTCATCTGTCATCTGTCATCTGTCATCTGTCATCTGTCATCTGTCATCTGTCATGCGTCAACTCTAATCTGTCATCTGTTATCTGTCATCTGTCATCTGTCATCTGTCATCTGTCATCTGTCATCTTTCATCTGTCATCTGTCATCTGTCATCTGTCATCTGTCATCTGTCATGCGTCAACTCTAATCTGTCATCTGTTATCTGTCATCTGTCATCTGTCATCTGTCATCTGTTATCTGTCATATGTCATCTGTCATCTGTCATCTGTCATCTGTCATTGGTTATCTGTTATCTGTCATCTGTCATCTGTCATCTGTCATCTGTCATCTGTCATCTGTCATCTGTTATCTGTCATCTGTCATCTGTCATTTGTCATCTGTCATCTGTCATCTGTCATCTTTCATCTGTCATCTGTCATCTGTCATCTGTCATCTGTCATCTGTCATGCGTCAACTCTAATCTGTCATCTGTTATCTGTCATCTGTCATCTGTCATCTGTCATCTGTCATCTGTCATCTGTCATCTGTCATCTGTCATCTGTCATCTGTCATCTGTCATCTGTCATCTGTCATCTGTCATCTGTCATCTGTCATCTGTCATCTGTCATCTGTCATCTGTCATCTGTTATCTGTCATCTGTCATCTGTCATTTGTCATCTGTCATCTGTCATCTGTCATCTTTCATCTGTCATCTGTCATCTGTCATGCGTCAACTCTAATCTGTCATCTGTTATCTGTCATCTGTCATCTGTCATCTGTCATCTGTCATCTGTCATCTGTCATCTGTCATCTGTCATCTGTCATCTGTCATCTGTCATCTGTCATCTGTCATCTGTCATCTGTCATCTGTCATCTGTCATCTGTCATCTGTCATCTGTCATCTGTCATCTGTCATCTGTCATCTGTTATCTGTCATATGTCATCTGTCATCTGTCATCTGTCATTGGTTATCAGTTATCTGTCATCTGTCATCTGTCATCTGTCATCTGTCATCTGTCATCTGTCATCTGTTATCTGTCATCTGTCATCTGTCATTTGTCATCTGTCATCTGTCATCTGTCATCTTTCATCTGTCATCTGTCATCTGTCATCTGTCATCTGTCATCTGTCATGCGTCAACTCTAATCTGTCATCTGTTATCTGTCATCTGTCATCTGTCATCTGTCATCTGTCATCTGTCATCTGTCATCTGTCATCTGTCATCTGTCATCTGTCATCTGTCATCTGTCATCTGTCATCTGTCATCTGTCATCTGTCATCTGTCATCTGTCATCTGTCATCTGTCATCTGTTATCTGTTATCTGTCATCTGTCATCTGTCATCTGTCATGTGACATCTGTCACCTGTCATCTGTCATCTGACATCTGACATCTATCATCTGTCATCTGTCACTTGTCATCTGTCATCTGTCATCTGTCATCTGTCATCTGTCATCTGTCATCTGTCATCTGTCATCTGTCATCTGTCATCTGTCATCTGTCATCTGTCATCTGTCATCTGTCATCTGTCATCTGTCATCTGTCATTTGTCATCTGTCATGTGTCACCTGTGATGTGTCAGCTGTCATCTTTCACCTGTTATTTGTCATCTGTCATCTGTCATCTGTCATCTGTCATTGGTTATCTGTTATCTGTCATCTGTCATCTGTCATCTGTCATCTGTCATCTGTCATCTGTCATCTGTCATCTGTCATCTGTCATCTGTCATCTGTCATCTGTCATCTGTCATCTGTCATCTGTCATCTGTCATCTATCATCTGTCATCTGTCATCTGTCATGCGTCAACTCTAATCTGTCATCTGTTATCTGTCATCTGTCATCTGTCATCTGTCATCTGTCATCTGTCATCTGTCATCTGTCATCTGTCATCTGTCATCTGTCATCTGTCATCTGTCATCTGTCATCTGTTATCTGTTATCTGTCATCTGTCATCTGTCATCTGTCATCTGTCATCTGTCATGTGACATCTGTCACCTGTCATCTGTCATCTGTCATCTGACATCTGACATCTGTCATCTGTCATCTGTCACTTGTCATCTGTCATCTGTCATCTGTCATCTGTCATCTGTCATCTGTCATCTGTCATCTGTCATCTGTCATCTGTCATCTGTCATCTGTCATCTGTCATCTGTCATCTGTCATTTGTCATCTGTCATGTGTCACCTATGATGTGTCAGCTGTCATCTATCACCTGTTATTTGTCATCTGTCATCTGTTCACTGTCATCTGTCAGCTGTCATCTTTCATCTGTCAACTGTTATGTATCACCTGTGATGTGTCATCTGTCATCTGTTATCTGTCATCTGCCATCTGTTATCTGTCAGCTGTCATCTGTCATCTATCATCTGTCATTTGTCATCTGTCATCTGCCATCCGTCATCTCTCGTGTCTCACCTGTGATGTGTCATCTGTCATCTGTCATCTATCACCTGTCATTTGTCATCTGTCATCTGTCATGTGACATCTGTCATCTGTCATCTGTCATCTGTCATCTGTCATCTGTCATCTGTCATCTGTCATCTGTCATTTGACATCTGTCATCTGTCATCTGTCATCTGTCACCTGTCATCTGTCATCTGTCATCTGTCATCTGTCATCTGTCATCTGTCATCTGTTATCTGTCATCTGTCATCTGTCATCTGTCATCTGTCATCTGTCATCTGTCATCTGTCATCTGTCATCTGTCATCTTTCATCTGTCATCTGTCATCTGTCATCTGTCATCTGTCATCTGTCATCTGTCATCTGTCATCTGTCATCTGTCATCTGTCATCTGTCATCTGTCATCTGTCATCTGTCATCTGTCATCTGTCATCTGTCATCTGTCATCTGTCATCTGTCATCTGTCATCTGTCATCTGTCATCTGTCATCTGTCATCTGTCATCTGTAATCTGTCATCTGTCATCTGTCGTCTGTCATCTGTCATCTGTCATCTGTCATCTGTCATCTGTCATCTGTCATCTGTCATCTGTCATCTGTCATCTGTCATCTGTCATTTGTCATCTGTCATCTGTCATCTGTCATCTGTCATCTGTCATCTGTCATCTGTCATCTGTCATCTGTCATCTGTCATCTGTCATCTGTCATCTGTCATCTGTTATCTGTCATCTGTCATCTGTCATTTGTCATCTGTCATCTGTCATGTGACATCTGTCATCTGTCATCTGTCATCTGTCATCTTTCATCTGTCATCTGTCATGTGTCACCTGTGATGTGTCATTTCACATCTGTCATCTGTCATTTGTCATCTGTCATCTGTCATCTGTCATCTGTCATGTGACATCTGTCATCTGTCATCTGTCATCTGTCATCTGTCATCTGTCATCTGTCATCTGTCATCTGTCATCTGTCATCTCACATCTGTCATCTGTCATCTGTCATCTGTCATCTGTCATCTGTCATCTGTCATCTGTCATCTGTCATCTGTCATCTGTCATCTGTCATCTGTCATCTGTCATCTCACATCTGTCATCGGTCATCTGTCATCTGTCATCTGTCATCTGTCATCTGTCATCTGTCATCTGTCATCTGTCATCTGTCAGCTGTCATCCGTCATCCGTCATCCGTCATCCGTCACCTGTCATCTGTCATCTGTCATCTGTCACCTGTCATGTGACATCTGTTATCTGTCATCTTCATCTGGCACCTGTCATCTGTCATCTGTCATCTGTCATCTGTCATCTGTCATCTGTCATCTGTCATCTGTCATATGTCGTCTGTCATCTGTCATTTGTCATTTCTCATCTGTCATGTGTCATCTGCCATTTGTCATCTTTCATCTGTCATCTGTCATCTGTCATCTGTCATCTGTCATCTGTCATCTGTAATCTGTCATCTGTCACCAGTCATCTGTCATCTGTCATGTGACATCTGTAATCTGTCATCCCACATCTGTCATCTGTCATCTGTCATCTGTCATCTGTCATCTGTTATCTGTCATCTGTCATCTGTCATCTGTCATCTGTCATCTGTCATCTGTCATCTGTTATCTGTCATATGTCATCTGTCATCTGTCATCTGTCATTGGTTATCTGTTATCTGTCATCTGTCATCTGTCATCTGTCATCTGTTATCTGTCATCTGTCATCTGTCATCTGTCATCTGTCATCTGTCATCTTTCATCTGTCATCTGTCATGTGTCACCTGTGATGTGTCATTTCACATCTGTCAACTGTCATTTGTCATCTGTCATCTGTCTTCTGTCACCTGTCATGTGACATCTGTCATCTGTCATTTGTCATCTGTCATCTGTCATCTGTCATCTGTCATCTGTCATCTGTCATCTGTCATCTGTCATCTGTCATCTGTCATCTGTCATCTGTCATCTGTCATCTGTCATCTGTCATCTGTCATCTGTCATGTGTTATCTGTCATCTGTCATCTGTCATCTGTCATCTGTCATCTGTTATCTGTCATCTGTCATCTGTCATCTGTCATATGACATCTGTCACCTGTCATCTGTCATCTGTCATCTATCATCTGTCATCTGTCATCTGTCATCTGTCATCTGTCATCTGTCATCTGTCATCTGTCATCTGTCATCTGTCATCTGTCATCTGTCATCTGTCATCTGTCATCTGTCATCCGTTATCTGTCATCTGTCATCTGTCATCTGTCATCTGTCATCGGTCATCTGTCATCTGTCATCTGTCATCTGTCATCTGTCATCTGTCATCTGTCATCTGTCATCCGTCATCTGTCATCTGTCATATGTCATCTGTCATCTGTCATCTGTCATCTGTCATCTGTAATCTGTCATCTGTCATCTGTCGTCTGTCATCTGTCATCTGTCATCTGTCATCTGTCATCTTTCATCTGTCATCTGTCATCTGTCATCTGTCATCTGTCATCTGTCATCTGTCATTTGTCATCTGTCATCTGTCATCTGTCATCTGTCATCTGTCATCTGTCATCTGTCATCTGTCATCTGTCATCTGTCATCTGTCATCTGTCATCTGTCATCTGTCATCTGTCATCTGTCATCTGTCATCTGTCATCTGTCATCTGTCATCTGTCATCTGTCATCTGTTATCTGTCATCTGTCATCTGTCATCTGCCATTTGTCATCTGTTATCTGTCATCTGTCATGTGACATCTGTCATCTGTCATCTGTCATCTGTCATCTGTCATCTGTCATCTGTCATCTGTCATCTGTCATCTGTCATCTGTCATCTGTCATCTGTCATCTGTCATCTGTCATCTGTCATCTGTCATCTGTCATCTGTCATCTGTCATCTGTCATCTGTCATCTGTCATCTGTCATCTGTCATCCGTCATCTGTCATCTGTCATCTGTCATCTGTCATCTGTCATCTGTCATCTGTCATCTGTCATCTGTCATCTGTCATCTGTAATCTGTCATCTGTCATCTGTCGTCTGTCATCTGTCATCTGTCATCTGTCATCTGTCATCTGTCATCTGTCATCTGTCATCTGTCATCTGTCATCTGTCATCTGTCATCTGTCATCTGTCATCTGTCATTTGTCATCTGTCATCTGTCATCTGTCATGTGTCATCTGTCATCTGTCATCTGTCATCTGTCATCTGTCATCTGTCATCTGTCATCTGTCATCTGTCATCTGTTATCTGTCATCTGTCATCTGTCATTTGTCATCTGTTATCTGTCATCTGTCATGTGACATCTGTCATCTGTCATCTGTCATCTGTCATCTTTCATCTGTCATCTGTCATGTGTCACCTGTGATGTGTCATTTCACATCTGTCATCTGTCATTTGTCATCTGTCATCTGTCATCTGTCATCTGTCATGTGACATCTGTCATCTGTCATCTGTCATCTGTCATCTGTCATCTGTCATCTGTCATCTGTCATCTGTCATCTCACATCTGTCATCTGTCATCTGTCATCTGTCATCTGTCATCTGTCATCTGTCATCTGTCATCTGTCATCTGTCATCTGTCATCTGTCATCTGTCATCTCACATCTGTCATCGGTCATCTGTCATCTGTCATCTGTCATCTGTCATCTGTCATCTGTCATCTGTCATCTGTCAGCTGTCATCCGTCATCCGTCATCCGTCATCCGTCACCTGTCATCTGTCATCTGTCATCTGTCACCTGTCATGTGACATCTGTTATCTGTCATCTTCATCTGGCACCTGTCATCTGTCATCTGTCATCTTTCATCTGTCATCTGTCATCTGGCATCTGTCATCTGTCATCTGTCATCTGTAATCTGTCATCTGTCACCAGTCATCTGTCATCTGTCATGTGACATCTGTAATCTGTCATCCCACATCTGTCATCTGTCATCTGTCATCTGTCATCTGTTATCTGTCATCTGTCATCTGTCATCTGTCATCTGTCATCTGTCATCTGTCATCTGTCATTTGTTATCTGTCATATGTCATCTGTCATCTGTCATCTGTCATCTGTCATCTGTCATCTGTCATCTGTTATCTGTCATCTGTCATCTGTCATCTGTCATCTGTCATCTGTCATCTTTCATCTGTCATCTGTCATGTGTCACCTGTGATGTGTCATTTCACATCTGTCAACTGTCATTTGTCATCTGTCATCTGTCTTCTGTCACCTGTCATGTGACATCTGTCATCTGTCATCTGTCATCTGTCATCTGTCATCTGTCATCTGTCATCTGTCATCTATCATCTGTCATCTGTAATCTGTCATCTGTCACCAGTCATCTGTCATGTGTCATCTGTCATCTGTCATCTGTCATCTGTCATCTGTCATCTGTCATCTGTCATCTGTCATCTGTCATCTGTTATCTGTCATCTGTCATCTGTCATTTGTCATCTGTCATCTGTCATCGGTCATCTGTCATCTGTCACCTGTCATGTGACATCTGTCATCTGTCATCTGACATCTGTCATCTGTCATCTGTCATCTGTCATCTGTCATTTGTCATCTGTCATCTGTCATCTGTCATCTGTCATCTGTCATCTGTCATCCGTCATCTGTCATCTGTTATCTGTCATCTGTCATCTGTCATCTGTCATATGACATCTGTCACCTGTCATCTGTCATCTGTCATCTGTCATCTGTCATCTGTCATCTGTCATCTGTCATCTGTCATCTGTCATCTGTCATCTGTCATCTGTCATCTGTCATCTGTCATCCGTTATCTGTCATCTGTCATCTGTCATCTGTCATCTGTCATCGGTCATCTGTCATCTGTCATCTGTCATCTGTCATCTGTCATCTGTCATCTGTCATCTGTCATCTGTCATCTGTCATCTGTCATCTGTCATCTGTCATCTGTCATCTGTCATCTGTCATCTGTCATCTGTCATCTGTCATCTGTAATCTGTCATCTGTCATCTGTCGTCTGTCATCTGTCATCTGTCATCTGTCATCTGTCATCTGTCATCTGTCATCTGTCATCTGTCATCTGTCATCTGTCATCTGTCATCTGTCATTTGTCATCTGTCATCTGTCATCTGTCATCTGTCATCTGTCATTTGTCATCTGTCATCTGTCATCTGTCATCTGTCATCTGTCATCTGTCATCTGTCATCTGTCATCTGTCATCTGTTATCTGTCATCTGTCATCTGTCATCTGTCATTTGTCATCTGTTATCTGTCATCTGTCATGTGACATCTGTCATCTGTCATCTGTCATCTTTCATCTGTCATCTGTCATGTGTCACCTGTGATGTGTCATTTCACATCTGTCATCTGTCATTTGTCATCTGTCATCTGTCATCTGTCATCTGTCATGTGACATCTGTCATCTGTCATCTGTCATCTGTCATCTGTCATCTGTCATCTGTCATCTGTCATCTGTCATTTGTCATCTGTCATCTGTCATCTGTCATCTCACATCTGTCATCTGTCATCTGTCATCTGTCATCTGTCATCTGTCATCTGTCATCTCACATCTGTCATCTGTCATCGGTCATCTGTCATCCGTCATCTGTCATCTGTCATCTGTCATCTGTCATCTGTCATCTGTCATCTATCATCTGTCATCTGTCATCTGTCATGCGTCAACTCTAATCTGTCATCTGTTATCTGTCATCTGTCATCTGTCATCGGTCATCTGTCATCTGTCACCTGTCATGTGACATCTGTCATCTGTCATCTGACATCTGTCATCTGTCACCTGTCATCTGTCATCTGTCATCTGTCATCTGTCATCTGTCATCCGTCATCTGTCATCTGTCATCTGTCATCTGTCATCTGTCATCTGTCATCTGTCATCTGTCATCGGTCATCTGTCATCTGTCACCTGTCATGTGACATCTGTCATCTGTCATCTGACATCTGTCATCTGTCATCTGTCATCTGTCATCTGTCATTTGTCATCTGTCATCTGTCATCTGTCATCTGTCATCTGTCATCTGTCATCTGTCATCCGTCATCTGTCATCTGTCATCTGTCATCTGTCATCTGTCATCTGTCATCGGTCATCTCTCATCTGTCACCTGTCATGTGACATCTGTCATCTGTCATCTGACATCTGTCATCTGTCATCTGTCATCTGTCACCTGTCATCTGTCATCTGTCATCTGTCATCTGTCATCTGTCATCCGTCATCTGTCATCTGTCATCTGTCATCTGTCATCTGTCATCTGTCATCGGTCATCTGTCATCTGTCACCTGTCATGTGACATCTGTCATCTGTCATCTGACATCTGTCATCTGTCATCTGTCATCTGTCATCTGTCATTTGTCATCTGTCATCTGTCATCTGTCATCTGTCATGTGTTATCTGTTATCTGTCATCTGTCATCTGTCATCTGTCATGTGACATCTGTCACCTGTCATCTGTCATCTGTCATCTGTCATCTGACATCTGACATCTGTCATCTGTCATCTGTCACTTGTCATCTGTCATCTGTCATCTGTCATCTGTCATCTGTCATCTGTCATCTGTCATCTGTCATCTGTCATCTGTCATCTGTCATCTGTCATCTGTCATCTGTCATCTGTCACCTGTCATCTGTCATCTGTCATCTGTCATCTGTCATCTGTCATCTGTCATCTGTCATCTGTCATCTGTCATTTGTCATTTGTCATCTGTCATGTGTCACCTGTGATGTGTCAGCTGTCATCTATCACCTGTTATTTGTCATCTGTCATCTGTTCACTGTCATCTGTCAGCTGTCATCTTTCATCTGTCAACTGTTATGTATCACCTGTGATGTGTCATCTGTCATCTGTTATCTGTCATCTGCCATCTGTCATCTGTTATCTGTCAGCTGTCATCTGTCATCTATCATCTGTCATTTGTCATCTGTCATCTCTCGTGTCATCTGTCATCTGTCATCTGTCATCATTTGCCATCCGTCATCTCTCGTGTCTCACCTGTGATGTGTCATCTGTCATCTGTCATCTATCACCTGTCATTTGTCATCTGTCATCTGTCATGTGACATCTGTCATCTGTCATCTGTCATCTGTCATCTGTCATCTGTCATCTGTCATTTGATATCTGTCATCTGTCATCTGTCATCTGTCATCTGTCACCTGTCATCTGTCATCTGTCATCTGTCATCTGTCATCTGTCATCTGTCATCTGTCATCTGTCATCTGTCATCTGTCATCTGTCATCTGTCATCTGTTATCTGTCATCTGTCATCTGTCACTTGTCATCTGTCATCTGTCATCTGTCATCTGTCATCTGTCATCTGTCATCTGTCATCTGTCATCTGTCATCTGTCATCTGTCATCTGTCATCTGTCATCTGTCATCTGTCATCTGTCATCTGTCATCTGTCATTTGTCATTTGTCATTTGTCATCTGTCATGTGTCACCTGTGATGTGTCAGCTGTCATCTATCACCTGTTATTTGTCATCTGTCATCTGTCATCTGTCATCTGTCATCTGTCATCTGTCATCTGTCATCTGTCATCTGTCATCTGTCATCTGTCATCTGTCATCTGTCATCTGTCATCTGTCATCTGTCATCTGTCATCTGTCATCTGTCATCTGTCATCTGTCATCTGTCATCTGTCATCTGTTATCTGTCATATGTCATCTGTCATCTGTCATCTGTCATCTGTCATTGGTTATCTGTTATCTGTCATCTGTCATCTGTCATCTGTCATCTGTCATCTGTCATCTGTTATCTGTCATCTGTCATCTGTCATCTGTCATCTGTCATCTGTCATCTGTCATCTTTCATCTGTCATCTGTCATCTGTCATCTGTCATCTGTCATGCGTCAACTCTAATCTGTCATCTGTTATCTGTCATCTGTCATCTGTCATCTGTCATCTGTCATCTGTCATCTGTCATCTGTCATCTGTCATCTGTCATCTGTCATCTGTCATCTGTCATCTGTCATCTGTTATCTGTTATCTGTCATCTGTCATCTGTCATCTGTCATGTGACATCTGTCACCTGTCATCTGTCATCTGTCATCTGACATCTGACATCTATCATCTGTCATCTGTCACTTGTCATCTGTCATCTGTCATCTGTCATCTGTCATCTGTCATCTGTCATCTGTCATCTGTCATCTGTCATCTGTCATCTGTCATCTGTCATCTGTCATCTGTCATCTGTCATCTGTCATCTGTCATCTGTCATCTGTCATCTGTCATCTGTTATCTGTTATCTGTCATCTGTCATCTGTCATCTGTCATCTGTCATCTGTCATGTGACATCTGTCACCTGTCATCTGTCATCTGTCATCTGACATCTGACATCTGTCATCTGTCATCTGTCACTTGTCATCTGTCATCTGTCATCTGTCATCTGTCATCTGTCATCTGTCATCTGTCATCTGTCATCTGTCATCTGTCATCTGTCATCTGTCATCTGTCATCTGTCATCTGTCATCTGTCATCTGTCATCTGTCATCTGTCATCTGTCATCTGTTATCTGTTATCTGTCATCTGTCATCTGTCATCTGTCATCTGTCATCTGTCATGTGACATCTGTCACCTGTCATCTGTCATCTGTCATCTGACATCTGACATCTGTCATCTGTCATCTGTCACTTGTCATCTGTCATCTGTCATCTGTCATCTGTCATCTGTCATCTGTCATCTGTCATCTGTCATCTGTCATCTGTCATCTGTCATCTGTCATCTGTCATCTGTCATCTGTCATCTGTCATTTGTCATCTGTCATGTGTCACCTATGATGTGTCAGCTGTCATCTATCACCTGTTATTTGTCATCTGTCATCTGTTCACTGTCATCTGTCAGCTGTCATCTTTCATCTGTCAACTGTTATGTATCACCTGTGATGTGTCATCTGTCATCTGTTATCTGTCATCTGCCATCTGTCATCTGTCATCTGTCATCTGTCATTTGTCATCTGTCATGTGTCACCTATGATGTGTCAGCTGTCATCTATCACCTGTTATTTGTCATCTGTCATCTGTCATCTGTCATCTGTCATCTGTTATCTGTTATCTGTCATCTGTCATCTGTCATCTGTCATCTGTCATCTGTCATGTGACATCTGTCACCTGTCATCTGTCATCTGTCATCTGACATCTGACATCTGTCATCTGTCATCTGTCACTTGTCATCTGTCATCTGTCATCTGTCATCTGTCATCTGTCACTTGTCATCTGTCATCTGTCATCTGTCATCTGTCATCTGTCATCTGTCATCTGTCATCTGTCATCTGTCATCTGTCATCTGTCATCTGTCATCTGTCATCTGTCATCTGTTATCTGTTATCTGTCATCTGTCATCTGTCATCTGTCATCTGTCATCTGTCATGTGACATCTGTCACCTGTCATCTGTCATCTGTCATCTGACATCTGACATCTGTCATCTGTCATCTGTCACTTGTCATCTGTCATCTGTCATCTGTCATCTGTCATCTGTCACTTGTCATCTGTCATCTGTCATCTGTCATCTGTCATCTGTCATCTGTCATCTGTCATCTGTCATCTGTCATCTGTCATCTGTCATCTGTCATCTGTCATCTGTCATCTGTCATCTGTCATTTGTCATCTGTCATGTGTCACCTATGATGTGTCAGCTGTCATCTATCACCTGTTATTTGTCATCTGTCATCTGTTCACTGTCATCTGTCAGCTGTCATCTTTCATCTGTCAACTGTTATGTATCACCTGTGATGTGTCATCTGTCATCTGTTATCTGTCATCTGCCATCTGTTATCTGTCAGCTGTCATCTGTCATCTATCATCTGTCATTTGTCATCTGTCATCTGCCATCCGTCATCTCTCGTGTCTCACCTGTGATGTGTCATCTGTCATCTGTCATCTATCACCTGTCATTTGTCATCTGTCATCTGTCATGTGACATCTGTCATCTGTCATCTGTCATCTGTCATCTGTCATCTGTCATCTGTCATTTGACATCTGTCATCTGTCATCTGTCATCTGTCACCTGTCATCTGTCATCTGTCATCTGTCATCTGTCATCTGTCATCTGTCATCTGTTATCTGTCATCTGTCATCTGTCATCTGTCATCTGTCATCTGTCATCTGTCATCTGTCATCTGTCATCTGTCATCTGTCATCTGTCATCTGTCATCTGTCATCTGTCATCTGTCATCTGTCATCTGTCATCTGTCATCTGTCATCTGTCATCTGTCATCTGTCATCTGTCATCTGTCATCTGTCATCTGTCATCTGTCATCTGTCATCTGTCATCTGTCATCTGTCATCTGTCATCTGTCATCTGTCATCTGTCATCTGTCATCTGTCATCTGTCATCTGTCATCTGTCATCTGTCATCCGTCATCTGTCATCTGTCATCTGTCATCTGTCATCTGTCATCTGTCATCTGTCATCTGTCATCTGTCATCTGTCATCTGTCATCTGTAATCTGTCATCTGTCATCTGTCGTCTGTCATCTGTCATCTGTCATCTGTCATCTGTCATCTGTCATCTGTCATCTGTCATCTGTCATCTGACATCTGTCATTTGTCATCTGTCATCTGTCATCTGTCATCTGTCATCTGTCATCTGTCATCTGTCATCTGTCATCTGTCATCTGTCATCTGTCATCTGTCATCTGTCATCTGTTATCTGTCATCTGTCATTTGTCATCTGTCATCTGTCATGTGACATCTGTCATCTGTCATCTGTCATCTGTCATCTTTCATCTGTCATCTGTCATGTGTCACCTGTGATGTGTCATTTCACATCTGTCATCTGTCATTTGTCATCTGTCATCGGTCATCTGTCATCTGTCACCTGTCATGTGACATCTGTCATCTGTCATCTGACATCTGTCATCTGTCACCTGTCATCTGTCATCTGTCATCTGTCATCTGTCATCTGTCATCCGTCATCTGTCATCTGTCATCTGTCATCTGTCATCTGTCATCTGTCATCTGTCATCTGTCATCGGTCATCTGTCATCTGTCACCTGTCATGTGACATCTGTCATCTGTCATCTGACATCTGTCATCTGTCATCTGTCATCTGTCATCTGTCATTTGTCATCTGTCATCTGTCATCTGTCATCTGTCATCTGTCATCTGTCATCTGTCATCCGTCATCTGTCATCTGTCATCTGTCATCTGTCATCTGTCATCTGTCATCGGTCATCTCTCATCTGTCACCTGTCATGTGACATCTGTCATCTGTCATCTGACATCTGTCATCTGTCATCTGTCATCTGTCACCTGTCATCTGTCATCTGTCATCTGTCATCTGTCATCTGTCATCCGTCATCTGTCATCTGTCATCTGTCATCTGTCATCTGTCATCTGTCATCGGTCATCTGTCATCTGTCACCTGTCATGTGACATCTGTCATCTGTCATCTGACATCTGTCATCTGTCATCTGTCATCTGTCATCTGTCATTTGTCATCTGTCATCTGTCATCTGTCATCTGTCATGTGTTATCTGTTATCTGTCATCTGTCATCTGTCATCTGTCATGTGACATCTGTCACCTGTCATCTGTCATCTGTCATCTGTCATCTGACATCTGACATCTGTCATCTGTCATCTGTCACTTGTCATCTGTCATCTGTCATCTGTCATCTGTCATCTGTCATCTGTCATCTGTCATCTGTCATCTGTCATCTGTCATCTGTCATCTGTCATCTGTCATCTGTCATCTGTCACCTGTCATCTGTCATCTGTCATCTGTCATCTGTCATCTGTCATCTGTCATCTGTCATCTGTCATCTGTCATTTGTCATTTGTCATCTGTCATGTGTCACCTGTGATGTGTCAGCTGTCATCTATCACCTGTTATTTGTCATCTGTCATCTGTTCACTGTCATCTGTCAGCTGTCATCTTTCATCTGTCAACTGTTATGTATCACCTGTGATGTGTCATCTGTCATCTGTTATCTGTCATCTGCCATCTGTCATCTGTTATCTGTCAGCTGTCATCTGTCATCTATCATCTGTCATTTGTCATCTGTCATCTCTCGTGTCATCTGTCATCTGTCATCTGTCATCATTTGCCATCCGTCATCTCTCGTGTCTCACCTGTGATGTGTCATCTGTCATCTGTCATCTATCACCTGTCATTTGTCATCTGTCATCTGTCATGTGACATCTGTCATCTGTCATCTGTCATCTGTCATCTGTCATCTGTCATCTGTCATTTGATATCTGTCATCTGTCATCTGTCATCTGTCATCTGTCACCTGTCATCTGTCATCTGTCATCTGTCATCTGTCATCTGTCATCTGTCATCTGTCATCTGTCATCTGTCATCTGTCATCTGTCATCTGTCATCTGTTATCTGTCATCTGTCATCTGTCACTTGTCATCTGTCATCTGTCATCTGTCATCTGTCATCTGTCATCTGTCATCTGTCATCTGTCATCTGTCATCTGTCATCTGTCATCTGTCATCTGTCATCTGTCATCTGTCATCTGTCATCTGTCATCTGTCATTTGTCATTTGTCATTTGTCATCTGTCATGTGTCACCTGTGATGTGTCAGCTGTCATCTATCACCTGTTATTTGTCATCTGTCATCTGTCATCTGTCATCTGTCATCTGTCATCTGTCATCTGTCATCTGTCATCTGTCATCTGTCATCTGTCATCTGTCATCTGTCATCTGTCATCTGTCATCTGTCATCTGTCATCTGTCATCTGTCATCTGTCATCTGTCATCTGTCATCTGTCATCTGTTATCTGTCATATGTCATCTGTCATCTGTCATCTGTCATCTGTCATTGGTTATCTGTTATCTGTCATCTGTCATCTGTCATCTGTCATCTGTCATCTGTCATCTGTTATCTGTCATCTGTCATCTGTCATCTGTCATCTGTCATCTGTCATCTGTCATCTTTCATCTGTCATCTGTCATCTGTCATCTGTCATCTGTCATGCGTCAACTCTAATCTGTCATCTGTTATCTGTCATCTGTCATCTGTCATCTGTCATCTGTCATCTGTCATCTGTCATCTGTCATCTGTCATCTGTCATCTGTCATCTGTCATCTGTCATCTGTCATCTGTTATCTGTTATCTGTCATCTGTCATCTGTCATCTGTCATGTGACATCTGTCACCTGTCATCTGTCATCTGTCATCTGACATCTGACATCTATCATCTGTCATCTGTCACTTGTCATCTGTCATCTGTCATCTGTCATCTGTCATCTGTCATCTGTCATCTGTCATCTGTCATCTGTCATCTGTCATCTGTCATCTGTCATCTGTCATCTGTCATCTGTCATCTGTCATCTGTCATCTGTCATCTGTCATCTGTCATCTGTTATCTGTTATCTGTCATCTGTCATCTGTCATCTGTCATCTGTCATCTGTCATGTGACATCTGTCACCTGTCATCTGTCATCTGTCATCTGACATCTGACATCTGTCATCTGTCATCTGTCACTTGTCATCTGTCATCTGTCATCTGTCATCTGTCATCTGTCATCTGTCATCTGTCATCTGTCATCTGTCATCTGTCATCTGTCATCTGTCATCTGTCATCTGTCATCTGTCATCTGTCATTTGTCATCTGTCATGTGTCACCTATGATGTGTCAGCTGTCATCTATCACCTGTTATTTGTCATCTGTCATCTGTTCACTGTCATCTGTCAGCTGTCATCTTTCATCTGTCAACTGTTATGTATCACCTGTGATGTGTCATCTGTCATCTGTTATCTGTCATCTGCCATCTGTTATCTGTCAGCTGTCATCTGTCATCTATCATCTGTCATTTGTCATCTGTCATCTGCCATCCGTCATCTCTCGTGTCTCACCTGTGATGTGTCATCTGTCATCTGTCATCTATCACCTGTCATTTGTCATCTGTCATCTGTCATGTGACATCTGTCATCTGTCATCTGTCATCTGTCATCTGTCATCTGTCATCTGTCATTTGACATCTGTCATCTGTCATCTGTCATCTGTCACCTGTCATCTGTCATCTGTCATCTGTCATCTGTCATCTGTCATCTGTCATCTGTTATCTGTCATCTGTCATCTGTCATCTGTCATCTGTCATCTGTCATCTGTCATCTGTCATCTGTCATCTGTCATCTGTCATCTGTCATCTGTCATCTGTCATCTGTCATCTGTCATCTGTCATCTGTCATCTGTCATCTGTCATCTGTCATCTGTCATCTGTCATCTGTCATCTGTCATCTGTCATCTGTCATCTGTCATCTGTCATCTGTCATCTGTCATCTGTCATCTGTCATCTGTCATCTGTCATCTGTCATCTGTCATCTGTCATCTGTCATCTGTCATCTGTCATCTGTCATCCGTCATCTGTCATCTGTCATCTGTCATCTGTCATCTGTCATCTGTCATCTGTCATCTGTCATCTGTCATCTGTCATCTGTCATCTGTAATCTGTCATCTGTCATCTGTCGTCTGTCATCTGTCATCTGTCATCTGTCATCTGTCATCTGTCATCTGTCATCTGTCATCTGTCATCTGACATCTGTCATTTGTCATCTGTCATCTGTCATCTGTCATCTGTCATCTGTCATCTGTCATCTGTCATCTGTCATCTGTCATCTGTCATCTGTCATCTGTCATCTGTCATCTGTTATCTGTCATCTGTCATTTGTCATCTGTCATCTGTCATGTGACATCTGTCATCTGTCATCTGTCATCTGTCATCTTTCATCTGTCATCTGTCATGTGTCACCTGTGATGTGTCATTTCACATCTGTCATCTGTCATTTGTCATCTGTCATCTGTCATCTGTCATCTGTCATGTGACATCTGTCATCTGTCATCTGTCATCTGTCATCTGTCATCTGTCATCTGTCATCTGTATCTGTCATGTGACATCTGTCATCTGTCATCTGTCATCTGTCATCTGTCATCTGACATCTGACATCTGTCAACTGTCATCTGTCACTTGTCATCTGTCATCTGTCATCTATCATCTGTCATCTGTCATCTATCATCTGTCATCTGTCATGTGTCATCTGTGATGTGTCATTTCACATCTGTCAACTGTCATTTGTTATCTGTCATCTGTCATCCGTCATCTGTCATCTGTCATCTGTCATCTGTCATCTGTCATCTGTCATCTGTCATCTGTCATCTGACATCTGTCATCTGTCATCTGTCATCTGTCACCTGTCATCTGTCATCTGTCATCTGTCATTTGTCATCTGTTATCTGTCATCTGTCATCTGTCATCTGTCATCTGTCATCTGTCATCTTTCATCTGTCATCTGTCATGTGTCACCTGTGATGTGTCATTTCACATCTGTCAACTGTCATTTGTTATCTGTCATCTGTCATCCGTCATCTGTCATCTGTCATCTGTCATCTGTCATCTGTCATCTGTCATCTGTCATCTGTCACCTGCCATGTGACATCTGTCACCTGTCATCTGTCATCTGTCATCTGTCATCTGTCATCTGTCATCTGTCATCTGTCATCTGTCATCTGTCATCTGTCATCTGTCATCTGTCATCTGTCATCTGTCATCTGTCATCTGTCATCTGTCATCTGTCATCTGTCATCTGTCATCTGTCATCTGTCATCTGTCATCTGTCATCTGTCATCTGTCATCTGTCATCTGTCATCTGTCATCTGTCATCTGTCATTTGTCATTTGTCATCTGTCATCTGTCATCTGTCATCTGTCATCTGTCATCTGTCATCTGTCATCTGTCATCTGTCATCTGTCATCTGTTATCTGTCATCTGTCATCTGTCATCTGTCATCTGTCATCTGTTATCTGTCATCTGTCATGTCACATCTGTCATCTGTCATCTTTCATCTGTCATCTGTCATGTGTCACCTGTGATGTGTCATTTCACATCTGTCATCTGTCATTTGTCATCTGTCATCTGTCATCTGTCATCTGTCATCTGTCATCTGTCATGTGACATCTGTCATCTGTCATCTGTCATCTGTCATCTGTCATCTGTCATCTGTCATCTGTCATCTGTCATCTGTCATCTGTCATCTCACATCTGTCATCTGTCATCTGTCATCTGTCATCTGTCATCTGTCATCTGTCATCTGTCATCTGTCATCTGTCATCTGTCATCTGTCATCTGTAATCTGTCATTTGTTATCTGTCGTCTGTCATCTGTCATCTGTCATCTGTCATCTGTCATTTGTCATCTGTCATCTGTCATCTGTCATCTGTCATCTGTAATCTGTCATTTGTTATCTGTCGTCTGTCATCTGTGATCTGTCATCTGTCATCTGTCATCTGTCATCTGTCATCTGTCATCTGTCATCTGTCATCTGTCATCTGTCATCTGTCATCTGTCATCTGTCATCTGTCATCTGTCATCTGTCATCTGTCATCTGACATCTGTCATCTGTCATCTGTCACCTGTCATCTGTCATCTGTCATCTGTCATCTGTCATCTGTCATCTGTCATCTGTCATCTGTCATCTGTCATCTGTCATCTGTCATCTGTCATCTGTCATCTGTCATCTGTCATCTGTCATCTGTCATCTGTCATCTGTCATCTGTCATCTGTCATCTGTCATCTGTCATCTGTCATCTGTCATCTGTCATCTGTCATCTGTCATCTGTCATCTGTCATCTGTCATCTGTCATCTGTCATCTGGCATCAGTCAACTGTCATCTGTCATCTGTCATCTGTCATCTGTCATCTTTCATCTGTCATCTGTCATGTGTCACCTGTGATGTGTCATTTCACTTCTGTCAACTGTCATTTGTTATCTGTCATCTGTCATCCGTCATCTGTCATCTGTCATCTGTCTTCTGTCATCTGTCACCTGTCATGTGATATCTGTCATCTGTCATCTGTCACCTGTCATCTGTCATCTGACATCTGTCATCTGTCATCTGTCACCTGTCATCTGTCATCTGTCATCTGTCATTGGTTATCTGTTATCTGTCATCTGTCATCTGTCATCTGTTATCTGTCATCTGTCATCTGTCATCTGTCATCTGTCATCTGTCATCTGTCATCTTTCATCTGTCATCTGTCATGTGTCACCTGTGATGTGTCATTTCACTTCTGTCAACTGTCATTTGTTATCTGTCATCTGTCATCCGTCATCTGTCATCTGTCATCTGTCTTCTGTCATCTGTCACCTGTCATGTGATATCTGTCATCTCTCATCTGTCACCTGTCATCTGTCATCTGACATCTGTCATCTGTCATCTGTCACCTGTCATCTGTCATCTGTCATCTGTCATTGGTTATCTGTTATCTGTCATCTGTCATCTGTCATCTGTCATCTGTAATCTGTCATCTGTCATCTGTCATCTGTCATCTGTCATCTGTCATCTATCATCTGTCATCTGTCATTTGTCATCTGTCATCTGTCATCTGTCATCTGTCATCTGTCATCTGTCATGTGTCATCTGCCATCTGTCATCTGTCATCTGTCATCTGTCATCTGTCATCTGTCATCTGTCATCTGTCATCTGTCATCTGTCATCTGTCATCTGTCATCTGTCATCTGTCATCTGTCATCTGTCATCTGTCATCTGTCATCTGTCATCTGTCATCTGTCATCTGTCATCTGTCATCTGTCATCTGTCATCTGTCATCTGTCATCTGTCATCTGTCATCTGTCATCTGTCATCTGTCATCTGTCATCTGTCATCTGTCATCTGTCATCTGTCATCTATCATCTGTCATCTGTCATCTGTCATCTGTCATCCGTCATCTTTCATCTGTCATTTGTCATCTGTCATCTGTCATCCGTCATCTGTCATCTGTCATCTGTCATGTGACATCTGTCATCTGTCATCTGTCATCTGTCATCTGACATCTGACATCTGTCAACTGTCATCTGTCACTTGTCATCTGTCATCTGTCATCTGTCATCTATCATCTGTCATCTGTCATCTATCATCTGTCATCTGTTATGTGTCACCTGTGATGTGTCATTTCACATCTGTCAATTGTCATTTGTTATCTGTCATCTGTCATCCGTCATCTGTCATCTGTCATCTGTCATCTGTCATCTGTCATCTGTCATCTGTCATCAATCATCTGTCACCTGTCATGTGACATCTGTCATCTGTCATCTGTCATCTGACATCTGTCATCTGTCATCTGTCATCTGTCACCTGTCATCTGTCATCTGTCATCTGTCATCTGTCATTTGTCATCTGTTATCTGTCATCTGCCATCTGTCATCTGTCATCTGTCATCTGTCATCTTTCATCTGTCATCTGTCATGTGTCACCTGTGATGTGTCATTTCACATCTGTCAACTGTCATTTGTTATCTGTCATCTGTCATCCGTCATCTGTCATCTGTCATCTGTCATCTGTCATCTGTCAACTGTCATCTGTCACCTGTCATGTGACATCTGTCATCTGTCATCTGTCATCTGACATCTGTCATCTGTCATCTGTCACCTGTCATCTGTTATCTGTTATCTGTCATCTGTCATCTGTCATCTGTCATCTGTCATCTGTCATCTGTCATCTGTCATCTGTCATCTGTCATCTGTCATCTGTCATCTGTCATCTGTCATCTATCATCTGTCATCTATCATCTGTCATCTGTCATCTGTCATGCGTCAACTCTAATCTGTCATCTGTCATCTGTCATCTGTCATCGGTCATCTGTCATCTGTCATGTGACATCTGTCATCTGTCATCTGTCATCTGTCATCTGTCATCTGTCATCTGTCATCTGACATCTGACATCTGTCAACTGTCATCTGTCACTTGTCATCTGTCATCTATCATCTGTCATCTGTCATGTGTCACCTGTGATGTGTCATTTCATATCTGTCAACTGTCATTTGTTATCTGTCATCTGTCATCCGTCATCTGTCATCTGTCATCTGTCATCTGTCATCTGTCATCTGTCATCTGTCATCTGTTATCTGTCACCTGTCATGTGACATCTGTCATCTGTCATCTGTCATCTGACATCTGTCATCTGTCATCTGTCAACTGTCATCTGTCATCTGTCATCTGTCATCTGTCATCTGTCATCTGTCATCTGTCATCTATCACCTGTCATTTGTCATCTGTCATCTGTCATGTGACATCTGTCATCTGTCATCTGTCATCTGTCATCTGTCATCTGTCATCTCTCATTTGACATCTGTCATCTGTCATCTGTCACCTGTCATCTGTCATCTGTCATCTGTCATCTGTCATCTTTCATCTGTCATCTGTCATCTGTCATCTGTCATCTGTCATCTGTCATCTGTCATCTGTCATCTGTCATCTGTCATCTGTCATCTGTCATCTGTCATCTGTCATCTGTCATCTGTCATCTGTCATCTGTCATCTGTCATCTGTCATCTGTCATCTGTCATCTGTCATCTGTCATCTGTCATCTGTCATCTGTCATCTGTTATCTGTCATCTGTCATCTGTCATCTGTCATCTGTCATCTGTCTTTTGTCATCTGTTATCTGTCATCTGTCATGTGACATCTGTCATCTGTCTTCTGTCATCTTTCATCTGTCATCTGTCATGTGTCATCTGTGATGTGTCATTTCACATCTGTCATCTGTCATTTGTCATCTGTCATCTGTCATCTGTCATCTGTCATCTGTCATCTGTCATCTGTCATCTGTCATCTGTCATTTGTCATCTGTCATCTGTCATCTGTCATCTGTCATCTCACATCTGTCATCTGTCATCTGTCATCTGTCATCTGTCATCTGTCATCTGTCATCTGTCATTTGTCATCTGTCATCTCACATCTGTCATCTGTCATCTGTCATCTGTCATCTGTCATCTGTCATATGTCATCTGTCATCTGTCATCTGTCATCTGTCATCTGTCATCTGTCATCTGTCATCTGTCATCTGTCATCTGTCATCTGTCATCCGTCATCCGTCATCCGTCATCTGTCATCTGTCATCTGTCACCTGTCATGTGACATCTGTCATCTGTCATCTTCATCTGGCACCTGTCATCTGTCATCTGTCATCTGTCATCTGTCATCTGTCATCTGTCATCTGTCATCTGTCATCTGTCATCTGTCATATGTCGTCTGTCATCTGTCATTTGTCACCTGTGATGTGTCATTTCACATCTGTCAACTGTCATTTGTTATCTGTCATCTGTCATCCGTCATCTGTCATCTGTCATCTGTCATCTGTCATCTGTCATCTGTCATCTGTCATCTGTCATCTGTCATCTGTCATCTGTCAACTCTCATGTGACATCTGTCATCTGTCATCTGTCATCTGACATCTGTCATCTGTCATCTGTCACCTGTCATCTGTCATCTGTCATCTGTCATCTGTCATCTGTCATCTGTCATCTGTCATCTATCACCTGTCATTTGTCATCTGTCATCTGTCATGTGACATCTGTCATCTGTCATCTGTCATCTGTCATCTGTCATCTGTCATCTGTCATCTGTCATCTCTCATTTGACATCTGTCATCTGTCATCTGTCACCTGTCATCTGTCATCTGTCATCTGTCATCTTTCATCTGTCATCTGTCATCTGTCATCTGTCATCTGTCATCTGTCATCTGTCATCTGTCATCTGTCATCTGTCATCTGTCATCTGTCATCTGTCATCTGTCATCTGTCATATGTCATCTGTCATCTGTCATCTGTCATCTGTCATCTGTCATCTGTCATCTGTCATCTGTCATCTGTCATCTGTTATCTGTCATCTGTCATCTGTCATCTGTCATCTGTCATCCGTCATTTGTCATCTGTTATCTGTCATCTGTCATGTGACATCTGTCATCTGTCATCTGTCATCTTTCATCTGTCATCTGTCATGTGTCACCTGTGATGTGTCATTTCACATCTGTCATCTGTCATTTGTCATCTGTCATCTGTCATCTGTCATCTGTCATCTGTCATCTGTCATCTGTCATCTGTCATCTGTCATTTGTCATCTGTCATCTGTCATCTGTCATCTGTCATCTCACATCTGTCATCTGTCATCTGTCATCTGTCATCTGTCATCTGTCATCTGTCATCTGTCATCTGTCATCTGTCATTTGTCATCTGTCATCTCACATCTGTCATCTGTCATCTGTCATCTGTCATCTGTCATCTGTCATCTGTCATATGTCATCTGTCATCTGTCATCTGTCATCTGTCATCTGTCATCTGTCATCTGTCATCCGTCATCCGTCATCCGTCATCTGTCATCTGTCATCTGTCACCTGTCATGTGACATCTGTCATCTGTCATCTTCATCTGGCACCTGTCATCTGTCATCTGTCATCTGTCATCTGTCATCTGTCATCTGTCATCTGTCATATGTCGTCTGTCATCTGTCATTTGTCATTTCTCATCTGACATGTGTCATCTGCCATCTCTCATCTTTCATCTGTCATCTGTCATCTGTCATCTGTCATCTGTAATCTGTCATCTGTCACCAGTCATCTGTCATCTGTCATGTGACATCTGTAATCTGTCATCTGTCATCTGTCATCTGTCATCTGTCATCTGTCATCTGTCATCTGTCATCTGTCATCTGTCATCTGTCATCTGTCATCTGTCATCTGTCATCTGTCATCTGTCATCTGTCATCTGTCATCTGTCATCTGTCATCTGTCATCTGTCATCTGTCATCTGTCATGTGGCATCTGTCATCTGTCATCTGTCATCTGTCATATGTCTTCTGTCATCTGACATCTGACATCTGTCATCTTTCATCTGTCATCTGTCATGTATCAACTGTGATGTGTCATTTCACATCTGTCAACTGTCATTTGTTATCTGTCATCTGTCAGCCGTCATCTGTCATCTGTCATCTGTCATCTGTCATCTGTCATCTGTCATCTGTCATCTGTCACCTGTCATGTGACATCTGTCATCTGTCATCTGTCATCTGTCATCTTTCATCTGTCATCTGTCATGTGTCACCTGTGATGTGTCATTTCACATCTGTCAACTGTCATTTGTTATCTGTCATCTGTCATCCGTCATCTGTCATCTGTCATCTGTGATGTGTCAGCTGTCATCTATCACCTGTTATTTGTCATCTGTCATCTGTTCACTGTCAGCTGTCATCTTTCATCTGTCAACTGTTATGTATCACCTGTGATGTGTCATCTGTCATCTGTTATCTGTCATCTGCCATCTGTCATCTGTTATCTGTCAGCTGTCATCTGTCATCTATCATCTGACATTTTTAATCTGTCATCTGCCATCTGTCATCTCTCGTGTCTCACCTGTGATGTGTCACCTGTCATCTGTCATCTGTCATCTGTCATCTGTCATCTGTCATCTGTCATCTGTCATCTGTCATCTGTCATCTGTCATCTGTCATCTGTCATCTGTCATCTGTCATCTGTCATCTGTCATCTGTCATCTGTCATCTGTCATCTGTCATCTGTCATCTGTCATCTGTCATCTGTCATCTGTCATCTGTCATCTGTCATCTGTCATCTGTCATCCGTCATCTGTCATCTATCATCTGTCATCTGTCATCTGTCATCTGTCATCTGTCATCTGTCATCTGTCATCTGTCATCTGTAATCTGTCATCTGTCATCTGTCGTCTGTCATCTGTCATCTGTCATCTGTCATCTGTCATCTGTCATCTGTCATCTGTCATCTGTCATCTGTCATCTGTCATCTGTCATCTGTCATCTGTCATTTGTCATCTGTCATCTGTCATCTGTCATCTGTCATCTGTCATCTGTCATCTGTCATCTGTCATCTGTCATCTGTCATCTGTCATCTGTCATCTGTTATCTGTCATCTGTCATCTGTCATCTGTCATTTGTTATCTGTTATCTGTCATCTGTCATGTGACATCTGTCATCTGTCATCTGTCATCTTTCATCTGTCATCTGTCATGTGTCACCTGTGATGTGTCATTTCACATCTGTCATCTGTCATTTGTCATCCGTCATCTGTCATCTGTCATGTGACATCTGTCATCTGTCATCTGTCATCTGTCATCTGTCATCTGTCATCTGTCATCTCACATCTGTCATCTGTCATCTGTCATCTGTCATCTGTCATCTGTCATCTGTCATCTGTCATCTGTCATCTCACATCTGTCATCTGTCATCTGTCATCTGTCATCTGTCATCTGTCATCTGTCATCTGTCATCTGTCATCTGTCATCTGTCATCCGTCATCCGTCATCCGTCATCTGTCATCTGTCATCTGTCATCTGTCATCTGTCACCTGTCATGTGACATCTGTCATCTGTCATCTTCATCTGGCACCTGTCATCTGTCATCTGTCATCTGTCATCTGTCATCTGTCATCTGTCATCTGTCATCTGTCATCTGTCATCTGTCATCTGTCATCTGTCATATGTCGTCTGTCATCTGTCATTTGTCATTTCTCATCTATCATGTGTCATCTGCCATCTGTCATCTTTCATCTGTCATCTATCATCTGTCATCTGTCATCTGTCATCTGTCATCTGTAATCTGTCATCTGTCACCAGTCATCTGTCATCTGTCATGTGACATCTGTAATCTGTCATCCCACATCTGTCATCTGTCATCTGTCATCTGTCATCTGTCATCTGTCATCTGTCATCTGTCGTCTGTCATCTGTCATCTGTCATCTGTCATCTGTCATCTGTCATCTGTCATCTGTCATCCGTCATCTGTCATCTGTCATCTGTCATCTGTCATCTGTCATCTGTCATGTGACATCTGTCATCTGTCATCTGTCATCTGTCATCTGTCATATGTCTTCTGTCATCTGATATCTGACATCTGTCACCTGTCATCTGTCACTTGTCATCTGTCATCTGTCATCTGTCATCTGTCATCTGTCATCTGTCATCTGTCATCTGTCATCTGTCATCTGTCATCTGTCATCTGTCATCTGTCTTCTGTCATCTGTCATCTGTCATCTGTCATCTTTCATCTGTTATCTGTCATCTGTCATGTGTTCTCTGTCATCTGTCAACTGTCATCTGTCATCTGTCATGTGTCATCTGTCATCTGTCATCTGTCATCTGTCATCTGTCATTTGTCATCTGTCATCTGTCATCTGTCATCCGTCATCTGTCATCTGTCATCTGTCATCTGTCATCTGTCATCTGTCATCGGTCATCTGTCATCTGTCACCTGTCATCTGTCATGTGACATCTGTCATCTGTCATCTGTCATCTGTCATCTGTCATCTGACATCTGACATCTGTCAACTGTCATCTGTCACTTGTCATCTGTCATCTGTCATCTATCATCTGTCATCTGTCATCTGTCATCTGTCATCTGTCATCCGTCATCTGTCATCTGTCATCTGTCATCTGTCATCTGTCATCTGTAATCGGTCATCTGTCATCTGTCATCTGTCATGTGACATCTGTCATCTGTCATCTGCCATCTGTCATCTGTCATCTGACATCTGACATCTGTCAACTGTCATCTGTCACTTGTCATCTGTCATCTGTCATCTATCATCTGTCATCTGTCATGTGTCACCTGTGATGTGTCATTTCACATCTGTCAACTGTCATTTGTTATCTGTCATCTGTCATCTGTCATCTGTCATCTGTCATCTGTCATCTGTCATCTGTCATCTGTCATCTGTCATCTGTCATCTGTCATCTGTCATCTGTCATCTGTCATCTGTCATCTGTCATCTGTCATCTGTCATCTGTCATCTGTCATCTGTCATCCGTCATCTGTCATCTGTCATCTGTCATCTGTCATCTGTCATCTGTAATCGGTCATCTGTCATCTGTCATCTGTCATGTGACATCTGTCATCTGTCATCTGTCATCTGTCATCTGTCATCTGACATCTGACATCTGTCAACTGTCATCTGTCACTTGTCATCTGTCATCTGTCATCTATCATCTGTCATCTGTCATGTGTCACCTGTGATGTGTCATTTCACATCTGTCAACTGTCATTTGTTATCTGTCATCTGTCATCCGTCATCTGTCATCTGTCATCTGTCATCTGTCATCTGTCATCTGTCACCTGTCATGTGACATCTGTCATCTGTCATCTGTCATCTGACATCTGTCATCTGTCACCTGTCACCTGTCATCTGTCATCTGTCATCTGTCATTTGTCATCTGTTATCTGTCATCTGTCATCTGTCATCTGTCATCTGTCATCTGTCATCTGTCATCTGTCATCTGTCATCTGTCATCTTTCATCTGTCATCTGTCATGTGTCACCTGTGATGTGTCATTTCACATCTGTCAACTGTCATTTGTTATCTGTCATCTGTCATCCGTCATCTGTCATCTGTCATCTGTCATCTGTCATGTGTCATCTGTCATCTGACATCTGTCATCTGTCATCTGTCACCTGTCATCTGTCATCTGTCCTCTGTCATCTGTCATCTGTCATCTGTCATCTGTCATCTGTCATCTGTCATCTGTCATCTGTCATCTGTCATCTGTCATCTGTCATCTGTCATCTGTCATCTGTCATCTGTCATCTGTCATCTATCATCTGTCATCTGTCATCTATCATGCGTCAACTCTAATCTGTCATCTGTCATCTGTCATCTGTCATCTGTCATCTGTCATTTGTCATCTTTCATCTGTCATCTGTCATCTGTCATCTGTCATCTGTTATCTGTCATCTGTCATCTGTCATCTGTCATGTGACATCTGTCACCTGTCATCTGTCATCTGTCATCTGTCATCTGTCATCTGACATCTGACATCTGTCATCTGTCATCTGTCACTTCTCATCTGTCATCTGTCATCTGTCATCTGTCATCTGTCATCTGTCATCTGTCATCTGTCACCTGTCATGTGACATCTGTCATCTGTCATCTGTCATCTGACATCTGTCATCTGTCATCTGTCATCTGTCATCTTTCATCTGTCATCTGTCATGTGTCACCTGTGATGTGTCATTTCACATCTGTCAACCGTTATTTGTTTTCTGTCATCTGTCATCCGTCATCTGTCATCTGTCATCTGTGATGTGTCAGCTGTCATCTATCACCTGTTATTTGTCATCTGTCATCTGTTCACTGTCATTCGTCAGCTGTCATCTTTCATCTGTCATCTGTCATCTGTCATCTGTCATCTGTCATCTGTCATCTGTCAGCTGTCATCTGTCATCTGTCATCTGTCATCTGTCATCTGTAATCTGTCATCTGTCATCTGTCGTCTGTCATCTGTCATCTGTCATCTGTCATCTGTCATCTGTCATCTGACATCTGACATCTGTCATCTGTCATCTGTCACTTCTCATCTGTCATCTGTCATCTGTCATCTGTCATCTGTCATCTGTCATCTGTCATCTGTCATCTGTCACCTGTCATGTGACATCTGTCATCTGTCATCTGTCATCTGTCATCTGACATCTGTCATCTGTCATCTGTCATCTGTCATCTTTCATCTGTCATCTGTCATGTGTCACCTGTGATGTGTCATTTCACATCTGTCAACTGTCATTTGTTTTCTGTCATCTGTCATCCGTCATCTGTCATCTGTCATCTGTGATGTGTCAGCTGTCATCTATCACCTGTCATTTGTCATCTGTCATCTGTCATGTGACATCTGTCATCTGTCATTTGTTATCTGTTATCTGTCATCTGTCATGTGACATCTGTCATCTGTCATCTGTCATCTTTCATCTGTCATCTGTCATGTGTCACCTGTGATGTGTCATTTCACATCTTTCATCTGTCATTTGTCATCTGTCATCTGTCATTTGACATCTGTCATCTGTCATCTGTCACCTGTCATCTGTCATCTGTCATCTGTCATCTGTCATCTGTCATCTGTCATCTGTCATCTGTCATCTGTCATCTGTCATCTGCCATCTGTCATCTGTCATCTGTCATCTGTCATCTGTCATCTGTCATCTGTCATCTGTCATCTGTCATCTGTCATCTGTCATCTGTCATCTGTCATCTGTCATCTGTCATCTGTCATCTGTCATCTGTCATCTGTCATCTGTCATCTGTCATCTGTCATCTGTCATCTGTCATCTGTCATCCGTCATCTGTCATCTGTCATCTGTCATCTGTCATCTGTCATCTGTCATCTGTCAGCTGTCATCTGTCATCTGTCATCTGTCATCTGTCATCTGTAATCTGTCATCTGTCATCTGTCGTCTGTCATTTGTCATCTGTCATCTGTCATCTGTCATCTGTCATCTGTCATCTGTCATCTGTCATCTGTCATCTGTCATCTGTCATTTGTCATCTGTCATCTGTCATCTGTCATCTGTCATCTGTCATCTGTCATCTGTCATCTGTCATCTGTTATCTGTCATCTGTCATCTGTCATCTGTCATCTGTCATCTGTCATTTGTTATCTGTTATCTGTCATCTGTCATGTGACATCTGTCATCTGTCATCTGTCATCTTTCATCTGTCATCTGTCATGTGTCACCTGTGATGTGTCATTTCACATCTGTCATCTGTCATTTGTCATCCGTCATCTGTCATCTGTCATCTGTCATGTGACATCTGTCATCTGTCATCTGTCATCTGTCATCTGTCATCTGTCATCTGTCATCTGTCATCTGTCATCTCACATCTGTCATCTGTCATCTGTCATCTGTCATCTGTCATCTGTCATCTGTCATCTGTCATCTGTCATCTCACATCTGTCATCTGTCATCAGTCATCTGTCATCTGTCATCTGTCATCTGTCATCTGTCATCTGTCATCTGTCATCTGTCATCTGTCATCTGTCATCTGTCATCTGTCATCCGTCATCCGTCATCCGTCATCTGTCATCTGTCATCTGTCATCTGTCACCTGTCATGTGACATCTGTCATCTGTCATCTTCATCTGGCACCTGTCATCTGTCATCTGTCATCTGTCATCTGTCATCTGTCATCTGTCATCTGTCATATGTCGTCTGTCATCTGTCATTTGTCATTTCTCATATGTCATGTGTCATCTGCCATCTGTCTCCTTTCATCTGTCATCTATCATCTGTCATCTGTCATCTGTCATCTGTCATCTGTCACCAGTCATCTGTCATCTTTCATGTGACATCTGTAATCTGTCATCCCACATCTGTCATCTGTCATCTGTCATCTGTCATCTGTCATCTGTCATCTGTCATCTGTCATCTGTCATCTGTCATCTGTCATCTGTCATCTGTCATCTGTCATCTGTCATCTGTCATCTGTCATCTGTCATCTGTCATCTGTCATCTGTCATGTGTCATCTGTCATCTTTCATCTGTTATCTGTCATCTGTCATGTGTTCTCTGTCATCTGTCAACTGTCATCTGTCATCTGTCATCTGTCATCTGTCATCTGTCATCTGTCATCTGTCATCTGTCATCTGTCATCTGTCATCTGTCATCTCTCATCTGCATCTGTCTTTTGTCATATGTCATCTGTCATCTCTCATCTGTCATCTGTCATCTGTCATCTGTCATCTGTCAATTGTCATCTGTCACCTGTCATCTGTCATTTGTCATCTGTCATCTGTCATCCGTCATCTGTCATCTGTCATCTGTCATCTGTCATCTGTCATCTGTCATCGGTCATCTGTCATCTGTCATCTGTCATCTGTCATCTGTCATCTGTCACCTGTCATGTGACATCTGTCATCTGTCATCTGTCATCTGACATCTGACATCTGACATCTGTCAACTGTCATCTGTCACTTGTCATCTGTCATCTGTCATCTATCATCTGTCATCTGTCATGTGTCACCTGTGATGTGTCATTTCACATCTGTCAACTGTCATTTGTTATCTGTCATCTGTCATCTGTCATCTGTCATCTGTCATCTGTCATCTGTCATCTGTCATCTGTCATTTGTCATCTGTCATCTGTCATCTGTCATCTGTCATCTGTCATCTGTCATCTGTCATCTGTCATCTGTCATCTGTCATCTGTCATTTGTCATCTGTCATCTGTCATCTGTCATCTGTCATCTGTCATCTGTCATCTGTCATCCGTCATCTGTCATCTGTCATCTGTCATCTGTCATCTGTCATCTGTCATCGGTCATCTGTCATCTGTCATCTGTCATGTGACATCTGTCATCTGTCATCTGTCATCTGTCATCTGTCATCTGACATCTGACATCTGTCAACTGTCATCTGTCACTTGTCATCTGTCATCTGTCATCTATCATCTGTCATCTGTCATGTGTCACCTGTGATGTGTCATTTCACATCTGTCAACTGTCATTTGTTATCTGTCATCTGTCATCCGTCATCTGTCATCTGTCATCTGTCATCTGTCATCTGTCACCTGTCATGTGACATCTGTCATCTGTCATCTGTCATCTGTCATCTGACATCTGTCATCTGTCATCTGTCACCTGTCATCTGTCATCTGTCATCTGTCATTTGTCATCTGTTATCTGTCATCTGTCATCTGTCATCTGTCATCTGTCATCTGTCATCTGTCATCTTTCATCTGTCATCTGTCATGTGTCACCTGTGATGTGTCATTTCACATCTGTCAACTGTCATTTGTTATCTGTCATCTGTCATCCGTCATCTGTCATCTGTCATCTGTCATCTGTCATCTGTCATCTGTCATCTGACATCTGTCATCTGTCATCTGTCACCTGTCATCTGTCATCTGTCATCTGTCATCTGTCATCTGTCATCTGTCATCTGTCATCTGTCATCTGTCATCTGTCATCTGTCATCTGTCATCTGTCATCTGTCATCTGTCATCTGTCATCTATCATCTGTCATCTGTCATCTATCATGCGTCAACTCTAATCTGTCATCTGTCATCTGTCATCTGTCATCTGTCATCTGTCATCTGTCATCTGTCATCTTTCATCTGTCATCTGTCATCTGTCATCTGTCATCTGTTATCTGTCATCTGTCATCTGTCATCTGTCATGTGACATCTGTCACCTGTCATCTGTCATCTGTCATCTGTCATCTGACATCTGACATCTGTCATCTGTCATCTGTCACTTCTCATCTGTCATCTGTCATCTGTCATCTGTCATCTGTCATCTGTCATCTGTCATCTGTCATCTGTCATCTGTCATCTGTCATCTGTCATCTCTCATTTGTCATTTGTCATCTGTCATGTGTCACCTGTGATGTGTCAGCTGTCATCTATCACCTGTTATTTGTCATCTGTCATCTGTTCACTGTCATCTGTCAGCTGTCATCTTTCATCTGTCAACTGTTATGTATCACCTGTGATGTGTCATCTGTCATCTGTTATCTGTCATCTGCCATCTGTCATCTGTTATCTGTCAGCTGTCATCTGTCATCTATCACCTGTCATTTGTCATCTGTCATCTGCCATCTGTCATCTCTCGTGTCTCACCTGTGATGTGTCATCTGTCATCTGTCATCTATCACCTGTCATTTGTCATCTGTCATGTGACATCTGTCATCTGTCATCTGTCATCTGTCATCTGTCATCTGTCATCTGTCATTTGACATCTGTCATCTGTCATCTGTCACCTGTCACCTGTCATCTGTCATCTGTCATCTGTCATCTGTCATCTGTCATCTGTCATCTGTCATCTGTCATCTGTCATCTGTCATCTGTCATCTGTCATCTGTCATCTGTCATCTGTCATCTGTCATCTGTCATCTGTCATCTGTCATCTGTCATCTGTCATCTGTCATCCGTCATCTGTCATCTGTCATCTGTCATCTGTCATCTGTCATCTGTCATCTGTCATCTCTCATCTGTCATCTGTCATCTGTAATCTGTAATCTGTCATCTGTCGTCTGTCATCTGTCATCTGTCATCTGTCATCTGTCATCTGTCATCTGTCATCTGTCATCTGTCATCTGTCATCTGTCATCTGTCATCTGTCATCCGTCATCTGTCATCTGTCATCTGTCATCTGTCATCTGTCATCTGTCATCTGTCATCTGTCATCTGTCATCTGTCATTTGTCATCTGTCATGTGTCACCTGTGATGTGTCAGCTGTCATCTATCACCTGTTATTTGTCATCTGTCATCTGTTCACTGTCATCTGTCAGCTGTCATCTTTCATCTGTCAACTGTTATGTATCACCTGTGATGTGTCATCTGTCATCTGTTATCTGTCATCTGCCATCTGTCATCTGTTATCTGTCAGCTGTCATTTGTCATCTATCATCTGTCATTTGTCATCTGTCATCTGCCATCTGTCATCTCTCGTGTCTCACCTGTGATGCGTCATCTGTCATCTGTCATCTATCACCTGTCATTTGTCATCTGTCATCTGTCATGTGACATGTGTCATCTGTCATCTGTCATCTGTCATTTGACATCTGTCATCTGTCACCTGTCATCTGTCATCTGTCATCTGTCATCTGTCATCTGTCATCTGTCATCTGTCATCTGTCATCTGTCATCTGTCATCTGTCATCTGTCATCTGTCATCTGTCATCTGTCATCTGTCATCTGTCATCTGTCATCTGTCATCTGTCATCTATCATTTGTCATTTGTCATCTGTCATCTGCCATCTGTCAGCTCTCGTGTCTCACCTGTGATGTGTCATCTGTCATCTGTCATCTATCACCTGTCATTTGTCATCTGTCATCTGTCATGTGACATCTGTCATCTGTCATCTGTCATCTGTCATCTGTCAACTGTCATCTGTCATTTGACATCTGTCATCTGCCATCTGTCATCTCTCGTGTCTCACCTGTGATGTGTCATCTGTCATCTGTCATCTATCACCTGTCATTTGTCATCTGTCATGTGACATCTGTCATCCGTCATCTGTCATCTGTCATCTGTCATCTATCATCTGTCATTTGTCATCTGTCATCTGTCATCTGTCATCTGTCATCTGTCATCTGTCATCTGTCATCTGTCATCTGTCATCTGTCATCTGTCATCTGTCATCTGTCATCTGTCATCTGTCATCTGTCATCTGTCATCTGTCATCTGTCATCTGTCATCTGTCATCTGTCATCTGTCATCTGTCATCTGTCATCTGTCATCTGTCATCTGTCATCTGTCATCTGTCATCTGTCATCTGTCATCTGTCATCTGTCATCTGTCATCTGTCATCTGTCATCTGTCATCCGTCATCTGTCATCTGTCATCTGTCATCTGTCATCTGTCATCTGTCATCTGTCATCTGTCATCTGTCATCTGTAATCTGTCATCTGTCATCTGTCGTCTGTCATCTGTCATCTGTCATCTGTCATCTGTCATCTGTCATCTGTCATCTGTCATCCGTCATCTGTCATCTGTCATCTGTCATCTGTCATCTGTCATCTGTCATCTGTCATCTGTCATCTGTCATCTGTCATCTGTCATCTGTAATCTGTAATCTGTCATCTGTCATCTGTCATCTGTCATCTGTCATGTGACATCTGTCATCTGTCATCTGTCATCTGTCATCTGTCATCTGACATCTGACATCTGTCAACTGTCATCTGTCACTTGTCATCTGTCATCTGTCATCTATCATCTGTCATCTGTCATGTGTCACCTGTGATGTGTCATTTCACATCTGTCAACTGTCATTTGTTATCTGTCATCTGTCATCCGTCATCTGTCATCTGTCATCTGTCATCTGTCATCTGTCACCTGTCATGTGACATCTGTCATCTGTCATCTGTCATCTGTCATCTGACATCTGTCATCTGTCATCTGTCACCTGTCATCTGTCATCTGTCATCTGTCATTTGTCATCTGTTATCTGTCATCTGTCATCTGTCATCTGTCATCTTTCATCTGTCATCTGTCATGTGTCACCTGTGATGTGTCATTTCACATCTGTCAACTGTCATTTGTTATCTGTCATCTGTCATCCGTCATCTGTCATCTGTCATCTGTCATCTGTCATCTGTCATCTGTCATCTGTCATCTGTCATCTGACATCTGTCATCTGTCATCTGTCACCTGTCATCTGTCATCTGTCATCTGTCATCTGTCATCTGTCATCTGTCATCTGTCATCTGTCATCTGTCATCTGTCATCTGTCATCTGTCATCTGTCATCTGTCATCTGTCATCTGTCATCTGTCATCTATCATCTGTCATCTGTCATCTATCATGCGTCAACTCTAATCTGTCATCTGTCATCTGTCATCTGTCATCTGTCATCTGTCATCTGTCATCTGTCATCTTTCATCTGTCATCTGTCATCTGTCATCTGTCATCTGTTATCTGTCATCTGTCATCTGTCATCTGTCATGTGACATCTGTCACCTGTCATCTGTCATCTGTCATCTGTCATCTGACATCTGACATCTGTCATCTGTCATCTGTCACTTCTCATCTGTCATCTGTCATCTGTCATCTGTCATCTGTCATCTGTCATCTGTCATCTGTCATCTGTCATCTGTCATCTGTCATTTGTCATTTGTCATCTGTCATGTGTCACCTGTGATGTGTCAGCTGTCATCTATCACCTGTTATTTGTCATCTGTCATCTGTTCACTGTCATCTGTCAGCTGTCAACTTTCATCTGTCAACTGTTATGTATCACCTGTGATGTGTCATCTGTCATCTGTTATCTGTCATCTGCCATCTGTCATCTGTTATCTTTCAGCTGTCATCTGTCATCTATCATCTGTCATTTGTCATCTGTCATCTGCCATCTGTCATCTCTCGTGTCTCACCTGTGATGTGTCATCTGTCATCTGTCATCTATCACCTGTCATTTGTCATCTGTCATGTGACATCTGTCATCTGTCATCTGTCATCTGTCATCTGTCATCTGTCATCTGTCATTTGACATCTGTCATCTGTCATCTGTCACCTGTCACCTGTCATCTGTCATCTGTCATCTGTCATCTGTCATCTGTCATCTGTCATCTGTCATCTGTCATCTGTCATCTGTCATCTGTCATCTGTCATCCGTCATCTGTCATCTGTCATCTGTCATCTGTCATCTGTCATCTGTCATCTGTCATCTGTCATCTCTCATCTGTCATCTGTCATCTGCAATCTGTCATCTGTCATCTGTCGTCTGTCATCTGTCATCTGTCATCTGTCATCTGTCATCTGTCATCTGTCATCTGTCATCTGTCATCTGTCATCTGTCATCTGTCATCTGTCATCTGTCATCCGTCATCTGTCATCTGTCATCTGTCATCTGTCATCTGTCATCTGTCATCTGTCATCTGTCATCTGTCATCTGTCATCTGTCATCTGTCATCTGTCATCTGTCATCTGTCATCCGTCATCTGTCATCTGTCATCCGTCATCTGTCATCTGTCATCTGTCATCTGTCATCTGTCATCTGTCATCTGTCATCTGTCATCTGTCATCTGTCATCTGTCATCTGTCGTCTGTCATCTGTCATCTGTCATCTGTCATCTGTCATCTGTCATCCGTCATCTGTCATCTGTCATCTGTCATCTGTCATCTGTCATCCGTCATCTGTCATCTGTCATCTGTCATCTGTCATCTGTCATCTGTAAGCTGTAATCTGTCATCTGTCATCTGTCGTCTGTCATCTGTCATCTGTCATCTGTCATCTGTCATCTGTCATCTGTCATCTGTCATCTGTCATCTGTCATTTGTCATCTGTCATCTGTCATCTGTCATTTGTCATTTGTCATCTGTCATGTGTCACCTGTGATGTGTCAGCTGTCATCTATCATCTGTCATTTGTCATCTGTCATCTGTCATCTGTCATCTGTCATCTGTCATCTGTCATCTGTCATCTGTCACTTGTCATCTGTCATCTGTCATCTGTCATCTGTCATCTGTCATCTGTCATCTGTCATCTGTCATCTGTCATCTGTCATCGGTCATCTGTCATCTGTCATGTGACATCTGTCATCTGTCATCTGTCATCTGTCATCTGTCATCTGTCATCTGACATCTGACATCTGTCAACTGTCATCTGTCACTTGTCATCTGTCATCTGTCATCTATCATCTGTCATCTGTCATGTGTCACCTGTGATGTGTCATTTCACATCTGTCAACTGTCATTTGTTATCTGTCATCTGTCATCCGTCATCTGTCATCTGTCATCTGTCATCTGTCATCTGTCATCTGTCACCTGTCATGTGACATCTGTCATCTGTCATCTGTCATCTGACATCTGTCATCTGTCATCTGTCACCTGTCACCTGTCACCTGTCATCTGTCATCTGTCATTTGTCATCTGTTATCTGTCATCTGTCATCTGTCATCTGTCATCTGTCATCTGTCATCTGTCATCTGTCATCTTTCATCTGTCATCTGTCATGTGTCACCTGTGATGTGTCATTTCACATCTGTCAACTGTCATTTGTTATCTGTCATCTGTCATCCGTCATCTGTCATCTGTCATCTGTCATCTGTCATCTGTCATCTGTCATCTGTCATCTGTCATCTGTCATCTGTCATCTGTCATCTGTCATCTGTCATCTGTCATCTGACATCTGTCATCTGTCATCTGTCACCTGTCATCTGTCATCTGTCATCTGTCATCTGTCATCTGTCATCTGTCATCTGTCATCTGTCATCTGTCATCTGTCATCTGTCATCTGTCATCTGTCATCTGTCATCTGTCATCTGTCATCTGTCATCTGTCATCTGTCATCTGTCATCTGTCATCTATCATCTGTCATCTATCATGCGTCAACTCTAATCTGACATCTGTCATCTGTCATCTGTCATCTGTCATCTGTCATCTGTCATCTTTCATCTGTCATCTGTCATCTGTCATCTGTCATCTGTTATCTGTCATCTGTCATCTGTCATGTGACATCTGTCACCTGTCATCTGTCATCTGTCATCTGTCATCTGACATCTGACATCTGTCATCTGTCATCTGTCACTTCTCATCTGTCATCTGTCATCTGTCATCTGTCATCTGTCATCTGTCATCTGTCATCTGTCATCTGTCATCTGTCATCTGTCATCTGTCATTTGTCATTTGTCATCTGTAATGTGTCACCTGTGATGTGTCAGCTGTCATCTATCACCTGTTATTTGTCATCTGTCAACTGTTCACTGTCATCTGTCAGCTGTCATCTTTCATCTGTCAACTGTTATGTATCACCTGTGATGTGTCATCTGTCATCTGTTATCTGTCATCTGCCATCTGTCATCTGTTATCTGTCAGCTGTCATCTGTCATCTATCATCTGTCATTTGTCATCTGTCATCTGCCATCTGTCATCTCTCGTGTCTCACCTGTGATGTGTCATCTGTCATCTATCACCTGTCATTTGTCATCTGTCATGTGACATCTGTCATCTGTCATCTGTCATCTGTCATCTGTCTTCTGTCATTTAACATCTGTCATCTGTCATCTGTCACCTGTCATCTGTCATCTGTCATCTGTCATCTGTCATCTGTCATCTGTCATCTGTCATCTGTCATCTGTCATCTGTCATCTGTCATCTGTCATCTGTCATCTGTCATCTGTCATCTGTCATCTGTCATCTGTCATCTGTCATCTGTGATCTGTCATCTGTCATCCGTCATCTGTCATCTGTCATCTGTCATCTGTCATCTGTCATCTGTCATCTGTCATCTCTCATCTGTCATCTGTCATCTGTAATCTGTCATCTGTCATCTGTCGTCTGTCATCTGTCATCTGTCATCTGTCATCTGTCATCTGTCATCTGTCATCTGTCATCTGTCATCTGTCATCTGTCATCTGTCATCTGTCATCTGTCATCTGTCATCTGTCATCTGTCGTCCGTCATCTGTCATCTGTCATCTGTCATCTGTCATCTGTCATCTGTCATCTGTCATTTGTCATTTGTCATCTGTCATGTGTCACCTGTGATGTGTCAGCTGTCATCTATCACCTGTTATTTGTCATCTGTCATCTGTTCACTGTCATCTGTCAGCTGTTATCTTTCATCTGTCAACTGTTATGTATCACCTGTGATGTGTCATCTGTCATCTGTTATCCGTCATCTGCCATCTGTCATCTGTTATCTGTCAGCTGTCATCTGTCATCTATCATCTGTCATTTGTCATCTGTCATCTGCCATCTGTCATCTCTCGTGTCTCACCTGTGATGTGTCATCTGTCATCTGTCATCTATCACCTGTTATTTGTCATCTGTCATCTGTCATGTGACATCTGTCATCTGTCATCTGTCATCTGTCATTTGACATCTGTCATCTGTCATCTGTCACCTGTCATCTGTCATCTGTCATCTGTCATCTGTCATCTGTCATCTGTCATCTGTCATCTGTCATCTGTCATCTGTCATCTGTCATCTGTCATCTGTCATCTGTCATCTGTCATCTATCATCTGTCATTTGTCATCTGTCATCTGCCATCTGTCAGCTCTCGTGTCTCACCTGTGATGTGTCATCTGTCATCTGTCATCTATCACCTGTCATTTGTCATCTGTCATCTGTCATGTGACATCTGTCATCTGTCATCTGTCATCTGTCATCTGTCAACTGTCATCTGTCATTTGACATCTGTCATCTGCCATCTGTCATCTCTCGTGTCTCACCTGTGATGTGTCATCTGTCATCTATCACCTGTCATTTGTCATCTGTCATCTGTCATGTGACATCTGTCATCTGTCATCTGTCATCTGTCATCTGTCATCTGTCATCTGTCATCTGTCATCTGTCATCTGTCATCTGTCATCTGTCATCTGTCATCTGTCATCTGTCATCTGTCATCTGTCATCTGTCATCTGTCATCTGTCATCTGTCATCTGTCATCTGTCATCTGTCATCTGTCATCTGTCATCTGTCATCTGTCATCTGTCATCTGTCATCCGTCATCTGTCATCTGTCATCTGTCATCTGTCATCTGTCATCTGTCATCTGTCATCTGTCATCTGTCATCCGTCATCTGTCATCTGTCATCTGTCATCTGTCATCTGTCATCTGTCATCTGTCATTTGTCATCTGTCATGTGTCAACTGTGATGTGTCAGCTGTCATCTATCACCTGTTATTTGTCATCTGTCATCTGTTCACTGTCATCTGTCAGCTGTCATCTTTCATCTGTCAACTGTTATGTATCACCTGTGATGTGTCATCTGTCATCTGTCATCTGTCATCTGTCATCTGTCATCTGTCATCTGTCATCTGTCATCTGTCATCTGTCATTTGTCATCTGTCATGTGTCACCTGTGATGTGTCAGCTGTCATCTATCACCTGTTATTTGTCATCTGTCATCTGTTCACTGTCATCTGTCAGCTGTCATCTTTCATCTGTCAACTGTTATGTATCACCTGTGATGTGTCATCTGTCATCTGTTATCTGTCATCTGCCATCTGTCATCTGTTATCTGTCAGCTGTCATTTGTCATCTATCATCTGTCATTTGTCATCTGTCATCTGCCATCTGTCATCTCTCGTGTCTCACCTGTGATGTGTCATCTGTCATCTGTCATATATCACCTGTCATTTGTCATCTGTCATCTGTCATGTGACATGTGTCATCTGTCATCTGTCATCTGTCATCTGTCATTTGACATCTGTCATCTGTCATCTGTCACCTGTCATCTGTCATCTGTCATCTGTCATCTGTCATCTGTCATCTGTCATCTGTCATCTGTCATCTGTCATCTGTCATCTGTCATCTGTCATCTGTCATCTATCATTTGTCATTTGTCATCTGTCATCTGCCATCTGCCAGCTCTCGTGTCTCACCTGTGATGTGTCATCTGTCATCTGTCATCTATCACCTGTCATTTGTCATCTGTCATGTGACATCTGTCATCTGTCATCTGTCATCTGTCATCTGTCAACTGTCATCTATCACCTGTCATTTGTCATCTGTCATCTGTCATGTGACATCTGTCATCCGTCATCTGTCATCTGTCATCTGTCATCTGTCATCTATCATCTGTCATTTGTCATCTGTCATCTGTCATCTGTCATCTGTCATCTGTCATCTGTCATCTGTCATCTGTCATCTGTCATCTGTCATCTGTCATCTGTCATCTGTCATCTGTCATCTGTCATCTGTCATCTGTCATCTGTCATCTGTCATCTGTCATCTGTCATCTGTCATCTGTCATCTGTCATCTGTCATCTGTCATCTGTCATCTGTCATCTGTCATCTGTCATCTGTCATCTGTCATCTGTCATCTGTCATCTGTCATCTGTCATCCGTCATCTGTCATCTGTCATCCGTCATCTGTCATCTGTCATCTGTCATCTGTCATCTGTCATCTGTCATCTGTCATCTGTCATCTGTCATCTGTCATCTGTCGTCTGTCATCTGTCATCTGTCATCTGTCATCTGTCATCTGTCATCTGTCATCTGTCATCTGTCATCCGTCATCTGTCATCTGTCATCTGTCATCTGTCATCTGTCATCTGTCATCTGTCATCTGTCATCTGTCATCTGTCATCTGTCATCTGTCATCTGTCATCTGTAATCTGTAATCTGTCATCTGTCATCTGTCGTCTGTCATCTGTCATCTGTCATCTGTCATCTGTCATCTGTCATCTGTCATCTGTCATCTGTCATCTGTCATTTGTCATCTGTCATCTGTCATCTGTCATTTGTCATTTGTCATCTGTCATGTGTCACCTGTGATGTGTCAGCTGTCATCTATCATCTGTCATTTGTCATCTGTCATCTGTCATCTGTCATCTGTCATCTGTCATCTGTCATCTGTCATCTGTCATCTGTCATCTGTCATCTGTCATCTGTCATCTGTCATCTGTCATCTGTCATCTGTCATCTGTCATCTGTCATCTGTCATCTGTCATCTGTCATCTGTCATCTGTCATCTGTCATCTGTCATCTGTCATCTGTAATCTTTCATCTGTCATCTGTCGTCTGTCATCTGTCATCTGTCACTTGTCATCTGTCATCTGTCATCTATCATCTGTCATGTGTCACCTGTGATGTGTCATTTCACATCTGTCAACTGTCATTTGTTATCTGTCATCTGTCATCTGTCATCTGTCATCTGTCATCTGTCATCTGTCATCTGTCATCTGTCATCTGTCATCTGTCATCTGTCATCTGTCATCTGTCATCTGTCATCTGTCATCTGTCATCTGTCATCTGTCATCTGTCATCTGTCATCTGTCATCCGTCATCTGTCATCTGTCATCTGTCATCTGTCATATGTCTTCTGTCATCTGACATCTGACGTCTGTCACCTGTCATCTGTCACTTGTCATCTGTCATCTGTCATCTCTCATCTGTCATCTGTCATCTGTCATCTGTCATCTGTCATCTGTCATCTGTCATCGGTCATCTGTCATCTGTCATGTGACATCTGTCATCTGTCATCTGTCATCTGTCATCTGTCATCTGTCATCTGACATCTGACATCTGTCAACTGTCATCTGTCACTTGTCATCTGTCATCTGTCATCTATCATCTGTCATCTGTCATGTGTCACCTGTGATGTGTCATTTCACATCTGTCAACTGTCATTTGTTATCTGTCATCTGTCATCCGTCATCTGTCATCTGTCATCTGTCATCTGTCATCTGTCATCTGTCACCTGTCATGTGACATCTGTCATCTGTCATCTGTCATCTGACATCTGTCATCTGTCATCTGTCACCTGTCACCTGTCACCTGTCATCTGTCATCTGTCATTTGTCATCTGTTATCTGTCATCTGTCATCTGTCATCTGTCATCTGTCATCTGTCATCTGTCATCTGTCATCTTTCATCTGTCATCTGTCATGTGTCACCTGTGATGTGTCATTTCACATCTGTCAACTGTCATTTGTTATCTGTCATCTGTCATCCGTCATCTGTCATCTGTCATCTGTCATCTGTCATCTGTCATCTGTCATCTGTCATCTGTCATCTGTCATCTGACATCTGTCATCTGTCATCTGTCACCTGTCATCTGTCATCTGTCATCTGTCATCTGTCATCTGTCATCTGTCATCTGTCATCTGTCATCTGTCATCTGTCATCTGTCATCTGTCATCTGTCATCTGTCATCTGTCATCTGTCATCTGTCATCTGTCATCTATCATCTGTCATCTGTCATCTATCATGCGTCAACTCTAATCTGACATCTGTCATCTGTCATCTGTCATCTGTCATCTGTCATCTGTCATCTTTCATCTGTCATCTGTCATCTGTCATCTGTCATCTGTCATCTGTTATCTGTCATCTGTCATCTGTCATGTGACATCTGTCACCTGTCATCTGTCATCTGTCATCTGTCATCTGACATCTGACATCTGTCATCTGTCATCTGTCACTTCTCATCTGTCATCTGTCATCTGTCATCTGTCATCTGTCATCTGTCATCTGTCATCTGTCATCTGTCATCTGTCATCTGTCATCTGTCATCTGTCATCTGTCATTTGTCATTTGTCATCTGTAATGTGTCACCTGTGATGTGTCAGCTGTCATCTATCACCTGTTATTTGTCATCTGTCAACTGTTCACTGTCATCTGTCAGCTGTCATCTTTCATCTGTCAACTGTTATGTATCACCTGTGATGTGTCATCTGTCATCTGTTATCTGTCATCTGCCATCTGTCATCTGTTATCTGTCAGCTGTCATCTGTCATCTATCATCTGTCATTTGTCATCTGTCATCTGCCATCTGTCACCTCTCGTGTCTCACCTGTGATGTGTCATCTGTCATCTATCACCTGTCATTTGTCATCTGTCATGTGACATCTGTCATCTGTCATCTGTCATCTGTCTTCTGTCATTTGACATCTGTCATCTGTCATCTGTCACCTGTCATCTGTCATCTGTCATCTGTCATCTGTCATCTGTCATCTGTCATCTGTCATCTGTCATCTGTCATCTGTCATCTGTCATCTGTCATCTGTCATCTGTCATCTGTCATCTGTCATCTGTCATCTGTCATCTGTCATCTGTCATCTGTGATCTGTCATCTGTCATCCGTCATCTGTCATCTGTCATCTGTCATCTGTCATCTGTCATCTGTCATCTGTCATCTCTCATCTGTCATCTGTCATCTGTAATCTGTCATCTGTCATCTCTCGTCTGTCATCTGTCATCTGTCATCTGTCATCTGTCATCTGTCATCTGTCATCTGTCATCTGTCATCTGTCATCTGTCATCTGTCATCTGTCATCTGTCATCTGTCATCTGTCATCTGTCATCCGTCATCTGTAATCTGTCATCTGTCATCTGTCATCTGTCATCTGTCATCTGTCATTTGTCATTTGTCATCTGTCATGTGTCACCTGTGATGTGTCAGCTGTCATCTATCACCTGTTATTTGTCATCTGTCATCTGTTCACTGTCATCTGTCAGCTGTCATCTTTCATCTGTCAACTGTTATGTATCACCTGTGATGTGTCATCTGTCATCTGTTATCTGTCATCTGCCATCTGTCATCTGTTATCTGTCAGCTGTCATCTGTCATCTATCATCTGTCATTTGTCATCTGTCATCTGCCATCTGTCATCTCTCGTGTCTCACCTGTGATGTGTCATCTGTCATCTGTCATCTATCACCTGTCATTTGTCATCTGTCATGTGACATCTGTCATCTGTCATCTGTCATCTGTCATCTGTCATCAGTCATCTGTCATCTGTCATTTGACATCTGTCATCTGTCATCTGTCACCTGTCATCTGTCATCTGTCATCTGTCATCTGTCATCTGTCATCTGTCATCTGTCATCTGTCATCTGTCATCTATCATCTGTCATTTGTCATCTGTCATCTGCCATCTGTCAGCTCTCGTGTCTCACCTGTGATGTGTCATCTGTCATCTGTCATCTATCACCTGTCATCTGTCATCTGTCATGTGACATCTGTCATCTGTCATCTGTCATCTTTCATCTGTCAACTGTCATCTGTCATTTGACATCTGTCATCTGCCATCTGTCATCTCTCGTGTCTCACCTGTGATGTGTCATCTGTCATCTATCACCTGTCATTTGTCATCTGTCATCTGTCATGTGACATCTGTCATCTGTCATCTGTCATCTGTCATCTGTCATCTGTCATCTGTCATCTGTCATCTGTCATCTGTCATCTGTCATCTGTCATCTGTCATCTGTCATCTGTCATCTGTCATCTGTCATCTGTCATCTGTCATCTGTCATCTGTCATCTGTCATCTGTCATCTGTCATCTGTCATCTGTCATCTGTCATCTGTCATCTGTCATCTGTCATCTGTCATCCGTCATCTGTCATCTGTCATCTGTCATCTGTCATCTGTCATCTGTCATCTGTCATCTGTAATCTGTCATCTGTCATCTGTCGTCTGTCATCTGTCATCTGTCATCTGTCATCTGTCATCTGTCATCTGTCATCTGTCATCCGTCATCTGTCATCTGTCATCTGTCATCTGTCATCTGTCATCTGTCATCTGTCATCTGTCATCTGTCATCTGTAATCTGTCATCTGTCATCTGTCGTCTGTCATCTGTCATCTGTCATCTGTCATCTGTCATCTGTCATCTGTCATCTGTCATTTGTCATTTGTCATCTGTCATGTGTCACCTGTGATGTGTCAGCTGTCATCTATCATCTGTCATTTGTCATCTGTCATCTGTCATCTGTCATCTGTCATCTGTCATCTGTCATCTGTCATCTGTCATCTGTCATCTGTCATCTGTCATCTGTCATCTGTCATCTGTCATCTGCCATCTGTCATCTGTCATCTGTCATCTGTCATCTGTCATCTGTCATCTGTCATCTGTCATCTGTCATCTGTCATCTGTCATCTGTCATCTGTCATCTGTCATCTGTCATCTGTCATCTGTCATCTGTCATCTGTCATCTGTCATCTGTCATCTGTCATCTGTCATCTGTCATCTGTCATCTGTCATCTGTCATCTGTCATCTGTCATCTGTCATCTGTCATCTGTCATCTGTCATCTGTCATCTGTAATCTGTCATCTGTCATCTGTCGTCTGTCATCTGTCATCTGTCACTTGTCATCTGTCATCTGTCATCTATCATCTGTCATCTGTCATGTGTCACCTGTGATGTGTCATTTCACATCTGTCAACTGTCATTTGTTATCTGTCATCTGTCATCTGTCATCTGTCATCTGTCATCTGTCATCTGTCATCTGTCATCTGTCATCTGTCATCTGTCATCTGTCATCTGTCATCTGTCATCTGTCATCTGTCATCTGTCATCTGTCATCTGTCATCTGTCATCTGTCATCTGTCATCTGTCATCTGTCATCTGTCATCTGTCATCCGTCATCTGTCATCTGTCATCTGTCATCTGTCATATGTCTTCTGTCATCTGACATCTGACGTCTGTCACCTGTCATCTGTCACTTGTCATCTGTCATCTGTCATCTGTCATCTGTCATCTGTCATCTGTCATCTGTCATCTGTCATCTGTCATCTGTCATCTGTCATCTGTCATCTGTCATCTGTCATCGGTCATCTGTCATCTGTCATCTGTCATGTGACATCTGTCATCTGTCATCTGTCATCTGTCATCTGTCATCTGTCATCTGACATCTGACATCTGTCAACTGTCATCTGTCACTTGTCATCTGTCATCTGTCATCTATCATCTGTCATCTGTCATGTGTCACCTGTGATGTGTCATTTCACATCTGTCAACTGTCATTTGTTATCTGTCATCTGTCATCCGTCATCTGTCATCTGTCATCTGTCATCTGTCATCTGTCACCTGTCATGTGACATCTGTCATCTGTCATCTGTCATCTGACATCTGTCATCTGTCATCTGTCACCTGTCACCTGTCATCTGTCATCTGTCATTTGTCATCTGTTATCTGTCATCTGTCATCTGTCATCTGTCATCTGTCATCTGTCATCTGTCATCTTTCATCTGTCATCTGTCATGTGTCACCTGTGATGTGTCATTTCACATCTGTCAACTGTCATTTGTTATCTGTCATCTGTCATCCGTCATCTGTCATCTGTCATCTGTCATCTGTCATCTGTCATCTGTCATCTGTCATCTGTCATCTGACATCTGTCATCTGTCATCTGTCATCTGTCACCTGTCATCTGTCATCTGTCATCTGTCATCTGTCATCTGTCATCTGTCATCTGTCATCTGTCATCTGTCATCTGTCATCTGTCATCTGTCATCTGTCATCTGTCATCTGTCATCTGTCATCTGTCATCTGTCATCTGTCATCTGTCATCTGTCATCTGTCATCTATCATCTGTCATCTGTCATCTATCATGCGTCAACTCTAATCTGACATCTGTCATCTGTCATCTGTCATCTGTCATCTGTCATCTGTCATCTGTCATCTGTCATCTTTCATCTGTCATCTGTCATCTGTCATCTGTCATCTGTCATCTGTTATCTGTCATCTGTCATCTGTCATCTGTCATGTGACATCTGTCACCTGTCATCTGTCATCTGTCATCTGTCATCTGACATCTGACATCTGTGATCTGTCATCTGTCACTTCTCATCTGTCATCTGTCATCTGTCATCTGTCATCTGTCATCTGTCATCTGTCATCTGTCATCTGTCATCTGTCATCTGTCATCTGTCATCTGTCATCTGTCATCTGTCATCTGTCATCTGTCATCTGTCATTTGTCATCTGTCATCTGTCATGTGTCACCTGTGATGTGTCAGCTGTCATCTATCACCTGTTATTTGTCATCTGTCATCTGTTCACTGTCATCTGTCAGCTGTCATCTTTCATCTGTCAACTGTTATGTATCACCTGTGATGTGTCATCTGTTATCTGTCATCTGCCATCTGTCATCTGTTATCTGTCAGCTGTCATCTGTCATCTATCATCTGTCATTTGTCATCTGTCATCTGCCATCTGTCATCTCTCGTGTCTCACCTGTGATGTGTCATCTGTCATCTGTCATCTATCACCTGTCATTTGTCATCTGTCATGTGACATCTGTCATCTGTCATCTGTCATCTGTCATCAGTCATCTGTCATCTGTCATTTGACATCTGTCATCTGTCATCTGTCACCTGTCATCTGTCATCTGTCATCTGTCATCTGTCATCTGTCATCTGTCATCTGTCATCTGTCATCTGTCATCTGTCATCTGTCATCTGTCATCTGTCATCTGTCATCTGTCATCTGTCATCTGTCATCTGTCATCTGTCATCTGTCATCTGTCATCCGTCATCTGTCATCTGTCATCTGTCATCTGTCATCTGTCATCTGTTATCTCTCATCTGTCATCTGTCATCTGTAATCTGTCATCTGTCATCTGTCAGCTGTCATCTGTCATCTATCATCTGTCATTTGTCATCTGTCATCTGCCATCTGTCATCTCTCGTGTCTCACCTGTGATGTGTCATCTGTCATCTGTCATCTATCACCTGCCATTTGTCATCTGTCATCTGTCATGTGACATCTGTCATCTGTCATCTGTCATCTGTCATCTGTCATCTGTCATCTGTCATTTGACATCTGTCATCTGTCATCTGTCACCTGTCATCTGTCATCTGTCATCTGTCATCTGTCATCTGTCATCTGTCATCTGTCATCTGTCATCTGTCATCTGTCATCTGTCACCTGTCATCTGTCATCTGTCATCTGTCATCTGTCATCTGTCATCTGTCATCTGTCATCTGTCATCTGTCATCTGTCATCTATCATCTGTCATTTGTCATCTGTAATCTGCCATCTGTCAGCTCTCGTGTCTCACCTGTGATGTGTCATCTGTCATCTGTCATCTATCACCTGTCATTTGTCATCTGTCATCTGTCATGTGACATCTGTCATCTGTCATCTGTCATCTGTAAACTGTCATCTGTCATTTGACATCTGTCATCTGCCATCTGTCATCTCTCGTGTCTCACCTGTGATGTGTCATCTGTCATCTGTCATCTATCACCTGTCATTTGTCATCTGTCATCTGTCATGTGACATCTGTCATCTGTCATCTGTCATCTGTCATCTGTCATCTGTCATCTATCATCTGTCATTTGTCATCTGTCATCTGTCATCTGTCATCTGTCATCTGTCATCTGTCATCTTTCATCTGTCATCTGTCATCTGTCATCTGTCATCTGTCATCTGTCATCTGTCATCTGTCATCTGTCATTTGTCATCTGTCATCTGCCATCTGTCATCTCTCGTGTCTCACCTGTGATGTGTCATCTGTCATCTGTCATCTGTCATCTGTCATTTGACATCTGTCATCTGTCATCTGTCATCTGTCACTTGTCATCTGTCATCTGTCATCTATCATCTGTCATCTGTCATGTGTCACCTGTGATGTGTCATTTCACATCTGTCAACTGTCATTTGTTATCTGTCATCTGTCATCCGTCATCTATCATCTGTCATCTGTCATCTGTCATCTGTCACCTGTCATGTGACATCTGTCATCTGTCATCTGTCATCTGACATCTGTCATCCGTCATCTGTCACCTGTCATCTGTCATCTGTCATCTGTCATGTGACATCTGTCATCTGTCATCTGTCATCTGTCATCTGTCATCTGTCATCTGTCATCTGTCATCTGTCATCTGTCATCTGTCATCTGTCATCTATCATCTGTCATTTGTCATCTGTCATCTGTCATCTGTCATCTGTCATCTGTCATCTGTCATCTATCATCTGTCATTTGTCATCTATCATCTGTCATCTGTCATCTGTCATCTGTCACCTGTCATGTGACATCTGTCATCTGTCATCTGTCATCTGACATCTGTCATCCGTCATCTGTCACCTGTCATCTGTCATCTGTCATCTGTCATGTGACATCTGTCATCTGTCATCTGTCATCTGTCATCTGTCATCTGTCATCTGTCATCTGTCATCTGTCATCTGTCATCTGTCATCTGTCATCTGTCATCTATCATCTGTCATTTGTCATCTGTCATCTGTCATCTGTCATCTGTCATGTGTCACCTGTGATGTGTCATTTCACATCTGTCAACTGTCATTTGTTATCTGTCATCTGTCATCCGTCATCTATCATCTGTCATCTGTCATCTGTCATCTGTCACCTGTCATGTGACATCTGTCATCTGTCATCTGTCATCTGACATCTGTCATCTGTCATCTGTCACCTGTCATCTGTCATCTGTCATCTGTCATGTGACATCTGTCATCTGTCATCTGTCATCTGTCATCTGTCATCTGTCATCTATCATCTGTCATTTGTCATCTGTCATCTGTCATCTGTCATCTGTCATCTGTCATCTGTTATCTGTTATCTGTCATCTGTCATCTGTCATCTGTCATTTGTCATCTGTCATCTGCCATCTGTCATCTCTCGTGTCTCACCTGTGATGTGTCATCTGTCATCTGTCATCTATCACCTGTCATTAGTCATCTGTCATCTGTCATGTGACATCTGTCATCTGTCATCTGTCATCTGTCATCTGTCATTTGACATCTGTCATCTGTCATCTGTCACCTGTCATCTGTCATCTGTCATCTGTCATCTGTCATCTGTTATCTGTCATCTGCCATCTGTCATCTGTTATCTGTCAGCTGTCATCTGTCATCTATCATCTGTCATTTGTCATCTGTCATCTGCCATCTGTCATCTTTCGTGTCTCACCTGTGATGTGTCATCTGTCATCTGTCATCTATCACCTGTCATTTGTCATCTGTCATCTGTCATCTGTCATCTGTCATCCGTCATCTGTCATCTGTCATCTGTCATCTGTCATTTGACATCTGTCATCTGTCACCTGTCATCTGTCATCTGTCATCTGTCATCTGTCATCTGTCATCTGTCATCTGTCATCTGTCATCTGTCATCTGTCATCTGTCATCTGTCATCTGTCATTTGTTATCTGTCATCTGTCATCCGTCATCTGTCATCTGTCATCTGTCATCTGTCATCTGTCATCTGTCATCTGACATCTGTCATCTGTCATCTGTCACCTGTCATCTGTCATCTGTCATCTGTCATCTGTCATTTGACATCTGTCATCTGTCACCTGTCATCTGTCATCTGTCATCTGTCATCTGTCATCTGTCATCTGTCATCTGTCATCTGTCATGTGTCATCTGTCATCTGTCATTTGTTATCTGTCATCTGTCATCCGTCATCTGTCATCTGTCATCTGTCATCTGTCATCTGTCATCTGTCATCTGACATCTGTCATCTGTCATCTGTCACCTGTCATCTGTCATCTGTCATCTGTCATCTGTCATCTGTCATCTGTCATCTGTCATCTGTCATCTGTCATCTGTCATCTGTCATCTGTCATCTGTCATCTGTCATCTATCATCTGTCATCTATCATGCGTCAACTCTAATCTGTCATCTGTCATCTGTCATCTGTCATCTGTCATCTGTCATCTGTCATCTGTCATCTGTCATCTGTCATCTGTCATCTGTCATCTGTCATCTGTCATCTGTCATCTGTCATCTGTCATCTGTCATCTGTCATCTGTTATATGTCATCTGTCATCTGTCATCTGTCATGTGACATCTGTCACCTGTCATCTGTCATCTGTCATCTGTCATCTGACATCTGACATCTGTCATCTGTCATCTGTCACTTCTCATTTGTCATCTGTCATCTGTCATCTGTCATCTGTCATCTGTCATCTGTCATCTGTCATCTGTCATCTGTCATCTGTCATCTGTCATCTGTCATCTGTCTTCTGTCATCTGTCATCTGTCATCTGTCATCTGTTATCTGTCATTTGTCATTTGTCATCTGTCATGTGTCACCTGTGATGTGTCAGCTGTCATCTATCACCTGTTATTTGTCATCTGTCATCTGTTCACTGTCATCTGTCATCTTTCATTTGTCAACTGTTATGTATCACCTGTGATGTGTCATCTGTCATCTGTTATCTGTCATCTGCCATCTGTCATCTGTCAGCTGTCATCTGTCATCTGTCATTTGTCATCTGTCATCTGCCATCTGTCATCTCTCGTGTCTCACCTGTGATGTGTCATCTGTCATCTATCACCTGTTATTTGTCATCTGTCATCTGTCATGTAACATCTGTCATCTGTCATCTGTCATCTGTCATCTGTCATCTGTCATCTGTCAACTGTCATCTGTCATCTGTCATCTGTCATCTGTCATCTGTCATCTGTCATCTGTCATCTGTCATCTGTCATCTGTCATCTGTCATCTGTCATCTGTCATCTGTCATCTGTCATCTGTCATCTGTCATCTGTCATCTGTCATCTGTCATCTGTCATTTGTCATCTGTCATCTGTCATCTGTCATCTGTCATCTGTCATCTGTCATCTGTCATCTGTCATCTGTCATCTGTCATCTGTTATCTGTCATCTGTCATCTGTCATCTGTCATCTGTCATCTGTCATCTGTCATTTGTCATCTGTTATCTGTCACCTGTCATGTGACATCTGTCATCTGTCATCTGTCATCTTTCATCTGTCATCTGTCATGTGTCACCTGTGATGTGTCATTTCACATCTGTCATCTGTCATTTGTCATCTGTCATCTCACATCTGTCATCTGTCATCTGTCATCTGTCATCTGTCATCTGTCATATGTCATCTGTCATCTGTCATCTGTCATCTGTCATCTGTCATCTGTCATCTGTCATCTGTCATCTGTCATCTGTCATCTGTCATCTGTCATCCGTCATCTGTCATCTGTCATCTGTCATCTGTCATCTGTCATCTGTCATCTGTCATCTCTCATCTGTCATCTGTCATCTGTAATCTGTCATCTGTCATCTGTCAGCTGTCATCTGTCATCTATCATCTGTCATTTGTCATCTGTCATCTGCCATCTGTCATCTCTCGTGTCTCACCTGTGATGTGTCATCTGTCATCTGTCATCTATCACCTGTCATTTGTCATCTGTCATGTGACATCTGTCATCTGTCATCTGTCATCTGTCATCTGTCATTTGACATCTGTCATCTGTCATCTGTCACCTGTCATCTGTCATCTGTCATCTGTCATCTGTCATCTGTCATCTGTCATCTGTCATTTGTCATCTGTCATCTGTCATCTGTCATCTGTCATCTGTCATCTGTCATCTGTCATCTGTCATCTGTCATCTGTCATCTGTCATCTGTCATCTGTCATCTGTCATCTGTCATCTGTCATCCGTCATCTGTCATCTGTCATCTGTCATCTGTCATCTGTCATCTGTCATCTCTCATCTGTCATCTGTCATCTGTAATCTGTCATCTGTCATCTGTCATTTGTCATCTGTCATCTGTCATGTGACATCTGTCATCTGTCATCTGTCATCTGTCATCTCTCGTGTCTCACCTGTGATGTGTCATCTGTCATCTGTCATCTATCACCTGTCATTTGTCATCTGTCATCTGTCATGTGACATCTGTCATCTGTCATCTGTCATCTGTCATCTGTCATCTGTCATTTGACATCTGTCATCTGTCATCTGTCACCTGTCATCTGTCATCTGTCATCTGTCATCTGTCATCTGTCATCTGTCATCTGTCATCTGTCATCTGTCATCTGTCATCTGTCATCTGTCATCTGTCATCTGTCATCTGTCATCTGTCATCTGTCATCTGTCATCTGTCATCTGTCATCTGTCATCTGTCATCTGTCATCTATCATCTGTCATTTGTCATCTGTCATCTGCCATCTGTCATCTCTCGTGTCTCACCTGTGATGTGTCATCTGTCATCTGTCATCTGTCATCTGTCATCTGTCATCTCTCATCTGTCATCTGTCATCTGTAATCTGTCATCTGTCATCTGTCAGCTGTCATCTGTCATCTGTCATCTGTCATTTGTCATCTGTCATCTGCCATCTGTCATCTCTCGTGTCTCACCTGTGATGTGTCATCTGTCATCTGTCATCTATCACCTGTCATTTGTCATCTGTCATCTGTCATCTGTCATCTGTAATCTGTCATCTGTCATCTGTCAGCTGTCATCTGTCATCTATCATCTGTCATTTGTCATCTGTCATCTGCCATCTGTCATCTCTCGTGTCTCACCTGTGATGTGTCATCTGTCATCTGTCATCTATCACCTGTCATTTGTCATCTGTCATCTGTCATGTGACATCTGTCATCTGTCATCTGTCATCTGTCATCTGTCATCTGTCATTTGACATCTGTCATCTGTCGTCTGTCGCCTGTCATCTATCATCTGTCATTTGTCATCTGTCATCTGCCATCTGTCAGCTCTCGTGTCTCACCTGTGATGTGTCATCTGTCATCTGTCATCTATCACCTGTCATTTGTCATCTGTCATCTGTCATGTGACATCTGTCATCTGTCATCTCTCATCTGTCATCTGTCAACTGTCATCTGTCATTTGACATCTGTCATCTGCCATCTGTCATCTCTCGTGTCTCACCTGTGATGTGTCATCTGTCATCTGTCATCTATCACCTGTCATTTGTCATCTGTCATCTGTCATGTGACATCTGTCATCTGTCATCTGTCATCTGTCATCTGTCATCTGTCATCTGTCATCTATCATCTGTCATTTGTCATCTGTCATCTGTCATGTGTCATCTGTCATCTGTCATCTGTCATCTGTCATCTGTCATCTGTCATCTGTCATTTGTCATCTGTCATCTGCCATCTGTCATCTCTCGTGTCTCACCTGTGATGTGTCATCTGTCATCTGTCATCTATCACCTGTCATTTGTCATCTGTCATCTGTCATGTGACATCTGTCATCTGTCATCTGTCATCTGTCATCTGTCATTTGACATCTGTCATCTGTCATCTGTCACCTGTCATCTGTCATCTGTCATCTGTCATCTGTCATCTGTCATCTGTTATCTGTCATCTGCCATCTGTCATCTGTTATCTGTCAGCTGTCATCTGTCATCTATCATCTGTTATTTGTCATCTGTCATCTGCCATCTGTCATCTCTCGTGTCTCACCTGTGATGTGTCATCTGTCATCTGTCATCTATCACCTGTCATTTGTCATCTGTCATCTGTCATGTGACATCTGTCATCTGTCATCTGTCATCTGTCATCTGTCATTTGACATCTGTCATCTGTCATCTGTCACCTGTCATCTGTCATCTGTCATCTGTCATCTGTCATCTGTCATATGTCTTCTGTCTTCTGTCATCTGACATCTGACGTCTGTCACCTGTCATCTGTCACTTGTCATCTGTCATCTGTCATCTGTCATCTGTCATCTGTCATCTGTCATCTGTCATCTGTCATCTGTCATCTGTCATCTGTCATCGGTCATCTGTCATCTGTCATGTCATCTGTCATCTGTCATCTGTCATCTGTCATCTGACATCTGACATCTGTCAACTGTCATCTGTCACTTGTCATCTGTCATCTGTCATCTATCATCTGTCATCTGTCATGTGTCACCTGTGATGTGTCATTTCACATCTGTCAACTGTCATTTGTTATCTGTCATCTGTCATCCGTCATCTGTCATCTGTCATCTGTCATCTGTCATCTGTCATCTGTCACCTGTCATGTGACATCTGTCATCTGTCATCTGACATCTGTCATCTGTCATCTGTCACCTGTCACCTGTCACCTGTCATCTGTCATCTGTCATTTGTCATCTGTTATCTGTCATCTGTCATCTGTCATCTGTCATCTGTCATCTGTCATCTGTCATCTGTCATCTTTCATCTGTCATCTGTCATGTGTCACCTGTGATGTGTCATTTCACATCTGTCAACTGTCATTTGTTATCTGTCATCTGTCATTCGTCATCTGTCATCTGTCATCTGTCATCTGTCATCTGTCATCTGTCATCTGTCATCTGTCATCTGTCATCTGTCATCTGACATCTGTCATCTGTCATCTGTCACCTGTCATCTGTCATCTGTCATCTGTCATCTGTCATCTGTCATCTGTCATCTGTCATCTGTCATCTGTCATCTGTCATCTGTCATCTGTCATCTGTCATCTGTCATCTGTCATCTGTCATCTGTCATCTGTCATCTGTCATCTGTCATCTATCATCTGTCATCTGTCATCTATCATGCGTCAACTCTAATCTGACATCTGTCATCTGTCATCTGTCATCTGTCATCTGTCATCTGTCATCTTTCATCTGTCATCTGTCATTTGTCATCTGTCATCTGTTATCTGTCATCTGTCATCTGTCATGTGACATCTGTCACCTGTCATCTGTCATCTGACATCTGACATCTGTCATCTGTCATCTGTCACTTCTCATCTGTCATCTGTCATCTGTCATCTGTCATCTGTCATCTGTCATCTGTCATCTGTCATCTGTCATCTGTCATCTGTCATCTGTCATCTGTCATTTGTCATTTGTCATCTGTAATGTGTCACCTGTGATGTGTCAGCTGTCATCTATCACCTGTTATTTGTCATCTGTCATCTGTTCACTGTCATCTGTCAGCTGTCATCTTTCATCTGTCAACTGTTATGTATCACCTGTGATGTGTCATCTGTCATCTGTTATCTGTCATCTGCCATCTGTCATCTGTTATCTGTCAGCTGTCATCTGTCATCTATCATCTGTCATTTGTCATCTGTCATCTGCCATCTGTCATCTCTCGTGTCTCACCTGTGATGTGTCATCTGTCATCTATCACCTGTCATTTGTCATCTGTCATGTGACATCTGTCATCTGTCATCTGTCATCTGTCTTCTGTCATTTGACATCTGTCATCTGTCATCTGTCACCTGTCATCTGTCATCTGTCATCTGTCATCTGTCATCTGTCATCTGTCATCTGTCATCTGTCATCTGTCATCTGTCATCTGTCATCTGTCATCTGTCATCTGTCATCTGTCATCTGTCATCTGTCATCTGTCATCTGTCATCTGTGATCTGTCATCTGTCATCCGTCATCTGTCATCTGTCATCTGTCATCTGTCATCTGTCATCTGTCATCTGTCATCTCTCATCTGTCATCTGTCATCTGTAATCTGTCATCTGTCATCTGTCGTCTGTCATCTGTCATCTGTCATCTGTCATCTGTCATCTGTCATCTGTCATCTGTCATCTGTCATCTGTCATCTGTCATCTGTCATCTGTCATCTGTCATCTGTCATCTGTCATCTGTCATCTGTCATCTGTCATCCGTCATCTGTCATCTGTCATCTGTCATCTGTCATCTGTCATCTGTCATCTGTCATCTGTCATTTGTCATCTGTCATCTGCCATCTGTCATCTCTCGTGTCTCACCTGTGATGTGTCATCTGTCATCTATCACCTGTCATTTGTCATCTGTCATGTGACATCTGTCATCTGTCATCTGTCATCTGTCATCTGTCTTCTGTCATTTGACATCTGTCATCTGTCATCTGTCACCTGTCATCTGTCATCTGTCATCTGTCATCTGTCATCTGTCATCTGTCATCTGTCATCTGTCATCTGTCATCTGTCATCTGTCATCTGTCATCTGTCATCTGTCATCTGTCATCTGTCATCTGTCATCTGTCATCTGTGATCTGTCATCTGTCATCCGTCATCTGTCATCTGTCATCTGTCATCTGTCATCTGTCATCTGTCATCTGTCATCTGTCATCTGTCATCTGTCATCTGTCATCTGTCATCTGTCATCTGTCATCTGTCATCTGTCATCTGTCATCTGTCATCTGTCATCTGTCATCTGTCATCTGTCATCTGTCATCTGTCATCTGTCATCTGTGATCTGTCATCTGTCATCCGTCATCTGTCATCTGTCATCTGTCATCTGTCATCTGTCATCTGTCATCTGTCATGTGACATCTGTCATCTGTCATCTGTCATCTGTCATCTGTCTTCTGTCATTTGACATCTGTCATCTGTCATCTGTCACCTGTCATGTGACATCTGTCATCTGTCATCTGTCATCTGTCATCTGTCTTCTGTCATTTGACATCTGTCATCTGTCATCTGTCACCTGTCATCTGTCATCTGTCATCCGTCATCTGTCATTTGTCATCTGTCATGTGACATCTGTCACCTGTCATCTGTCATCTGTCATCTGTCATCTGTCATCTGTCATCTGTGATCTGTCATCTGTCATCCGTCATCTGTCATCTGTCATCTGTCATCTGTCATCTGTCATCTGTCATCTGTCATCTGTCATCTGTCATCTGTCATCTGTCATCTGTCATCTGTCATCTGTCATCTGTCATCTGTGATCTGTCATCTGTCATCCGTCATCTGTCATCTGTCATCTGTCATCTGTCATCTGTCATCTGTCATCTGTCATGTGACATCTGTCATCTGTCATCTGTCATCTGTCATCTGTCTTCTGTCATTTGACATCTGTCATCTGTCATCTGTCACCTGTCATCTGTCATCTGTCATCTGTCATCTGTCATCTGTCATCTGTCATCTGTCATCTGTCACCTGTCATCTGTCATCTGTCATCTGTCATCTGTCATCTGTCATCTGTCATCTGTCATCTGTCATCTGTCATCTGTCATCTGTCATCTGTCATCTGTCATCTGTCATCTGTCATCTGTCATCTGTCATCTGTCACCTGTCATCTGTCATCTGTCATCTGTCATCTGTCATCTGTCATCTGTCATCTGTCATCTGTCATCTGTCATCTGTCATCTGTCATCTGTCATCTGTCATCTGTCATCTGTCATCTGTCATCTGTCATCTGTCATCTGTGATCTGTCATCTGTCATCCGTCATCTGTCATCTGTCATCTGTCATCTGTCATCTGTCATCTGTCATCTGTCATGTGACATCTGTCATCTGTCATCTGTCATCTGTCATCTGTCTTCTGTCATTTGACATCTGTCATCTGTCATCTGTCACCTGTCATCTGTCATCTGTCATCTGTCATCTGTCATCTGTCATCTGTCATCTGTCATCTGTCATCTGTCATCTGTCATCTGTCATCTGTCATCTGTCATCTGTCATCTGTCATCTGTCATCTGTCATCTGTCATCTGTCATCTGTGATCTGTCATCTGTCATCCGTCATCTGTCATTTGTCATCTGTCATGTGACATCTGTCATCTGTCATCTGTCATCTGTCATCTGTCTTCTGTCATGTGACATCTGTCATCTGTCATCTGTCATCTGTCATCTGTCTTCTGTCATTTGACATCTGTCATCTGTCATCTGTCACCTGTCATCTGTCATCTGTCATCTGTCATCTGTCATCTGTCATCTGTCATCTGTCATCTGTCATCTGTCATCTGTCATCTGTCATCTGTCATCTGTCATCTGTCATCTGTCATCTGTCATCTGTCATCTGTCATCTGTGATCTGTCATCTGTCATCCGTCATCTGTCATCTGTCATCTGTCATCTGTCATTTGTCATTTGTCATCTGTCATGTGTCACCTGTGATGTGTCAGCTGTCATCTATCACCTGTGATGTGTCATCTGTCATCTGTTATCTGTCATCTGCCATCTGTCATCTGTTATCTGTCAGCTGTCATCTGTCATCTATCATCTGTCATTTGTCATCTGTCATCTGCCATCTGTCATCTCTCGTGTCTCACCTGTGATGTGTCATCTGTCATCTGTCATCTATCACCTGTCATTTGTCATCTGTCATCTGTCATGTGACATCTGTCATCTGTCATCTGTCATCTGTCATCTGTCATCTGTCATCTGTCATCTGTCATTTGACATCTGTCATCTTTCATCTGTCACCTGTCATCTGTCATCTGTCATCTGTCATCTGTCATCTGTCATCTGTCATCTGTCATCTGTCATCTGTCATCTGTCATCTGTCATCTGTCATCTGTCATCTGTCATCTGTCATCTATCATCTGTCATTTGTCATCTGTCATCTGCCATCTGTCAGCTCTCGTGTCTCACCTGTGATGTGTCATCTGTCATCTGTCATCTATCACCTGTCATTTGTCATCTGTCATCTGTCATGTGACATCTGTCATCTGTCATCTGTCATCTGTCATCTGTCAACTGTCATCTGTCATTTGACATCTGTCATCTGCCATCTGTCATCTCTCGTGTCTCACCTGTGATGTGTCATCTGTCATCTATCACCTGTCATTTGTCATCTGTCATCTGTCATGTGACATCTGTCATCTGTCATCTGTCATCTGTCATCTGTCATCTGTCATCTGTCATCTGTCATCTGTCATCTGTCATCTGTCATCTGTCATCTGTCATCTGTCATCTGTCATCTGTCATCTGTCATCTGTCATCTGTCATCTGTCATCTGTCATCTGTCATCTGTCATCTGTCATCTGTCATCTGTCATCTGTCATCTGTCATCTGTCATCTGTCATCTGTCATCTGTCATCCGTCATCTGTCATCTGTCATCTGTCATCTGTCATCTGTCATCTGTCATCTGTCATCTGTAATCTGTCATCTGTCATCTGTCGTCTGTCATCTGTCATCTGTCATCTGTCATCTGTCATCTGTCATCTGTCATCTGTCATCTGTCATCCGTCATCTGTCATCTGTCATCTGTCATCTGTCATCTGTCATCTGTCATCTGTCATCTGTCATCTGTCATCTGTCATCTGTAATCTGTCATCTGTCATCTGTCGTCTGTCATCTGTCATCTGTCATCTGTCATCTGTCATCTGTCATCTGTCATCTGTCATCTGTCATTTGTCATTTGTCATCTGTCATGTGTCACCTGTGATGTGTCAGCTGTCATCTATCATCTGTCATTTGTCATCTGTCATCTGTCATCTGTCATCTGTCATCTGTCATCTGTCATCTGTCATCTGTCATCTGTCATCTGTCATCTGTCATCTGTCATCTGTCATCTGTCATCTGTCATCTGTCATCTGTCATCTGTCATCTGTCATCTGTCATCTGTCATCTGTCATCTGTCATCTGTCATCCGTCATCTGTCATCTGTCATCTGTCATCTGTCATCTGTCATCTGTCATCTGTCATCTGTCATCTGTAATCTGTCATCTGTCATCTGTCGTCTGTCATCTGTCATCTGTCATCTGTCATCTGTCATCTGTCATCTGTCATCTGTCATCTGTCATCCGTCATCTGTCATCTGTCATCTGTCATCTGTCATCTGTCATCTGTCATCTGTCATCTGTCATCTGTCATCTGTCATCTGTCATCTGTCATCTGTCATCTGTCATCTGTCATCTGTCATCTGTCATCTGTCATCTGTCATCTGTCATCTGTCATCTGTCATCTGTCATCTGTAATCTGTCATCTGTCATCTGTCGTCTGTCATCTGTCATCTGTCATCTGTCACTTGTCATCTGTCATCTGTCATCTATCATCTGTCATCTGTCATGTGTCACCTGTGATGTGTCATTTCACATCTGTCAACTGTCATTTGTTATCTGTCATCTGTCATCTGTCATCTGTCATCTGTCATCTGTCATCTGTCATCTGTCATCTGTCATCTGTCATCTGTCATCTGTCATCTGTCATCTGTCATCTGTCATCTGTCATCTGTCATCTGTCATCTGTCATCTGTCATCTGTCATCTGTCATCTGTCATCTGTCATCTGTCATCCGTCATCTGTCATCTGTCATCTGTCATCTGTCATATGTCTTCTGTCATCTGACATCTGACGTCTGTCACCTGTCATCTGTCACTTGTCATCTGTCATCTGTCATCTGTCATCTGTCATCTGTCATCTGTCATCTGTCATCTGTCATCTGTCATCTGTCATCTGTCATCTGTCATCTGTCATCTGTCATCGGTCATCTGTCATCTGTCATCTGTCATGTGACATCTGTCATCTGTCATCTGTCATCTGTCATCTGTCATCTGTCATCTGACATCTGACATCTGTCATTTGTCATCTGTCATCTGTCATGTGACATCTGTCATCTATCATCTGTCATCTGTCATGTGTCACCTGTGATGTGTCATTTCACACCTGTCAACTGTCATTTGTTATCTGTCATCTGTCATCCGTCATCTGTCATCTGTCATCTGTCATCTGTCATCTGTCACCTGTCATGTGACATCTGTCATCTGTCATCTGTCATCTGACATCTGTCATCTGTCATCTGTCACCTGTCACCTGTCATCTGTCATCTGTCATTTGTCATCTGTTATCTGTCATCTGTCATCTGTCATCTGTCATCTGTCATCTGTCATCTGTCATCTTTCATCTGTCATCTGTCATGTGTCACCTGTGATGTGTCATTTCACATCTGTCAACTGTCATTTGTTATCTGTCATCTGTCATCCGTCATCTGTCATCTGTCATCTGTCATCTGTCATCTGTCATCTGTCATCTGACATCTGTCATCTGTCATCTGTCATCTGTCACCTGTCATCTGTCATCTGTCATCTGTCATCTGTCATCTGTCATCTGTCATCTGTCATCTGTCATCTGTCATCTGTCATCTGTCATCTGTCATCTGTCATCTGTCATCTGTCATCTGTCATCTGTCATCTGTCATCTGTCATCTATCATCTGTCAGCTGTCATCTATCATGCGTCAACTCTAATCTGACATCTGTCATCTGTCATCTGTCATCTGTCATCTGTCATCTGTCATCTGTCATCTTTCATCTGTCATCTGTCATCTGTCATCTGTCATCTGTCATCTGTTATCTGTTATCTGTCATCTGTCATCTGTCATGTGACATCTGTCACCTGTCATCTGTCATCTGTCATCTGTCATCTGACATCTGACATCTGTGATCTGTCATCTGTCACTTCTCATCTGTCATCTGTCATCTGTCATCTGTCATCTGTCATCTGTCATCTGTCATCTGTCGTCTGTCATCTGTCATCTGTCATCTGTCATCTGTCATCTGTCATCTGTCATCTGTCATCTGTCATCTGTCATCTGTCATTTGTCATCTGTCATCTGTCATGTGTCACCTGTGATGTGTCAGCTGTCATCTATCACCTGTTATTTGTCATCTGTCATCTGTTCACTGTCATCTGTCAGCTGTCATCTTTCATCTGTCAACTGTTATGTATCACCTGTGATGTGTCATCTGTCATCTGTTATCTGTCATCTGCCATCTGTCATCTGTTATCTGTCAGCTGTCATCTGTCATCTATCATCTGTCATTTGTCATCTGTCATCTGCCATCTGTCATCTCTCGTGTCTCACCTGTGATGTGTCATCTGTCATCTGTCATCTATCACCTGTCATTTGTCATCTGTCATGTGACATCTGTCATCTGTCATCTGTCATCTGTCATCAGTCATCCGTCATCTGTCATTTGACATCTGTCATCTGTCATCTGTCACCTGTCATCTGTCATCTGTCATCTGTCATCTGTCATCTGTCATCTGTCATCTGTCATCTGTCATCTGTCATCTGTCATCTGTCATCTGTCATCTGTCATCTGTCATCTGTCATCTGTCATCTGTCATCTGTCATCTGTCATCTGTCATCTGTCATCTGTCATCCGTCATCTGTCATCTGTCATCTGTCATCTGTCATCTGTCATCTGTCATCTCTCATCTGTCATCTGTCATCTGTAATCTGTCATCTGTCATCTGTCAGCTGTCATCTGTCATCTATCATCTGTCATTTGTCATCTGTCATCTGCCATCTGTCATCTCTCGTGTCTCACCTGTGATGTGTCATCTGTCATCTGTCATCTATCACCTGCCATTTGTCATCTGTCATCTGTCATGTGACATCTGTCATCTGTCATCTGTCATCTGTCATCTGTCATCTGTCATTTGACATCTGTCATCTGTCATCTGTCACCTGTCATCTGTCATCTGTCATCTGTCATCTGTCATCTGTCATCTGTCATCTGTCATCTGTCATCTGTCATCTGTCATCTGTCATCTGTCACCTGTCACCTGTCATCTGTCATCTGTCATCTGTCATCTGTCATCTATCATCTGTCATTTGTCATCTGTAATCTGCCATCTGTCAGCTCTCGTGTCTCACCTGTGATGTGTCATCTGTCATCTGTCATCTATCACCTGTCATTTGTCATCTGTCATCTGTCATGTGACATCTGTCATCTGTCATCTGTCATCTGTCAACTGTCATCTGTCATTTGACATCTGTCATCTGCCATCTGTCATCTCTCGTGTCTCACCTGTGATGTGTCATCTGTCATCTGTCATCTATCACCTGTCATTTGTCATCTGTCATCTGTCATGTGACATCTGTCATCTGTCATCTGTCATCTGTCATCTGTCATCTGTCATCTGTCATCTGTCATCTATCATCTGTCATTTGTCATCTGTCATCTGTCATCTGTCATCTGTCATCTGTCATCTGTCATCTGTCATCTGTCATCTGTCATCTGTCATCTGTCATCTGTCATCTGTCATCTGTCATCTGTCATCTGTCATTTGTCATCTGTCATCTGCCATCTGTCATCTCTCGTGTCTCACCTGTGATGTGTCATCTGTCATCTGTCATCTATCACCTGTCATTTGTCATCTGTCATCTGTCATGTGACATCTGTCATCTGTCATCTGTCATCTGTCATCTGTCACCTGTCATGTGACATCTGTCATCTGTCATCTGTCATCTGACATCTGTCATCCGTCATCTGTCACCTGTCATCTGTCATCTGTCATCTGTCATTTGACATCTGTCATCTGTCATCTGTCACTTGTCATCTGTCATCTGTCATCTATCATCTGTCATCTGTCATGTGTCACCTGTGATGTGTCATTTCACATCTGTCAACTGTCATTTGTTATCTGTCATCTGTCATCCGTCATCTATCATCTGTCATCTGTCATCTGTCATCTGTCACCTGTCATGTGACATCTGTCATCTGTCATCTGTCATCTGACATCTGTCATCCGTCATCTGTCACCTGTCATCTGTCATCTGTCATCTGTCATGTGACATCTGTCATCTGTCATCTGTCATCTGTCATCTGTCATCTGTCATCTGTCATCTGTCATCTGTCATCTGTCATCTGTCATCTGTCATCTGTCATCTATCATCTGTCATTTGTCATCTGTCATCTGTCATCTGTCATCTGTCATCTGTCATCTGTCATCTGTCATCTATCATCTGTCATTTGTCATCTATCATCTGTCATCTGTCATCTGTCATCTGTCACCTGTCATGTGACATCTGTCAGCTGTCATCTGTCATCTGACATCTGTCATCCGTCATCTGTCACCTGTCATCTGTCATCTGTCATCTGTCATGTGACATCTGTCATCTGTCATCTGTCATCTGTCATCTGTCATCTGTCATCTGTCATCTGTCATCTGTCATCTGTCATCTGTCATCTGTCATCTATCATCTGTCATTTGTCATCTGTCATCTGTCATCTGTCATCTGTCATGTGTCACCTGTGATGTGTCATTTCACATCTGTCAACTGTCATTTGTTATCTGTCATCTGTCATCCGTCATCTATCATCTGTCATCTGTCATCTGTCATCTGTCACCTGTCATGTGACATCTGTCATCTGTCATCTGTCATCTGACATCTGTCATCTGTCATCTGTCACCTGTCATCTGTCATCTGTCATCTGTCATGTGACATCTGTCATCTGTCATCTGTCATCTGTCATCTGTCATCTGTCATCTATCATCTGTCATTTGTCATCTGTCATCTGTCATCTGTCATCTGTCATCTGTCATCTGTTATCTGTCATCTGTCATCTGTCATCTGTCATTTGTCATCTGTCATCTGCCATCTGTCATCTCTCGTGTCTCACCTGTGATGTGTCATCTGTCATCTGTCATCTATCACCTGTCATTAGCCATCTGTCATCTGTCATGTGACATCTGTCATCTGTCATCTGTCATCTGTCATCTGTCATTTGACATCTGTCATCTGTCATCTGTCACCTGTCATCTGTCATCTGTCATCTGTCATCTGTCATCTGTCATCTGTTATCTGTCATCTGCCATCTGTCATCTGTTATCTGTCAGCTGTCATCTGTCATCTATCATCTGTCATTTGTCATCTGTCATCTGCCATCTGTCATCTCTCGTGTCTCACCTGTGATGTGTCATCTGTCATCTGTCATCTATCACCTGTCATTTGTCATCTGTCATCTGTCATCTGTCATCTGTCATCCGTCATCTGTCATCTGTCATCTGTCATCTGTCATCTGTCATTTGACATCTGTCATCTGTCACCTGTCATCTGTCATCTGTCATCTGTCATCTGTCATCTGTCATCTGTCATCTGTCATCTGTCATCTGTCATCTGTCATCTGTCATCTGTCATCTGTCATTTGTTATCTGTCATCTGTCATCCGTCATCTGTCATCTGTCATCTGTCATCTGTCATCTGTCATCTGACATCTGTCATCTGTCATCTGTCACCTGTCATCTGTCATCTGTCATCTGTCATCTGTCATTTGACATCTGTCATCTGTCACCTGTCATCTGTCATCTGTCATCTGTCATCTGTCATCTGTCATCTGTCATCTGTCATCTGTCATGTGTCATCTGTCATCTGTCATTTGTTATCTGTCATCTGTCATCCGTCATCTGTCATCTGTCATCTGTCATCTGTCATCTGTCATCTGTCATCTGACATCTGTCATCTGTCATCTGTCACCTGTCATCTGTCATCTGTCATCTGTCATCTGTCATCTGTCATCTGTCATCTGTCATCTGTCATCTGTCATCTGTCATCTGTCATCTGTCATCTGTCATCTGTCATCTATCATCTGTCATCTATCATGCGTCAACTCTAATCTGTCATCTGTCATCTGTCATCTGTCATCTGTCATCTGTCATCTGTCATCTGTCATCTGTCATCTGTCATCTGTCATCTGTCATCTGTCATCTGTCATCTGTCATCTGTCATCTGTCATCTGTCATCTGTCATCTGTCATCTGTTATATGTCATCTGTCATCTGTCATCTGTCATGTGACATCTGTCACCTGTCATCTGTCATCTGTCATCTGACATCTGACATCTGTCATCTGTCATCTGTCACTTCTCATTTGTCATCTGTCATCTGTCATCTGTCATCTGTCATCTGTCATCTGTCATCTGTCATCTGTCATCTGTCAACTGTCATCTGTCATCTGTCATCTGTCTTCTGTCATCTGTCATCTGTCATCTGTCATCTGTTATCTGTCATTTGTCATTTGTCATCTGTCATGTGTCACCTGTGATGTGTCAGCTGTCATCTATCACCTGTTATTTGTCATCTGTCATCTGTTCACTGTCATCTGTCATCTTTCATTTGTCAACTGTTATGTATCACCTGTGATGTGTCATCTGTCATCTGTTATCTGTCATCTGCCATCTGTCATCTGTCAGCTGTCATCTGTCATTTATCATCTGTCATTTGTCATCTGTCATCTGCCATCTGTCATCTCTCGTGTCTCACCTGTGATGTGTCATCTGTCATCTATCACCTGTTATTTGTCATCTGTCATCTGTCATGTAACATCTGTCATCTGTCATCTGTCATCTGTCATCTGTCATCTGTCATCTGTCATCTGTCAACTGTCATCTGTCATCTGTCATCTGTCATCTGTCATCTGTCATCTGTCATCTGTCATCTGTCATCTGTCATCTGTCATCTGTCATCTGTCATCTGTCATCTGTCATCTGTCATCTGTCATCTGTCATCTGTCATCTGTCATCTGTCATCTGTCATCTGTCATTTGTCATCTGTCATCTGTCATCTGTCATCTGTCATCTGTCATCTGTCATCTGTCATCTGTCATCTGTCATCTGTCATCTGTTATCTGTCATCTGTCATCTGTCATCTGTCATCTGTCATCTGTCATCTGTCATTTGTCATCTGTTATCTGTCATCTGTCATGTGACATCTGTCATCTGTCATCTGTCATCTTTCATCTGTCATCTGTCATGTGTCACCTGTGATGTGTCATTTCACATCTGTCATCTGTCATTTGTCATCTGTCATCTCACTTCTGTCATCTGTCATCTGTCATCTGTCATCTGTCATCTGTCATATGTCATCTGTCATCTGTCATCTGTCATCTGTCATCTGTCATCTGTCATCTGTCATCTGTCATCTGTCATCTGTCATCTGTCATCTGTCATCCGTCATCTGTCATCTGTCATCTGTCATCTGTCATCTGTCATCTGTCATCTGTCATCTCTCATCTGTCATCTGTCATCTGTAATCTGTCATCTGTCATCTGTCAGCTGTCATCTGTCATCTATCATCTGTCATTTGTCATCTGTCATCTGCCATCTGTCATCTCTCGTGTCTCACCTGTGATGTGTCATCTGTCATCTGTCATCTATCACCTGTCATTTGTCATCTGTCATGTGACATCTGTCATCTGTCATCTGTCATCTGTCATCTGTCATTTGACATCTGTCATCTGTCATCTGTCACCTGTCATCTGTCATCTGTCATCTGTCATCTGTCATCTGTCATCTGTCATCTGTCATTTGTCATCTGTCATCTGTCATCTGTCATCTGTCATCTGTCATCTGTCATCTGTCATCTGTCATCTGTCATCTGTCATCTGTCATCTGTCATCTGTCATCCGTCATCTGTCATCTGTCATCTGTCATCTGTCATCTGTCATCTGTCATCTGTCATCTGTCATCTCTCATCTGTCATCTGTCATCTGTAATCTGTCATCTGTCATCTGTCATTTGTCATCTGTCATCTGTCATGTGACATCTGTCATCTGTCATCTGTCATCTGTCATCTCTCGTGTCTCACCTGTGATGTGTCATCTGTCATCTGTCATCTATCACCTGTCATTTGTCATCTGTCATCTGTCATGTGACATCTGTCATCTGTCATCTGTCATCTGTCATCTGTCATTTGACATCTGTCATCTGTCATCTGTCACCTGTCATCTGTCATCTGTCATCTGTCATCTGTCATCTGTCATCTGTCATCTGTCATCTGTCATCTGTCATCTGTCATCTGTCATCTGTCATCTGTCATCTGTCATCTGTCATCTGTCATCTGTCATCTGTCATCTGTCATCTGTCATCTGTCATCTATCATCTGTCATTTGTCATCTGTCATCTGCCATCTGTCATCTCTCGTGTCTCATCTGTGATGTGTCATCTGTCATCTGTCATCTGTCATCTGTCATCTCTCATCTGTCATCTGTCATCTGTAATCTGTCATCTGTCATCTGTCAGCTGTCATCTGTCATCTATCATCTGTCATTTGTCATCTGTCATCTGCCATCTGTCATCTCTCGTGTCTCACCTGTGATGTGTCATCTGTCATCTGTCATCTATCACCTGTCATTTGTCATCTGTCATCTGTCATCTGTCATCTGTAATCTGTCATCTGTCATCTGTCAGCTGTCATCTGTCATCTATCATCTGTCATTTGTCATCTGTCATCTGCCATCTGTCATCTCTCGTGTCTCACCTGTGATGTGTCATCTGTCATCTGTCATCTATCACCTGTCATTTGTCATCTGTCATCTGTCATGTGACATCTGTCATCTGTCATCTGTCATCTGTCATCTGTCATCTGTCATCTGTCATTTGACATCTGTCATCTGTCGTCTGTCGCCTGTCATCTATCATCTGTCATTTGTCATCTGTCATCTGCCATCTGTCAGCTCTCGTGTCTCACCTGTGATGTGTCATCTGTCATCTGTCATCTATCACCTGTCATTTGTCATCTGTCATCTGTCATGTGACATCTGTCATCTGTCATCTGTCATCTGTCATCTGTCAACTGTCATCTGTCATTTGACATCTGTCATCTGCCATCTGTCATCTCTCGTGTCTCACCTGTGATGTGTCATCTGTCATCTGTCATCTATCACCTGTCATTTGTCATCTGTCATCTGTCATGTGACATCTGTCATCTGTCATCTGTCATCTGTCATCTGTCATCTGTCATCTGTCATCTATCATCTGTCATTTGTCATCTGTCATCTGTCATGTGTCATCTGTCATCTGTCATCTGTCATCTGTCATCTGTCATCTGTCATCTGTCATTTGTCATCTGTCATCTGCCATCTGTCATCTCTCGTGTCTCACCTGTGATGTGTCATCTGTCATCTGTCATCTATCACCTGTCATTTGTCATCTGTCATCTGTCATGTGACATCTGTCATCTGTCATCTGTCATCTGTCATCTGTCATTTGACATCTGTCATCTGTCATCTGTCACCTGTCATCTGTCATCTGTCATCTGTCATCTGTCATCTGTCATCTGTTATCTGTCATCTGCCATCTGTCATCTGTTATCTGTCAGCTGTCATCTGTCATCTATCATCTGTTATTTGTCATCTGTCATCTGCCATCTGTCATCTCTCGTGTCTCACCTGTGATGTGTCATCTGTCATCTGTCATCTATCACCTGTCATTTGTCATCTGTCATCTGTCATGTGACATCTGTCATCTGTCATCTGTCATCTGTCATCTGTCATCTGTCATTTGACAGCTGTCATCTGTCATCTGTCATCTGTCACCTGTCATCTGTCATCTGTCATCTGTCATCTGTCATCTGTCATCTGTCATCTGTCATCTGTCATCTGTCATCTGTCATCTGTCATCTGTCATCTGTCATCTGTCATCTGTCATCTGTCATCTGTCATCTGTCATCTGTCATCTGTCATCTGTCATCTGTCATCTGTCATCTGTCATCTGTCATCTGTCATCTGTCATCTGTCATCTGTCATCTGTCATCTGTCATCTGTCATCTGTCATCTGTCATCTGTCATCTGTCATCTGTCATCTGTCATCTGTCATCTGTCATCTGTCATCCGTCATCTGTCATCTGTCATCTGTCATCTGTCATCTGTCATCTGTCATCTGTCATCTGTCATCTGTCATCTGTAATCTGTAATCTGTCATCTGTCATCTGTCATCTGTCATTTGACATCTGTCATCTGTCATCTGTCACCTGTCATCTGTCATCTGTCATCTGTCATCTGTCATCTGTCATCTGTTATCTGTCATCTGCCATCTGTCATCTGTTATCTGTCAGCTGTCATCTGTCATCTATCATCTGTTATTTGTCATCTGTCATCTGCCATCTGTCATCTCTCGTGTCTCACCTGTGATGTGTCATCTGTCATCTGTCATCTATCACCTGTCATTTGTCATCTGTCATCTGTCATGTGACATCTGTCATCTGTCATCTGTCATCTGTCATCTGTCATCTGTCATTTGACATCTGTCATCTGTCATCTGTCACCTGTCATCTGTCATCTGTCATCTGTCATCTGTCATCTGTCATCTGTCATCTGTCATCTGTCATCTGTCATCTGTCATCTGTCATCTGTCATCTGTCATCTGTCATCTGTCATCTGTCATCTGTCATCTGTCATCTGTCATCTGTCATCTGTCATCTATCATCTGTCATCTGTCATCTGTCATCTGTCATCTGTCATCTGTCATCTGTCATCTGTCATCTGTCATCTGTCATCTGTCATCGGTCATCTGTCATCTGTCATCTGTCATGTGACATCTGTCATCTGTCATCTGTCATCTGTCATCTGTCATCTGTCATCTGACATCTGACATCTGTCAACTGTCATCTGTCACTTGTCATCTGTCATCTGTCATCTATCATCTGTCATCTGTCATGTGTCACCTGTGATGTGTCATTTCACATCTGTCAACTGTCATTTGTTATCTGTCATCTGTCATCCGTCATCTATCATCTGTCATCTGTCATCTGTCATCTGTCACCTGTCAAGTGACATCTGTCATCTGTCATCTGTCATCTGACATCTGTCATCTGTCATCTGTCACCTGTCATCTGTCATCTGTCATCTGTCATGTGACATCTGTCATCTGTCATCTGTCATCTGTCATCTGTCATCTGTCATCTGTCATCTGTCATCTGTCATCTGTCATCTGTCATCTGTCATCTGTCATCTGTCATCTGTCATCTGTCATCTATCATCTGTCATTTGTCATCTGTCATCTGTCATCTGTCATCTGTCATCTGTCATCTGTCATCTGTCATCTGTCATCTGTCATCTGTCATCTGTCATCTGTCATTTGTCATCTGTCATCTGCCATCTGTCATCTCTCGTGTCTCACCTGTGATGTGTCATCTGTCATCTGTCATCTATCACCTGTCATTTGTCATCTGTCATCTGTCATGTGACATCTGTCATCTGTCATCTGTCATCTGTCATCTGTCATCTGTCATTTGACATCTGTCATCTGTCATCTGTCACCTGTCATCTGTCATCTGTCATCTGTCATCTGTCATCTGTCATCTGTCATCTGTCATCTGTCATCTGTCATCTGTCATCTGTCATCTGTCATCTGTCATCTGTCATCTGTCATCTGTCATCTGTCATCTGTCATTTGTCATCTGTCATCTGCCATCTGTCATCTCTCGTGTCTCACCTGTGATGTGTCATCTGTCATCTGTCATCTATCACCTGTCATTTGTCATCTGTCATCTGTCATGTGACATCTGTCATCTGTCATCTGTCATCTGTCATCTGTCATCTGTCATCTGTCATCTGTCATTTGACATCTGTCATCTGTCATCTGTCATCTGTCATCTGTCATCTGTCATCTGTCATCTGTCATCTGTCATTTGACATCTGTCATCTGTCACCTGTCATCTGTCATCTGTCATCTGTCATCTGTCATCTGTCATCTGTCATCTGTCATCTGTCATCTGTCATCTGTCATCTGTCATCTGTCATCTGTCATCTGTCATCTGTCATTTGTTATCTGTCATCTGTCATCCGCCATCTGTCATCTGTCATCTGTCATCTGTCATCTGTCATCTGTCATCTGACATCTGTCATCTGTCATCTGTCACCTGTCATCTGTCATCTGTCATCTGTCATCTGTCATCTGTCATCTGTCATCTGTCATCTGTCATCTGTCATCTGTCATCTGTCATCTGTCATCTGTCATCTATCATCTGTCATCTATCATCTGTCATCTGTCATCTATCATGCGTCAACTCTAATCTGTCATCTGTCATCTGTCATCTGTCATCTGTCATCTGTCATCTGTCATCTGCCATCTGTTATCTGTCATCTGCCATCTGTCATCTGTTATCTGTCAGCTGTCATCTGTCATCTATCATCTGTTATTTGTCATCTGTCATCTGCCATATGTCATCTCTCGTGTCTCACCTGTGATGTGTCATCTGTCATCTGTCATCTATCACCTGTCATTTGTCATCTGTCATCTGTCATGTGACATCTGTCATCTGTCATCTGTCATCTGTCATCTGTCATCTGTCATTTGACATCTGTCATCTGTCACCTGTCATCTGTCATCTGTCATCTGTCATCTGTCATCTGTCATCTGTCATCTGTCATCTGTCATCTGTCATCTGTCATCTGTCATCTGTCATCTGTCATCTGTCATCTGTCATCTGTCATCTGTCATCTGTCATCTGTCATCTGTCATCTGTCATCTGTCATCTGTCATCTGTCATCTGTCATCTGTCATCTGTCATCTGTCATCTGTCATCTGTCATCTGTCATCTGTCATCTGTCATCTGTCATCTGTCATCTGTCATCTGTCATCTGTCATCTGTCATCTGTCATCTGTCATCTGTCATCTGTCATCTGTCATCTGTCATCTGTCATCTGTCATCTGTCATCTGTCATCTGTCATCTGTCATCCGTCATCTGTCATCTGTCATCTGTCATCTGTCATCTGTCATCTGTCATCTGTCATCTGTCATCTGTCATCTGTCATCTGTAATCTGTAATCTGTCATCTGTCGTCTGTCATCTGTCATCTGTCATCTGTCTTCTGTCATCCGTCATCTGTCATCTGTCATCTGTCATCTGTCATCTGTCATCTGTCATCTGTCATCGGTCATCTGTCATCTGTCATCTGTCATGTGACATCTGTCATCTGTCATCTGTCATCTGTCATCTGTCATCTGTCATCTGACATCTGACATCTGTCAACTGTCATCTGTCATTTGTTATCTGTCATCTGTCATCCGTCATCTATCATCTGTCATCTGTCATCTGTCATCTGTCACCTGTCAAGTGACATCTGTCATCTGTCATCTGTCATCTGACATCTGTCATCTGTCATCTGTCACCTGTCATCTGTCATCTGTCATCTGTCATGTGACATCTGTCATCTGTCATCTGTCATCTGTCATCTGTCATCTGTCATCTGTCATCTGTCATCTGTCATCTGTCATCTGTCATCTGTCATCTGTCATCTGTCATCTATCATCTGTCATTTGTCATCTGTCATCTGTCATCTGTCATCTGTCATCTGTCATCTGTCATCTGTCATCTGTCATCTGTCATCTGTCATCTGTCATTTGTCATCTGTCATCTGCCATCTGTCATCTCTCGTGTCTCACCTGTGATGTGTCATCTGTCATCTGTCATCTATCACCTGTCATTTGTCATCTGTCATCTGTCATGTGACATCAGTCATCTGTCATCTGTCATCTGTCATCTGTCATCTGTCATTTGACATCTGTCATCTGTCATCTGTCACCTGTCATCTGTCATCTGTCATCTGTCATCTGTCATCTGTCATCTGTCATCTGTCATCTGTCATCTGTCATCTGTCATCTGTCATCTGTCATCTGTCATCTGTCATCTGTCATCTGTCATCTGTCATCTGTCATTTGTCATCTGTCATTTGCCATCTGTCATCTCTCGTGTCTCACCTGTGATGTGTCATCTGTCATCTGTCATCTATCACCTGTCATTTGTCATCTGTCATCTGTCATGTGACATCTGTCATCTGTCATCTGTCATCTGTCATCTGTCATCTGTCATCTGTCATTTGACATCTGTCATCTGTCATCTGTCATCCGTCATCTGTCATCTGTCATCTGTCATCTGTCATCTGTCATTTGACATCTGTCATCTGTCATCTGTCACCTGTCATCTGTCATCTGTCATCTGTCATCTGTCATCTGTCATCTGTCATCTGTCATCTGTCATCTGTCATCTGTCATCTGTCATCTGTCATCTGTCATCTGTCATCTGTCATCTGTCACCTGTCATTTGTTATCTGTCATCTGTCATCCGCCATCTGTCATCTGACATCTGTCATCTGTCATCTGTCATCTGTCATCTGACATCTGTCATCTGTCATCTGTCACCTGTCATCTGTCATCTGTCATCTGTCATCTGTCATCTGTCATCTGTCATCTGTCATCTGTCATCTGTCATCTGTCATCTGTCATCTGTCATCTATCATCTGTCATCTGTCATCTGTCATCTGTCATCTGTCATCTGTCATCTGTCATCTGTCATCTGTCATCTGTCATCGGTCATCTGTCATCTGTCATCTGTCATCTGTCATCTGTCATCTGTCATCTGTCATCTGTCATCTGTCATCTGTCATCTGTCATCTGTCATCTGTCATCTGTCATCTGTCATCTGTCATCTGTTATCTGTCATCTGTCATCTGTCATCTGTCATGTGACATCTGTCACCTGTCATCTGTCATCTGTCATCTGTCATCTGACATCTGATATCTGTCATCTGTCATCTGTCACTTCTCATTTGTCATCTGTCATCTGTCATCTGCCATCTGTCATCTGTCATCTGTCATCTGTCATCTGTCATGTGTCATCTGTCATCTGTCATCTGTCATCTGTCATCTGTCATCTGTCATCTGTCTTCTGTCATCTGTCATCTGTCATCTGTCATCTGTCATTTGTCATTTGTCATCTGTCATGTGTCACCTGTGATGTGTCAGCTGTCATCTGTCATGTGACATCTGTCATCTGTCATCTGTCATCTGTCATCTGTCATCTGTCATCTGTCATCTGTCATCTGTCATCTGTCATCTGTCATCTGTCATCTGTCATCTGTCATCTATCATCTGTCATTTGTCATCTGTCATCTGTCATCTGTCATCTGTCATCTGTCATCTGTCATCTGTCATCTGTCATCTGTCATCTGTCATCTGTCATTTGTCATCTGTCATCTGCCATCTGTCATCTCTCGTGTCTCACCTGTGATGTGTCATCTGTCATCTGTCATCTATCACCTGTCATTTGTCATCTGTCATCTGTCATGTGACATCTGTCATCTGTCATCTGTCATCTGTCATCTGTCATCTGTCATCTGTCATCTGTCATCTGTCATCTGTCATCTGTCATCTGTCATCGGTCATCTGTCATCTGTCATCTGTCATCTGTCATCTGTCATCTGTCATCTGTCATCTGTCATCTGTCATCTGTCATCTGTCATCTGTCATCTGTCATCTGTCATCTGTCATCTGTCATCTGTCATCTGTCATCTGTTATCTGTCATCTGTCATCTGTCATCTGTCATGTGACATCTGTCACCTGTCATCTGTCATCTGTCATCTGTCATCTGACATCTGACATCTGTCATCTGTCATCTGTCACTTCTCATTTGTCATCTGTCATCTGTCATCTGTCATCTGTCATCTGTCATCTGTCATCTGTCATCTGTCATCTGTCATGTGTCATCTGTCATCTGTCATCTGTCATCTGTCATCTGTCATCTGTCTTCTGTCATCTGTCATCTGTCATCTGTCATCTGTCATCTGTCATTTGTCATTTGTCATCTGTCATGTGTCACCTGTGATGTGTCAGCTGTCATCTATCACCTGTTATTTGTCATCTGTCATCTGTTCACTGTCATCTGTCATCCTTCATTTGTCAACTGTTATGTATCACCTGTGATGTGTCATCTGTCATCTGTTATCTGTCATCTGCCATCTGTCATCTGTCAGCTGTCATCTGTCATCTATCATCTGTCATTTGTCATCTGTCATCTGCCATCTGTCATCTCTCGTGTCTCACCTGTGATGTGTCATCTGTCATCTGTCATCTATCACCTGTTATTTGTCATCTGTCATCTGTCATGTGACATCTGTCATCTGTCATCTGTCATCTGTCATTTGACATCTGTCATCTGTCATCTGTCACCTGTCATCTGTCATCTGTCATCTGTCATCTGTCACCTGTCATCTGTCAACTGTCATCTGTCATCTGTCATCTGTCATCTGTCATCTGTCATCTGTCATCTGTCATCTGTCATCTGTCATCTGTCATCTGTCATCTGTCATCTGTCATCTGTCATCTGTCATCTGTCATCTGTCATCTGTCATCTGTCATCTGTCATCTGTCATCTGTCATCTGTCATCTGTCATCTGTCATCTGTCATCTGTCATCTGTCATCTGTCATCTGTCATCTGTCATCTGTCATCTGTCATCTGTCATCTGTCATCTGTCATCTGTTATCTGTCATCTGTCATCTGTCATCTGTCATCTGTCATCTGTCATTTGCCATCTGTTATCTGTCATCTGTCATGTGACATCTGTCATCTGTCATCTGTCATCTTTCATCTGTCATCTGTCATGTGTCACCTGTGATGTGTCATTTCACATCTGTCATCTGTCATTTGTCATCTGTCATCTGTCATCTGTCATCTGTCATGTGACATCTGTCATCTGGCATCTGTCATCTGTCATCTGTCATCTGTCATCTGTCATCTGTCATCTCACATCTGTCATCTGTCATCTGTCATCTGTCATCTGTCATCTGTCATCTGTCATCTGTCATCTGTCATCTGTCATCTGTCATCTGTCATCTCACATCTGTCATCTGTCATCTGTCATCTGTCATCTGTCATCTGTCATATGTCATCTGTCATCTGTCATCTGTCATCTGTCATCTGTCATCTGTCATCTGTCATCTGTCATCCGTCATCCGTCATCCGTCATCTGTCATCTGTCATCTGTCATCTGTCACCTGTCATGTGACATCTGTCATCTGTCATCTTCATCTGGCACCTGTCATCTGTCATCTGTCATCTGTCATCTGTCATCTGTCATCTGTCATCTCACAACTGTCATCTGTCATCTGTCATCTGTCATCTGTCATCTGTCATATGTCATCTGTCATTTGTCATCTGTCATCTGCCATCTGTCATCTCTCGTGTCTCACCTGTGATGTGTCATCTGTCATCTGTCATCTATCACCTGTCATTTGTCATCTGTCATGTGACATCTGTCATCTGTCATCTGTCATCTGTCATCTGTCATTTGACATCTGTCATCTGTCATCTGTCACCTGTCATCTGTCATCTGTCATCTGTCATCTTTCATCTGTCATCTGTCATGTGTCACCTGTGATGTGTCATTTCACATCTGTCATCTGTCATTTGTCATCTGTCATCTCACTTCTGTCATCTGTCATCTGTCATCTGTCATCTGTCATCTGTCATATGTCATCTGTCATCTGTCATCTGTCATCTGTCATCTGTCATCTGTCATCTGTCATCTGTCATCTGTCATCTGTCATCTGTCATCTGTCATCCGTCATCTGTCATCTGTCATCTGTCATCTGTCATCTGTCATCTCTCATCTGTCATCTGTCATCTGTAATCTGTCATCTGTCATCTGTCAGCTGTCATCTGTCATCTATCATCTGTCATTTGTCATCTGTCATCTGCCATCTGTCATCTCTCGTGTCTCACCTGTGATGTGTCATCTGTCATCTGTCATCTATCACCTGTCATTTGTCATCTGTCATGTGACATCTGTCATCTGTCATCTGTCATCTGTCATCTGTCATTTGACATCTGTCATCTGTCATCTGTCACCTGTCATCTGTCATCTGTCATCTGTCATCTGTCATCTGTCATCTGTCATCTGTCATTTGTCATCTGTCATCTGTCATCTGTCATCTGTCATCTGTCATCTGTCATCTGTCATCTGTCATCTGTCATCTGTCATCTGTCATCTGTCATCTGTCATCTGTCATCCGTCATCTGTCATCTGTCATCTGTCATCTGTCATCTGTCATCTGTCATCTGTCATCTCTCATCTGTCATCTGTCATCTGTAATCTGTCATCTGTCATCTGTCATTTGTCATCTGTCATCTGTCATGTGACATCTGTCATCTGTCATCTGTCATCTGTCATCTCTCGTGTCTCACCTGTGATGTGTCATCTGTCATCTGTCATCTATCACCTGTCATTTGTCATCTGTCATCTGTCATGTGACATCTGTCATCTGTCATCTGTCATCTGTCATCTGTCATTTGACATCTGTCATCTGTCATCTGTCACCTGTCATCTGTCATCTGTCATCTGTCATCTGTCATCTGTCATCTGTCATCTGTCATCTGTCATCTGTCATCTGTCATCTGTCATCTGTCATCTGTCATCTGTCATCTGTCATCTGTCATCTGTCATCTGTCATCTGTCATCTGTCATCTGTCATCTATCATCTGTCATTTGTCATCTGTCATCTGCCATCTGTCATCTCTCGTGTCTCATCTGTGATGTGTCATCTGTCATCTGTCATCTGTCATCTGTCATCTCTCATCTGTCATCTGTCATCTGTAATCTGTCATCTGTCATCTGTCAGCTGTCATCTGTCATCTATCATCTGTCATTTGTCATCTGTCATCTGCCATCTGTCATCTCTCGTGTCTCACCTGTGATGTGTCATCTGTCATCTGTCATCTATCACCTGTCATTTGTCATCTGTCATCTGTCATCTGTCATCTGTAATCTGTCATCTGTCATCTGTCAGCTGTCATCTGTCATCTATCATCTGTCATTTGTCATCTGTCATCTGCCATCTGTCATCTCTCGTGTCTCACCTGTGATGTGTCATCTGTCATCTGTCATCTATCACCTGTCATTTGTCATCTGTCATCTGTCATGTGACATCTGTCATCTGTCATCTGTCATCTGTCATCTGTCATCTGTCATCTGTCATTTGACATCTGTCATCTGTCGTCTGTCGCCTGTCATCTATCATCTGTCATTTGTCATCTGTCATCTGCCATCTGTCAGCTCTCGTGTCTCACCTGTGATGTGTCATCTGTCATCTGTCATCTATCACCTGTCATTTGTCATCTGTCATCTGTCATGTGACATCTGTCATCTGTCATCTGTCATCTGTCATCTGTCAACTGTCATCTGTCATTTGACATCTGTCATCTGCCATCTGTCATCTCTCGTGTCTCACCTGTGATGTGTCATCTGTCATCTGTCATCTATCACCTGTCATTTGTCATCTGTCATCTGTCATGTGACATCTGTCATCTGTCATCTGTCATCTGTCATCTGTCATCTGTCATCTGTCATCTATCATCTGTCATTTGTCATCTGTCATCTGTCATGTGTCATCTGTCATCTGTCATCTGTCATCTGTCATCTGTCATCTGTCATCTGTCATTTGTCATCTGTCATCTGCCATCTGTCATCTCTCGTGTCTCACCTGTGATGTGTCATCTGTCATCTGTCATCTATCACCTGTCATTTGTCATCTGTCATCTGTCATGTGACATCTGTCATCTGTCATCTGTCATCTGTCATTTGACATCTGTCATCTGTCATCTGTCACCTGTCATCTGTCATCTGTCATCTGTCATCTGTCATCTGTCATCTGTTATCTGTCATCTGCCATCTGTCATCTGTTATCTGTCAGCTGTCATCTGTCATCTATCATCTGTTATTTGTCATCTGTCATCTGCCATCTGTCATCTCTCGTGTCTCACCTGTGATGTGTCATCTGTCATCTGTCATCTATCACCTGTCATTTGTCATCTGTCATCTGTCATGTGACATCTGTCATCTGTCATCTGTCATCTGTCATCTGTCATTTGACATCTGTCATCTGTCATCTGTCACCTGTCATCTGTCATCTGTCATCTGTCATCTGTCATCTGTCATCTGTCATCTGTCATCTGTCATCTGTCATCTGTCATCTGTCATCTGTCATCTGTCATCTGTCATCTGTCATCTGTCATCTGTCATCTGTCATCTGTCATCTGTCATCTGTCATCTGTCATCTGTCATCTGTCATCTGTCATCTGTCATCTGTCATCTGTCATCTGTCATCTGTCATCTGTCATCTGTCATCTGTCATCTGTCATCTGTCATCTGTCATCTGTCATCCGTCATCTGTCATCTGTCATCTGTCATCTGTCATCTGTCATCTGTCATCTGTCATCTGTCATCTGTCATCTGTAATCTGTAATCTGTCATCTGTCATCTGTCATCTGTCATTTGACATCTGTCATCTGTCATCTGTCACCTGTCATCTGTCATCTGTCATCTGTCATCTGTCATCTGTCATCTGTTATCTGTCATCTGCCATCTGTCATCTGTTATCTGTCAGCTGTCATCTGTCATCTATCATCTGTTATTTGTCATCTGTCATCTGCCATCTGTCATCTCTCGTGTCTCACCTGTGATGTGTCATCTGTCATCTGTCATCTATCACCTGTCATTTGTCATCTGTCATCTGTCATGTGACATCTGTCATCTGTCATCTGTCATCTGTCATCTGTCATTTGACATCTGTCATCTGTCATCTGTCACCTGTCATCTGTCATCTGTCATCTGTCATCTGTCATCTGTCATCTGTCATCTGTCATCTGTCATCTGTCATCTGTCATCTGTCATCTGTCATCTGTCATCTGTCATCTGTCATCTGTCATCTGTCATCTGTCATCTGTCATCTGTCATCTGTCATCTGTCATCTGTCATCTGTCATCTGTCATCTGTCATCTGTCATCTGTCATCTGTCATCTGTCATCTGTCATCTGTCATCTGTCATCGGTCATCTGTCATCTGTCATCTGTCATGTGACATCTGTCATCTGTCATCTGTCATCTGTCATCTGTCATCTGTCATCTGACATCTGACATCTGTCAACTGTCATCTGTCACTTGTCATCTGTCATCTGTCATCTATCATCTGTCATCTGTCATGTGTCACCTGTGATGTGTCATTTCACATCTGTCAACTGTCATTTGTTATCTGTCATCTGTCATCCGTCATCTATCATCTGTCATCTGTCATCTGTCATCTGTCACCTGTCAAGTGACATCTGTCATCTGTCATCTGTCATCTGACATCTGTCATCTGTCATCTGTCACCTGTCATCTGTCATCTGTCATCTGTCATGTGACATCTGTCATCTGTCATCTGTCATCTGTCATCTGTCATCTGTCATCTGTCATCTGTCATCTGTCATCTGTCATCTGTCATCTGTCATCTGTCATCTGTCATCTATCATCTGTCATTTGTCATCTGTCATCTGTCATCTGTCATCTGTCATCTGTCATCTGTCATCTGTCATCTGTCATCTGTCATCTGTCATCTGTCATCTGTCATTTGTCATCTGTCATCTGCCATCTGTCATCTCTCGTGTCTCACCTGTGATGTGTCATCTGTCATCTGTCATCTATCACCTGTCATTTGTCATCTGTCATCTGTCATGTGACATCTGTCATCTGTCATCTGTCATCTGTCATCTGTCATCTGTCATTTGACATCTGTCATCTGTCATCTGTCACCTGTCATCTGTCATCTGTCATCTGTCATCTGTCATCTGTCATCTGTCATCTGTCATCTGTCATCTGTCATCTGTCATCTGTCATCTGTCATCTGTCATCTGTCATCTGTCATCTGTCATCTGTCATCTGTCATCTGTCATTTGTCATCTGTCATCTGCGATCTGTCATCTCTCGTGTCTCACCTGTGATGTGTCATCTGTCATCTGTCATCTATCACCTGTCATTTGTCATCTGTCATCTGTCATGTGACATCTGTCATCTGTCATCTGTCATCTGTCATCTGTCATCTGTCATCTGTCATCTGTCATTTGACATCTGTCATCTGTCATCTGTCATCTGTCATCTGTCATCTGTCATCTGTCATCTGTCATCTGTCATTTGACATCTGTCATCTGTCACCTGTCATCTGTCATCTGTCATCTGTCATCTGTCATCTGTCATCTGTCATCTGTCATCTGTCATCTGTCATCTGTCATCTGTCATCTGTCATTTGTTATCTGTCATCTGTCATCCGCCATCTGTCATCTGTCATCTGTCATCTGTCATCTGTCATCTGTCATCTGACATCTGTCATCTGTCATCTGTCACCTGTCATCTGTCATCTGTCATCTGTCATCTGTCATCTGTCATCTGTCATCTGTCATCTGTCATCTGTCATCTGTCATCTGTCATCTGTCATCTGTCATCTGTCATCTGTCATCTATCATCTGTCATCTATCATCTGTCATCTGTCATCTATCATGCGTCAACTCTAATCTGTCATCTGTCATCTGTCATCTGTCATCTGTCATCTGTCATCTGTCATCTGCCATCTGTTATCTGTCATCTGCCATCTGTCATCTGTTATCTGTCAGCTGTCATCTGTCATCTATCATCTGTTATTTGTCATCTGTCATCTGCCATATGTCATCTCTCGTGTCTCACCTGTGATGTGTCATCTGTCATCTGTCATCTATCACCTGTCATTTGTCATCTGTCATCTGTCATGTGACATCTGTCATCTGTCATCTGTCATCTGTCATCTGTCATCTGTCATTTGACATCTGTCATCTGTCACCTGTCATCTGTCATCTGTCATCTGTCATCTGTCATCTGTCATCTGTCATCTGTCATCTGTCATCTGTCATCTGTCATCTGTCATCTGTCATCTGTCATCTGTCATCTGTCATCTGTCATCTGTCATCTGTCATCTGTCATCTGTCATCTGTCATCTGTCATCTGTCATCTGTCATCTGTCATCTGTCATCTGTCATCTGTCATCTGTCATCTGTCATCTGTCATCTGTCATCTGTCATCTGTCATCTGTCATCTGTCATCTGTCATCTGTCATCTGTCATCTGTCATCTGTCATCTGTCATCTGTCATCTGTCATCTGTCATCTGTCATCCGTCATCTGTCATCTGTCATCTGTCATCTGTCATCTGTCATCTGTCATCTGTCATCTGTCATCTGTCATCTGTCATCTGTAATCTGTAATCTGTCATCTGTCGTCTGTCATCTGTCATCTGTCATCTGTCTTCTGTCATCCGTCATCTGTCATCTGTCATCTGTCATCTGTCATCTGTCATCTGTCATCTGTCATCGGTCATCTGTCATCTGTCATCTGTCATGTGACATCTGTCATCTGTCATCTGTCATCTGTCATCTGTCATCTGTCATCTGACATCTGACATCTGTCAACTGTCATCTGTCACTTGTCATCTGTCATCTGTCATCTATCATCTGTCATCTGTCATGTGTCACCTGTGATGTGTCATTTCACATCTGTCAACTGTCATTTGTTATCTGTCATCTGTCATCCGTCATCTATCATCTGTCATCTGTCATCTGTCATCTGTCACCTGTCAAGTGACATCTGTCATCTGTCATCTGTCATCTGACATCTGTCATCTGTCATCTGTCACCTGTCATCTGTCATCTGTCATCTGTCATGTGACATCTGTCATCTGTCATCTGTCATCTGTCATCTGTCATCTGTCATCTGTCATCTGTCATCTGTCATCTGTCATCTGTCATCTGTCATCTGTCATCTGTCATCTATCATCTGTCATTTGTCATCTGTCATCTGTCATCTGTCATCTGTCATCTGTCATCTGTCATCTGTCATCTGTCATCTGTCATCTGTCATTTGTCATCTGTCATCTGCCATCTGTCATCTCTCGTGTCTCACCTGTGATGTGTCATCTGTCATCTGTCATCTATCACCTGTCATTTGTCATCTGTCATCTGTCATGTGACATCAGTCATCTGTCATCTGTCATCTGTCATCTGTCATCTGTCATTTGACATCTGTCATCTGTCATCTGTCACCTGTCATCTGTCATCTGTCATCTGTCATCTGTCATCTGTCATCTGTCATCTGTCATCTGTCATCTGTCATCTGTCATCTGTCATCTGTCATCTGTCATCTGTCATCTGTCATCTGTCATCTGTCATCTGTCATCTGTCATTTGTCATCTGTCATTTGCCATCTGTCATCTCTCGTGTCTCACCTGTGATGTGTCATCTGTCATCTGTCATCTATCACCTGTCATTTGTCATCTGTCATCTGTCATGTGACATCTGTCATCTGTCATCTGTCATCTGTCATCTGTCATCTGTCATCTGTCATTTGACATCTGTCATCTGTCATCTGTCATCCGTCATCTGTCATCTGTCATCTGTCATCTGTCATCTGTCATTTGACATCTGTCATCTGTCATCTGTCACCTGTCATCTGTCATCTGTCATCTGTCATCTGTCATCTGTCATCTGTCATCTGTCATCTGTCATCTGTCATCTGTCATCTGTCATCTGTCATCTGTCATCTGTCATCTGTCACCTGTCATTTGTTATCTGTCATCTGTCATCCGCCATCTGTCATCTGACATCTGTCATCTGTCATCTGTCATCTGTCATCTGACATCTGTCATCTGTCATCTGTCACCTGTCATCTGTCATCTGTCATCTGTCATCTGTCATCTGTCATCTGTCATCTGTCATCTGTCATCTGTCATCTGTCATCTGTCATCTGTCATCTATCATCTGTCATCTGTCATCTGTCATGTGACATCTGTCACCTGTCATCTGTCATCTGTCATCTGTCATCTGACATCTGACATCTGTCATCTGTCATCTGTCACTTCTCATTTGTCATCTGTCATCTGTCATCTGCCATCTGTCATCTGTCATCTGTCATCTGTCATCTGTCATGTGTCATCTGTCATCTGTCATCTGTCATCTGTCATCTGTCATCTGTCATCTGTCTTCTGTCATCTGTCATCTGTCATCTGTCATCTGTCATTTGTCATTTGTCATCTGTCATGTGTCACCTGTGATGTGTCAGCTGTCATCTGTCATGTGACATCTGTCATCTGTCATCTGTCATCTGTCATCTGTCATCTGTCATCTGTCATCTGTCATCTGTCATCTGTCATCTGTCATCTGTCATCTGTCATCTGTCATCTATCATCTGTCATTTGTCATCTGTCATCTGTCATCTGTCATCTGTCATCTGTCATCTGTCATCTGTCATCTGTCATCTGTCATCTGTCATCTGTCATTTGTCATCTGTCATCTGCCATCTGTCATCTCTCGTGTCTCACCTGTGATGTGTCATCTGTCATCTGTCATCTATCACCTGTCATTTGTCATCTGTCATCTGTCATGTGACATCTGTCATCTGTCATCTGTCATCTGTCATCTGTCATCTGTCATCTGTCATCTGTCATCTGTCATCTGTCATCTGTCATCTGTCATCGGTCATCTGTCATCTGTCATCTGTCATCTGTCATCTGTCATCTGTCATCTGTCATCTGTCATCTGTCATCTGTCATCTGTCATCTGTCATCTGTCATCTGTCATCTGTCATCTGTCATCTGTTATCTGTCATCTGTCATCTGTCATCTGTCATGTGACATCTGTCACCTGTCATCTGTCATCTGTCATCTGACATCTGACATCTGTCATCTGTCATCTGTCACTTCTCATTTGTCATCTGTCATCTGTCATCTGTCATCTGTCATCTGTCATCTGTCATCTGTCATCTGTCATCTGTCATGTGTCATCTGTCATCTGTCATCTGTCATCTGTCATCTGTCATCTGTCTTCTGTCATCTGTCATCTGTCATCTGTCATCTGTCATCTGTCATTTGTCATTTGTCATCTGTCATGTGTCACCTGTGATGTGTCAGCTGTCATCTATCACCTGTTATTTGTCATCTGTCATCTGTTCACTGTCATCTGTCATCCTTCATTTGTCAACTGTTATGTATCACCTGTGATGTGTCATCTGTCATCTGTTATCTGTCATCTGCCATCTGTCATCTGTCAGCTGTCATCTGTCATCTATCATCTGTCATTTGTCATCTGTCATCTGCCATCTGTCATCTCTCGTGTCTCACCTGTGATGTGTCATCTGTCATCTGTCATCTATCACCTGTTATTTGTCATCTGTCATCTGTCATGTGACATCTGTCATCTGTCATCTGTCATCTGTCATCTGTCATTTGACATCTGTCATCTGTCATCTGTCACCTGTCATCTGTCATCTGTCATCTGTCATCTGTCATCTGTCACCTGTCATCTGTCAACTGTCATCTGTCATCTGTCATCTGTCATCTGTCATCTGTCATCTGTCATCTGTCATCTGTCATCTGTCATCTGTCATCTGTCATCTGTCATCTGTCATCTGTCATCTGTCATCTGTCATCTGTCATCTGTCATCTGTCATCTGTCATCTGTCATCTGTCATCTGTCATCTGTCATCTGTCATCTGTCATCTGTCATCTGTCATCTGTCATCTGTCATCTGTCATCTGTCATCTGTCATCTGTTATCTGTCATCTGTCATCTGTCATCTGTCATCTGTCATCTGTCATTTGCCATCTGTTATCTGTCATCTGTCATGTGACATCTGTCATCTGTCATCTGTCATCTTTCATCTGTCATCTGTCATGTGTCACCTGTGATGTGTCATTTCACATCTGTCATCTGTCATTTGTCATCTGTCATCTGTCATCTGTCATCTGTCATGTGACATCTGTCATCTGGCATCTGTCATCTGTCATCTGTCATCTGTCATCTGTCATCTCACATCTGTCATCTGTCATCTGTCATCTGTCATCTGTCATCTGTCATCTGTCATCTGTCATCTGTCATCTGTCATCTGTCATCTGTCATCTCACATCTGTCATCTGTCATCTGTCATCTGTCATCTGTCATCTGTCATATGTCATCTGTCATCTGTCATCTGTCATCTGTCATCTGTCATCTGTCATCTGTCATCTGTCATCTGTCATCCGTCATCCGTCATCCGTCATCTGTCATCTGTCATCTGTCATCTGTCACCTGTCATGTGACATCTGTCATCTGTCATCTTCATCTGGCACCTGTCATCTGTCATCTGTCATCTGTCATCTGTCATCTGTCATCTGTCATCTCACAACTGTCATCTGTCATCTGTCATCTGTCATCTGTCATATGTCATCTGTCATCTGTCATCTGTCATCTGTCATCTGTCATATGTCGTCTGTCATCTGTCATTTGTCATTTCTCATCTGACATGTGTCATCTGCCATCTGTCATCTTTCATCTGTCATCTGTCATCTGTCATCTGTCATCTGTCATCTGTCATCTGTAATCTGTCATCTGTCACCAGTCATCTGTCATCTGTCATGTGACATCTGTAATCTGTCATCCCACATCTGTCATTTGTCATCTGTCATCTGTCATCTGTCATCTGTCATCTGTCATCTGTCATCTGTCATCTGTCATCTGTCATCTGTCATCTGTCATCTGTCATCTGTCATCTGTCATCTGTCATCTGTCATCTGTCATCTGTCATCTGTCATCTGTCATGTGACATCTGTCATCTGTCATCTGTCATGTGTCATATGTCTTCTGTCATCTGACATCTGACATCTGTCCTCTTTCATCTGTCATCTGTCATGTGTCACCTGTGATGTGTCATTTCACATCTGTCAACTGTCATTTGTTATCTGTCATCTGTCATCCGTCATCTGTCATCTGTCATCTGTCATCTGTCATCTGTCATCTGTCATCTGTCATCTGTCATCTGTCATCTGTCATCTGTCATCTGTCATCTGTCATCTGTCATCTGTCACCTGTCATGTGACATCTGTCATCTGTCATCTGTCATCTGACATCTGTCATCTGTCATCTGTCACCTGTCATCTTTCATCTGTCATCTGTCATGTGTCACCTGTGATGTGTCATTTCACATCTGCCATCTGTCATCTGACATCTGTCATCTGTCACCTGTCATCTGTCATCTGTCATCTGTCATTTGTCATCTGTTATCTGTCATCTGTCATCTGTCATCTGTCATCTGTCATCTGTCATCTGTCATCTGTCATCTGTCATCTGTCATCTTTCATCTGTCATCTGTCATGTGTCACCTGTGATGTGTCATTTCACATCTGTCAACTGTCATTTGTTATCTGTCATCTGTCATCCGTCATCCGTCATCTGTCATCTGTCATCTGTCATCTGTCATCTGTCATCTGTCATCTGTCATCTGTCATCTGTCATCTGTCATCTGTCATCTGTCATCAGTCATGTGACATCTGTCATCTGTCATCTGTCATCTGACATGTGTCATCTGTCATCTGTCATCTTTCATCTGTCATCTGTCATGTGTCACCTGTGATGTGTCATTTCACATCTGTCAACTGTCATTTGTTATCTGTCATCTGTCATCCGTCATCTGTCATCTGTCATCTGTGATGTGTCAGCTGTCATCTATCACCTGTTATTTGTCATCTGTCATCTGTTCACTGTCATCTGTCAGCTGTCATCTTTCATCTGTCAACTGTTATGTATCACCTCTGATGTGTCATCTGTCATCTGTTATCTGTCATCTGCCATCTGTCATCTGTTATCTGTCAGCCGTCATCTGTCATCTATCATCTGTCATTTGTCATCTGTCATCTGCCATCTGTCATCTCTCGTGTCTCACCTGTGATGTGTCATCTGTCATCTGTCATCTATCACCCGTCATTTGTCATCTGTCATCTGTCATGTGACATCTGTCATCTGTCATCTGTCATCTGTCATCTGTCATCTGTCATCTGTCATCTGTCATTTGACATCTGTCATCTGTCATCTGTCACCAGTCATCTGTCATCTGTCATCTGTCATCTGTCATCTGTCATCTGTCATCTGTCATCTGTCATCTGTCATCTGTCATCTGTCATCTGTCATCTGTCATCTGTCATCTGTCATCTGTCATCTGTCATCTGTCATCTGTCATCTGTCATCTGTCATCTGTCATCTGTCATCTGTCATCTGCCATCTGTCATCTGTCATCTGTCATCTGTCATCTGTCATCCGTCATCTGTCATCTGTCATCTGTCATCTGTCATCTGTCATCTGTCATCTGTCATCTGTCATCTGTCATCTGTCATCTGTCATCTGTCATCTGTCATCTGTCATCTGTAATCTGTCATCTGTCATCTGTCGTCTGTCATCTGTCATCTGTCATCTGTCATCTGTCATCTGTCATCTGTCATCTGTCATCTGTCATCTGTCATCTGTCATCTGTCATCTGTCATCTGTCATCTGTCATCTGTCATCTGTCATTTGTCATCTGTCATCTGTCATCTGTCATCTGTCATCTGTCATCTGTCATCTGTCATCTGTCACCTGTCATCTGTCATCTGTCATCTGTCATCTGTCATCTGTCATCTGTCACCTGTCATCTGTCATCTGTCATCTGTCATCTGTCATCTGTCATCTGTCATCTGTCATATGTCATCTGTCATCTGTCATTTGTCATCTGTCATCTGTCATATGTCATCTGTCATCTGTCATCTGTCATCTGTCATCTGTCATCTGTCATCTGTCATCTGTCATCTGTCATCTGTCATCTGTCATCTGTCATCTGTCATCTGTCATCTGTCATCTGTCATCTGTCATCCGTCATCTGTCATCTGTCATCTATCATCTGTCATCTGTCATGTGTCACCTGTGATGTGTCATTTCACATCTGTCAACTGTCATTTGTTATCTGTCATCTGTCATCCGTCATCTGTCATCTGTCATCTGTCATCTGTCATCTGTCACCCGTCATGTGACATCTGTCATCTGTCATCTGACATCTGTCATCTGTCATCTGTCACCTGTCATCTGTCATCTGTCATCTGTCATTTGTCATCTGTTATCTGTCATCTGTCATCTGTCATCTGTCATCTTTCATCTGTCATCTGTCATGTGTCACCTGTGATGTGTCATTTCACATCTGTCAACTGTCATTTGTTATCTGTCATCTGTCATCCGTCATCTGTCATCTGTCATCTGTCATCTGACATCTGTCATCTGTCATCTGTCATCTGTCACCTGTCATCTGTCATCTGTCATCTGTCATCTGTCATCTGTCATCTGTCATCTGTCATCTGTCATCTGTCATCTGTCATCTGTCATCTGTCATCTGTCATCTGTCATCTGTCATCTGTCATCTGTCATCTGTCATCTGTCATCTGTCATCTGTCATCTGTCATCTGTCATCTGTCATCTGTCATCTGTCATCTATCATCTGTCATCTGTCATCTATCATGCGTCAAATCTAATCTGTCATCTGTCATCTGTCATCTGTCATCTGTCATCTGTCATCTGTCATCTGTCATCTGTCATCTGTCATCTGTTATCTGTCATCTGTCATCTGTCATGTGACATCTGTCACCTGTCATCTGTCATCTGTCATCTGTCATCTGACACCTGACATCTGTCATCTGTCATCTGTCACTTCTCATCTGTCATCTGTCATCTGTCATCTGTCATCTGTCATCTGTCATCTGTCATCTGTCATCTGTCATCTGTCATCTGTCATCTGTCATCTGTCATCTGTCATCTGTCATCCGTCATCTGTCATCTGTCATCTGTCATCTGTCATCTGTCATTTGTCATTTGTCATCTGTCATGTGTCACCTGTGATGTGTCAGCTGTCATCTATCACCTGTTATTTGTCATCTGTCATCTGTTCACTGTCATCTGTCAGCTGTCATCTTTCATCTGTCAACTGTTATGTATCACCTGTGATGTGTCATCTGTCATCTGTTATCTGTCATCTCCCATCTGTCATCTGTTATCTGTCAGCTGTCATCTGTCATCTATCATCTGTCATTTGTCATCTGTCATCTGCCATCTGTCATCTCTCGTGTCTCACCTGTGATGTGTCATCTGTCATCTGTCATCTATCACCTGTCATTTGTCATCTGTCATCTGTCATGTGACATCTGTCATCTGTCATCTGTCATCTGTCATCTGTCATCTGTCATCTGTCATTTGACATCTGTCGTCTGTCATCTGTCACCTGTCATCTGTCATCTGTCATCTGTCATCTGTCATCTGTCATCTGTCATCTGTCATCTGTCATCTGTCATCTGTCATCTGTCATCTGTCATCTGTCATCTGTCATCTGTCATCTGTCATCTGTCATCTGTCATCTGTCATCTGTCATCTGTCATCTGTCATCTGTCATCTGTCATCTGTCATCTGTCATCTGTCATCTGTCATCTGTCATCTTTCATCTGTCATCTGTCATGTGTCACCTGTGATGTGTCATTTCACATCTGTCAACTGTCATTTGTTATCTGTCATCTGTCATCCGTCATCTGTCATCTGTCATCTGTCATCTGACATCTGTCATCTGTCATCTGTCATCTGTCACCTGTCATCTGTCATCTGTCATCTGTCATCTGTCATCTGTCATCTGTCATCTGTCATCTGTCATCTGTCATCTGTCATCTGTCATCTGTCATCTTTCATTTGTCATCTGTCATCTGTCATCTGTCATCTGTCATCTGTCATCTGTCATCTGTCATCTGTCATCTGTCATCTGTCATCTGTCATCTGTCATCTATCATCTGTCATCTGTCATCTATCATGCGTCAAATCTAATCTGTCATCTGTCATCTGTCATCTGTCATCTGTCATCTGTCATCTGTCATCTGTCATCTGTCATCTGTCATCTGTCATCTGTTATCTGTCATCTGTCATCTGTCATGTGACATCTGTCACCTGTCATCTGTCATCTGTCATCTGTCATCTGACACCTGACATCTGTCATCTGTCATCTGTCACTTCTCATCTGTCATCTGTCATCTGTCATCGGTCATCTGTCATCTGTCATCTGTCATCTGTCATCTGTCATCTGTCATCTGTCATCTGTCATCTGTCATCTGTCATCCGTCATCTGTCATCTGTCATCTGTCATCTGTCATCTGTCATTTGTCATTTGTCATCTGTCATGTGTCACCTGTGATGTGTCAGCTGTCATCTATCACCTGTTATTTGTCATCTGTCATCTGTTCACTGTCATCTGTCAGCTGTCATCTTTCATCTGTCAACTGTTATGTATCACCTGTGATGTGTCATCTGTCATCTGTTATCTGTCATCTCCCATCTGTCATCTGTTATCTGTCAGCTGTCATCTGTCATCTATCATCTGTCATTTGTCATCTGTCATCTGCCATCTGTCATCTCTCGTGTCTCACCTGTGATGTGTCATCTGTCATCTGTCATCTATCACCTGTCATTTGTCATCTGTCATCTGTCATGTGACATCTGTCATCTGTCATCTGTCATCTGTCATCTGTCATCTGTCATCTGTCATTTGACATCTGTCGTCTGTCATCTGTCACCTGTCATCTGTCATCTGTCATCTGTCATCTGTCATCTGTCATCTGTCATCTGTCATCTGTCATCTGTCATCTGTCATCTGTCATCTGTCATCTGTCATCTGTCATCTGTCATCTGTCATCTGTCATCTGTCATCTGTCATCTGTCATCTGTCATCTGTCATCTGTCATCTGTCATCTGTCATCTGTCATCTGTCATCTATCATCTGTCATCCGTCATCTGTCATCTGTCATCTGTCATCTGTCATCTGTCATCTGTCATCTGTCATCCGTCATCTGTCATCTGTCATCTGTCATCTGTCATCTGTCATCTGTCATCTGTCATCTGTCATCTGTAATCTGTCATCTGTCATCTGTCGTCTGTCATCTGTCATCTGTCATCTGTCATCTGTCATCTGTCATCTGTCATCTGTCATCTGTCATCTGTCATCTGTCATCTGTCATCTGTCATCTGTCATCTGTCATCTGTCATCTGTCATCTGTCATCTGTCATCTGTCATCTGTCATCTGTCATCTGTTATCTGTCATCTGTCATCTGTCATCTGTCATCTGTCATCTGTTATCTGTCATCTGTCATCTGTCATCTGTCATCTGTCATTTGTCATCTGTTATCTGTCATCTGTCATGTGACATCTGTCATCTGTCATCTGTCATCTTTCATCTGTCATCTGTCATGTGTCACCTGTGATGTGTCATTTCACATTTGTCATCTGTCATTTGTCATCTGTCATCTGTCATCTGTCATCTGTCATGTGACATCTGTCATCTGTCATCTGTCATCTGTCATCTGTCATCTGTCATCTCACATCTGTCATCTGTCATCTGTCATCTGTCATCTGTCATCTGTCATCTGTCATCTGTCATCTGTCATCTGTCATCTGTCATCTCACATCTGTCATCTCTCATCTCTCATCTGTCATCTGTCATCTGTCATCTGTCATCTGTCATCTGTCATCTGTCATCTGTCATCCGTCATCCGTCATCCGTCATCTGTCATCTGTCATCTGTCATCTGTCACCTGTCATCTGTCATCTGTCATCTGTCATCTGTCATCTGTCATCTGTCATCTGTCATCTGTCGTCTGTCATCTGTCATCTTCATCTGTCATCTGTCATCTGTCATCTGTCATCTGTCATCTGTCATATGTCGTCTGTCATCTGTCATTTGTCATTTGTCATCTGTCATGTGTCATCTGCCATCTGTCATCTGTCATCTGTCTTGTGACATCTGTCATCTGTCATCTGTCATCTGTCATCTGTCATCTGTCATCTCACATCTGTCATCTGTCATCTGTCATCTGTCATCTGTCATCTGTCATCTGTCATCTGTCATCTCACATCTGTCATCTCTCATCTGTCATCTGTCATCTGTCATCTGTCATCTGTCATCTGTCATCCGTCATCCGTCATCCGTCATCTGTCATCTGTCATCCGTCATCTGTCACCTGTCATCTGTCATCTGTCATCTGTCATCTGTCATCTGTCATCTGTCATCTGTCATCTGTCATCTTCATCTGGCACCTGTCATCTGTCATCTGTCATCTGTCATCTGTCATCTGTCATCTGTCATCTGTCATCTGTCATCTGTCATCTGTCATCTGTCATATGTCGTCTGTCATCTGTCATTTGTCATTTCTCATCTGTCATGTGTCATCTGCCATCTGTCATCTTTCATCTGTCATCTGTCATCTGTCATCTGTCATCTGTCATCTGTAATCTGTCATCTGTCACCAGTCATCTGTCATCTGTCATGTGACATCTGTAATCTGTCATCCCACATCTGTCATCTGTCATCTGTCATCTGTCATCTGTCATCTGTCATCTGTCATCTGTCATCTGTCATCCGTCATCCGTCATTCGTCATCTGTCATCTGTCATCTGTCATCCGTCATCCGTCATCTGTCATCTGTCATCTGTCATCCGTCATCCGTCATCCGTCATCTGTCATCTGTCATCTGTCATCTGTCAGCTGTCATCTGTCATCTGTCATCTGTCATCTGTCATCTGTCATCTGTCATCTGTCATCTTTCATCTGTCATCTGTCATCTGTCATGTGTCACGTGTGATGTGTCATTTCTCAGCTGTCTTCTGTCATTTGTTATCTGTCATCTGTCATCTGTCATCTGTCATCTGTCATCTGTCATCTGTCATCTGTCATCTGTCATCTGTCAGCTGTCATCTGTCATCTGTCATCTGTCATCTGTCATCTGTCAACTGTCATCTGTCATCTGTCACCAGTCATCTGTCATCTGTCATGTGACATCTGTAATCTGTCATCCCACATCTGTCATCTGTCATCTGTCATCTGTCATCTGTCATCTGTCATCTGTCATCTGTCATCTGTCATCTGTCATCTGTCATCTGTCATCTGTCATCTGTCAACTGTCATCTGTCATCTGTCATCTGTCATCTGTCATCTGTCATCTGTCATCTGTCATCTGTCATCTTTCATCTGTCATCTGTCATCTGTCATGTGTCACGTGTGATGTGTCATTTCTCAGCTGTCATCTGTCATTTGTTATCTGTCATCTGTCATCTGTCATCCGTCATCTGTCATCTGTCATCTGTCATCTGTCATCTGTCATCTTTCATCTGTCATCTGTCATCTGTCGTCTGTCATCTGTCATTTGTCATTTGTCATCTGTCATGTGTCATCTGCCATTTGTCATCTTTCATCTGTCATCTGTCATCTGTCATCTGTCATCTGTCATCTGTCATCTGTCATCTGTCATCTGTCATCTGTCATCTGTCATCTGTCATCTGTCATCCGTCATCCGTCATTCGTCATCTGTCATCTGTCATCTGTCATTTGTCATCTGTTATCTGTCATCTGTCATGTGACATCTGTCATCTGTCATCTTTCATCTGTCATCTGTCATGTGACATCTGTAATCTGTCATCCCACATCTGTCATCTGTCATCTGTCATCTGTCATCTGTCATCTGTCATCTGTCATCTGTCATCTGTCATCCGTCATCCGTCATCTGTCATCTGTCATCTGTCATCTGTCATCCGTCATCCGTCATTCGTCATCTGTCATCTGTCATCTGTCATCCGTCATCCGTCATCTGTCATCTGTCATCTGTCATCCGTCATCCGTCATCCGTCATTTGTCATCTGTCATCTGTCATCTGTCATCTGTCATCTGTCATCCGTCATCTGTCATCTGTCATCCGTCATCCGTCATCCGTCATTTGTCATCTGTCATCTGTCATCTGTCATCTGTCATCTGTCATCTGTCATCTGTCATCTGTCATTTGTCATCTGTTATCTGTCATCTGTCATGTGACATCTGTCATCTGTCATCTTTCATCTGTCATCTGTCATGTGACATCTGTAATCTGTCATCCCACATCTGTCATCTGTCATCTGTCATCTGTCATCCGTCATCCGTCATCCGTCATTTGTCATCTGTCATCTGTCATCTGTCATCTGTCATCTGTCATCTGTCATCTGTCATTTGTCATCTGTTATCTGTCATCCGTCATCCGTCATTCGTCATCTGTCATCTGTCATCTGTCATCCGTCATCCGTCATCTGTCATCTGTCATCTGTCATCCGTCATCCGTCATCCGTCATTTGTCATCTGTCATCTGTCATCTGTCATCTGTCATCTGTCATCTGTCATCTGTCATTTGTCATCTGTTATCTGTCATCTGTCATGTGACATCTGTCATCTGTCATCTTTCATCTGTCATCTGTCATGTGACATCTGTAATCTGTCATCCCACATCTGTCATCTGTCATCTGTCATCTGTCATCTGTCATCTGTCATCTGTCATCTGTCATCTGTCATCTGTCATCCGTCATCCGTCATCCGTCATTTGTCATCTGTCATCTGTCATCTGTCATCTGTCATCTGTCATCTGTCATCTGTCATCTGTCATTTGTCATCTGTTATCTGTCATCTGTCATGTGACATCTGTCATCTGTCATCTTTCATCTGTCATCTGTCATGTGACATCTGTAATCTGTCATCCCACATCTGTCATCTGTCATCTGTCATCTGTCATCTGTCATCTGTCATCTGTCATCTGTCATCTGTCATCTGTCATCTGTCATCTGTCATCTGTCATCCGTCATCCGTCATTCGTCATCTGTCATCTGTCATCTGTCATCTGTCATCCGTCATCCGTCATCTGTCATCTGTCATCTGTCATCCGTCATCCGTCATCCGTCATCTGTCATCTGTCATCTGTCATCTGTCATCTGTCATCTGTCATCTGTCATCTGTCATTTGTCATCTGTTATCTGTCATCTGTCATGTGACATCTGTCATCTGTCATCTTTCATCTGTCATCTGTCATGTGACATCTGTAATCTGTCATCCCACATCTGTCATCTGTCATCTGTCATCTGTCATCTGTCATCTGTCATCTGTCATCTGTCATCTGTCATCTGTCATCTGTCATCTGTCATCTGTCATCCGTCATCCGTCATTCGTCATCTGTCATCTGTCATCTGTCATCTGTCATCCGTCATCCGTCATCTGTCATCTGTCATCTGTCATCTGTCATCTGTCATCTGTCATCTGTCATCTGTCATCTGTCATCCGTCATCCGTCATCCGTCATTTGTCATCTGTCATCCGTCATCCGTCATCCGTCATTTGTCATCTGTCATCTGTCATCTGTCATCTGTCATCTGTCATCTGTCATCTGTCATTTGTCATCTGTTATCTGTCATCTGTCATGTGACATCTGTCATCTGTCATCTTTCATCTGTCATCTGTCATGTGACATCTGTAATCTGTCATCCCACATCTGTCATCTGTCATCTGTCATCTGTCATCTGTCATCTGTCATGTGTCATGTGTCATCTGTCATCTGTCATCTGTCATCTGTCATCTGTCATCTGTCATCTGTCATCCGTCATCCGTCATCCGTCATTTGTCATCTGTCATCTGTCATCTGTCATCTGTCATCTGTCATCTGTCATCTGTCATTTGTCATCTGTTATCTGTCATCTGTCATGTGACATCTGTAATCTGTCATCCCACATCTGTCATCTGTCATCTGTCATCTGTCATCTGTCATCTGTCATCTGTCATCTGTCATCTGTCATCTGTCATCTGTCATCTGTCATCTGTCATCTGTCATCTGTCAACTGTCATCTGTCATCTGTCATCTTTCATCTGTCATCTGTCATCTGTCATGTGTCACCTGTGATGTGTCATTTCACATCTGTCATCTGTCATTTGTTATCTGTCATCTGTCATCTGTCATCTGTCATCTGTCATCTGTCATCTGTCATCTGTCATCTGTCATCTGTCATCTGTCATCTGTCATCTGTCATCTGTCATCCGTCATCCGTCATCCGTCATTTGTCATCTGTCATCTGTCATCTGTCATCTGTCATCTGTCATCTGTCATCTGTCATTTGTCATCTGTTATCTGTCATCTGTCATGTGACATCTGTAATCTGTCATCCCACATCTGTCATCTGTCATCTGTCATCTGTCATCTGTCATCTGTCATTTGTCATCTGTTATCTGTCATCTGTCATGTGACATCTGTAATCTGTCATCCCACATCTGTCATCTGTCATCTGTCATCTGTCATCTGTCATCTGTCATCTGTCATCTGTCATCTGTCATCTGTCATCTGTCATCCGTCATCCGTCATCCGTCATTTGTCATCTGTCATCTGTCATCTGTCATCTGTCATCTGTCATCTGTCATCTGTCATTTGTCATCTGTTATCTGTCATCTGTCATGTGACATCTGTAATCTGTCATCCCACATCTGTCATCTGTCATCTGTCATCTGTCATCTGTCATCTGTCATCTGTCATCTGTCATCTGTCATCTGTCATCTGTCATCTGTCATCTGTCATCTGTCATCTGTCAACTGTCATCTGTCATCTGTCATCTGTCATCTGTCATCTGTCATCTGTCATCTGTCATCCGTCATCCGTCATTCGTCATCTGTCATCTGTCATCTGTCATCCGTCATCCGTCATCTGTCATCTGTCATCTGTCATCCGTCATCCGTCATCCGTCATTTGTCATCTGTCATCTGTCATCTGTCATCTGTCATCTGTCATCTGTCATCTGTCATTTGTCATCTGTTATCTGTCATCTGTCATGTGACATCTGTCATCTGTCATCTTTCATCTGTCATCTGTCATGTGACATCTGTAATCTGTCATCCCACATCTGTCATCTGTCATCTGTCATCTGTCATCTGTCATCTGTCATCTGTCATCTGTCATCTGTCATCTGTCATCTGTCATCTGTCATCTGTCATCCGTCATCCGTCATTCGTCATCTGTCATCTGTCATCTGTCATCTGTCATCCGTCATCCGTCATCTGTCATCTGTCATCTGTCATCCGTCATCCGTCATCCGTCATCTGTCATCTGTCATCTGTCATCTGTCATCTGTCATCTGTCATCTGTCATCTGTCATCTGTCATCTGTCATTTGTCATCTGTTATCTGTCATCTGTCATGTGACATCTGTCATCTGTCATCTGTCATCCGTCATCCGTCATCCGTCATCTGTCATCTGTCATCTGTCATCTGTCAGCTGTCATCTGTCATCTGTCATCTGTCATCTGTCATCTGTCATCTGTCATCTTTCATCTGTCATCTGTCATCTGTCATGTGTCACGTGTGATGTGTCATTTCTCAGCTGTCATCTGTCATTTGTTATCTGTCATCTGTCATCTGTCATCTGTCATCTGTCATCTGTCATCTGTCATCTGTCATCTGTCATCTGTCAGCTGTCATCTGTCATCTGTCATCTGTCATCTGTCATCTGTCATCTGTCATCTGTCATCTGTCATCTGTCACCAGTCATCTGTCATCTGTCATGTGACATCTGTAATCTGTCATCCCACATCTGTCATCTGTCATCTGTCATCTGTCATCTGTCATCTGTCATCTGTCATCTGTCATCTGTCATCTGTCATCTGTCATCTGTCATCTGTCATCTGTCATCTGTCAGCTGTCATCTGTCATCTGTCATCTGTCATCTGTCATCTGTCATCTGTCATCTGTCATCTTTCATCTGTCATCTGTCATCTGTCATGTGTCACGTGTGATGTGTCATTTCTCAGCTGTCATCTGTCATTTGTTATCTGTCATCTGTCATCTGTCATCCGTCATCTGTCATCTGTCATCTGTCATCTGTCATCTGTCATCTTTCATCTGTCATCTGTCATCTGTCGTCTGTCATCTGTCATTTGTCATTTGTCATCTGTCATGTGTCATCTGCCATTTGTCATCTTTCATCTGTCATCTGTCATCTGTCATCTGTCATCTGTCATCTGTCATCTGTCATCTGTCATCTGTCATCTGTCATCTGTCATCTGTCATCCGTCATCCGTCATTCGTCATCTGTCATCTGTCATCTGTCATCCGTCATCCGTCATCTGTCATCTGTCATCTGTCATTTGTCATCTGTTATCTGTCATCTGTCATGTGACATCTGTCATCTGTCATCTGTCATCTTTCATCTGTCATTTGTCATGTGTCACCTGTGATGTGTCATTTCACATCTGTCATCTGTCATTTGTTATCTGTCATCTGTCATCTGTCATCTGTCATCTGTCATCTGTCATCCGTCATCCGTCATTCGTCATCTGTCATCTGTCATCTGTCATCCGTCATCCGTCATCTGTCATCTGTCATCTGTCATCCGTCATCCGTCATCCGTCATCTGTCATCTGTCATCTGTCATCTGTCATGTGACATCTGTAATCTGTCATCCCACATCTGTCATCTGTCATCTGTCATCTGTCATCTGTCATCTGTCATCTGTCATCTGTCATCTGTCATCTGTCATCTGTCATCTGTCATCTGTCATCTGTCATCTGTCATCTGTCATTTGTCATCTGTTATCTGTCATCTGTCATGTGACATCTGTCATCTGTCATCTGTCATCTTTCATCTGTCATTTGTCATGTGTCACCTGTGATGTGTCATCTGTCATCTGTCATCTGTCATCTGTCATCTGTCATTTGTCATCTGTTATCTGTCATCTGTCATGTGACATCTGTCATGTGACATCTGTCATCTGTCATCTGTCATCTTTCATCTGTCATCTGTCATCTGTCATCTGTCATCTGTCATCTGTCATCTGTCATCCGTCATCCGTCATTCGTCATCTGTCATCTGTCATCTGTCATCCGTCATCCGTCATCTGTCATCTGTCATCTGTCATCTGTCATGTGACATCTGTAATCTGTCATCCCACATCTGTCATCTGTCATCTGTCATCTGTCATCTGTCATCTGTCATCTGTCATCTGTCATCTGTCATCTGTCATCTGTCATCTGTCATCTGTCATCTGTCATCTGTCATCTGTCATCTGTCATCTGTCATCTGTCATCTGTCATCTGTCATCTGTCATCTGTCATCTGTCATCTGTCATCTGTCATCTGTCATTTGTCATCTGTTATCTGTCATCTGTCATGTGACATCTGTCATCTGTCATCTGTCATTTGTCATCTGTTATCTGTCATCTGTCATGTGTCATCTGTCATCTGTCATCTGTCATCTGTCATCTGTCATCTGTCATTTGTCATCTGTTATCTGTCATCTGTCATGTGACATCTGTCATCTGTCATCTGTCATCTTTCATCTGTCATTTGTCATGTGTCACCTGTGATGTGTCATTTCACATCTGTCATCTGTCATTTGTTATCTGTCATCTGTCATCTGTCATCTGTCATCTGTCATCTGTCATCTGTCATCTGTCATCTGTCATCTCACATCTGTCATCTGTCATCTGTCATCTGTCATCTGTCATCTGTCATCTGTCATCTGTCATCTGTCATCTGTCATCCGTCATCCGTCATCCGTCATCTGTCATCTGTCACCTGTCATGTGACATCTGTCATCTGTCATCTGTCATCTGTCATCTGTCATCTGTCATCTGTCATCTGTCATCTGTCATCTGTCATATGTCGTCTGTCATCTGTCATCTTCATCTGTCATCTGTCATCTGTCATCTGTCATCTGTCATCTGTCATATGTCGTCTGTCGTCTGTCATTTGTCATTTGTCATCTGTCATGTGTCATCTGCCATCTGTCATCTGTCATCTGTCTTGTGACATCTGTCATCTGTCATCTGTCATCTGTCATCTGTCATGTGTCATCTTTCATCTGTCATCTGACATCTGCCATTTGTCATCTGTCATCTCTCTTCTGTTATCTGTCATCTGTCATCTGTAATCTGTCATCTGTCATCTTTCAACTGTAATCTGTCATTTGCCATTTGTCATCTGTCATCTCTCATTTGTTATCTGTCATCTGTAATCTGTAATCTGCCATCTGCGATTTGTCATCTGTCATCTCTCATCTGTTATCTGTCATCTGTCATCTGTCATCTGTTCTCTGTCATCTGTCATCTCTCATCTGTCATCTGTCATCTGTCATCTGTCATCTGTCATTTGTCATCTGTCATCTGTCATCTGTCATCTGTCATCTGTCATCTGTCATCTGTCATCTGTCATCTGTCATCTGTCATCTGTCATCTGTCATCTGTCATCTGTCATCCGTCATCCGTCATCCGTCATCTGTCATCTGTCATCTGTCATCTGTCACGTGTCATGTGACATCTGTCATCTGTCATCTGTCATCTGTCATCTGTCATCTGTCATCTGTCATCTGTCATCTGTCAGCTGTCATCTGTCATATGTCGTCTGTCATCTGTCATCTTCATCTGTCATCTGTCATCTGTCATCTGTCATCTGTCATCTGTCATCTGTCATCTGTCATCTGTCATCTGTCATCTGTCTTCTGTCATCTGTCATCTGTCATATGTCGTCTGTCTTCTGTCTTCTGTTATCTGTCATCTGTCATCTGTCAACTGTCATCTGTCATCTGTTATCTGTTATCTGTCATCTGTCATCTGTCATCTGTCATCTCTCATCTGTCATCTGTCATCTGTCATGTGTCATCTTTCATCTGTCATCTGACATCTGCCATTTGTCATCTGTCATCTCTCTTCTGTTATCTGTCATCTGTCATCTGTAATCTGTCATCTGTCATCTTTCAACTGTAATCTGTCATTTGCCATTTGTCATCTGTCATCTCTCATTTGTTATCTGTCATCTGTAATATGTAATATGCCATCTGCGATTTGTCATCTGTCATCTCTCATCTGTTATCTGTCATCTGTCATCTGTTCTCTGTCATCTGTCATCTGTCATCTGTCATCTGTCATCTGTCATCTGTCATCTGTCATCTGTCATCTGTCATCTGTCATCTGTCATTTGTCATCTGTCATCTGTCAGCTGTCATCTGTCATCTGTCATCTGTCATCTGTCATCTGTCATCTGTCATCTTTCATCTGTCATCTGTCATCTGTCATGTGTCACGTGTGCTGTGTCATTTGTCATCTGTCATTTGTTATCTGTCATCTGTCATCTGTCATCCGTCATCTGTCATCTGGCATCTTTCATCTGTCATCTGTCATCTGTCATCTGTCACCTGTCATCTGTCATCAGTCATCTCACATCTGTCATCTGTCATCTGTCATCTGTCATTTGTCATCTGTCGTCTGTCATCTGTCATCTGTCATTTGTCATCTGTCAGCTGTCATCTGTCATCTGTCATCTGTCATCTGTCATCTGTCATCTGTCATCTTTCATCTGTCATCTGTCATCTGTCATGTGTCACGTGTGCTGTGTCATTTGTCATCTGTCATTTGTTATCTGTCATCTGTCATCCGTCATCTGTCATCTGGCATCTTTCATCTGTCATCTGTCATCTGTCATCTGTCACCTGTCATCTGTCATCAGTCATCTCACATCTGTCATCTGTCATCTGTAATCTGTCATCTGTCATCTGTCGTCTGTCATCTGTCATCTGTCATTTGTCATCTGTCATCTGTCAGCTGTCATCTGTCATCTGTCATCTGTCATCTGTCATCTGTCATCTGTCATCTTTCATCTGTCATCTGTCATCTGTCATGTGTCACGTGTGCTGTGTCATTTGTCATCTGTCATTTGTTATCTGTCATCTGTCATCTGTCATCCGTCATCTGTCATCTGGCATCTTTCATCTGTCATCTGTCATCTGTCATCTGTCACCTGTCATCTGTCATCAGTCATCTCACATCTGTCATCTGTCATCTGTCATCTGTCATTTGTCATCTGTTATCTGTCATCTGTCATGTGACATCTGTCATCTGTCATCTGTCACCTGTCATCTGTCATCTGTCATCAGTCATCTCACATCTGTCATCTGTCATCTGTCATCTGTCATCTGTCATCTGTCATCTGTCATGTGTCACCTGTGATGTGTCATTTCACAACTGTCATCTGTCATCTGTCATCTGTCATCTGTCATCTGTCAGCTGTCGTCTGTCATCTGTCATCTGTCATTTGTTATCTGTCATCTGTCATCTGTCATCCGTCATCTGTCACCTGTCATCTTTCATCTGTCATTTGTCATTTGTCATCTGTCATGTGTCAGCTGCCATTTGTCATCTTTCATCTTTCATCTGTCATCTGTCATCTGTCATCTGTCATCTGTCATCTGTTATCTGTCATCTGTCATCAGTCATCTGTCATCTGTCATCTGTCACCTGTCATATGTCATCTGTCATCTGTCATCTCACATCTGTCATCTGTCATTTGTCATCTGTCATCTGTCATTTGTCATCTGTTATCTGTCATCTGTCATGTGACATCTGTCATCTGTCATCTGTCATCTTTCATCTGTCATGTGTCACCTGTGATGTGTCATTTCACATCTGTCATCTGTCATTTGTTATCTGTCATCTGTCATCTGTCATCTGTCATCTGTCATCTCACATCTGTCATCTGTCATCTGTCATCTGCCATCTGTCATCTGTCATCTGTCATTTGTCATCTGTCATCTGTCATCCGTCATCCGTCATCTGTCATCTGTCATCTGTCATCTGTCATCTGTCATCTGTCATCTGTCATCTGTCATCTGTCAGCTGTCATCTGTCATCTGTCATCTGTCATCTGTCATCTGTCATCTGTCATCTTTCATCTGTCATCTGTCATCTGTCATGTGTCACGTGTGATGTGTCATTTCTCATCTGTCATCTGTCATTTGTTATCTGTCATCTGTCATCTGTCATCCGTCATCTGTCATCTGTAATCTTTCATCTGTCATCTGTCGTCTGTCATCTGTCATTTGTCATTTGTCATCTGTCATGTGTCATCCGTCATCTGTCATCTGTCATCTGTCATCTGTCATCTGTCATCTGTCATCTGTCATCTGTCATCTGTCATCTGTCATCTGTAATCTGTCATCTGTCGTCTGTCATCTGTCATCTGTCATCTGTCATCTGTCATCTGTCATCTGTCATCTGTCATCTGTCATCTGTCATCTGTCATCTGTCATCTGTCATCTGTCATCTGTCATCTGTCATTTGTCATCTGTCATCTGTCATCTGTCATCTGTCATCTGTCATCTGTCATCTGTCATCTGTCATCTGTCATCTGTCATCTGTCATCTGTCATTTGTCATCTGTCATCTGTCACCTGTCATCTGTCATCTGCCATCTGTCATCTGTCATCTGTCATCTGTCATCTGTCATCTGTCATCTGTCATCTGTCATCTGTCATCTGTCATCTGTCATTTGTCATCCGTCATCTGTCATCTGTCATCTATCATCTGTCATCTGTCATGTGTCATCTGTCATCTGTCATCTGTCATCTGTCATCTGTCATCTGTCATCTGTCATCTGTCATCTGTCATCTGTCATCTGTTATCTGTCATCTGTCATCTGTCATGTGACATCTGTCACCTGTCATCTGTCATCTGTCATCTGTCATCTGTCATCTGACATCTGTCATCTGTCATCTGTCATCTGTCATCTGTCATCTGTCATCCGTCATCTGTCATCTGTCATTTGTCATCTGTCATCTGTCACCTGTCATCTGTCATCTGCCATCTGTCATCTGTCATCTGTCATCTGTCATCTGTCATCTGTCATCTGTCATCTGTCATCTGTCATCTGTCATCTGTCATTTGTCATCCGTCATCTGTCATCTGTCATCTATCATCTGTCATCTGTCATGTGTCATCTGTCATCTGTCATCTGTCATCTGTCATCTGTCATCTGTCATCTGTCATCTGTCATCTGTCATCTGTCATCTGTCATCTGTCATCTGTCATCTGTCATCTGTTATCTGTCATCTGTCGTCTGTCATGTGACATCTGTCACCTGTCATCTGTCATCTGTCATCTGTCATCTGACATCTGTCATCTGTCATCTGTCATCTGTCATCTGTCATCTGTCATCTGTCATCTGTCATTTGTCATCCGTCATCTGTCATCTGTCATCTATCATCTGTCATCTGTCATGTGTCATCTGTCATCTGTCATCTGTCATCTGTCGTCTGTCATCTGTCATCTGTCATCTGTCATCTGTCATCTGTCATCTGTCATCTGTCATCTGTCATCTGTCATCTGTCATCTGTCATCTGTCATCTGTCATTTGTCATCTGTCATCTGTCATCTGTCATCTGTCATCTGTCATCTGTCATCTGTCATCTGTCATCTGTCATCTGTCATCTGTCATCTGTCATCTGTCATTTGTCATCTGTCATCTGTCATCTGTCATCTGTCATCTGTCATATGTCATCTGTCATCTGTCATCTGTCATCTGTCATCTGTCATCTGTCATCTGTCATCTGTCATCTGTCATCTGTCATCTGTCATCTGTCATCTGTCATCTGCCATCTGTCATCTGTCATCTGTCATCTGTCATCCGTCATCTGTCATCTGTCATCTATCATCTGTCATCTGTCATGTGTCACCTGTGATGTGTCATTTCACATCTGTCAACTGTCATTTGTTATCTGTCATCTGTCATCCGTCATCTGTCATCTGTCATCTGTCATCTGTCATCTGTCACCCGTCATGTGACATCTGTCATCTGTCATCTGTCATCTGACATCTGTAATCTGTCATCTGTCACCTGTCATCTGTCATCTGTCATCTGTCATTTGTCATCTGTTATCTGTCATCTGTCATCTGTCAGCTGTCATCTGTCATCTTTCATCTGTCATCTGTCATGTGTCACATGTGATGTGTCATTTCACATTGGTCAACTGTCATTTGTTATCTGTCATCTGTCATCCGTCATCTGTCATCTGTCATCTGTCATCTGTCATCTGTCATCTGTCATCTGTCATCTGACATCTGTCATCTGTCATCTGTCACCTGTCATCTGTCATCTGTCATCTGTCATCTGTCATCTGTCATCTGTCATCTGTCATCTGTCATCTGTCATCTGTCATCTGTCATCTGTCATCTGTCATCTGTCATCTGTCATCTGTCATCTGTCATCTGTCATCTATCATCTGTCATCTGTCATCTATCATGCGTCAACTCTAATCTGTCATCTGTCATCTGTCATCTGTCATCTGTCATCTGTCATCTGTCATCTGTCATCTGTCATCTGTCATCTGTCATCTGTCATCTGTCATCTGTCATCTGTCATCTGTTATCTGTCATCTGTCATCTGTCATGTGACATCTGTCACCTGTCATCTGTCATCTGTCATCTGTCATCTGACATCTGACATCTGTCATCTGTCATCTGTCACTTCTCATCTGTCATCTGTCATCTGTCATTTGTCATTTGTCATCTGTCATGTGTCACCTGTGATGTGTCAGCTGTCATCTATCACCTGTTATTTGTCATCTGTCAGCTGTCATCTTTCATCTGTCAACTGTTATGTATCACCTGTGATGTGTCATCTGTCATCTGTTATCTGTCATCTGCCATCTGTCATCTGTTATCTGTCAGCTGTCATCTGTCATCTATCATCTGTCATTTGTCATCTGTCATCTGCCATCTGTCATCTCTCGTGTCTCACCTGTGATGTCTATCACCTGTCATTTGTCATCTGTCATCTGTCATGTGACATCTGTCATCTGTCATCTGTCATCTGTCATCTGTCATCTGTCACCTGTCATCTGTCATCTGTCATCTGTCACCTGTCATCTGTCATCTGTCATCTGTCATCTGTCATCTGTCATCTGTCATCTGTCATCTGTCATCTGTCATCTGTCATCTGTCATCTGTCATCTGTCATCTGTCATCTGTCATCTGTCATCTGTCATCTGTCATCTGTCATCTGTCATCTGTCATCTGTCATCTGTCATCTGTCATCTGTCATCTGTCATCTGTCATCTGTCATCTGTCATCTGTCATCTGTCATCTGTCATCTGTCATCTGTCATCCGTCATCTGTCATCTGTCATCTGTCATCTGTCATCTGTCATCTGTCATCTGTCGTCTGTCATCTGTCATCTGTCATCTGTCATCTGTCATCTGTCATCTGTCATCTGTCATCTGTCATCTGTCATCTGTCATCTGTCATCTGTCATCTGTCATCTGTCATCTGTCATCTGTCATTTGACATCTGTCATCTGTCATCTGTCATCTGTCATCTGTCATCTGTCATCTGTCATCTGTCATCTGTCATCTGTCATCTGTCATCTGTCATCTGTTATCTGTCATCTGTCATCTGTCATCTGTCATCTGTCATTTGTCATCTGTTATCTGTCATCTGTCATGTGACATCTGTCATCTGTCATCTGTCATCTTTCATCTGTCATCTGTCATGTGTCACCTGTGATGTGTCATTTCACATCTGTCATCTGTCATTTGTCATCTGTCATCTGTCATCTGTCATGTGACATCTGTCATCTGTCATCTGTCATCTGTCATCTGTCATCTGTCATCTGTCATCTGTCATCTCACATCTGTCATCTCTCATCTGTCATCTGTCATCTGTCATCTGTCATCTGTCATCTGTCATCTGTCATCTGTCATCCGTCATCCGTCATCCGTCATCTGTCATCTGTCATCTGTCATCTGTCACCTGTCATGTGATATCTGTCATCTGTCATCTTCATCTGGCACCTGTCATCTGTCATCTGTCATCTGTCATCTGTCATCTGTCATCTGTCATATGTCGTCTGTCATCTGTCATTTGTCATTTCTCATCTGTCATGTGTCATCTGCCATCTGTCATCTTTCATCTGTCATCTGTCATCTGTCATCCGTCATCCGTCATTCGTCATCTGTCATCTGTCATCTGTCATCTGTCATCCGTCATCCGTCATCTGTCATCTGTCATCTGTCATCCGTCATCCGTCATCCGTCATCTGTCATCTGTCATCTGTCATCTGTCATCTGTCATCTGTCATCTGTCATCTGTCAGCTGTCATCTGTCATCTGTCATCTGTCATCTGTCATCTGTCATCTGTCATCTGTCATCTGTCATCTGTCATCTGTCATCTGTCATCTGTCATCTGTCATCTTTCATCTGTCATCTGTCATCTGTCATCTGTAATCTGTCATCTGTCACCAGTCATCTGTCATCTGTCATGTGACATCTGTAATCTGTCATCCCACATCTGTCAGCTGTCATCTGTCATCTGTCATCTGTCATCTGTCATCTGTCATCTGTCATCTGTCATCTGTCATCTGTCATCTGTCATCTGTCATCTGTCATCTGTCATCCGTCATCCGTCATTCGTCATCTGTCATCTGTCATCTGTCATCCGTCATCCGTCATCTGTCATCTGTCATCTGTCATCCGTCATCCGTCATCCGTCATCTGTCATCTGTCATCTGTCATCTGTCATCTGTCATCTGTCATCTGTCATCTGTCATCTGTCAGCTGTCATCTGTCATCTGTCATCTGTCATCTGTCATCTGTCATCTGTCATCTGTCATCTTTCATCTGTCATCTGTCATCTGTCATGTGTCACGTGTGATGTGTCATTTCTCAGCTGTCATCTGTCATTTGTTATCTGTCATCTGTCATCTGTCATCCGTCATCTGTCATCTGTCATCTTTCATCTGTCATCTGTCATCTGTCGTCTGTCATCTGTCATTTGTCATTTGTCATCTGTCATGTGTCATCTGCCATTTGTCATCTTTCATCTTTCATCTGTCATCTGTCATCTGTCATCTGTCATCTGTCATCTGTCATCTGTCATCTGTCATCTGTCATCTGTCATCTGTCATCTGTCATCTGTCATCTGTCATCTGTCATCTGTCATCAGTCATCTGTCATCTGTCATCTGTCATCTGTCACCTGTCATCTGTCATCTGTCATCTGTCATCTCACATCTGTCATCTGTCATCTGTCATTTGTCATCTGTTATCTGTCATCTGTCATGTGACATCTGTCATCTGTCATCTGTCATCTTTCATCTGTCATCTGTCATGTGTCACCTGTGATGTGTCATTTCACATCTGTCATCTGTCATTTGTTATCTGTCATCTGTCATCTGTCATCTGTCATCTGTCATCTGTCATCTCACATCTGTCATCTGTCATCCGTCATCCATCGTCCGTCATCTGTCATCTGTCATCTGTCACCTGTCATGTGACATCTGTCATCTGTCATCTGTCATCTGTCATCTGTCATCTGTCATCTGTCATCTGTCATGTGACATCTGTCACCTGTCATCTGTCATCTGTCATCTGTCATCTGACATCTGACATCTGTCATCTGTCATCTGTCACTTCTCATCTGTCATCTGTCATCTGTCATTTGTCATTTGTCATCTGTCATGTGTCACCTGTGATGTGTCAGCTGTCATCTATCACCTGTTATTTGTCATCTGTCATCTGCTCACTGTCATCTGTCAGCTGTCATCTTTCATCTGTCAACTGTTATGTATCACCTGTGATGTGTCATCTGTCATCTGTTATCTGTCATCTGCCATCTGTCATCTGTTATCTGTCAGCTGTCATCTGTCATCTATCATCTGTCATTTGTCATCTGTCATCTGCCATCTGTCATCTCTCGTGTCTCACCTGTGATGTGTCATCTGTCATCTGTCATCTATCACCTGTCATTTGTCATCTGTCTTCTGTCATGTGACATCTGTCATCTGTCATCTGTCATCTGTCATCTGTCATCTGTCATTTGACATCTGTCATCTGTCATCTGTCACCTGTCATCTGTCATCTGTCATCTGTCATCTGTCATCTGTCATCTGTCATCTGTCATCTGTCATCTGTCATCTGTCATCTGTCATCTGTCATCTGTCATCTGTCATCTGTCATCTGTCATCTGTCATCTGTCATCTGTCATCTGTCATCTGTCATCTGTCATCTGTCATCTGTCATCTGTCATCTGTCATCTGTCATCTGTCATCTGTCATCTGTCATCTGTCATCTGTCATCTGTCATCTGTCATCTGTCATCTGTCATCTGTCATCCGTCATCTGTCATCTGTCATCTGTCATCTGTCATCTGTCATCTGTCATCTGTCATCTGTCATCTGTCATCTGTCGTCTGTCATCTGTCATCTGTCATCTGTCATCTGTCATCTGTCATCTGTCATCTGTCATCTGTCATCTGTCATCTGTCATCTGTCATCTGTCATCTGTCATCTGTCATCTGTCATCTGTCATTTGTCATCTGTCATCTGTCATCTGTCATCTGTCATCTGTCATCTGTCATCTGTCATCTGTCATCTGTCATCTGTCATCTGTCATCTGTTATCTGTCATCTGTCATCTGTCATCTGTCATTTGTCATCTGTTATCTGTCATCTGTCATGTGACATCTGTCATCTGACATCTGTCATCTTTCATCTGTCATCTGTCATGTGTCACCTATGATGTGTCATTTCACATCTGTCATCTGTCATTTGTCATCTGTCATCTGTCATCTGTCATCTGTCATCTGTCATGTGACATCTGTCATCTGTCATCTGTCATCTGTCATCTGTCATCTGTCTTCTGTCATCTGTCATCTCACATCTGCCATCTCTCATCAGTCATCTGTCATCTGTCATCTGTCATCTGTCATCTGTCATCTGTCATCTGTCATCCGTCATCCGTCATCCGTCATCTGTCATCTGTCATCTGTCATCTGTCACCTGTCATGTGATATCTGTCATCTGTCATCTTCATCTGGCATCTGTCATCTGTCATCTGTCATCTGTCATCTGTCATCTGTCATCTGTCATCTGTCATATGTCGTCTGTCATCTGTCATTTGTCATTTCTCATCTGTCATGTGTCATCTGCCATCTGTCATCTTTCATCTGTCATCTGTCATCTGTCATCTGTAATCTGTCATCTGTCACCAGTCATCTGTCATCTGTCATGTGACATCTGTAATCTGTCATCCCACATCTGTCATCTGTCATCTGTCATCTGTCATTTGTCATCTGTCATCTGTCATCTGTCATCTGTCATCTGTCATCTGTCATCTGTCATCCGTCATCCATCATTCGTCATCTGTCATCTGTCATCTGTCATCCGTCATCTGTCATCTGTCATCTGTCATCCGTCATCCGTCATCCGTCATCTGTCATCTGTCATCTGTCATCTGTCATCTGTCATCTGTCATCTGTCAGCTGTCATCTGTCATCTGTCATCTGTCATCTGTCATCTGTCATCTGTCATCTTTCATCTGTCATCTGTCATCTGTCATGTGTCACGTGTGATGTGTCATTTCTCAGCTGTCATCTGTCATTTGTTATCTGTCATCTGTCATCTGTCATCCGTCATCTGTCATCTGTCATCTTTCATCTGTCATCTGTCATCTGTCGTCTGTCATCTGTCATTTGTCATTTGTCATCTGTCATGTGTCATCTGCCATTTGTCATCTTTCATCTGTCATCTGTCATCTGTCATCTGTCATCTGTCATCTGTCATCTGTCATCTGTCATCTGTCATCTGTCATCTGTCATCTGTCATCTGTCATCTGTCATCTGTCATCTGTCATCTGTCATCTGTCATCTGTCATCTGTCATCAGTCATCTGTCATCTGTCATCTGTCATCTGTCACCTGTCATCTGTCATCTGTCATCTGTCATCTCACATCTGTCATCTATCATCTGTCATCTGTCATTTGTCATCTGTTATCTGTCATCTGTCATGTGACATCTGTCATCTGTCATCTGTCATCTTTCATCTGTCATCTGTCATGTGTCACCTGTGATGTGTCATTTCACATCTGTCATCTGTCATTTGTTATCTGTCATCTGTCATCTGTCATCTGTCATCTGTCATCTGTCATCTGTCATCTCACATCTGTCATCTGTCATCTGTCATCTGTCATCTGTCATCTGTCATCTGTCATCTGTCATCTGTCATCTGTCATCTGTCATCCGTCATCCGTCATCCGTCATCTGTCATCTGTCATCTGTCATCTGTCACCTGTCATGTGACATCTGTCATCTGTCATCTGTCATCTGTCATCTGTCATCTGTCATCTGTCATCTGTCATCTGTCATCTGTCATCTGTCATCTGTCATCTGTCATCTGTCATATGTCGTCTGTCATCTGTCATCTTCATCTGTCATCTGTCATCTGTCATCTGTCATCTGTCATCTGTCATATGTCGTCTGTCATCTGTCATTTGTCATTTGTCATCTGTCATGTGTCATCTGCCATCTGTCATCTGTCATCTGTCTTGTGACATCTGTCATCTGTCATCTGTCATCTGTCATGTGTCATCTTTCATCTGTCATCTGACATCTGCCATTTGTCATCTGTCATCTCTCTTCTGTTATCTGTCATCTGTCATCTGTAATCTGTCATCTGTCATCTTTCAACTGTAATCTGTCATTTGCCATTTGTCATCTGTCATCTCTCATTTGTTATCTGTCATCTGTAATCTGTAATCTGCCATCTGCGATTTGTCATCTGTCATCTCTCATCTGTTATCTGTCATCTGTCATCTGTCATCTGTTCTCTGTCATCTGTCATCTCTCATCGGTCATCTGTCATCTGTCATTTGTCATCTGTCATCTGTCATCTGTCATCTGTCATCTGTCATCTGTCATCTGTCATCTGTCATCTGTCATCTGTCATCTGTCATCCGTCATCGGTCATCCGTCATCTGTCATCTGTCATCTGTCACGTGTCATGTGACATCTGTCATCTGTCATCTGTCATCTGTCATCTGTCAGCTGTCATATGTCGTCTGTCATCTGTCATCTTCATCTGTCATCTGTCATCTGTCATCTGTCATCTGTCATCTGTCATCTGTCATCTGTCATCTGTCATCTGTCATATGTCGTCTGTTATCTGTCTTCTGTTATCTGTCATCTGTCATCTGTCAACTGTCATCTGTAATCTGTTATCTGTTATCTGTCATCTGTCATCTGTCATCTGTCATCTCTCATCTGTCATCTGTCATCTGTCATGTGTCATCTTTCATCTGTCATCTGACATCTGCCATTTGTCATCTGTCATCTCTCTTCTGTTATCTGTCATCTGTCATCTGTAATCTGTCATCTGTCATCTTTCAACTGTAATCTGTCATTTGTCATTTGTCATCTGTCATCTCTCATTTGTTATCTGTCATCTGTAATATGTAATATGCCATCTGCGATTTGTCATCTGTCATCTCTCATCTGTTATCTGTCATCTGTCATCTGTTCTCTGTCATCTGTCATCTGTCATCTGTCATGTGTCAGCTGCCATTTGTCATCTCTCATCTTTCATCTGTCATCTGTCATCTGTCATCTGTCATCTGTCATCTGTTATCTGTCATCTGTCATCAGTCATCTGTCATCTGTCATCTGTCACCTGTCATCTGTCATCTGTCATCTGTCATCTCACATCTGTCATCTGTCATCTGTCATCTGTCATTTGTCATCTGTTATCTGTCATCTGTCATGTGTCACCTGCGATGTGTCATTTCACATCTGTCATCTGTCATTTGTTATCTGTCATCTGTCATCTGTCATCTGTCATCTGTCATCTCACATCTGTCATCTGTCATCTGTCATCTGTCATCTGTCATCTGTCATCTGTCATCCGTCATCCGTCATCTGTCATCTGTCATCTGTCATCTGTCATCTGTCATCTGTCATCTGTCATCTGTCATCTGTCATCTGTTAGCTGTCATCTGTCGTCTGTCATCTGTCATCTGTCATCTGTCATCTGTCATCTGTCATCTTTCATCTGTCATCTGTCATGTGTCACGTGTCATCTGTCATCTGTCATCTTTCATCTGTCATCTGTCATGTGTCACGTGTGATGTGTCATTTCTCATCTGTCATCTGTCATTTGTTATCTGTCATCTGTCATCTGTCATCCGTCATCCGTCATCTGTCATCTGTAATCTTTCATCTGTCATCTGTCGTCTGTCATCTGTCATCTGTCATCTCACATCTGTCATCTGTCATCTGTCATCTGTCATTTGTCATCTGTTATCTGTCATCTGTCATGTGTCACCTGTGATGTGTCATTTCACATCTGTCATCTGTCATTTGTTATCTGTCATCTGTCATCTGTCATCTGTCATCTGTCATCTCACATCTGTCATCTGTCATCTGTCATCTGTCATCTGTCATTTGTCATCTGTCATCCGTCATCCGTCATTTGTCATCTGTCATCTGTCATCTGTCATCTGTCATCTGTCATCTGTCATCTGTCATCTGTCATCTGTTATCTGTCATCTGTCATCTGTCATCCGTCATCCGTCATCTGTCATCTGTAATCTTTCATCCGTCATCCGTCATCTGTCATCTGTAATCTTTCATCTGTCATCTGTCGTCTGTCATCTGTCATTTGTCATTTGTCATCTGTCATGTGTCATCTGCCATTTGTCATCTGTCATCTGTCATCTGTCATCTGTCATCTGTCAGCTGTCATCTGTCATCCGTCATCTGTCATCTGTCATCTGTCATCTGTTATCTGTCATCTGTCATCTGTCATCTTTCATCTGTCATCTGTCATGTGTCACGTGTGATGTGTCATTTCTCATCTGTCATCTGTCATTTGTTATCTGTCATCTGTCATCTGTCATCCGTCATCCGTCATCTGTCATCTGTAATCTTTCATCTGTCATCTGTCGTCTGTCATCTGTCATTTGTCATTTGTCATCTGTCATGTGTCATCTGCCATTTGTCATCTGTCATCTGTCATCTGTCATCTGTCATCTGTCAGCTGTCAACTGTCATCTGTTATCTGTCATCTGTCATCTGTCATCTGTCATCTGTCATCTTTCATCTGTCATCTGTCATCTGTCATGTGTCACGTGTGATGTGTCATTTCTCATCTGTAATCTGTCATTTGTTTTCTGTCATCTGTCATCTGTCATCTGTCATCTGTCATCTGTCATCTTTCATCTGTCATCTGTCATCTGTCATGTGTCACGTGTGATGTGTCATTTCTCATCTGTCATCTGTCATTTGTTATCTGTCATCTGTCATCTGTCATCCGTCATCTGTCATCTGTCATCTTTCATCTGTCATCTGTCATCTGTCGTCTGTCATCTGTCATTTGTCATTTGTCATCTGTCATGTGTCATCTGCCATTTGTCATCTGTCATCTGTCATCTGTCATCTGTCATCTGTCAGCTGTCATCTGTCATCTGTCATCTGTCATCTGTCATCTGTCAGCTGTCAGCTGTCATCTGTCATCTGTCATCTGTCATCTGTCATCTGTCATCTTTCTTCTGTCATCTGTCATCTGTCATTTGTCACGTGTGATGTGTCATTTCTCATCTGTCATCTGTCATCCGTCATCCGTCATCTGTCATCTGTCATCTGTCATCTGTCATCTGTCATCTGTCATCTGTCATCTGTCATCTGTCATCTGTCATCTGTCATCTGTCAGCTGTCATCTGTCATCTGTCATCTGTCATCTGTCATCTGTCATCTGTCATCTGTCATCTGTCATCTGTCATCTTTCATCTGTCATCTGTCATCTGTCATGTGTCACGTGTGATGTGTCATTTCTCATCTGTCATCTGTCATCTGTCATCTGTTATCTGTCATCTGTCATCTGTCATCTGTCATTTGTCATCTGTTATCTGTCATCTGTCATGTGACATCTGTCATCTGACATCTGTCATCTTTCATCTGTCATCTGTCATGTGTCACCTATGATGTGTCATTTCACATCTGTCATCTGTCATTTGTCATCTGTCATCTGTCATCTGTCATCTGTCATCTGTCATGTGACATCTGTCATCTGTCATCTGTCATCTGTCATCTGTCATCTGTCTTCTGTCATCTGTCATCTCACATCTGTCATCTCTCATCAGTCATCTGTCATCTGTGATCTGTCATCTGTCATCTGTCATCTGTCATCTGTCATCTGTCATTTGTCATTTGTCATCTGTCATGTGTCACCTGTGATGTGTCAGCTGTCATCTATCACCTGTTATTTGTCATCTGTCATCTGCTCACTGTCATCTGTCAGCTGTCATCTTTCATCTGTCAACTGTTATGTATCACCTGTGATGTGTCATCTGTCATCTGTTATCTGTCATCTGTCATCTCACATCTGTCATCTCTCATCAGTCATCTGTCATCTGTCATCTGTCATCTGTCATCTGTCATCTGTCATCTGTCATTTGTCATTTGTCATCTGTCATGTGTCACCTGTCATCTGTCATCTGTCATCTGTCATCTGACATCTGACATCTGTCATCTGTCATCTGTCATCTGTCATTTGTCATCTGTTATCTGTCATCTGTCATGTGACATCTGTCATCTGACATCTGTCATCTTTCATCTGTCATCTGTCATGTGTCACGTGTGATGTGTCATTTCTCATCTGTCATCTGTCATTTGTTATCTGTCATCTGTCATCTGTCATCCGTCATCCGTCATCTGTCATCTGTAATCTTTCATCTGTCATCTGTCGTCTGTCATCTGTCATTTGTCATTTGTCATCTGTCATGTGTCATCTGCCATTTGTCATCTGTCATCTGTCATCTGTCATCTGTCATCTGTCAGCTGTCAACTGTCATCTGTTATCTGTCATCTGTCATCTGTCATCTGTCATCTGTCATCTTTCATCTGTCATCTGTCATCTGTCATGTGTCACGTGTGATGTGTCATTTCTCATCTGTAATCTGTCATTTGTTTTCTGTCATCTGTCATCTGTCATCTGTCATCTGTCATCTGTCATCTTTCATCTGTCATCTGTCATCTGTCATGTGTCACGTGTGATGTGTCATTTCTCATCTGTCATCTGTCATTTGTTATCTGTCATCTGTCATCTGTCATCCGTCATCTGTCATCTGTCATCTTTCATCTGTCATCTGTCATCTGTCGTCTGTCATCTGTCATTTGTCATTTGTCATCTGTCATGTGTCATCTGCCATTTGTCATCTGTCATCTGTCATCTGTCATCTGTCATCTGTCAGCTGTCATCTGTCATCTGTCATCTGTCATCTGTCATCTGTCAGCTGTCAGCTGTCATCTGTCATCTGTCATCTGTCATCTGTCATCTGTCATCTTTCTTCTGTCATCTGTCATCTGTCATTTGTCACGTGTGATGTGTCATTTCTCATCTGTCATCTGTCATCCGTCATCCGTCATCTGTCATCTGTCATCTGTCATCTGTCATCTGTCATCTGTCATCTGTCATCTGTCATCTGTCATCTGTCATCTGTCATCTGTCAGCTGTCATCTGTCATCTGTCATCTGTCATCTGTCATCTGTCATCTGTCATCTGTCATCTGTCATCTGTCATCTTTCATCTGTCATCTGTCATCTGTCATGTGTCACGTGTGATGTGTCATTTCTCATCTGTCATCTGTCATCTGTCATCTGTTATCTGTCATCTGTCATCTGTCATCTGTCATTTGTCATCTGTTATCTGTCATCTGTCATGTGACATCTGTCATCTGACATCTGTCATCTTTCATCTGTCATCTGTCATGTGTCACCTATGATGTGTCATTTCACATCTGTCATCTGTCATTTGTCATCTGTCATCTGTCATCTGTCATCTGTCATCTGTCATGTGACATCTGTCATCTGTCATCTGTCATCTGTCATCTGTCATCTGTCTTCTGTCATCTGTCATCTCACATCTGTCATCTCTCATCAGTCATCTGTCATCTGTGATCTGTCATCTGTCATCTGTCATCTGTCATCTGTCATCTGTCATTTGTCATTTGTCATCTGTCATGTGTCACCTGTGATGTGTCAGCTGTCATCTATCACCTGTTATTTGTCATCTGTCATCTGCTCACTGTCATCTGTCAGCTGTCATCTTTCATCTGTCAACTGTTATGTATCACCTGTGATGTGTCATCTGTCATCTGTTATCTGTCATCTGTCATCTCACATCTGTCATCTCTCATCAGTCATCTGTCATCTGTCATCTGTCATCTGTCATCTGTCATCTGTCATCTGTCATTTGTCATTTGTCATCTGTCATGTGTCACCTGTCATCTGTCATCTGTCATCTGTCATCTGACATCTGACATCTGTCATCTGTCATCTGTCACTTCTCATCTGTCATCTCTCATCAGTCATCTGTTATCTGTCATCTGTCATCTGTCATCTGTCATCTGTCATCTGTCATCTGTCATTTGTCATTTGTCATCTGTCATGTGTCACCTGTGATGTGTCAGCTGTCATCTATCACCTGTCATTTGTCATCTGTCATCTGTCATCTGTCATCTGTCATGTGACATCTGTCATCTGTCATCTGTCATCTGTCATCTGTCATCTGTCTTCTGTCATCTGTCATCTCACATCTGTCATCTCTCATCAGTCATCTGTCATCTGTCATCTGTCATCTCACATCTGTCATCTCTCATCTGTCATCTGTCTTCTGTCATCTGTCATCTCACATCTGTCATCTCTCATCAGTCATCTGTCATCTGTCATCTGTCATTCTGTCATCTGTCATCTGTCATCTTTCATCTGTCATCTGTCAACTGTCATGTGTCACGTGTGATGTGTCATTTCTCATCTGTCATCTGTCATCTGTCATCTGTTATCTGTCATCTGTCATCTGTCATCTGTCATCTGTCATCTGTCATCTGTCATCTGTCATGTGTCACCTATGATGTGTCATTTCACATCTGTCATCTGTCATTTGTCATCTGTCATCTGTCATCTGTCATCTGTCATCTGTCATGTGACATCTGTCATCTGTCATCTGTCATCTGTCATCTGTCATCTGTCATCTGTCATCAGTCATCTGTCATCTGTCATCTGTCATCTGTCACCTGTCATCTGTCATCTGTCATCTGTCATCTCACATCTGTTATCTGTCATCTGTCATTTGTCATCTGTCATCTGTCATCTGTCATGTGACATCTGTCATCTGTCATCTGTCATCTGTCATCTGTCATCTGTCTTCTGTCATCTGTCATCTCACATCTGTCATCTCTCATCAGTCATCTGTCATCTGTCATCTGTCATCTGTCATCTGTCATCTGTCATCTGTCATCTGTCATTTGTCATTTGTCATCTGTCATGTGTCACCTGTGATGTGTCAGCTGTCATCTATCACCTGTCATTTGTCATCTGTCATCTGTCATCTGTCATCTGTCATCTGTCATGTGACATCTGTCATCTGTCATCTGTCATCTGTCATCTGTCATCTGTCTTCTGTCATCTGTCATCTCACATCTGTCATCTCTCATCAGTCATCTGTCATCTGTCATCTGTCATCTCACATCTGTCATCTCTCATCTGTCATCTGTCTTCTGTCATCTGTCATCTCACATCTGTCATCTCTCATCAGTCATCTGTCATCTGTCATCTGTCATCTGTCATCTGTCATCTGTCATCTGTCATCTGTCATTTGTCATTTGTCATCTGTCATGTGTCACCTGTCATCTGTCATCTGTCATCTGTCATCTGTCATCTGACATCTGTCATCTGTCATCTGTCACTTCTCATCTGTCATCTGTCATCTGTCATTTGTCATTTGTCATCTGTCATGTGTCACCTGTGATGTGTCAGCTGTCATCTATCACCTGTTATTTGTCATCTGTCATCTGCTCACTGTCATCTGTCAGCTGTCATCTTTCATCTGTCAACTGTTATGTATCACCTGTGATGTGTCATCTGTCATCTGTTATCTGTCATCTGCCATCTGTCATCTGTTATCTGTCAGCTGTCATCTGTCATCTATCATCTGTCATTTGTCATCTGTCATCTGCCATCTGTCATCTCTCGTGTCTCACCTGTGATGTGTCATCTGTCATCTGTCATCTATCACCTGTCATTTGTCATCTGTCTTCTGTCATGTGACATCTGTCATCTGTCATCTGTCATCTGTCATCTGTCATCTGTCATTTGACATCTGTCATCTGTCATCTGTCACCTGTCATCTGTCATCTGTCATCTGTCATCTGTCATCTGTCATCTGTCATCTGTCATCTGTCATCTGTCATCTGTCATCTGTCATCTGTCATCTGTCATCTGTCATCTGTCATCTGTCATCTGTCATCTGTCATCTGTCATCTGTCATCTGTCATCTGTCATCTGTCATCTGTCATCTGTCATCTGTCATCTGTCATCTGTCATCTGTCATCTGTCATCTGTCATCTGTCATCTGTCATCTGTCATCTGTCATCTGTCATCTGTCATCCGTCATCTGTCATCTGTCATCTGTCATCTGTCATCTGTCATCTGTCATCTGTCATCTGTCATCTGTCGTCTGTCGTCTGTCATCTGTCATCTGTCATCTGTCATCTGTCATCTGTCATCTGTCATCTGTCATCTGTCATCTGTCATCTGTCATCTGTCATCTGTCATCTGTCATCTGTCATCTGTCATCTGTCATTTGTCATCTGTCATCTGTCATCTGTCATCTGTCATCTGTCATCTGTCATCTGTCATCTGTCATCTGTCATCTGTCATCTGTCATCTGTCATCTGTCATCTGTCATCTGTTATCTGTCATCTGTCATCTGTCATCTGTCATTTGTCATCTGTTATCTGTCATCTGTCATGTGACATCTGTCATCTGACATCTGTCATCTTTCATCTGTCATCTGTCATGTGTCACCTATGATGTGTCATTTCACATCTGTCATCTGTCATTTGTCATCTGTCATCTGTCATCTGTCATCTGTCATCTGTCATGTGACATCTGTCATCTGTCATCTGTCATCTGTCATCTGTCATCTGTCTTCTGTCATCTGTCATCTCACATCTGTCATCTCTCATCAGTCATCTGTCATCTGTCATCTGTCATCTGTCATCTGTCATCTGTCATCTGTCATCCGTCATCCGTCATCCGTCATCTGTCATCTGTCATCTGTCATCTGTCACCTGTCATGTGATATCTGTCATCTGTCATCTTCATCTGGCATCTGTCATCTGTCATCTGTCATCTGTCATCTGTCATCTGTCATCTGTCATCTGTCATATGTCGTCTGTCATCTGTCATTTGTCATTTCTCATCTGTCATGTGTCATCTGCCATCTGTCATGTTTCATCTGTCATCTGTCATCTGTCATCTGTAATCTGTCATCTGTCACCAGTCATCTGTCATCTGTCATGTGACATCTGTAATCTGTCATCCCACATCTGTCATCTGTCATCTGTCATCTGTCATTTGTCATCTGTCATCTGTCATCTGTCATCTGTCATCTGTCATCTGTCATCTGTCATCCGTCATCCATCATTCGTCATCTGTCATCTGTCATCTGTCATCCGTCATCTGTCATCTGTCATCTGTCATCTGTCATCCGTCATCCGTCATCTGTCATCTGTCATCTGTCATCTGTCATCTGTCATCTGTCATCTGTCAGCTGTCATCTGTCATCTGTCATCTGTCATCTGTCATCTGTCATCTGTCATCTTTCATCTGTCATCTGTCATCTGTCATGTGTCACGTGTGATGTGTCATTTCTCAGCTGTCATCTGTCATTTGTTATCTGTCATCTGTCATCTGTCATCCGTCATCTGTCATCTGTCATCTTTCATCTGTCATCTGTCATCTGTCGTCTGTCATCTGTCATTTGTCATTTGTCATCTGTCATGTGTCATCTGCCATTTGTCATCTTTCATCTTTCATCTGTCATCTGTCATCTGTCATCTGTCATCTGTCATCTGTCATCTGTCATCTGTCATCTGTCATCTGTCATCTGTCATCTGTCATCTGTCATCTGTCATCTGTCATCTGTCATCTGTCATCTGTCATCAGTCATCTGTCATCTGTCATCTGTCATCTGTCACCTGTCATCTGTCATCTGTCATCTGTCATCTCACATCTGTCATCTATCATCTGTCATCTGTCATTTGTCATCTGTTATCTGTCATCTGTCATGTGACATCTGTCATCTGTCATCTGTCATCTTTCATCTGTCATCTGTCATGTGTCACCTGTGATGTGTCATTTCACATCTGTCATCTGTCATTTGTTATCTGTCATCTGTCATCTGTCATCTGTCATCTGTCATCTGTCATCTGTCATCTCACATCTGTCATCTGTCATCTGTCATCTGTCATCTGTCATCTGTCATCTGTCATCTGTCATCTGTCATCTGTCATCTGTCATCTGTCATCCGTCATCCGTCATCCGTCATCTGTCATCTGTCATCTGTCATCTGTCACCTGTCATGTGACATCTGTCATCTGTCATCTGTCATCTGTCATCTGTCATCTGTCATCTGTCATCTGTCATCTGTCATCTGTCATCTGTCATCTGTCATCTGTCATCTGTCATCTGTCATCTGTCATATGTCGTCTGTCATCTGTCATCTTCATCTGTCATCTGTCATCTGTCATCTGTCATCTGTCATCTGTCATATGTCGTCTGTCATCTGTCATTTGTCATTTGTCATCTGTCATGTGTCATCTGCCATCTGTCATCTGTCATCTGTCTTGTGACATCTGTCATCTGTCATCTGTCATCTGTCATGTGTCATCTTTCATCTGTCATCTGACATCTGCCATTTGTCATCTGTCATCTCTCTTCTGTTATCTGTCATCTGTCATCTGTAATCTGTCATCTGTCATCTTTCAACTGTAATCTGTCATTTGCCATTTGTCATCTGTCATCTCTCATTTGTTATCTGTCATCTGTAATCTGTAATCTGCCATCTGCGATTTGTCATCTGTCATCTCTCATCTGTTATCTGTCATCTGTCATCTGTCATCTGTTCTCTGTCATCTGTCATCTCTCATCGGTCATCTGTCATCTGTCATTTGTCATCTGTCATCTGTCATCTGTCATCTGTCATCTGTCATCTGTCATCTGTCATCTGTCATCTGTCATCTGTCATCTGTCATCTGTCATCTGTCATCCGTCATCGGTCATCCGTCATCTGTCATCTGTCATCTGTCACGTGTCATGTGACATCTGTCATCTGTCATCTGTCATCTGTCATCTGTCAGCTGTCATATGTCGTCTGTCATCTGTCATCTTCATCTGTCATCTGTCATCTGTCATCTGTCATCTGTCATCTGTCATCTGTCATCTGTCATCTGTCATCTGTCATCTGTCATATGTCGTCTGTTATCTGTCTTCTGTTATCTGTCATCTGTCATCTGTCAACTGTCATCTGTAATCTGTTATCTGTTATCTGTCATCTGTCATCTGTCATCTGTCATCTCTCATCTGTCATCTGTCATCTGTCATGTGTCATCTTTCATCTGTCATCTGACATCTGCCATTTGTCATCTGTCATCTCTCTTCTGTTATCTGTCATCTGTCATCTGTAATCTGTCATCTGTCATCTTTCAACTGTAATCTGTCATTTGTCATTTGTCATCTGTCATCTCTCATTTGTTATCTGTCATCTGTAATATGTAATATGCCATCTGCGATTTGTCATCTGTCATCTCTCATCTGTTATCTGTCATCTGTCATCTGTTCTCTGTCATCTGTCATCTGTCATCTGTCATGTGTCAGCTGCCATTTGTCATCTCTCATCTTTCATCTGTCATCTGTCATCTGTCATCTGTCATCTGTCATCTGTTATCTGTCATCTGTCATCAGTCATCTGTCATCTGTCATCTGTCACCTGTCATCTGTCATCTGTCATCTGTCATCTCACATCTGTCATCTGTCATCTGTCATCTGTCATTTGTCATCTGTTATCTGTCATCTGTCATGTGTCACCTGTGATGTGTCATTTCACATCTGTCATCTGTCATTTGTTATCTGTCATCTGTCATCTGTCATCTGTCATCTGTCATCTCACATCTGTCATCTGTCATCTGTCATCTGTCATCTGTCATCTGTCATCTGTCATCCGTCATCCGTCATCTGTCATCTGTCATCTGTCATCTGTCATCTGTCATCTGTCATCTGTCATCTGTCATCTGTCATCTGTTAGCTGTCATCTGTCGTCTGTCATCTGTCATCTGTCATCTGTCATCTGTCATCTGTCATCTTTCATCTGTCATCTGTCATGTGTCACGTGTGATGTGTCATTTCTCATCTGTCATCTGTCATTTGTTATCTGTCATCTGTCATCTGTCATCCGTCATCCGTCATCTGTCATCTGTAATCTTTCATCTGTCATCTGTCGTCTGTCATCTGTCATCTGTCATCTCACATCTGTCATCTGTCATCTGTCATCTGTCATTTGTCATCTGTTATCTGTCATCTGTCATGTGTCACCTGTGATGTGTCATCTCACATCTGTCATCTGTCATTTGTTATCTGTCATCTGTCATCTGTCATCTGTCATCTGTCATCTCACATCTGTCATCTGTCATCTGTCATCTGTCATCTGTCATTTGTCATCTGTCATCCGTCATCCGTCATTTGTCATCTGTCATCTGTCATCTGTCATCTGTCATCTGTCATCTGTCATCTGTCATCTGTCATCTGTTATCTGTCATCTGTCATCTGTCATCCGTCATCCGTCATCTGTCATCTGTAATCTTTCATCCGTCATCCGTCATCTGTCATCTGTAATCTTTCATCTGTCATCTGTCGTCTGTCATCTGTCATTTGTCATTTGTCATCTGTCATGTGTCATCTGCCATTTGTCATCTGTCATCTGTCATCTGTCATCTGTCATCTGTCAGCTGTCATCTGTCATCCGTCATCTGTCATCTGTCATCTGTCATCTGTTATCTGTCATCTGTCATCTGTCATCTTTCATCTGTCATCTGTCATGTGTCACGTGTGATGTGTCATTTCTCATCTGTCATCTGTCATTTGTTATCTGTCATCTGTCATCTGTCATCCGTCATCCGTCATCTGTCATCTGTAATCTTTCATCTGTCATCTGTCATCTGTCATCCGTCATCTGTCATCTGTCATCTTTCATCTGTCATCTGTCATCTGTCGTCTGTCATCTGTCATTTGTCATTTGTCATCTGTCATGTGTCATCTGCCATTTGTCATCTGTCATCTGTCATCTGTCATCTGTCATCTGTCAGCTGTCATCTGTCATCTGTCATCTGTCATCTGTCATCTGTCAGCTGTCATCTGTCTTCTGTCATTTGTTATCTGTCATCTGTCATCTGTCATCTGTCACTGTCATCTCACATCTGTCATCTGTCATCTGTCATCTGTCATCTTTCATCTGTCATCTGTCATCTGTCATGTGTCACGTGTGATGTGTCATTTCTCATCTGTCATCTGTCATTTGTTATCTGTCATCTGTCATCTGTCATCCGTCATCTGTCATCTGTCATCTGTCATCTTTCATCTGTCATCTGTCATCTGTCGTCTGTCATCTGTCATTTGTCATTTGTCATCTGTCATGTGTCATCTGCCATTTGTCATCTGTCATCTGTCATCTGTCATCTGTCAGCTGTCATCTGTCATCTGTCATCTGTCATCTGTCATCTCTCATCTGTCATCTGTCATCTGTCATCCTTCATCTGTCATCTGTCATCTGTCATCTGTCATCTGTCATCTGTCATCTGTAATCTGTCATCTGTCATCTGTCGTCTGTCATCTGTCATCTGTCATCTGTCATCTGTCATCTGTCAGCTGTCATCTGTCATCTGTCATCTGTCATCTGTCATCTGTCATCTGTCATCTGTCATCTTTCATCTGTCATCTGTCATCTGTCATGTGTCACGTGTGATGTGTCATTTCTCATCTGTCATTTGTCATTTGTTATCTGTCATCTGTCATCTGTAATCCGTCATCTGTCATCTTTCATCTGTCATCTGTCATCTGTCACCTGTCATCTGTCATCTGTCATCAGTCATCTCACATCTGTCATCTGTCATCTGTCATCTGTCATTTGTCATCTGTTATCTGTCATCTGTCATGTGACATCTGTCATCTGTCATCTGTCACCTGTCATCAGTCATCTGTCATCAGTCATCTCACATCTGTCATCTGTCAACTGTCATCTGTCATCTGTCATCTGTCATCTGTCATCTGTCATCTGTCATCTCACATCTGTCATCTGTCATCTGTCATCTGTCATCTGTCATCTGTCATCTGTCATCTGTCATCTGTCAGCTGTCGTCTGTCATCTGTCATCTGTCATCTGTCATCTGTCATCTGTCATCTTTCATCTGTCATCTGTCATCTGTCATCTGTTATCTGTCATCTGTCATGTGTCACCTGTGCTGTGTCATTTCACATCTGTCATCTGTCATTTGTTATCTGTCATCTGTCATCTGTCATCTGTCATCTGTCATCTGTCATCTCACATCTGTCATCTGTCATCTGTCATCTGTCATCTGTCATCTCTCATCTGTCATCTGTCATCCGTCATCCGTCATCCGTCATCTGTCATCTGTCATCTGTCATCTGTCATCTGTCATCTGTCAGCTGTCATCTGTCATCTGTCATCTGTCATCTGTCATCTGTCATCTTTCATCTGTCATCTGTCATCTGTCATGTGTCACGTGTGATGTGTCATTTCTCATCTGTCATCTGTCATTTGTTATCTGTCATCTGTCATCTGTCATCCGTCATCTGTCATCTGTCATCTTTCATCTGTCATCTGTCATCTGTCGTCTGTCATCTGTCATTTGTCATTTGTCATCTGTCATGTGTCATCTGCCATTTGTCATCTTTCATCTGTCATCTGTCATCTGTCATCTGTCATCTGTCATCTGTCATCTGTCATCTGTCATCAGTCATCTGTCATCTGTCATCTGTCATCTGTCACCTGTCATCTGTCATCTGTCATCTGTCATCTCACATCTGTCATCTGTCATCTGTCATTTGTCATCTGTCATCTGTCATCTGTCATGTGACATCTTTCATCTGTCATCTGTCATCTTTCATCTGTCATCTGTCATGTGTCACCTGTGATGTGTCATTTCACATCTGTTATCTGTCATTTGTTATCTGTCATCTGTCATCTGTCATCTGTCATCTGTCATCTGTCATCTCACATCTGTCATCTGTCATCTGTCATCTGTCATCTGTCATCTGTCATCTGACATCTGTCATCTGTCATCTGTCATCCGTCATCCGTCATCCGTCATCTGTCATCTGTCATCTGTTATCTGTCACCTGTCATGTGACATCTGTCATCTGTCATCTGTCATCTGTCATGTGTCATCTGTCATCTGTCATCTGTCATCTGTCATCTGTCATCTGTCATCTGTCATCTGTCATCTGTCATATGTCGTCTGTCATCTGTCATCTTCATCTGTCATCTGTCATCTGTCATCTGTCATCTGTCATCTGTCATCTGTCATCTGTCATCTGTCATCTGTCATATGTCGTCTGTCATCTGTCATTTGTCATTTGTCATCTGTCATGTGTCATCTGCCATCTGTCATCTGTCATCTGTCTTGTGACATCTGTCATCTGTCATCTGTCATCTGTCATTTGTCATCCCACATCTGTCATCTGTCATCTGTCATCTGTCATCTGTCATCTGTCATCTGTCATCTGTCATCTGTCGTCTGTCATCTGTCATCTGTCATCTGTCATCTGTCATCTGTCATCTGTCACCTGTCATCTGTCATCTGTCATCTGTCATCTGTCATCTGTCATCTGTCATCTGTCATCTGTCATCTGTCATCTGTCATCTGTCATCCGTCATCCGTGATCTGTCATCTGCCATCTGTCATCTGTCACCTGTCATGTTACATCTGTCATCTGTCATCTGTCATCTGACATCTGTCATCTGTCATCTGTCATCTGTCATCTGTCATCTGTCACCTGTTATCTGTCATCTGTCATCTGTCATCTGTCATCTGTCACCTGTCATCTGTCATGTGTCATCAGTCATCTCACATCTGTCATCTGTCATCTGTCATTTGTCATCTGTTATCTGTCATCTGTCATGTGACATCTATCATCTGTCATCTGTCACCTGTCATCTGTCATCTGTCATCAGTCATCAGTCATCTCACATCTGTCATCTGTCATCTGTCATCTGTCATCTGTCATCTGTCATCTGTCATCTGTCATGTGTCACCTGTGATGTGTCATTTCACATCTGTCATCTGTCATCTGTCATCTGCCATCTGTCATCTGTCAGCTGTCGTCTGTCATCTGTCATCTGTCATCTGTCATCTGTCATCTGTCATCTGTCATCTGTCATCTTTCATCTGTCATCTGTCATCTGTCATGTGTCACGTGTGATGTGTCATTTCTCATCTGTCGTCTGTCATTTGTTATCTGTCATCTGTCATCTGTCATCCGTCATCTGTCATCTGTCATCTTTCATCTGTCATTTGTCATTTGTCATCTGTCATGTGTCAGCTGCCATTTGTCATCTTTCATCTTTCATCTGTCATCTGTCATCTGTCATCTGTCATCTGTCATCTGTCATCTGTTATCTGTCATCTGTCATCAGTCATCTGTCATCTGTCATCTGTCATCTGTCACCTGTCATCTGTCATCTGTCATCTCACATCTGTCATCTGTCATTTGTCATCTGTTATCTGTCATCTGTCATGTGACATCTGTCATCTGTCATCTGTCATCTTTCATCTGTCATGTGTCACCTGTGATGTGTCATTTCACATCTGTCATCTGTCATTTGTTATCTGTCATCTGTCATCTGTCATCTCACATCTGTCATCTGTCATCTGTCATCTGTCATCTGTCATCTGTCATCTGTCATCTGTCATCTGTCATCTGTCATCCGTCATCCGTCATCTGTCATCTGTCATCTGTCATCTGTCATCTGTCATCTGTCATCTGTCATCTGTCAGCTGTCATCTGTCATCTGTCATCTGTCATCTGTCATCTGTCATCTGTCATCTGTCATCTTTCATCTGTCATCTGTCATCTGTCAGGTGTCACGTGTGATGTGTCATTTCTCATCTGTCATCTGTCATTTGTTATCTGTCATCTGTCATCTGTCATCCGTCATCTGTCATCTGTCATCTTTCATCTGTCATCTGTCATCTGTCGTCTGTCATCTGTCATTTGTCATCTGTCATCTGTCATGTGTCATCTGCCATTTGTCATCTGTCATCTGTCATCTGTCATCTGTCATCTGTCAGCTGTCATCTGTCATCTGTTATCTGTCATCTGTCATCTGTCATCTGTCATCTGTCATCTGTCATCTTTCATCTGTCATCTGTCATCTGTCATCTGTCATGTGTCACGTGTGATGTGTCATTTCTCATCTGTAATCTGTCATTTGTTTTCTGTGTTCTGTCATCTGTCATCTGTCATCTGTCATCTGTCATCTGTCATCTGTCATCTGTCATCTGTCATCTTTCATCTGTCATCTGTCATGTGTCATGTGTCACGTGTGATGTGTCATTTCTCATCTGTCATCTGTCATTTGTTATCTGTCATCTGTCATCTGTCATCCGTCATCTGTCATCTGTCATCTTTCATCTGTCATCTGTCATCTGTCATCTGTCGTCTGTCATCTGTCATTTGTCATTTGTCATCTGTCATGTGTCATCTGCCATTTGTCATCTGTCATCTGTCATCTGTCATCTGTCAGCTGTCATCTGTCATCTGTCATCTGTCATCTGTCATCTGTCAGCTGTCATCTGTCATCTGTCATCTGTCATCTGTCATCTGTCATCTGTCAGCTTTCATCTGTCATCTGTCATCTGTCATGTGTCACGTGTGATGTGTCATTTCTCATCTGTCATCTGTCATCCGTCATCTGTCATCTGTCATCTGTCATCTGTCATCTGTCATCTGTCATCTGTCATCTGTGATCTGTCATCTGTCATCTGTCATCTGTCATCTGTCATCTGTCATCTGTCAGCTGTCATCTGTCTTCTGTCATCTGTCATCTGTCATCTGTCATCTGTCATCTGTCATCTGTCATCTTTCATCTGTCATCTGTCATCTGTCATGTGTCACGTGTGATGTGTCATTTCTCATCTGTCATCTGTCATTTGTTATCTGTCATCTGTCATCTGTCATCTGTTATCTGTTATCTGTCATCTGTCATCTGTCATCTGTCATCTGTCATCTGTCATCTGTCTTCTGTCATTTTTATCTGTCATCTGTCATCTGTCATCTGTCATCTGTCATCTGTCATCTGTCTTGTGACATCTGTCATCTGTCATCTGTCATCTGTCATTTGTCATCCCACATCTGTCATCTGTCATCTGTCATCTGTCATCTGTCATCTGTCATCTGTCATCTGTCATCTGTCATCTGTCATCTGTCATCTGTCATCTGTCATCTGTCATCTGTCATCTGTCATCTGTCATCTGTCATCTGTCATCTGTCATCTGTCATCTGTCATCTGTCATCTCACATCTGTCATCTGTCATCTGTCATCTGTCATTTGTCATCCCACATCTGTCATCTGTCATCTGTCATCTGTCATCTGTCATCTGTCATCTGTCATCTGTCATCTGTCATCTGTCATCTGTCAGCTGTCATCTGTCATCTGTCATCTGTCATCTGTCATCTGTCATCTTTCATCTGTCATCTGTCATCTGTCATCTGTTATCTGTCATCTGTCATGTGTCACCTGTGCTGTGTCATTTCACATCTGTCATCTGTCATTTGTTATCTGTCATCTGTCATCTGTCATCTGTCATCTGTCATCTGTCATCTCACATCTGTCATCTGTCATCTGTCATCTGTCATCTGTCATCTCTCATCTGTCATCTGTCATCCGTCATCCGTCATCCGTCATCTGTCATCTGTCATCTGTCATCTGTCATCTGTCATCTGTCAGCTGTCATCTGTCATCTGTCATCTGTCATCTGTCATCTGTCATCTTTCATCTGTCATCTGTCATCTGTCATGTGTCACGTGTGATGTGTCATTTCTCATCTGTCATCTGTCATTTGTTATCTGTCATCTGTCATCTGTCATCCGTCATCTGTCATCTGTCATCTTTCATCTGTCATCTGTCATCTGTCGTCTGTCATCTGTCATTTGTCATTTGTCATCTGTCATGTGTCATCTGCCATTTGTCATCTTTCATCTGTCATCTGTCATCTGTCATCTGTCATCTGTCATCTGTCATCTGTCATCTGTCATCAGTCATCTGTCATCTGTCATCTGTCATCTGTCACCTGTCATCTGTCATCTGTCATCTGTCATCTCACATCTGTCATCTGTCATCTGTCATTTGTCATCTGTCATCTGTCATCTGTCATGTGACATCTTTCATCTGTCATCTGTCATCTTTCATCTGTCATCTGTCATGTGTCACCTGTGATGTGTCATTTCACATCTGTCATCTGTCATTTGTTATCTGTCATCTGTCATCTGTCATCTGTCATCTGTCATCTGTCATCTCACATCTGTCATCTGTCATCTGTCATCTGTCATCTGTCATCTGTCATCTGACATCTGTCATCTGTCATCTGTCATCCGTCATCCGTCATCCGTCATCTGTCATCTGTCATCTGTTATCTGTCACCTGTCATGTGACATCTGTCATCTGTCATCTGTCATCTGTCATGTGTCATCTGTCATCTGTCATCTGTCATCTGTCATCTGTCATCTGTCATCTGTCATCTGTCATATGTCGTCTGTCATCTGTCATCTTCATCTGTCATCTGTCATCTGTCATCTGTCATCTGTCATCTGTCATCTGTCATCTGTCATCTGTCATCTGTCATATGTCGTCTGTCATCTGTCATTTGTCATTTGTCATCTGTCATGTGTCATCTGCCATCTGTCATCTGTCATCTGTCTTGTGACATCTGTCATCTGTCATCTGTCATCTGTCATTTGTCATCCCACATCTGTCATCTGTCATCTGTCATCTGTCATCTGTCATCTGTCATCTGTCATCTGTCATCTGTCGTCTGTCATCTGTCATCTGTCATCTGTCATCTGTCATCTGTCATCTGTCACCTGTCATCTGTCATCTGTCATCTGTCATCTGTCATCTGTCATCTGTCATCTGTCATCTGTCATCTGTCATCTGTCATCTGTCATCTGTCATCCGTCATCCGTGATCTGTCATCTGCCATCTGTCATCTGTCACCTGTCATGTTACATCTGTCATCTGTCATCTGTCATCTGACATCTGTCATCTGTCATCTGTCATCTGTCATCTGTCATCTGTCACCTGTTATCTGTCATCTGTCATCTGTCATCTGTCATCTGTCACCTGTCATCTGTCATGTGTCATCAGTCATCTCACATCTGTCATCTGTCATCTGTCATTTGTCATCTGTTATCTGTCATCTGTCATGTGACATCTATCATCTGTCATCTGTCACCTGTCATCTGTCATCTGTCATCAGTCATCAGTCATCTCACATCTGTCATCTGTCATCTGTCATCTGTCATCTGTCATCTGTCATCTGTCATCTGTCATGTGTCACCTGTGATGTGTCATTTCACATCTGTCATCTGTCATCTGTCATCTGCCATCTGTCATCTGTCAGCTGTCGTCTGTCATCTGTCATCTGTCATCTGTCATCTGTCATCTGTCATCTGTCATCTGTCATCTTTCATCTGTCATCTGTCATCTGTCATGTGTCACGTGTGATGTGTCATTTCTCATCTGTCGTCTGTCATTTGTTATCTGTCATCTGTCATCTGTCATCCGTCATCTGTCATCTGTCATCTTTCATCTGTCATTTGTCATTTGTCATCTGTCATGTGTCAGCTGCCATTTGTCATCTTTCATCTTTCATCTGTCATCTGTCATCTGTCATCTGTCATCTGTCATCTGTCATCTGTTATCTGTCATCTGTCATCAGTCATCTGTCATCTGTCATCTGTCATCTGTCACCTGTCATCTGTCATCTGTCATCTCACATCTGTCATCTGTCATTTGTCATCTGTTATCTGTCATCTGTCATGTGACATCTGTCATCTGTCATCTGTCATCTTTCATCTGTCATGTGTCACCTGTGATGTGTCATTTCACATCTGTCATCTGTCATTTGTTATCTGTCATCTGTCATCTGTCATCTCACATCTGTCATCTGTCATCTGTCATCTGTCATCTGTCATCTGTCATCTGTCATCTGTCATCTGTCATCTGTCATCCGTCATCCGTCATCTGTCATCTGTCATCTGTCATCTGTCATCTGTCATCTGTCATCTGTCATCTGTCAGCTGTCATCTGTCATCTGTCATCTGTCATCTGTCATCTGTCATCTGTCATCTGTCATCTTTCATCTGTCATCTGTCATCTGTCAGGTGTCACGTGTGATGTGTCATTTCTCATCTGTCATCTGTCATTTGTTATCTGTCATCTGTCATCTGTCATCCGTCATCTGTCATCTGTCATCTTTCATCTGTCATCTGTCATCTGTCGTCTGTCATCTGTCATTTGTCATCTGTCATCTGTCATGTGTCATCTGCCATTTGTCATCTGTCATCTGTCATCTGTCATCTGTCATCTGTCAGCTGTCATCTGTCATCTGTTATCTGTCATCTGTCATCTGTCATCTGTCATCTGTCATCTGTCATCTTTCATCTGTCATCTGTCATCTGTCATCTGTCATGTGTCACGTGTGATGTGTCATTTCTCATCTGTAATCTGTCATTTGTTTTCTGTGTTCTGTCATCTGTCATCTGTCATCTGTCATCTGTCATCTGTCATCTGTCATCTGTCATCTGTCATCTTTCATCTGTCATCTGTCATGTGTCATGTGTCACGTGTGATGTGTCATTTCTCATCTGTCATCTGTCATTTGTTATCTGTCATCTGTCATCTGTCATCCGTCATCTGTCATCTGTCATCTTTCATCTGTCATCTGTCATCTGTCATCTGTCGTCTGTCATCTGTCATTTGTCATTTGTCATCTGTCATGTGTCATCTGCCATTTGTCATCTGTCATCTGTCATCTGTCATCTGTCAGCTGTCATCTGTCATCTGTCATCTGTCATCTGTCATCTGTCAGCTGTCATCTGTCATCTGTCATCTGTCATCTGTCATCTGTCATCTGTCAGCTTTCATCTGTCATCTGTCATCTGTCATGTGTCACGTGTGATGTGTCATTTCTCATCTGTCATCTGTCATCCGTCATCTGTCATCTGTCATCTGTCATCTGTCATCTGTCATCTGTCATCTGTCATCTGTCATCTGTCATCTGTCATCTGTCATCTGTCATCTGTCATCTGTCATCTGTCAGCTGTCATCTGTCATCTGTCATCTGTCATCTGTCATCTGTCATCTGTCATCTGTCATCTGTCATCTTTCATCTGTCATCTGTCATCTGTCATGTGTCACGTGTGATGTGTCATTTCTCATCTGTCATCTGTCATTTGTTATCTGTCATCTGTCATCTGTCATCTGTTATCTGTTATCTGTCATCTGTCATCTGTCATCTGTCATCTGTCATCTGTCATCTGTCTTCTGTCATTTTTATCTGTCATCTGTCATCTGTCATCTGTCATCTGTCATCTGTCATCTGTCATCTGTCTTGTGACATCTGTCATCTGTCATCTGTCATCTGTCATTTGTCATCCCACATCTGTCATCTGTCATCTGTCATCTGTCATCTGTCATCTGTCATCTGTCATCTGTCATCTGTCATCTGTCATCTGTCATCTGTCATCTGTCATCTGTCATCTGTCATCTGTCATCTGTCATCTGTCATCTGTCATCTGTCATCTGTCATCTGTCATCTGTCATCTGTCATCTGTCATGTGTCATCTGTCATCTGTCATCTGTCATCCGTCATCCGTGATCTGTCATCTGCCATCTGTCATCTGTCACCTGTCATGTTACATCTGTCATCTGTCATCTGTCATCTGACATCTGTCATCTGTCATCTGTCATCTGTCATCTGTCATCTGTCATCTGTCACCTGTTATCTGTCATCTGTCATCTGTCATCTGTCATCTGTCACCTGTCATCTGTCATCTGTCATCAGTCATCTCACATCTGTCATCTGTCATCTGTCATCTGTCATTTGTCATCTGTTATCTGTCATCTGTCATGTGACATCTGTCATCTGTCATCTGTCACCTGTCATCTGTCATCTGTCATCAGTCATCAGTCATCTCACATCTGTCATCTGTCATCTGTCATCTGTCATCTGTCATCTGTCATCTGTCATGTGTCACCTGTGATGTGTCATTTCACATCTGTCATCTGTCGTCTGTCATCTGCCATCTGTCATCTGTCAGCTGTCGTCTGTCATCTGTCATCTGTCATCTGTCATCTGTCATCTGTCATCTGTCATCTTTCATCTGTCATCTGTCATCTGTCATGTGTCACGTGTGATGTGTCATTTCTCATCTGTCATCTGTCATTTGTTATCTGTCATCTGTCATCTGTCATCCGTCATCTGTCATCTGTCATCTTTCATCTGTCATTTGTCATTTGTCATCTGTCATGTGTCAGCTGCCATTTGTCATCTTTCATCTTTCATCTGTCATCTGTCATCTGTCATCTGTCATCTGTCATCTGTTATCTGTCATCTGTCATCAGTCATCTGTCATCTGTCATCTGTCACCTGTCATCTGTCATCTGTCATCTGTCATCTCACATCTGTCATCTGTCATTTGTCATCTGTTATCTGTCATCTGTCATGTGACATCTGTCATCTGTCATCTGTCATCTTTCATCTGTCATGTGTCACCTGTGATGTGTCATTTCACATCTGTCATCTGTCATTTGTTATCTGTCATCTGTCATCTGTCATCTGTCATCTCACATCTGTCATCTGTCATCTGTCATCTGTCATCTGTCATCTGTCATCTGTCATCTGTCATCTGTCATCTGTCATCTGTCATCCGTCATCCGTCATCTGTCATCTGTCATCTGTCATCTGTCATCTGTCATCTGTCATCTGTCATCTGTCATCTGTCATCTGTCAGCTGTCATCTGTCATCTGTGATCTGTCATCTGTCATCTGTCATCTGTCATCTGTCATCTGTCATCTTTCATCTGTCATCTGTCATCTGTCAGGTGTCACGTGTGATGTGTCATTTCTCATCTGTCATCTGTCATTTGTTATCTGTCATCTGTCATCTGTCATCCGTCATCTGTCATCTGTCATCTTTCATCTGTCATCTGTCATCTGTCGTCTGTCATCTGTCATTTGTCATCTGTCATCTGTCATGTGTCATCTGCCATTTGTCATCTGTCATCTGTCATCTGTCATCTGTCATCTGTCAGCTGTCATCTGTCATCTGTTATCTGTCATCTGTCATCTGTCATCTGTCATCTGTCATCTGTCATCTGTCATCTTTCATCTGTCATCTGTCATCTGTCATCTTTCATTTGTCATCTGTCATCTGTCATGTGTCACGTGTCATCTGTCATCTGTCATCTTTCATCTGTCATCTGTCATCTGTCATGTGTCATCTGTCGTCTGTCATCTGTCATTTGTCATCTGTCATCTGTCATGTGTCATCTGCCATTTGTCATCTGTCATCTGTCATCTGTCATCTGTCATCTGTCAGCTGTCATCTGTCATCTGTTATCTGTCATCTGTCATCTGTCATCTGTCATCTGTCATCTGTCATCTTTCATCTGTCATCTGTCATCTGTCATCTGTCATGTGTCACGTGTGATGTGTCATTTCTCATCTGTAATCTGTCATTTGTTTTCTGTGTTCTGTCATCTGTCATCTGTCATCTGTCATCTGTCATCTGTCATCTTTCATCTGTCATCTGTCATCTGTCATGTGTCACGTGTGATGTGTCATTTCTCATCTGTCATCTGTCATTTGTTATCTGTCATTTGTCATCTGTCATCCGTCATCTGTCATCTGTCATCTTTCATCTGTCATCTGTCATCTGTCATCTGTCGTCTGTCATCTGTCATTTGTCATTTGTCATCTGTCATGTGTCATCTGCCATTTGTCATCTGTCATCTGTCATCTGTCATCTGTCATCTGTCAGCTGTCATCTGTCATCTGTCATCTGTCATCTGTCATCTGTCATCTGTCAGCTGTCATCTGTCATCTGTCATCTGTCATCTGTCATCTGTCATCTGTCAGCTTTCATCTGTCATCTGTCATCTGTCATGTGTCACGTGTGATGTGTCATTTCTCATCTGTCATCTGTCATCCGTCATCCGTCATCTGTCATCTGTCATCTGTCATCTGTCATCTGTCATCTGTCATCTGTCATCTGTCATCTGTCATCTGTCATCTGTCATCTGTCAGCTGTCATCTGTCATCTGTCATCTGTCATCTGTCATCTGTCATCTGTCATCTGTCATCTGTCATCTTTCATCTGTCATCTGTCATCTGTCATGTGTCACGTGTGATGTGTCATTTCTCATCTGTCATCTGTCATTTGTTATCTGTCATCTGTCATCTGTCATCTGTTATCTGTTATCTGTCATCTGTCATCTGTCATCTGTCATCTGTCATCTGTCATCTGTCATCTGTCTTCTGTCATTTTTATCTGTCATCTGTCATCTGTCATCTGTCATCTGTCATCTGTCATCTGTCATCTGTCATCTCACATCTGTCATCTGTCATCTGTCATCTGTCATCTGTCATCTGTCATCTGTCATCTTTCATCTGTCATCTGTCATCTGTCATGTGTCACGTGTGATGTGTCATTTCTCATCTGTCATCTGTCATTTGTTATCTGTCATCTGTCATCTGTCATCCGTCATCTGTCATCTGTCATCTGTCATCTTTCATCTGTCATCTGTCATCTGTCGTCTGTCATCTGTCATTTGTCATTTGTCATCTGTCATGTGTCATCTGCCATTTGTCATCTGTCATCTGTCATCTGTCATCTGTCATCTGTCAGCTGTCATCTGTCATCTGTCATCTGTCATCTGTCATCTCTCATCTGTCATCTGTCATCCTTCATCTGTCATCTGTCATCTGTCATCTGTCATCTGTAATCTGTCATCTGTCATCTGTCGTCTGTCATCTGTCATCTGTCATCTGTCATCTGTCATCTGTCATCTGTCATTTGTCATCTGTTATCTGTCATCTGTCATGTGACATCTGTCATCTGTCATCTGTCACCTGTCATCAGTCATCTGTCATCAGTCATCTCACATCTGTCATCTGTCAACTGTCATCTGTCATCTGTCATCTGTCATCTGTCATCTGTCATCCGTCATCCGTCATCCGTCATCTGTCATCTGTCATCTGTCATCTGTCATCTGTCATCTGTCATCTGTCAGCTGTCATCTGTCATCTGTCATCTGTCATCTGTCATCTGTCATCTGTCATCTTTCATCTGTCATCTGTCATGTGTCACGTGTGATGTGTCATTTCTCATCTGTCATCTGTCATTTGTTATCTGTCATCTGTCATCTGTCATCCGTCATCTGTCATCTTTCATCTGTCATCTGTCATCTGTCGTCTGTCATCTGTCATTTGTCATTTGTCATCTGTCATGTGTCATCTGCCATTTGTCATCTTTCATCTTTCATCTGTCATCTGTCATCTGTCATCTGTCATCTGTCATCTGTCATCTGTCATCTGTCATCTGTCATCAGTCATCTATCATCTGTCATCTGTCACCTGTCATCTGTCATCTGTCATCTGTCATCTCACATCTGTCATCTGTCATCTGTCATTTGTCATCTGTTATCTGTCATCTGTCATGTGACATCTTTCATCTGTCATCTGTCATCTTTCATCTGTCATCTGTCATGTGTCACCTGTGATGTGTCATTTCACATCTGTCATCTGTCATTTGTTATCTGTCATCTGTCATCTGTCATCTGTCATCTGCCATCTGTCATCTCACATCTGTCATCTGTCATCTTTCATCTGTCATCTGTCATCTTTCATCTGTCATCTGTCATGTGTCACCTGTGATGTGTCATTTCACATCTGTCATCTGTCATTTGTTATCTGTCATCTGTCATCTGTCATCTGTCATCTGCCATCTGTCATCTCACATCTGTCATCTGTCATCTGTCATATGTCGTCTGTCATCTGTCATCTTCTTCTGTCATCTGTCGTCTGTCATCTGTCATCTGTCATCTGTCATCTGTCATCTGTCATCTGTCATATGTCGTCTGTCATCTGTCATCTTCTTCTGTCATCTGTCGTCTGTCATCTGTCATCTGTCATCTGCCATCTGTCATCTCACATCTGTCATCTGTCATCTTTCATCTGTCATCTGTCATCTTTCATCTGTCATCTGTCATGTGTCACCTGTGATGTGTCATTTCACATCTGTCATCTGTCATTTGTTATCTGTCATCTGTCATCTGTCATCTGTCATCTGCCATCTGTCATCTCACATCTGTCATCTGTCATCTTTCATCTGTCATCTGTCATCTTTCATCTGTCATCTGTCATGTGTCACCTGTGATGTGTCATTTCACATCTGTCATCTGTCATTTGTTATCTGTCATCTGTCATCTGTCATCTGTCATCTGCCATCTGTCATCTCACATCTGTCATCTGTCATCTGTCATATGTCGTCTGTCATCTGTCATCTTCTTCTGTCATCTGTCGTCTGTCATCTGTCATCTGTCATCTGTCATCAGTCATCTATCATCTGTCATCTGTCACCTGTCATCTGTCATCTGTCATCTGTCATCTCACATCTGTCATCTGTCATCTGTCATTTGTCATCTGTTATCTGTCATCTGTCATGTGACATCTTTCATCTGTCATCTGTCATCTTTCATCTGTCATCTGTCATGTGTCACCTGTGATGTGTCATTTCACATCTGTCATCTGTCATTTGTTATCTGTCATCTGTCATCTGTCATCTGTCATCTGCCATCTGTCATCTCACATCTGTCATCTGTCATCTTTCATCTGTCATCTGTCATCTTTCATCTGTCATCTGTCATGTGTCACCTGTGATGTGTCATTTCACATCTGTCATCTGTCATTTGTTATCTGTCATCTGTCATCTGTCGTCTGTCATCTGTCATTTGTCATTTGTCATCTGTCATGTGTCATCTGCCATTTGTCATCTTTCATCTTTCATCTGTCATCTGTCATCTGTCATCTGTCATCTGTCATCTGTCATCTGTCATCTGTCATCTGTCATCAGTCATCTATCATCTGTCATCTGTCACCTGTCATCTGTCATCTGTCATCTGTCATCTCACATCTGTCATCTGTCATCTGTCATTTGTCATCTGTTATCTGTCATCTGTCATGTGACATCTTTCATCTGTCATCTGTCATCTTTCATCTGTCATCTGTCATGTGTCACCTGTGATGTGTCATTTCACATCTGTCATCTGTCATTTGTTATCTGTCATCTGTCATCTGTCATCTGTCATCTGCCAGCTGTCATCTCACATCTGTCATCTGTCATCTTTCATCTGTCATCTGTCATCTTTCATCTGTCATCTGTCATGTGTCACCTGTGATGTGTCATTTCACATCTGTCATCTGTCATTTGTTATCTGTCATCTGTCATCTGTCATCTGTCATCTGCCATCTGTCATCTCACATCTGTCATCTGTCATCTTTCATCTGTCATCTGTCATCTCACATCTGTCATCTGTCATGTGACATCTGTCATCTGTCATCTGTCATCTGTCATCTGTCATCTGTCATCTGTCATCTGTCATCTGTCATCTGTCATCTGTCATCTGTCATCTGTCATCTGTCATATGTCGTCTGTCATCTGTCATCTTCTTCTGTCATCTGTCGTCTGTCATCTGTCATCTGTCATCTGTCATCTGTCATCTGTCATCTGTCATATGTCGTCTGTCATCTGTCATTTGTCATTTGTCATCTGTCATGTGTCATCTGCCATCTGTCATCTGTCATCTGTCTTGTGACATCTGTCATCTGTCATCTGTCATTTGTCATCCCACATCTGTCATCTGTCATCTGTCATCTGTCATCTGTCATCTGTCATCTGTCATCTGTCATCTGTCATCTGTCATCTGTCATCTGTCATCTGTCATCTGTCATCTGTCATCCGTCATCCGTCATCTATCATCTGCCATCTGTCATCTGTCACCTGTCATGTTACATCTGTCATCTGTCATCTGTCATCTGACATCTGTCATCTGTCATCTGTCATCTGTCATCTGTCATCTGTCATCTGTCATCTGTCACCTGTTATCTGTCATCTGTCATCTGTCATCTGTCATCTGTCATCTGTCATCTGTCATCTGTCATCTGTCATCTGTTATCTGTCATCTGTCATCCGTCATCTGTCATCTGTCATCTGTCATCTGTCATCCGTCATCCGTCATCTGTCATCTGCCATCTGTCACCTGTCACCTGTCATGTTACATCTGTCACCTGTCATCTGTCATCTGTCATCTGTCATCTGTCATCTGCCATCTGTCATCCGTCATCCGTCATCTGTCATCTGCCATCTGTCATCTGTCACCTGTCATGTTACATCTGTCATCTGTCATCTGTCATCTGACATCTGTCATCTGTCATCTGTCATCTGTCATCTGTCATCTGTCATCTGTCACCTGTTATCTGTCATCTGTCATCTGTCATCTGTCAGCTGTCATCTGTCATCTGTCATCTGTCATCTGTCATCTGTCATCTGTCATCTGTCATCTGTTATCTGTCATCTGTCATCCGTCATCTGTCATCTGTCATCTGTCATCTGTCATCCGTCATCCGTCATCTGTCATCTGCCATCTGTCATCTGTCACCTGTCATGTTACATCTGTCATCTGTCATCTGTCATCTGACATCTGTCATCTGTCATCTGTCACCTGTTATCTGACATCTGTCATCTGTCATCTGTCATCTGTCATCTGTCATCTGTCATCTGTTATCTGTCATCTGTCATCTGTCATCTGTCATCTGTCATCTGACATCTGTCATCTGTCATCTGTCATCTGTCATCTGTCATCTGTCATCTGTCATCTGTCATCTGTCATCTGTCATCTGTCATCTGTCATCTGTCATCTGTCATCTGTCATCTGTCATCTGTCATCTGTCATCTGTCATCTGTCATCTGTCATCTGTCACCTGTCATGTGACATCTGTCATCTGTCATCTGTCATCTGTCATCTGTCATCTGTCATCTGTCATCTGTCATCTGTCATCTGTCATTTGTCATTTGTCATTTGTCATCTGTCATGTGTCATCTGTCATCTGTCATCTTTCATCTGTCATCTGTCATCTGTCCTCTGTCATCTGTCATCTGTCATCTGTCATCTGTCATCTGTGATCTGTCATCTGTCATCTGTCACCTGTTATCTGTCATCTGTCATCTGTCATCTGTCATCTGTCATCTGTCATCTGTTATCTGTCATCTGTCATCTGTCATCTGTCATCTGTCATCTGTCATCTGTCATCTGTCATCTGTCATTTGTCATCTGTCATGTGTCATATGCCATCTGTCATCTTTCATCTGTCATCTGTCATCTGTCATCTGTCATCTGTCATCTGTCTTCTGTCATTTGTCATCTGTCATCTGTCATCTGTCATCTGTCATCTGTCATCTGTCATCTGTCATCTGTCAGCTGTCATCTGTCATCTGTCATCTGTCATCTGTCATCTGTCATCTGTCATCTGTCATCTGTCATCTTTCATCTGTCATCTGTCATCTATCATGTGTCACGTGTGATGTGTCATTTCTCATCTGTCATCTGTCATTTGTTATCTGTCATCTGTCATCTGTCATCTGTTATCTGTTATCTGTCATCTGTCATCTGTCATCTGTCATCTGTCATCTGTCATCTGTCTTCTGTCATTTGTTATCTGTCATCTGTCATCTGTCATCTGTCATCTGTCATCTGTCATCTGTCATCTCACATCTGTCATCTGTCATCTGTCATCTGTCATCTTTCATCTGTCATCTGTCAACTGTCATGTGTCACGTGTGATGTGTCATTTCTCATCTGTCATCTGTCATTTGTTATCTGTCATCTGTCATCTGTCATCCGTCATCTGTCATCTGTCATCTTTCATCTGTCATCTGTCATCTGTCGTCTGTCATTTGTCATTTGTCATCTGTCATGTGTCATCTGCCATTTGTCATCTGTCATCTGTCATCTGTCATCTGTCATCTGTCAGCTGTCATCTGTCATCTGTCATCTGTCATCTGTCATCTCTCATCTGTCATCTGTCATGCTTCATCTGTCATCTGTCATCTGTCATCTGTAATCTGTCATCTGTCATCTGTCGTCTGTCATCTGTCATCTGTCATCTGTCATCTGTCATCTGTCATCTGTCATCTGTCAGCTGTCATCTGTCATCTGTCATCTGTCATCTGTCAACTGTCATCTGTCATCTGTCATCTTTCATCTGTCATCTGTCATCTGTCATGTGTCACGTGTGATGTGTCATTTCTCATCTGTCATTTGTCATTTGTTATCTGTCATCTGTCATCTGTAATCCGTCATCTGTCATCTGTCATCTTTCATCTGTCATCTGTCATCTGTCATCTGTCACCTGTCATCTGTCATCTGTCATCAGTCATCTCACATCTGTCATCTGTCATCTGTCATCTGTCATTTGTCATCTGTTATCTGTCATCTGTCATGTGACATCTGTCATCTGTCATCTGTCACCTGTCATCAGTCATCTGTCATCAGTCATCTCACATCTGTCATCTGTCAACTGTCATCTGTCATATGTCATCTGTCATCTGTCATGTGTCACCTGTGATGTGTCATTTCACATCTGTCATCTGTCATTTGTTATCTGTAATCTGTCATCTGTCATCTTTCATCAGTCATCTGTCATCTTTCATCTGTCATGTGTCACCTGTGATGTGTCATTTCACATCTGTCATCTGTCATTTGTTATCTGTCATCTGTCATCTGTCATCTGTCATCTGTCTTCTGTCATCTGTCATCTGTCATCTCACATCTGTCATCTGTCATCTGTCATCTGTCATCTGTCATCCGTCATCCGTCATCCGTCATCTGTCATCTGTCATTTGTCATCTGTCATCTGTCGTCTGTCAGCTGTCATCTGTCATCTGTCATCTGTCATCTGTCATCTGTCATCTGTCATCTGTCATCTGTCATCTGTCATCTGTCATCTGTCATATTTCATCTGTCATCTGTCATCTGTCATGTGTCACGTGTGATGTGTCATTTCTCATCTGTCATTTGTCATTTGTTATCTGTCATCTGTCATCCGTCATCTGTCATCTGTCATCTGTCATCTGTCATCTGTCATCTGTCATCTGTCATCTGTCATCTGTCATCTGTCATCTGTCATCTGTCATCTGTCATCTGTCATCTGTCATCTGTCATCTGTCATCTGTCATCTGTCATCTGTCATCTGTCATCTGTCATCTGTCTTCTGTCATCTGTCATCTGTCATCTGTCATCTGTCATCTGTCATCTGTCATCTGTCATCTGTCATCTGTCATCTGTCATCTGTCATCTGTTATCTGTCATCTGTCATCTGTCATCTGTCATCTGTCATCTGTCATCTGTCATCTGTCATCTGTCATCTGTCATTTGTCATTTGTCATCTGTCATGTGTCATCTGCCATCTGTCATCTTTCATCTGTCATCTGTCATCTGTCATCTGTCATCTGTCATCTGTCATCTGTCATCTGTCATCTGTCATCTGTCATCTGTCATCTGTCATCTGTCATCTGTCATCTGTCATCTGTCAGCTGTCATCTGTCATCTGTCATCTGTCATCTGTCATCTGTCATCTGTCATCTGTCATCTGTCATCTTTCATATGTCATCTGTCATCTGTCATGTGTCACGTGTGATGTGTCATTTCTCATCTGTCATCTGTCATTTGTTATCTGTCATCTGTCATCTGTCATCTGTTATCTGTTATCTGTCATCTGTCATCTGTCATCTGTCATCTGTCATCTGTCATGTGTCACGTGTGATGTGTCATTTCTCATCTGTCATCTGTCATTTGTTATCTGTCATCTGTCATCTGTCATCCGTCATCTGTCGTCTGTCATCTTTCATCTGTCATCTGTCATCTGTCGTCTGTCATCTGTCATTTGTCATTTGTCATCTGTCATCTGTCATCTGTCATCTGCCATCTGTCATCTCACATCTGTCATCTGTCATCTGTCATCTGTCATCTTTCATCTGTCATCTGTCATCTGTCATCTGTCATGTGTCACGTGTGATGTGTCATTTCTCATCTGTCATCTGTCATTTGTTATCTGTCATCTGTCATCTGTCATCCGTCATCTGTCGTCTGTCATCTTTCATCTGTCATCTGTCATCTGTCGTCTGTCATTTGTCATTTGTCATCTGTCATGTGTCATCTGCCATTTGTCATCTGTCATCTGTCATCTGTCATCTGTCATCTGTCAGCTGTCATCTGTCATCTGTCATCTGTCAGCTGTCATCTGTCATCTGTCATCTGTCATCTGTCATCTGTCATCTCTCATCTGTCATCTGTCATCCTTCATCTGTCATCTGTCTTCTGTCATCTGTCATCTGTCATCTGTCATCTCACATCTGTCATCTGTCATCTGTCATCTCACATCTGTCATCTGTCATCTGTCACCTGTCATCAGTCATCTGTCATCAGTCATCTCACATCTGTCATCTGTCAACTGTCATCTGTCATCTGTCATCTGTCATCTGTCATCTGTCATCTGTCATGTGTCACCTGTGATGTGTCATTTCACATCTGTCATCTGTCATTTGTTATCTGTAATCTGTCATCTGTCATCTGTCATCAGTCATCTGTCATCTGTCATCTGTCACCTGTCATCTGTCATCTGTCATCTGTCATCTCACATCTGTCATCTGTCATCTGTCATCTGTCATCTGTCATCTGTCATCTGTCATCTGTCATCTGTCAGCTGTCGTCTGTCATCTGTCATCTGTCATCTGTAATTTGTCATCTGTCATCTTTCATCTGTCATCTGTTATCTGTCATCTGTCATCTGTCATCAGTCATCTGTCATCTGTCATCTGTCATCTGTCACCTGTCATCTGTCATCTGTCATTTGTCATCTGTTATCTGTCATCTGTCATGTGACATCTGTCATCTGTCATCTGTCATGTTTCATCTGTCATGTGTCACCTGTGATGTGTCATTTCACATCTGTCATCTGTCATTTGTTATCTGTCATCTGTCATCTGTCATCTGTCATCTGTCATCTGTCATCTGTCATCTGTCATCTGTCATCTGTCATCTCACATCTGTCATCTGTCATCTGTCATCTGTCATCTGTCATCTGTCATCTGTCATCCGTCATCCGTCATCCGTCATCTGTCATCTGTCATCTGTCATCTGTCATCTGTCGTCTGTCAGCTGTCATCTGTCATCTGTCATCTGTCATCTGTCATCTGTCATCTGTCATCTGTCATCTGTCATCTGTCATCTGTCATCTTTCATCTGTCATCTGTCATCTGTCATGTGTCACGTGTGATGTGTCATTTCTCATCTGTCATTTGTCATTTGTTATCTGTCATCTGTCATCTGTCATCCGTCATCTGTCATCTGTCATCTGTTATCTGTCATCTGTCATCTGTCATCTGTCATCTGTCATCTGTCATCTGTCATCTGCCATCTGTCATCTGTCATCTGTCATCTGTCATCTGTCATCTGTCATCTGTTATCTGTCATCTGTCATCTGTCATCTGTCATCTGTCATCTGTCATCTGTCATCTGTCATTTGTCATTTGTCATCTGTCATGTGTCATCTGCCATCTGTCATCTTTCATCTGTCATCTGTCATCTGTCATCTGTCATCTGTCATCTGTCATCTGTCATCTGTCATCTGTCAGCTGTCATCTGTCATCTGTCATCTGTCATCTGTCATCTGTCATCTGTCATCTGTCATCTGTCATCTGTCATCTGTCATCTTTCATCTGTCATCTGTCATCTGTCATGTGTCACGTGTGATGTGTCATTTCTCATCTGTCATCTGTCATTTGTTATCTGTCATCTGTCATCTGTCATCTGTTATCTGTTATCTGTCATCTGTCATCTGTCATCTGTCATCTGTCATCTGTCATCTGTCTTCTGTCATTTGTTATCTGTCATCTGTCATCTGTCATCTGTCATCTGTCATCTGTCATCTGTCATCTGTCATCTCACATCTGTCATCTGTCATCTGTCATCTGTCATCTGTCATCTTTCATCTGTCATCTGTCATCTGTCATCTGTCATGTGTCACGTGTGATGTGTCATTTCTCATCTGTCATCTGTCATTTGTTATCTGTCATCTGTCATCTGTCATCCGTCATCTGTCGTCTGTCATCTTTCATCTGTCATCTGTCATCTGTCGTCTGTCATCTGTCATTTGTCATTTGTCATCTGTCATGTGTCATCTGCCATTTGTCATCTGTCATCTGTCATCTGTCATCTGTCATCTGTCAGCTGTCATCTGTCATCTGTCATCTGTCAGCTGTCATCTGTCATCTGTCATCTGTCATCTGTCATCTGTCATCTGTCATCTCTCATCTGTCATCTGTCATCCTTCATCTGTCATCTGTCTTCTGTCATCTGTCATCTGTCATCTGTCATCTCACATCTGTCATTTGTCATCTGTCATCTCACATCTGTCATCTGTCATCTGTCACCTGTCATCAGTCATCTGTCATCAGTCATCTCACATCTGTCATCTGTCAACTGTCATCTGTCATCTGTCATCTGTCATCTGTCATGTGTCACCTGTGATGTGTCATTTCACATCTGTCATCTGTCATTTGTTATCTGTAATCTGTCATCTGTCATCAGTCATCTGTCATCTGTCATCTGTCACCTGTCATCTGTCATCTGTCATCTGTCATCTGTCATCTCACATCTGTCATCTGTCATCTGTCATCTGTCATCTGTCATCTGTCATCTGTCATCTGTCAGCTGTCGTCTGTCATCTGTCATCTGTCATCTGTCATCTGTCATCTGTCATCTTTCATCTGTCATCTGTCATCTGTCATGTGTCACGTGTGATGTGTCATTTCTCATCTGTCATCTGTCATTTGTTATCTGTCATCTGTCATCCGTCATCTGTCATCTGTCATCTTTCATCTGTCATCTGTCATCTGTCGTCAGTAATCTGTCATTTGTCATTTGTCATCTGTCATGTGTCATCTGCCATTTGTCATCTTTCATCTGTCATCTGTCATCTGTCATCTGTCATCTGTCATCTGTCATCTGTCATCTGTCATCTGTCATCTGTCATCTGTCATCTGTCATCTGTCATCAGTCATCTGTCTTCTGTCATCTGTCATCTGTCACCTGTCATCTGTCATCTGTCATTTGTCATCTGTTATCTGTCATCTGTCATGTGACATCTGTCATCTGTTATCTGTCATCTTTCATCTGTCATGTGTCACCTGTGATGTGTCATTTCACATCTGTCATCTGTCATTTGTTATCTGTCATCTGTCATCTGTCATCTGTCATCTGTCATCTGTCATCTGTCATCTGTCATCTCACATCTATCATCTGTCATCTGTCATCTGTCATCTGTCATCTGTCATCTGTCATCCGTCATCCGTCATCCGTCATCTGTCATCTGCCATCTGCCATCTGCCATCTGTCATCTGTCATCTGTCATCTGTCAGCTGTCATCTGTCATCTGTCATCTGTCATCTGTCATCTGTCATCTGTCATCTTTCATCTGTCATCTGTCATCTGTCATGTGTCACGTGTGATGTGTCATTTCTCATCTGTCATCTGTCATTTGTAATCTGTCATCTGTCATCTGTCATCCGTCATCTGTCATCTGTCATCTTTCATCTGTCATCTGTCATCTGTCGTCTGTCATCTGTCATTTGTCATTTGTCATCTGTCATGTGTCATCTGCCATTTGTCATCTTTCATCTTTCATCTGTCATCTGTCATCTGTCATCTGTCATCTGTCATCTGTCATCTGTCATCTGTCATCTGTCATCAGTCATCTGTCATCTGTCATCTGTCACCTGTCATCTGTCAGCTGTCATCTGTCATCTCACATCTGTCATCAGTCATCTGTCATCTGTCATCTGTCACCTGTCATCTGTCATCTGTCATCTGTCATTTGTCATCTGTTATCTGTCATCTGTCATGTGACATCTTTCATCTGTCATCTGTCATCTTTCATCTGTCATCTGTCATGTGTCACCTGTGATGTGTCATTTCACATCTGTCATCTGTCATTTGTTATCTGTCATCTGTCATCTGTCATCTGTCATCTGTCATCTGTCATCTGTCATCTGTCATCTGTCATCTGTCATCTGTCATCTCACATCTGTCATCTGTCATCTGTAATCTGTCATCTGTTATCTGTCATCTGTCATCTGTCATCTGTCATCTGTCATCTGTCATCTGTCATCTGTCATCTGTCATCTGTCATCTGTCATCTGTCATCTGTCATCCGTCATCCGTCATCCGTCATCTGTCATCTTGATCTGTCATCTGTCATCTGTCATCTGTCATCTGTCATCTGTCATCTGTCATCTGTCATATGTCGTCTGTCATCTGTCATTTGTCATTTGTCATCTGTCATGTGTCATCTGCCATCTGTCATCTTTCATCTGTCTTGTGACATCTGTCATCTGTCATCTGTCATTTGTCATCCCACATCTGTCATATGTCATCTGTCATCTGTCATTTGTCATCTGTCATTTGTCATCTGTCATGTGTCATCTGTCATCTGTCATCTGTCATCTGTCATCTGTCATCTGTCATCTGTAATCTGTCATCTGTCATCTGTCATCTGTCATCTGTCATCTGTCATCTGTCATCTGTCATCTGTCATCTGTCATCTGTCATCCGTCATCCGTCATCCGTCATCTGTCATCTGTTATCTGTCACCTGTCATGTGACATCTGTCATCTGTCATCTGTCATCTGTCATCTGTCATCTGTCATCTGTCACCTGTCATGTTACATCTGTCATCTGTCATCTGTCATCTGACATCTGTCATCTGTCATCTGTCATCTGTCATCTGTAATCTGTCATCTGTCATCTGTCATCTGTCATCTGTCATCTGTCATCTGTCATCTGTCATCTGTCATCTGTCATCTGTCATCTGTCATCTGTCATCTGTCATCTGTCATCTGTCATCTGTCATCCGTCATCCGTCATCCGTCATCTGTCATCTGTTATCTGTCACCTGTCATGTGACATCTGTCATCTGTCATCTGTCATCTGTCATCTGTCATCTGTCATCTGTCATCTGTCATCTGTCATATGTCGTCTGTCATCTGTCATCTTCATCTGTCATCTGTCATCTGTCATCTGTCATCTGTCATCTGTCATCTGTCATCTGTCATCTGTCATCTGTCTTCTGTCTTCTGTCATCTGTCATATGTCGTCTGTCATCTGTCATTTGTCATTTGTCATCTGTCATGTGTCATCTGCCATCTGTCATCTTTCATCTGTCTTGTGACATCTGTCATCTGTCATCTGTCATCTGTCATTTGTCATCCCACATCTGTCATATGTCATCTGTCATCTGTCATTTGTCATCTGTCATTTGTCATCTGTCATGTGTCATCTGTCATCTGTCATCTGTCATCTGTCATCTGTCATCTGTAATCTGTCATCTGTCATCTGTCATCTGTCATCTGTCATCTGTCATCTGTCATCTGTCATCTGTCATCTGTCATCTGTCATCTGTCATCTGTCATCTGTCATCTGTCATCTGTCATCTGTCATCCGTCATCCGTCATCCGTCATCTGTCATCTGTTATCTGTCACCTGTCATGTGACATCTGTCATCTGTCATCTGTCATCTGTCATCTGTCATCTGTCATCTGTCACCTGTCATGTTACATCTGTCATCTGTCATCTGTCATCTGACATCTGTCATCTGTCATCTGTCATCTGTCATCTGTCATCTGTCATCTGTCATCTGTCATCTGTCATCTGTCATCTGTCATCTGTCATCTGTCATCTGTCATCTGTCATCTGTCATCTGTCATCTGTCATCTGTCATCTGTCATCTGTCATCTGTCATCTGTCATCTGTCATCTGTCATCTGTCATCTGTCATCTGTCATCTGTCATCTGTCATTTGTCATCTGTCATGTGTCATCTGCCATCTGTCATCTTTCATCTGTCATCTGTCATCTGTCATCTGACATCTGTCATCTGTCATCTGTCATCTGTCATCTGTCATCTGTCATCTGTCATCTGTCATCTGTCATCTGTCATCTATCATCTGTCATCTGTCATCTGTCATCTGTCATCTGTCATCTGTCATCTGTCATCTGTCATCTGTCATCTGTCATCTGTCATCTGTCATCTGTCATCTGTCATCTGTCATCTGTCATTTGTCATCTGTCATGTGTCATCTGCCATCTGTCATCTTTCATCTGTCATCTGTCATCTGTCATCTGTCATCTGTCATCTGTCATCTGTCATCTGTCATCTGTGATCTGTCATCTGTCATCTGTCACCTGTTATCTGTCATCTGTCATCTGTCATCTGTAATCTGTCATCTGCCATCTTTAATCTGTCATCTGTCATCTGTCATCTGTCATCTGTCAGCTGTCATCTGTCATCTGTCATCTGTCAGCTGTCATCTGTCATCTGTCATCTGTCATCTGTCATCTGTCATCTCTCATCTGTCATCTGTCATCCTTCATCTGTCATCTGTCTTCTGTCATCTGTCATCTGTCATCTGTCATCTCACATCTGTCATCTGCCATCTGTCATCTCACATCTGTCATCTGTCATCTGTCATCTGTCATCTGTCACCTGTCATGTTACATCTGTCATCTGTCATCTGTCATCTGACATCTGTCATCTGTCATCTGTCATCTGTCATCTGTCATCTGTCATCTGTCAATTGTCATCTGTCATCTGTCATCTGTCATCTGTCATCTGTCATCTGTCATCTGTCATCTGTCATCTGTCATCTGTCATCTGTCATCTGTCATTTGTCATCTGTCATGTGTCATCTGCCATCTGTCATCTTTCATCTGTCATCTGTCATCTGTCAGCTGTCATCTGTCATCTGTCATCTGTCATCTGTCATCTGTGATCTGTCATCTGTCATCTGTCACCTGTTATCTGTCATCTGTCATCTGTTATCTGTCATCTGTCATCTGTCATCTGTCATCTGTCATCTGTCATCTGTCATCTGTCATCTGTCATCTGTCATCTGTCATCTGTCATCTGTCATCTGTCATCTGTCATCTGTCATCTGTCATCTGTCATCTGTCATCTGTCATCTGTCATCTGTCATCTGTCATCTGTCATCTGTCATCTGTCATCTGTCATCTGTTATCTGTCATCTGTCATCTGCCATCTGTCATCTGTCATCTGTCATGTGTCACCTGTGATGTGTCATTTCACATCTGTCATCTGTCATTTGTTATCTGTAATCTGTCATCTGTCATCTGTCATCAGTCATCTGTCATCTGTCATCTGTCACCTGTCATCTGTCATCTGTCATCTGTCATCTCACATCTGTCATCTGTCATCTGTCATCTGTCATCTGTCATCTGTCATCTGTCATCTGTCATCTGTCATGTGTCAGCTGTCGTCTGTCATCTGTCATCTGTCATCTGTCATCTGTCATCTGTCATCTGTCATCTTTCATCTGTCATCTGTTATCTGTCATCTGTCATCTGTCATCTGTCATCTGTCATCTCACATCTGTCATCTGTCATCTGTCATCTGTCATCTGTCATCTGTCATCTGTCATCTGTGATCTGTCATCTGTCATCTGTCACCTGTTATCTGTCATCTGTCATCTGTTATCTGTCATCTGTCATCTGTCATCTGTCATCTGTCATCTGTCATCTGTCATCTGTCATTTGTCATTTGTCACCTGTCATGTGTCATCTGCCATCTTTCATCTGTCATCTGTCATCTGTCATCTGTCATCTGTCAGCTGTCATCTGTCATCTGTCATCTGTCATCTGTCAGCTGTCATCTGTCATCTGTCATCTGTCATCTGTCATCTGTCAGCTGTCATCTGTCATCTGTCATCTGTCATCTGTCATCTGTCATCTCTCATCTGTCATCTGTCATCCTTCATCTGTCATCTGTCTTCTGTCATCTGTCATCTGTCATCTGTCATCTCACATCTGTAATCTGTCATCTGTCACCTGTCATCAGTCATCTGTCATCAGTCATCTCACATCTGTCATCTGTCAACTGTCATCTGTCAGCTGTCATCTGTCATCTGTCATCTGTCATCTGTCATCTGTCAGCTGTCATCTGTCATCTGTCATCTGTCATCTGTCATCTGTCATCTGTGATCTGTCATCTGTCATCTGTCACCTGTTATCTGTCATCTGTCATCTGTTATCTGTCATCTGTCATCTGTCATCTGTCATCTGTCATCTGTCATCTGTCATCTGTCATCTGTCATTTGTCATTTGTCATCTGTCATGTGTCATCTGCCATCTTTCATCTGTCATCTGTCATCTGTCATCTGTCATCTGTCAGCTGTCATCTGTCATCTGTCATCTGTCATCTGTCAGCTGTCATCTGTCATCTGTCATCTGTCATCTGTCATCTGTCAGCTGTCATCTGTCATCTGTCATCTGTCATCTGTCAGCTGTCATCTGTCATCTGTCATCTGTCATCTGTCATCTGTCATCTCTCATCTGTCATCTGTCATCCTTCATCTGTCATCTGTCTTCTGTCATCTGTCATCTGTCATCTGTCATCTCACATCTGTCATCTGTCATCTGTCATCTCACATCTGTAATCTGTCATCTGTCACCTGTCATCAGTCATCCGTCATCAGTCATCTCACATCTGTCATCTGTCAACTGTCATCTGTCAGCTGTCATCTGTCATCTGTCATCTGTCATCTGTCATCTGTCAGCTGTCATCTGTCATCTGTCATCTGCCATCTGTCATCTGTCATCTCTCATCTGTCATCTGTCATCCTTCATCTGTCATCTGTCTTCTGTCATCTGTCATCTGTCATCTGTCATCTGTCATCTCACATCTGTCATCTGTCATCTGTCATCTCACATCTGTAATCTGTCATCTGTCACCTGTCATCAGTCATCTGTCATCAGTCATCTCACATCTGTCATCTGTCATCTGTCATCTGTCATCTGTCATCTGTCATCTGTCATCTGTCATCTGTCATGTGTCAGCTGTCGTCTGTCATCTGTCATCTGTCATCTGTCAGCTGTCATCTGTCATCTGTCATCTGTCATCTGTCAGCTGTCATCTGTCATCTGTCATCTGTCATCTGTCATCTGTCATCTCTCATCTGTCATCTGTCATCCTTCATCTGTCATCTGTCTTCTGTCATCTGTCATCTGTCATCTGTCATCTCACATCTGTCATCTGTCATCTGTCATCTCACATCTGTAATCTGTCATCTGTCATCTGTCTTCTGTCATTTGTCATCTGTCATCTGTCATCTGTCATCTGTCATCTGTCATCTGTCATCTGTCATCTGTCATCTCACATCTGTCATCTGTCATCTGTCATCTGTCATCTGTCATCTGTCATCTGTCATCTGTGATCTGTCATCTGTCATCTGTCACCTGTTATCTGTCATCTTTCATCTGTCATCTGTTATCTGTCATCTGTCATCTGTCATGTGTCATCTGCCATCTGTCATCTTTCATCTGTCATCTGTCATCTGTCATCTGTCATCTGTCATCTGTCATCTGTCATCTGTGATCTGTCATCTGTCATCTGTCACCTGTTATCTGTCATCTGTCATCTGTTATCTGTCATCTGTCATCTGTCATCTGTCATCTGTCATCTGTCATCTGTCATCTGTCATCTGTCATCTGTCATCTGTCATCTGTCATCTGTCATCTGTCATCTGTCATCTGTCATCTGTCATCTGTCATCTGTCATCTGTCATCTGTCATCTGTCATCTGTCATCTGTCATCTGTCATCTGTCATCTGTCATCTGTCATCTGTTATCTGTCATCTGTCATCTGCCATCTGTCATCTGTCATCTGTCATGTGTCACCTGTGATGTGTCATTTCACATCTGTTATCTGTCATCTGCCATCTTTAATCTGTCATCTGTCATCTGTCATCTGTCAGCTGTCATCTGTCATCTGTCATCTGTCAGCTGTCATCTGTCATCTGTCATCTGTCATCTGTCATCTGTCATCTCTCATCTGTCATCTGTCATCCTTCATCTGTCATCTGTCTTCTGTCATCTGTCATCTGTCATCTGTCATCTCACATCTGTCATCTGCCATCTGTCATCTCACATCTGTCATCTGTCATCTGTCATCTGTCATCTGACATCTGTCATCTGTCATCTGTCATCTGTCATCTGTCATCTGTCATCTGTCATCTGTCATCTGTCATCTGTCATCTGTCATCTGTCATCTGTCATCTGTCATCTGTCATCTGTCATCTGTCATCTGTCATCTGTCATCTGTCATCTGTCATTTGTCATCTGTCATGTGTCATCTGCCATCTGTCATCTTTCATCTGTCATCTGTCATCTGTCATCTGTCATCTGTCATCTGTCATCTGTCATCTGTCATCTGTGATCTGTCATCTGTCATCTGTCACCTGTTATCTGTCATCTGTCATCTGTTATCTGTCATCTGTCATCTGTCATCTGTCATCTGTCATCTGTCATCTGTCATCTGTCATTTGTCATTTGTCATCTGTCATGTGTCATCTGCCATCTTTCATCTGTCATCTGTCATCTGTCATCTGTCATCTGTCAGCTGTCATCTGTCATCTGTCATCTGTAATCTGTCAGCTGTCATCTGTCATCTGTCATCTGTCATCTGTCATCTGTCATCTCTCATCTGTCATCTGTCATCCTTCATCTGTCATCTGTCTTCTGTCATCTGTCATCTGTCATCTGTCATCTCACATCTGTCATCTGTCATCTGTCATCTCACATCTGTAATCTGTCATCTGTCACCTGTCATCAGTCATCTGTCATCAGTCATCTCACATCTGTCATCTGTCAACTGTCATCTGTCATCTGTCATCTGTCATCTGTCATGTGTCACCTGTGATGTGTCATTTCACATCTGTCATCTGTCATTTGTTATCTGTAATCTGTCATCTGTCATCTGTCATCAGTCATCTGTCATCTGTCATCTGTCACCTGTCATCTGTCATCTGTCATCTGTCATCTCACATCTGTCATCTGTCATCTGTCATCTGTCATCTCTCATCTGTCATCTGTCATCTGTCATGTGTCAGCTGTCGTCTGTCATCTGTCATCTGTCATCTGTCATCTGTCATCTTTCATCTGTCATCTGTCATCTGTTGTCAGTCATCTGTCATTTGTCATTTGTCATCTGTCATGTGTCATCTGCCATTTGTCATCTTTCATCTTTCATCTGTTATCTGTCATCTGTCATCTGTCATCTGTCATCTGTCATCTGTCATCTGTCATCTGTCATCTGTCTTCTGTCATTTGTCATCTGTCATCTGTCATCTGTCATCTGTCATCTGTCATCTGTCATCTGTCATCTGTCATCTCACATCTGTCATCTGTCATCTGTCATCTGTCATCTGTCATCTTTCATCTGTCATCTGTCATCTGTCATCTGTCATGTGTCACGTGTGATGTGTCATTTCTCATCTGTCATCTGTCATTTGTTATCTGTCATCTGTCATCTGTCATCTGTTATCTGTTATCTGTCATCTGTCATCTGTCATCTGTCATCTGTCATCTGTCTTCTGTCATTTGTTATCTGTCATCTGTCATCTGTCATCTGTCATCTGTCATCTGTCATCTCACATCTGTCATCTGTCATCTGTCATCTGTCATCTGTCATCTTTCATCTGTCATCTGTCATCTGTCATCTGTCATGTGTCACGTGTGATGTGTCATTTCTCATCTGTCATCTGTCATTTGTTATCTGTCATCTGTCATCTGTCATCCGTCATCTGTCGTCTGTCATCTTTCATCTGTCATCTGTCATCTGTCGTCTGTCATCTGTCATTTGTCATTTGTCATCTGTCATGTGTCATCTGCCATTTGTCATCTGTCATCTGTCATATGTCATCTGTCAGCTGTCATCTGTCATCTGTCAGCTGTCATCTGTCATCTGTCATATGTCATCTGTCATCTGTCATCTCTCATCTGTCATCTGTCATCCTTCATCTGTCATCTGTCTTCTGTCATCTGTCATCTGTCATCTGTCATCTCACATCTGTCATCTGTCATCTGTCATCTCACATCTGTCATCTGTCATCTGTCACCTGTCATCAGTCATCTGTCATCAGTCATCTCACATCTGTCATCTGTCAACTGTCATCTGTCATCTGTCATCTGTCATCTGTCATGTGTCACCTGTGATGTGTCATTTCACATCTGTCATCTGTCATTTGTTATCTGTAATCTGTCATCTGTCATCTGTCATCAGTCATCTGTCATCTGTCATCTGTCACCTGTCATCTGTCATCTCACATCTGTCATCTGTCATCTGTCATCTGTCATCTGTCATCTGTCATCTGTCATCTGTCAGCTGTCGTCTGTCATCTGTCATCTGTCATCTGTCATCTGTCATCTGTCATCTTTCATCTGTCATCTGTCATCTGTCATGTGTCACGTGTGATGTGTCATTTCTCATCTGTCATCTGTCATTTGTTATCTGTCATCTGTCATCCGTCATCTGTCATCTGTCATCTTTCATCTGTCATCTGTCATCTGTCGTCAGTCATCTGTCATTTGTCATTTGTCATCTGTCATGTGTCATCTGCCATTTGTCATCTTTCATCTTTCATCTGTCATCTGTCATCTGTCATCTGTCATCTGTCATCTGTCATCTGTCATCTGTCATCTGTCATCTGTCATCTGTTATCTGTCATCTGTCATCTGTCATCTGTCATCAGTCATCTGTCATCTGTCATCTGTCATCTGTCACCTGTCATCTGTCATCTGTCATTTGTCATCTGTTATCTGTCATCTGTCATGTGACATCTGTCATCTGTTATCTGTCATCTTTCATCTGTCATGTGTCACCTGTGATGTGTCATTTCACATCTGTCATCTGTCATTTGTTATCTATCATCTGTCATCTGTCATCTGTCATCTGTCATCTGTCATCTGTCATCTGTCATCTGTCATCTCACATCTGTCATCCGTCATCCGTCATCCGTCATCTGTCATCTGTCATCTGTCATCTGTCATCTGTCATCTGTCAGCTGTCATCTGTCATCTGTCATGTGTCACGTGTGATGTGTCATTTCTCATCTGTCATCTGTCATTTGTAATCTGTCATCTGTCATCTGTCATCCGTCATCTGTCATCTTTCATCTGTCATCTGTCATCTGTCGTCTGTCATCTGTCATTTGTCATTTGTCATCTGTCATGTGTCATCTGCCATTTGTCATCTTTCATCTTTCATCTGTCATCTGTCATCTGTCATCTGTCATCTGTCATCTGTCATCTGTCATCTGTCATCTGTCATCTGTCATCTGTCATCAGTCATCTGTCATCTGTCATCTGTCATCTGTGAAATGACACATCACAGGTGACACATGACAGATGACAGATGAAAGATGACAGATGACAGATGAAAGATGTCACATGACAGATGACAGATAACAGATGACAAATGACAGATGACAGATGACAGATGACAGATGTGAGATGACAGATGACAGATGACAGTTAACTGTCATGTGTCATCTGTCATCTGACAGTTAACTGTCAGATGACAGTTAACTGTCATGTGTCATCTGTCATCTGTCATCTGTCATCTGTCATCTGTCATCTGTCATCTGTCATCTGTCATCTGTCATCTCACATCTGTCATCTGTCATCTGTAATCTGTCATCTGTCATCTGTCATCTGTCATCTGTCATCTGTCATCTGTCATCTGTCATCTGTCATCTGTCATCTGTCATCTGTCATCTGTCATCCGTCATCCGTCATCCGTCATCTGTCATCTGTTATCTGTCACCTGTCATGTGACATCTGTCATCTGTCATCTGACATCTGTCATCTGTCATCTGTCATCTGTCATCTGTCATCTGTCATCTGTCATATGTCGTCTGTCATCTGTCATCTTCATCTGTCATCTGTCATCTGTCATCTGTCATCTGTCATCTGTCATCTATCATCTGTCATCTGTCATCTGTCATATGTCGTCTGTCATCTGTCATTTGTCATTTGTCATCTGTCATGTGTCATCTGCCATCTGTCATCTGTCATCTGTCTTGTGACATCTGTCATCTGTCATCTGTCATTTGTCATCCCACATCTGTCGTATGTCATCTGTCATCTGTCATCTGTCATTTGTCATCTGTCATCCGTCATCCGTCATCTGTAATCTGTCATCTGTCATCTGTCATCTGTCATCTGTCATCTGTCATCTGTCATCTGTCATCTGTCATCTGTCATCTGTCATCTGTCATCTGTCATCTGTCATCCGTCATCCGTCATCCGTCATCTGTCATCTGTCATCTGTCATCTGTCATCTGTCATCTGTCATCTGTCATGTGTCACGTGTGATGTGTCATTTCTCATCTGTCATCTGTCATTTGTAATCTGTCATCTGTCATCTGTCATCCGTCATCTGTCATCTGTCATCTTTCATCTGTCATCTGTCATCTGTCGTCTGTCATCTGTCATTTGTCATTTGTCATCTGTCATGTGTCATCTGCCATTTGTCATCTTTCATCTTTCATCTGTCATCTGTCATCTGTCATCTGTCATCTGTCATCTGTCATCTGTCATCTGTCATCTGTCATCTGTCATCAGTCATCTGTCATCTGTCATCTGTCATCTGTCACCTGTCATCTGTCATCTGTCATCTGTCATCTCACATCTGTCATCTGTCATCTGTCATCTGTCATTTGTCATCTGTTATCTGTCATCTGTCATGTGACATCTTTCATCTGTCATCTGTCATCTTTCATCTGTCATCTGTCATGTGTCACCTGTGATGTGTCATTTCACATCTGTCATCTGTCATGTGTTATCTGTCATCTGTCATCTGTCATCTGTCATCTGTCATCTGTCATCTGTCATCTGTCATCTCACATCTGTCATCTGTCATCTGTAATCTGTCATCTGTCATCTGTCATCTGTCATCTGTCATCTGTCATCTGTCATCTGTCATCTGTCATCTGTCATCTGTCATCTGTCATCTGTCATCTGTCATCTGTCATCCGTCATCCGTCATCCGTCATCTGTAATCTGTCATCTGTCATCTGTCATCTGTCATCTGTCATCTGTCATCTGTCATCTGTCATCTGTCATCTGTCATCTGTCATCCGACATCCGTCATCCGTCATCTGTCATCTGTTATCTGTCACTGGTCATGTGACATCTGTCACCTGTCATCTGTCATCTGTCATCTGTCATCTGTCATCTGTCACCTGTCATGTTACATCTGTCATCTGTCATCTGACATCTGTCATCTGTCATCTGTCATCTGTCATCTGTCATCTGTCATCTGTCATCTGTCATCTGTCATCTGTCATCTGTCATCTGTCATCTGTCATCTGTCATCTGTCATCTGTCATCTGTCATCTGTCATCTGTCATCTGCCATCTGTCATCTGTCATCTGTCATCTGTCATCTGTCATCTGTCATCTGTCATTTGTCATCTGTCATGTGTCATCTGCCATCTGTCATCTTTCATCTGTCATCTGTCATCTGTCATCTGTCATCTGTCATCTGTCATCTGTCATCTGTCATCTGTCATCTGTCATCTGTGATCTGTCATCTGTCATCTGTCACCTGTTATCTGTCATCTGTCATCTGTCATCTGTCATCTGTTATCTGTCATCTGTCATCTGTCATCTGTCATCTGTCATCTGTCATCTGTCATCTGTCATCTGTCATCTGTCATCTGTCATCTGTCATCTGTCATCTGTCATCTGTCATCTGTCATCTTTCATCTGTCATCTGTCATCTGTCATCTGTCATCTGTCATCTGTCATCTGTTATCTGTCATCTGTCATCTGCCATCTGTCATCTGTCATCTGTCATCTGTCATCTGTCATTTGTCATTTGTCATCTGTCATGTGTCATCTGCCATCTTTCATCTGTCATCTGTCATCTGTCATCTGTCATCTGTCATCTGTCACCTGTCATCTGTCATCTGTCATCTGTCATCTGTCATCTGTCATCTGTCATCTGTCATCTGTCATATGTCATCTGCCATCTGCCATCTGTCATTTTTCATCTGTCATCTGTCATCTGTCATCTGTCATGTGTCATCTGTCATCTGTCATCTGTCATCTGTCATCTGTCATCTGTCATCTGTCATCTGTCATCTGTCACCTGTCATCTGTCATCTGTCATCTGTCATCTGTAATCTTCATCTGTCATCTGTCATCTGCCATCTGTCATCTGTTACCTGTCATGTCACATCTGTCATCTGTCATCTGACATCTGTCATCTGTCATCTGTCATCTGCCATCTGTCATCTTTCATCTGTCATCTGTCATCTGTCATCTGTCATCTGTCATCTGTGATCTGTCATCTGTCATCTGTCATCTGTCATCTGTCATCTGTCATCTGTCATCTGTCATCTGTCATCTGTCATCTGTCATCTGTCATCTGTCATCTGTCATCTGTCATCTGTCATCTGTCATCTGTCATCTGTCATCTGTCATCTGTTATCTGTCATCTGTCATCTGTCATCTGTCATCTGTCATCTGTCATTTGTCATCTTCGTCTGTCATCTGTCATCTGTCACCTGTCATCTGTCATCTGTCATCTGTCATCTGTCATCTGTCATATGTCGTCTGTCATCTGTCATTTGTCATTTGTCATCTGTCATGTGTCATCTGCCATCTGTCATCTTTCATCTGTCATCTGTCATCTGTCATCTGTCATCTGTCATCTGTCATCTGTAATCTGTCATCTGTCACCAGTCATCTGTCATCTGTCATGTGACATCTGTCATCTGTCATCTGTCATCTGTCATCTGTCTTCCCACATCTGTCATCTGTCATCTGTCATCTGTCATCTGTCATCTGTCATCTGTCATCTGTCATCTGTCATCTGTCATCTTTCATCTGTCATCTGTCATGTGTCATCTGTCATCTGTCATCTGTCATTTGTCACCTGTCATCTGTCATCTGTCATCTGTCATCTGTCATCCGTCATCTCTCATCTGTCATCTGTCATCTGTCACCTGTCATGTTACATCTGTCATCTGTCATCTGTCATCTGTCATCTGTCATCTGTCATCTCTCATCTGACATCTGTCATCTGTCATCTGTCATCTGTCATCTGTCATCTGTCATCTGTCATCTGTCATCTGTCATCTGTCATCTGTCATCTGTCATCTGTCATCTGTCATCTGTCATCTGTCATCTGTCATCTGTCATCTGTCATCTGTCATCTGTCATCTGTCATCTGTCATCTGTCATCTGTCATCTGTCATTTGTCATTTGTCATCTGTCATGTGTCATCTTTCATCTGTCATCTGTCATCTGTCATCTGTCATCTGTCATCTGTCATCTGTCATTTGTCACCTGTCATCTGTCATCGGTCATCTGTCATCTGTCATGTCATCTTCATCTGTCATCTGTCATCTGTCATCTGTCATCTGTCATCTGTCATCTGTCATCTGTCATCTGTCATCTGTCATCTGTCATCTGTCATCTGTCATATGTCGTCTGTCATCTGTCATTTGTCATTTGTCATCTGTCAAGTGTCATCTGCCATCTGTCATCTTTCATCTGTCATCTGTCATCTGTCATCTGTCATCTGTCATCTGTCATCTGTCATCTCTAATCTGTCATCTGTCACCAGTCATCTGTCATCTGTCATGTGACATCTGTCATCTGTCATCTGTCATCTGTCATCCCACATCTGTCATCTGTCATCTGTCATCTGTCATCTGTCATCTGTCATCTGTCATCTGTCATCTGTCATCTGTCATCTGTCATCTGTCATCTGTCATCTGTCATCTGTCATCTGTCATCTGTCATCTGTCATCTGTCATCTGTCATCTGTCATCTGTCATCTGTCATCTGTCATCCGTCATCTGTCATCTGTCATCTGTCACCTGTCATGTTACATCTGTCATCTGTCATCTGTCATCTGTCATCTGTCATCTGTCATCTGTCATCTGTCATCTATCATCTGTCATCTGTCATCTGTCATCTGTCATCTGTCATCTGTCATCTGTCATCTGTCATCTGTCATCTGTCATCTGTCATCTGTCATCTGTCATCTGTCATCTGTCATCTGTCATCTGTCATCTGTCATCTGTCGTCTGTCATCTGTCATCTGTCATCTATCATCTGTCATCTGTCATCTGTCGTCTGTCATCTGTCATCTGTCATCTGTCATCTGTCATCTATCATCTCTCGTCTGTCATCTGTCATCTGTCATCTGTCATCTGCCATCTGTCATCTGTAATCTGTCATCTGTCATCTGTCATCTGTCATCTGTCATCTGTCATCTGTAATCTGTCATCTGTCATCTGTCATCTGTCGTCTGTCATCTGTCATCTGTCATCTGTCATCTGTAATCTGTCATCTGTCATCTGTCGTCTGTCATCTGTCATCTGTCGTCTGTCGTCTGTCGTCTGTCATCTGTCATCTGTCATCTGTCATCTGTCATCTGTCATCTGTCATCTGTCATGTGTCATCTATCATCTGTCATCTGTCATCTGTCATCTGTCATCTATCATCTGTCATCTGTCATGTGTCAACTGTCATCTGTCATCTGTCATCTGTCGTCTGTCATCTGTCATTGGTCATCTGTCATCTGTCATCTGTAATTTGTCATCTGTCATCTGTCGTCTGTCATCTGTCATCTGTCGTCTGTCATCTGTCATCTGTCACCTGTCATGTTACATCTGTCATCTGTCATCTGTCATCTGTCATCTGTCATCTGTCATCTGTCATCTGTCATCTGTCATCTGTCATCTGTCATCTGTCATCTGTCATCTGTCATCTGTCATCTATCATCTGTCATCTGTCATCTGTCATCTGTCATCTGTCATCTGTCAACTGTCATCTGTCATCTGTCATCTGTCATCTGTCATCTGTCATCTGTCATCTGTCATCTGTCATCTGTCATCTGTCATCTGTCATCTGTCATCTGTCATCTGTCATCTGTCATCTGTCATCTGTCATCTGTCATCTGTCATCTGTCATCTGTCATCTGTCATCTATCATCATTCATCTGTCATCTGTCATCTGTCATCTGTCATCTGTCATCTGTCATCTGTCATCTGTCATCTGTCATCTGTCATCTGTCATCTGCCATCTGTCATCTGTAATCTGTCATCTGTCATCTGTCATGTTACATCTGTCATCTGTCATCTGTCATCTGTCATCTGTCATCTGTCATCTGTCATCTCTCATCTGACATCTGTCATCTGTCATCTGTCATCTGTCATCTGTCATCTGTCATCTGTCATCTGTCATCTGTCATCTGTCATCTGTCATCTGTCATCTGTCATCTGTCATCTGTCATCTGTCATCTGTCATCTGTCATCTGTCATCTGTCATCTGTCATCTGTCATCTGTCATTTGTCATTTGTCACCTGTCATGTGTCATCTTTCATCTGTCATCTGTCATCTGTCATCTGTCATCTGTCATCTGTCATCTGTCATCTGTCATTTGTCACCTGTCATCTGTCATCGGTCATCTGTCATCTGTCATGTCATCTTCATCTGTCATCTGTCATCTGTCATCTGTCATCTGTCATCTGTCATCTGTCATCTGTCATCTGTCATCTGTCATCTGTCATATGTCGTCTGTCATCTGTCATTTGTCATTTGTCATCTGTCAAGTGTCATCTGCCATCTGTCATCTTTCATCTGTCATCTGTCATCTGTCATCTGTCATCTGTCATCTGTCATCTCTAATCTGTCATCTGTCACCAGTCATCTGTCATCTGTCATATGACATCTGTCATCTGTCATCTGTCATCTGTCATCTGTCATCCCACATCTGTCATCTGTCATCTGTCATCTGTCATCTGTCATCTGTCATCTGTCATCTGTCATCTGTCATCTGTCATCTGTCATCTGTCATCTGTCATCTGTCATCTGTCATCTGTCATCTGTCATCTGTCATCTGTCATCTGTCATCTGTCATTTGTCATCTGTCATCTGTCATCTGTCATCTGTCATCTGTCATCCGTCATCTGTCATCTGTCATCTGTCACCTGTCATGTTACATCTGTCATCTGTCATCTGTCATCTGTCATCTGTCATCTGTCATCTGTCATCTGTCATCTGTCATCTGTCATCTGTCATCTGTCATCTGTCATCTGTCATCTGTCATCTGTCATCTATCATCTGTCATCTGTCATCTGTCATCTGTCATCTGTCATCTGTCATCTGTCATCTGTCATCTGTCATCTGTCATCTGTCATCTGTCATCTGTCATCTGTCATCTGTCATCTGTCATCTGTCATCTGTCATCTGTCATCTGTCATCTGTCATATATCATCTGTCATCTGTCATCTGTCATCTGTCATCTGTCATCTGTCATCTGTCATCTGTCATCTATCATCTCTCGTCTGTCATCTGTCATCTGTCATCTGTCATCTGCCATCTGTGATCTGTAATCTGTCATCTGTCATCTGTCATCTGTCATCTGTCATCTGTCATCTGTAATCTGTCATCTGTCATCTGTCATCTGTCATCTGTCGTCTGTCATCTGTCATCTGTCATCTGTCATCTGTAATCTGTCATCTGTCATCTGTCGTCTGTCATCTGTCATCTGTCGTCTGTCGTCTGTCATCTGTCATCTGTCATCTGTCATCTGTCATCTGTCATCTGTCATCTGTCATGTGTCATCTATCATCTGTCATCTGTCATCTGTCATCTGTCATCTGTCATCTATCATCTGTCATCTGTCATGTGTCAACTGTCATATGTCATATGTCATCTGTCATCTGTCGTCTGTCATCTGTCATCTGTCATCTGTCATCTGTCATCTGTAATCTGTCATCTGTCATCTGTCGTCTGTCATCTGTCATCTGTCGTCTGTCATCTGTCATCTGTCACCTGTCATGTTACATCTGTCATCTGTCATCTGTCATCTGTCATCTGTCATCTGTCATCTGTCATCTGTCATCTGTCATCTGTCATCTGTCATCTGTCATCTGTCATCTATCATCTGTCATCTGTCATCTGTCATCTGTCATCTGTCAACTGTCATCTGTCATCTGTCATCTGTCATCTGTCATCTGTCATCTGTCATCTGTCATCTGTCATCTGTCATCTGTCATCTGTCATCTGTCATCTGTCATCTGTCATCTGTCATCTGTCATCTGTCATCTGTCATCTGTCATCTGTCATCTGTCATCTATCATCATTCATCTGTCATCTGTCATCTGTCATCTGTCATCTGTCATCTGTCATCTGTCATCTGTCATCTGTCATCTGTCATCTGTCATCTGTCATCTGTCATCTGTCATCTGTCATCTGCCATCTGTCATCTGTAATCTGTCATCTGTCATCTGTCATCTGTCATCTGTCATCTGTCATCTGTAATCTGTCCTCTGTCATCTGTCATCTGTCGTCTGTCATCTGTCATCTGTCATCTGTCATCTGTAATCTGTCATCTGTCATGTGTCGTCTGTCATCTGTCATCTGTCGTCTGTCGTCTGTCATCTGTCATCTGTCATCTGTCATCTGTCATCTGTCATCTGTCATGTGTCATCTATCATCTGTCATCTGTCATCTGTCATCTGTCATCTATCATCTGTCATCTGTCATGTGTCAACTGTCATCTGTCATCTGTCATCTGTCGTCTGTCATCTGTCATCTGTCATCTGTCATCTGTCATCTGTCATCTGTCATCTGTCATCTGTCATTTGTCATCTGTCATCTGTCATCTGTCACCTGTCAACTGTCATCTGTCATCTGTCATCCGTCATCTGTCATCTGCCATCTGTCATCTGTTACCTGTCATGTTACATCTGTCATCTGTCATCTGTCATCTGACATCTGTCATCTGTCATCTGTCATCTGTCATCTGTCATCTGCCATCTGTCATCTTTCATCTGTTATCTGTCATCTGTCATCTGTCATCTGTCATCTGTCATCTGTGATCTGTCATCTGTCATCTGTCATCTGTCATCTGTCATCTGTCATCTGTCATCTGTCATCTGTCATCTGTCATCTGTCATCTGTCATCTGTCATCTGTCATCTGTCATCTGTCATCTGTCATCTGTCATCTGTTATCTGTCATCTGTCATCTGTCATCTGTCATCTGTCATCTGTCATCTGTCATCTTCGTCTGTCATCTGTCATCTGTCACCTGTCATCTGTCATCTGTCATCTGTCATCTGTCATCTGTCATATGTCGTCTGTCATCTGTCATTTGTCATTTGTCGTCTGTCATCTGTCATCTGCCATCTGTCATCTTTCATCTGTCATCTGTCATCTGTAATCTGTCATCTGTCACCAGTCATCTGTCATCTGTCATCTGTCATCTGTCATCTGTCATCTGTCATCTGTCATCTGTCATCTGTCATCTGTCATCTGTCATCTGTTATCTGTCATCTGTCATCTGTCATCTGTCATCTGTCATCTGTCATCTGTCATCTGTCATCTGTCATCTTCGTCTGTCATCTGTCATCTGTCACCTGTCATCTGTCATCTGTCATCTGTCATCTGTCATCTGTCATATGTCGTCTGTCATCTGTCATTTGTCATTTGTCGTCTGTCATCTGTCATCTGCCATCTGTCATCTTTCATCTGTCATCTGTCATCTGTAATCTGTCATCTGTCACCAGTCATCTGTCATCTGTCAGCTGTCATCTGTCATCTGTCATGTGTCACGTGTGATGTGTCATTTCTCATCTGTCATCTGTCATTTGTAATCTGTCATCTGTCATCTGTCATCCGTCATCTGTCATCTTTCATCTGTCATCTGTCATCTGTCGTCTGTCATCTGTCATTTGTCATTTGTCATCTGTCATGTGACATCTGCCATTTGTCATCTTTCATCTTTCATCTGTCATCTGTCATCTGTCATCTGTCATCTGTCATCTGTCATCTGTCATCTGTCATCTGTCATCTGTCATCAGTCATCTGTCATCTGTCATCTGTCATCTGTGAAATGACACATCACAGGTGACACATGACAGATGACAGATGAAAGATGACAGATGACAGATGAAAGATGACAAATGACAGATGACAGATGACAGATGACAGATGTGAGATGACAGATGACAGATGACAGATGACAGATGTGAGATGACAGATGACAGATGACAGTTAACTGTCATGTGTCATCTGTCATCTGTCATCTGTCATCTGTCATCTGTCATCTGTCGTCTGTCATCTGTCATCTCACATCTGTCATCTGTCATCTGTAATCTGTCATCTGTCATCTGTCATCTGTCATCTGTCATCTGTCATCTGTCATCTGTCATCTGTCATCTGTCATCTGTCATCTGTCATCTGTCATCTGTCATCCGTCATCCGTCATCCGTCATCTGTCATCTGTTATCTGTCACCTGTCATGTGACATCTGTCATCTGTCATCTGACATCTGTCATCTGTCATCTGTCATCTGTCATCTGTCATCTGTCATCTGTCATCTGTCATATGTCGTCTGTCATCTGTCATCTTCATCTGTCATCTGTCATCTGTCATCTGTCATCTGTCATCTGTCATCTATCATCTGTCATCTGTCATCTGTCATATGTCGTCTGTCATCTGTCATTTGTCATTTGTCATCTGTCATGTGTCATCTGCCATCTGTCATCTGTCATCTGTCTTGTGACATCTGTCATCTGTCATCTGTCATTTGTCATCCCACATCTGTCATATGTCATCTGTCATCTGTCATCTGTCATTTGTCATCTGTCATCCGTCATCCGTCATCTGTAATCTGTCATCTGTCATCTGTCATCTGTCATCTGTCATCTGTCATCTGTCATCTGTCATCTGTCATCTGTCATCTGTCATCTGTCATCTGTCATCTGTCATCTGTCATCCGTCATCCGTCATCCGTCATCTGTCATCTGTCATCTGTCATCTGTCATCTGTCATCTGTCATCTGTCATGTGTCACGTGTGATGTGTCATTTCTCATCTGTCATCTGTCATTTGTAATCTGTCATCTGTCATCTGTCATCCGTCATCTGTCATCTGTCATCTTTCATCTGTCATCTGTCATCTGTCGTCTGTCATCTGTCATTTGTCATTTGTCATCTGTCATGTGTCATCTGCCATTTGTCATCTTTCATCTTTCATCTGTCATCTGTCATCTGTCATCTGTCATCTGTCATCTGTCATCTGTCATCTGTCATCTGTCATCAGTCATCTGTCATCTGTCATCTGTCATCTGTCACCTGTCATCTGTCATCTGTCATCTGTCATCTCACATCTGTCATCTGTCATCTGTCATCTGTCATTTGTCATCTGTTATCTGTCATCTGTCATGTGACATCTTTCATCTGTCATCTGTCATCTTTCATCTGTCATCTGTCATGTGTCACCTGTGATGTGTCATTTCACATCTGTCATCTGTCATGTGTTATCTGTCATCTGTCATCTGTCATCTGTCATCTGTCATCTGTCATCTGTCATCTGTCATCTGTCATCTCACATCTGTCATCTGTCATCTGTAATCTGTCATCTGTCATCTGTCATCTGTCATCTGTCATCTGTCATCTGTCATCTGTCATCTGTCATTTGTCATCTGTCATCTGTCATCCGTCATCCGTCATCCGTCATCTGTAATCTGTCATCTGTCATCTGTCATCTGTCATCTGTCATCTGTCATCTGTCATCTGTCATCTGTCATCTGTCATCTGTCATCCGACATCCGTCATCCGTCATCTGTCATCTGTTATCTGTCACCTGTCATGTGACATCTGTCATCTGTCATCTGTCATCTGTCATCTGTCATCTGTCACCTGTCATGTTACATCTGTCAGCTGTCATCTGTCATCTGACATCTGTCATCTGTCATCTGTCATCTGTCATCTGTCATCTGTCATCTGTCATCTGTCATCTGTCATCTGTCATCTGTCATCTGTCATCTGTCATCTGTCATCTGTCATCTGTCATCTGTCATCTGTCATCTGTCATCTGCCATCTGTCATCTGTCATCTGTCATCTGTCATCTGTCATCTGTCATCTGTCATCTGTCATCTGTCATTTGTCATCTGTCATGTGTCATCTGCCATCTGTCATCTTTCATCTGTCATCTGTCATCTGTCATCTGTCATCTGTCATCTGTCATCTGTCATCTGTCATCTGTCATCTGTGATCTGTCATCTGTCATCTGTCACCTGTTATCTGTCATCTGTCATCTGTCATCTGTCATCTGTTATCTGTCATCTGTCATCTGTCATCTGTCATCTGTCATCTGTCATCTGTCATCTGTCATCTGTCATCTGTCATCTGTCATCTGTCATCTGTCATCTGTCATCTGTCATCTGTCATCTGTCATCTGTCATCTGTCATCTGTCATCTGTCATCTGTCATCTGTCATCTTTCATCTGTCATCTGTCATCTGTCATCTGTCATCTGTCATCTGTCATCTGTTATCTGTCATCTGCCATCTGTCATCTGTCATCTGTCATCTGTCATCTGTCATTTGTCATTTGTCATCTGTCATGTGTCATCTGCCATCTTTCATCTGTCATCTGTCATCTGTCATCTGTCATCTGTCATCTGTCACCTGTCATCTGTCATCTGTCATCTGTCATCTGTCATCTGTCATCTGTCATCTGTCATCTGTCATCTGTCATATGTCATCTGCCATCTGCCATCTGTCATTTTTCATCTGTCATCTGTCATCTGTCATCTGTCATCTGTCATCTGTCATCTGTCATCTGTCATCTGTCATCTGTCATCTGTCATCTGTCATCTGTCATCTGTCATCTGTCATCTGTCATCTGTCATCTGTCATCTGTCATCTGTCATCTGTCATCTGTCATCGGTCATCTGTCATCTGTCATCTGTCATCTGTCATCTGTCATCTGTCATCTGTCATCTGTCATCTGTCATATATCATCTGTCATCTGTCATCTGTCATCTGTCATCTGTCATCTGTCATCTGTCATCTGTCATCTATCATCTCTCGTCTGTCATCTGTCATCTGTCATCTGTCATCTGCCATCTGTGATCTGTAATCTGTCATCTGTCATCTGTCATCTGTCATCTGTCATCTGTCATCTGTAATCTGTCATCTGTCATCTGTCATCTGTCATCTGTCGTCTGTCATCTGTCATCTGTCATCTGTCATCTGTAATCTGTCATCTGTCATCTGTCGTCTGTCATCTGTCATCTGTCGTCTGTCGTCTGTCATCTGTCATCTGTCATCTGTCATCTGTCATCTGTCATCTGTCATCTGTCATGTGTCATCTATCATCTGTCATCTGTCATCTGTCATCTGTCATCTGTCATCTATCATCTGTCATCTGTCATGTGTCAACTGTCATATGTCATCTGTCATCTGTCGTCTGTCATCTGTCATCTGTCATCTGTCATCTGTCATCTGTAATCTGTCATCTGTCATCTGTCGTCTGTCATCTGTCATCTGTCGTCTGTCATCTGTCATCTGTCACCTGTCATGTTACATCTGTCATCTGTCATCTGTCATCTGTCATCTGTCATCTGTCATCTGTCATCTGTCATCTGTCATCTGTCATCTGTCATCTGTCATCTGTCATCTATCATCTGTCATCTGTCATCTGTCATCTGTCATCTGTCAACTGTCATCTGTCATCTGTCATCTGTCATCTGTCATCTGTCATCTGTCATCTGTCATCTGTCATCTGTCAACTGTCATCTGTCATCTGTCATCTGTCATCTGTCATCTGTCATCTGTCATCTGTCATCTGTCATCTGTCATCTTTCATCTGTCATCTGTCATCTGTCATCTGTCATCTGTCATCTGTCATCTGTCATCTGTCATCTGTCATCTGTCATCTATCATCTGTCATCTGTCATCTGTCATCTGTCATCTGTCAACTGTCATCTGTCATCTGTCATCTGTCATCTGTCATCTGTCATCTGTAATCTGTCATCTGTCATCTGTCGTCTGTCATCTGTCATCTGTCGTCTGTCATCTGTCATCTGTCACCTGTCATGTTACATCTGTCATCTGTCATCTGTCATCTGTCATCTGTCATCTGTCATCTGTCATCTGTCATCTGTCATCTGTCATCTGTCATCTATCATCTGTCATCTGTCATCTGTCATCTGTCATCTGTCAACTGTCATCTGTCATCTGTCATCTGTCATCTGTCATCTATCATCTGTCATCTGTCATCTGTCATCTGTCATCTGTCAACTGTCATCTGTCATCTGTCATCTGTCATCTGTCATCTGTCATCTGTCATCTGTCATCTGTCATCTGTCATCTGTCATCTGTCATCTGTCATCTGTCATCTGTCATCTGTCATCTGTCATCTGTCATCTGTCATCTGTCATCTATCATCATTCATCTGTCATCTGTCATCTGTCATCTGTCATCTGTCATCTGTCATCTGTCATCTGTCATCTGTCATCTGTCATCTGTCATCTGTCATCTGTCATCTGTCATCTGTCATCTGCCATCTGTCATCTGTAATCTGTCATCTGTCATCTGTCATCTGTCATCTGTCATCTGTCATCTGTAATCTGTCCTCTGTCATCTGTCATCTGTCGTCTGTCATCTGTCATCTGTCATCTGTCATCTGTAATCTGTCATCTGTCATGTGTCGTCTGTCATCTGTCATCTGTCGTCTGTCGTCTGTCATCTGTCATCTGTCATCTGTCATCTGTCATCTGTCATCTGTCATGTGTCATCTATCATCTGTCATCTGTCATCTGTCATCTGTCATCTATCATCTGTCATCTGTCATGTGTCAACTGTCATCTGTCATCTGTCATCTGTCGTCTGTCATCTGTCATCTGTCATCTGTCATCTGTCATCTGTCATCTGTCATCTGTCATCTGTCATTTGTCATCTGTCATCTGTCATCTGTCACCTGTCAACTGTCATCTGTCATCTGTCATCCGTCATCTGTCATCTGCCATCTGTCATCTGTTACCTGTCATGTTACATCTGTCATCTGTCATCTGACATCTGTCATCTGTCATCTGTCATCTGTCATCTGTCATCTGCCATCTGTCATCTTTCATCTGTTATCTGTCATCTGTCATCTGTCATCTGTCATCTGTCATCTGTGATCTGTCATCTGTCATCTGTCATCTGTCATCTGTCATCTGTCATCTGTCATCTGTCATCTGTCATCTGTCATCTGTCATCTGTCATCTGTCATCTGTCATCTGTCATCTGTCATCTGTCATCTGTCATCTGTCATCTGTCATCTGTCATCTGTTATCTGTCATCTGTCATCTGTCATCTGTCATCTGTCATCTGTCATCTGTCATCTTCGTCTGTCATCTGTCATCTGTCACCTGTCATCTGTCATCTGTCATCTGTCATCTGTCATCTGTCATATGTCGTCTGTCATCTGTCATTTGTCATTTGTCGTCTGTCATCTGTCATCTGCCATCTGTCATCTTTCATCTGTCATCTGTCATCTGTAATCTGTCATCTGTCACCAGTCATCTGTCATCTGTCATCTGTCATCTGTCATCTGTCATCTGTCATCTGTCATCTGTCATCTGTCATCTGTCATCTGTCATCTGTTATCTGTCATCTGTCATCTGTCATCTGTCATCTGTCATCTGTCATCTGTCATCTGTCATCTGTCATCTGTCATCTTCGTCTGTCATCTGTCATCTGTCACCTGTCATCTGTCATCTGTCATCTGTCATCTGTCATCTGTCATATGTCGTCTGTCATCTGTCATTTGTCATTTGTCGTCTGTCATCTGTCATCTGCCATCTGTCATCTTTCATCTGTCATCTGTCATCTGTAATCTGTCATCTGTCACCAGTCATCTGTCATCTGTCAGCTGTCATCTGTCATCTGTCATGTGTCACGTGTGATGTGTCATTTCTCATCTGTCATCTGTCATTTGTAATCTGTCATCTGTCATCTGTCATCCGTCATCTGTCATCTTTCATCTGTCATCTGTCATCTGTCATCCGTCATCCGTCATCTGTCATCTGTCATCTGTCATCTGTCATCTGTCATCTGTCATCTGTCATCTGTCATGTGTCACGTGTGATGTGTCATTTCTCATCTGTCATCTGTCATTTGTAATCTGTCATCTGTCATCTGTCATCCGTCATCTGTCATCTGTCATCTTTCATCTGTCATCTGTCATCTGTCGTCTGTCATCTGTCATTTGTCATTTGTCATCTGTCATGTGTCATCTGCCATTTGTCATCTTTCATCTTTCATCTGTCATCTGTCATCTGTCATCTGTCATCTGTCATCTGTCATCTGTCATCTGTCATCTGTCATCAGTCATCTGTCATCTGTCATCTGTCATCTGTCACCTGTCATCTGTCATCTGTCATCTGTCATCTCACATCTGTCATCTGTCATCTGTCATCTGTCATTTGTCATCTGTTATCTGTCATCTGTCATGTGACATCTTTCATCTGTCATCTGTCATCTTTCATCTGTCATCTGTCATGTGTCACCTGTGATGTGTCATTTCACATCTGTCATCTGTCATGTGTTATCTGTCATCTGTCATCTGTCATCTGTCATCTGTCATCTGTCATCTGTCATCTGTCATCTGTCATCTCACATCTGTCATCTGTCATCTGTAATCTGTCATCTGTCATCTGTCATCTGTCATCTGTCATCTGTCATCTGTCATCTGTCATCTGTCATCTGTCATCTGTCATCTGTCATCCGTCATCCGTCATCCGTCATCTGTAATCTGTCATCTGTCATCTGTCATCTGTCATCTGTCATCTGTCATCTGTCATCTGTCATCTGTCATCTGTCATCTGTCATCTGTCATCCGACATCCGTCATCCGTCATCTGTCATCTGTTATCTGTCACCTGTCATGTGACATCTGTCATCTGTCATCTGTCATCTGTCATCTGTCATCTGTCACCTGTCATGTTACATCTGTCAGCTGTCATCTGTCATCTGACATCTGTCATCTGTCATCTGTCATCTGTCATCTGTCATCTGTCATCTGTCATCTGTCATCTGTCATCTGTCATCTGTCATCTGTCATCTGTCATCTGTCATCTGTCATCTGTCATCTGTCATCTGTCATCTGCCATCTGTCATCTGTCATCTGTCATCTGTCATCTGTCATCTGTCATCTGTCATCTGTCATCTGTCATTTGTCATCTGTCATGTGTCATCTGCCATCTGTCATCTTTCATCTGTCATCTGTCATCTGTCATCTGTCATCTGTCATCTGTCATCTGTCATCTGTCATCTGTGATCTGTCATCTGTCATCTGTCACCTGTTATCTGTCATCTGTCATCTGTCATCTGTCATCTGTTATCTGTCATCTGTCATCTGTCATCTGTCATCTGTCATCTGTCATCTGTCATCTGTCATCTGTCATCTGTCATCTGTCATCTGTCATCTGTCATCTGTCATCTGTCATCTGTCATCTGTCATCTGTCATCTGTCATCTGTCATCTTTCATCTGTCATCTGTCATCTGTCATCTGTCATCTGTCATCTGTCATCTGTTATCTGTCATCTGTCATCTGCCATCTGTCATCTGTCATCTGTCATCTGTCATCTGTCATTTGTCATTTGTCATCTGTCATGTGTCATCTGCCATCTTTCATCTGTCATCTGTCATCTGTCATCTGTCATCTGTCATCTGTCACCTGTCATCTGTCATCTGTCATCTGTCATCTGTCATCTGTCATCTGTCATCTGTCATCTGTCATATGTCATCTGCCATCTGCCATCTGTCATTTTTCATCTGTCATCTGTCATCTGTCATCTGTCATCTGTCATCTGTCATCTGTCATCTGTCATCTGTCATCTGTCATCTGTCATCTGTCATCTGTCATCTGTCATCTGTCATCTGTCACCTGTCATCTGTCATCTGTCATCTGTCATCTGTAATCTTCATCTGTCATCTGTCATCTGTCACCTGTCAACTGTCATCTGTCATCTGTCATCCGTCATCTGTCATCTGCCATCTGTCATCTGTTACCTGTCATGTCACATCTGTCATCTGTCATCTGACATCTGTCATCTGTCATCTGTCATCTGCCATCTGTCATCTTTCATCTGTCATCTGTCATCTGTCATCTGTCATCTGTCATCTGTCATCTGTCATCTGTGATCTGTCATCTGTCATCTGTCATCTGTCATCTGTCATCTGTCATCTGTCATCTGTCATCTGTCATCTGTCATCTGTCATCTGTCATCTGTCATCTGTCATCTGTCATCTGTCATCTGTCATCTGTCATCTGTTATCTGTCATCTGTCATCTGTCATCTGTCATCTGTCATCTGTCATCTGTCATCTGTCATCTGTCATCTTCGTCTGTCATCTGTCATCTGTCACCTGTCATCTGTCATCTGTCATCTGTCATCTGTCATCTGTCATCTGTCATATGTCGTCTGTCATCTGTCATTTGTCATTTGTCACCTGTCATGTGTCATCTGCCATCTGTCATCTTTCATCTGTCATCTGTCATCTGTCATCTGTCATCTGTCATCTGTAATCTGTCATCTGTCACCAGTCATCTGTCATCTGTCATGTGACATCTGTCATCTGTCATCTGTCATCTGTCATCTGTCTTCCCACATCTGTCATCTGTCATCTGTCATCTGTCATCTGTCATCTGTCATCTGTCATCTGTCATCTGTCATCGGTCATCTTTCATCTGTCATCTGTCATGTGTCATCTGTCATCTGTCATCTGTCATTTGTCACCTGTCATCTGTCATCTGTCATCTGTCATCTGTCATCCGTCATCTCTCATCTGTCATCTGTCATCTGTCACCTGTCATGTTACATCTGTCATCTGTCATCTGTCATCTGTCATCTGTCATCTGTCATCTCTCATCTGACATCTGTCATCTGTCATCTGTCATCTGTCATCTGTCATCTGTCATCTGTCATCTGTCATCTGTCATCTGTCATCTGTCATCTGTCATCTGTCATCTGTCATCTGTCATCTGTCATCTGTCATCTGTCATCTGTCATCTGTCATCTGTCATCTGTCATCTGTCATCTGTCATTTGTCATTTGTCATCTGTCATGTGTCATCTTTCATCTGTCATCTGTCATCTGTCATCTGTCATCTGTCATCTGTCATCTGTCATCTGTCATTTGTCACCTGTCATCTGTCATCGGTCATCTGTAATCTGTCATGTCATCTTCATCTGTCATCTGTCATCTGTCATCTGTCATCTGTCATCTGTCATCTGTCATCTGTCATCTGTCATCTGTCATCTGTCATATGTCGTCTGTCATCTGTCATTTGTCATTTGTCATCTGTCAAGTGTCATCTGCCATCTGTCATCTTTCATCTGTCATCTGTCATCTGTCATCTGTCATCTGTCATCTGTCATCTGTCATCTGTCATCTCTAATCTGTCATCTGTCACCAGTCATCTGTCATCTGTCATGTGACATCTGTCATCTGTCATCTGTCATCTGTCATCCCACATCTGTCATCTGTCATCTGTCATCTGTCATCTGTCATCTGTCATCTGTCATCTGTCATCTGTCATCTGTCATCTGTCATCTGTCATCTGTCATCTGTCATCTGTCATCTGTCATCTGTCATCTGTCATCTGTCATCTGTCATCTGTCATCTGTCATCTATCATCTGTCATCTGTCATCTGTCATATGTCGTCTGTCATCTGTCATTTGTCATTTGTCATCTGTCATGTGTCATCTGCCATCTGTCATCTGTCATCTGTCTTGTGACATCTGTCATCTGTCATCTGTCATTTGTCATCCCACATCTGTCATATGTCATCTGTCATCTGTCATCTGTCATTTGTCATCTGTCATCCGTCATCCGTCATCTGTAATCTGTCATCTGTCATCTGTCATCTGTCATCTGTCATCTGTCATCTGTCATCTGTCATCTGTCATCTGTCATCTGTCATCTGTCATCTGTCATCTGTCATCCGTCATCCGTCATCCGTCATCTGTCATCTGTCATCTGTCATCTGTCATCTGTCATCTGTCATCTGTCATGTGTCACGTGTGATGTGTCATTTCTCATCTGTCATCTGTCATTTGTAATCTGTCATCTGTCATCTGTCATCCGTCATCTGTCATCTGTCATCTTTCATCTGTCATCTGTCATCTGTCGTCTGTCATCTGTCATTTGTCATTTGTCATCTGTCATGTGTCATCTGCCATTTGTCATCTTTCATCTTTCATCTGTCATCTGTCATCTGTCATCTGTCATCTGTCATCTGTCATCTGTCATCTGTCATCTGTCATCTGTCATCAGTCATCTGTCATCTGTCATCTGTCATCTGTCACCTGTCATCTGTCATCTGTCATCTGTCATCTCACATCTGTCATCTGTCATCTGTCATCTGTCATTTGTCATCTGTTATCTGTCATCTGTCATGTGACATCTTTCATCTGTCATCTGTCATCTTTCATCTGTCATCTGTCATGTGTCACCTGTGATGTGTCATTTCACATCTGTCATCTGTCATGTGTTATCTGTCATCTGTCATCTGTCATCTGTCATCTGTCATCTCACATCTGTCATCTGTCATCTGTAATCTGTCATCTGTCATCTGTCATCTGTCATCTGTCATCTGTCATCTGTCATCTGTCATCTGTCATCTGTCATCTGTCATCTGTCATCCGTCATCCGTCATCCGTCATCTGTAATCTGTCATCTGTCATCTGTCATCTGTCATCTGTCATCTGTCATCTGTCATCTGTCATCTGTCATCTGTCATCTGTCATCTGTCATCCGACATCCGTCATCCGTCATCTGTCATCTGTTATCTGTCACCTGTCATGTGACATCTGTCATCTGTCATCTGTCATCTGTCATCTGTCACCTGTCATGTTACATCTGTCAGCTGTCATCTGTCATCTGACATCTGTCATCTGTCATCTGTCATCTGTCATCTGTCATCTGTCATCTGTCATCTGTCATCTGTCATCTGTCATCTGTCATCTGTCATCTGTCATCTGTCATCTGTCATCTGTCATCTGTCATCTGCCATCTGTCATCTGTCATCTGTCATCTGTCATCTGTCATCTGTCATCTGTCATCTGTCATCTGTCATTTGTCATCTGTCATGTGTCATCTGCCATCTGTCATCTTTCATCTGTCATCTGTCATCTGTCATCTGTCATCTGTCATCTGTCATCTGTCATCTGTCATCTGTGATCTGTCATCTGTCATCTGTCACCTGTTATCTGTCATCTGTCATCTGTCATCTGTCATCTGTTATCTGTCATCTGTCATCTGTCATCTGTCATCTGTCATCTGTCATCTGTCATCTGTCATCTGTCATCTGTCATCTGTCATCTGTCATCTGTCATCTGTCATCTGTCATCTGTCATCTGTCATCTGTCATCTGTCATCTGTCATCTTTCATCTGTCATCTGTCATCTGTCATCTGTCATCTGTCATCTGTCATCTGTTATCTGTCATCTGTCATCTGCCATCTGTCATCTGTCATCTGTCATCTGTCATCTGTCATTTGTCATTTGTCATCTGTCATGTGTCATCTGCCATCTTTCATCTGTCATCTGTCATCTGTCATCTGTCATCTGTCATCTGTCACCTGTCATCTGTCATCTGTCATCTGTCATCTGTCATCTGTCATCTGTCATCTGTCATCTGTCATCTGTCATATGTCATCTGCCATCTGCCATCTGTCATTTTTCATCTGTCATCTGTCATCTGTCATCTGTCATCTGTCATCTGTCATCTGTCATCTGTCATCTGTCATCTGTCATCTGTCATCTGTCATCTGTCATCTGTCATCTGTCATCTGTCACCTGTCATCTGTCATCTGTCATCTGTCATCTGTAATCTTCATCTGTCATCTGTCATCTGTCACCTGTCAACTGTCATCTGTCATCTGTCATCCGTCATCTGTCATCTGCCATCTGTCATCTGTTACCTGTCATGTCACATCTGTCATCTGACATCTGTCATCTGTCATCTGTCATCTGCCATCTGTCATCTTTCATCTGTCATCTGTCATCTGTCATCTGTCATCTGTCATCTGTCATCTGTCATCTGTGATCTGTCATCTGTCATCTGTCATCTGTCATCTGTCATCTGTCATCTGTCATCTGTCATCTGTCATCTGTCATCTGTCATCTGTCATCTGTCATCTGTCATCTGTCATCTGTCATCTGTCATCTGTCATCTGTTATCTGTCATCTGTCATCTGTCATCTGTCATCTGTCATCTGTCATCTGTCATCTGTCATCTTCGTCTGTCATCTGTCATCTGTCACCTGTCATCTGTCATCTGTCATCTGTCATCTGTCATCTGTCATATGTCGTCTGTCATCTGTCATTTGTCATTTGTCATCTGTCATGTGTCATCTGCCATCTGTCATCTTTCATCTGTCATCTGTCATCTGTCACCTGTCATCTGTCATCTGTAATCTGTCATCTGTCACCAGTCATCTGTCATCTGTCATGTGACATCTGTCATCTGTCATCTGTCATCTGTCATCTGTCTTCCCACATCTGTCATCTGTCATCTGTCATCTGTCATCTGTCATCTGTCATCTGTCATCTGTCATCTGTCATCTGTCATCTTTCATCTGTCATCTGTCATGTGTCATCTGTCATCTGTCATCTGTCATTTGTCACCTGTCATCTGTCATCTGTCATCTGTCATCTGTCATCCGTCATCTCTCATCTGTCATCTGTCATCTGTCACCTGTCATGTTACATCTGTCATCTGTCATCTGTCATCTGTCATCTGTCATCTGTCATCTCTCATCTGACATCTGTCATCTGTCATCTGTCATCTGTCATCTGTCATCTGTCATCTGTCATCTGTCATCTGTCATCTGTCATCTGTCATCTGTCATCTGTCATCTGTCATCTGTCATCTGTCATCTGTCATCTGTCATCTGTCATCTGTCATCTGTCATCTGTCATCTGTCATCTGTCATCTGTCATTTGTCATTTGTCATCTGTCATGTGTCATCTTTCATCTGTCATCTGTCATCTGTCATCTGTCATCTGTCATCTGTCATCTGTCATCTGTCATTTGTCACCTGTCATCTGTCATCGGTCATCTGTCATCTGTCATGTCATCTTCATCTGTCATCTGTCATCTGTCATCTGTCATCTGTCATCTGTCATCTGTCATCTGTCATCTGTCATCTGTCATCTGTCATCTGTCATCTGTCATCTGTCATCTGTCATATGTCGTCTGTCATCTGTCATTTGTCATTTGTCATCTGTCAAGTGTCATCTGCCATCTGTCATCTTTCATCTGTCATCTGTCATCTGTCATCTGTCATCTGTCATCTGTCATCTGTCATCTGTCATCTGTCATCTCTAATCTGTCATCTGTCACCAGTCATCTGTCATCTGTCATGTGACATCTGTCATCTGTCATCTGTCATCTGTCATCCCACATCTGTCATCTGTCATCTGTCATCTGTCATCTGTCATCTGTCATCTGTCATCTGTCATCTGTCATCTGTCATCTGTCATCTGTCATCTGTCATCTGTCATCTGTCATCTGTCATCTGTCATCTGTCATCTGTCATCTGTCATCTGTCATCTGTCATCTGTCATCTGTCATCTGTCATCTGTCATCTGTCATCTGTCATCCGTCATCTGTCATCTGTCATCTGTCACCTGTCATGTTACATCTGTCATCTGTCATCTGTCATCTGTCATCTGTCATCTGTCATCTGTCATCTGTCATCTGTCATCTATCATCTGTCATCAGTCATCTGTCATCTGTCATCTGTCATCTGTCATCTGTCATCTGTCATCTGTCATCTGTCATCTGTCATCTGTCATCTGTCATCTGTCATCTGTCATCTGTCATCTGTCATCTGTCGTCTGTCATCTGTCATCTGTCATCTATCATCTGTCATCTGTCATCTGTCGTCTGTCATCTGTCATCTGTCATCTGTCATCTGTCATCTATCATCTCTCGTCTGTCATCTGTCATCTGTCATCTGTCATCTGCCATCTGTCATCTGTAATCTGTCATCTGTCATCTGTCATCTGTCATCTGTCATCTGTCATCTGTAATCTGTCATCTGTCATCTGTCATCTGTCGTCTGTCATCTGTCATCTGTCATCTGTCATCTGTAATCTGTCATCTGTCATCTGTCGTCTGTCATCTGTCATCTGTCGTCTGTCGTCTGTCGTCTGTCATCTGTCATCTGTCATCTGTCATCTGTCATCTGTCATCTGTCATCTGTCATGTGTCATCTATCATCTGTCATCTGTCATCTGTCATCTGTCATCTATCATCTGTCATCTGTCATGTGTCAACTGTCATCTGTCATCTGTCATCTGTCGTCTGTCATCTGTCATCTGTCATCTGTCATCTGTCATCTGTAATCTGTCATCTGTCATCTGTCGTCTGTCATCTGTCATCTGTCACCTGTCATGTTACATCTGTCATCTGTCATCTGTCATCTGTCATCTGTCATCTGTCATCTGTCATCTGTCATCTGTCATCTGTCATCTGTCATCTGTCATCTGTCATCTGTCATCTGTCATCTGTCATCTGTCATCTGTCATCTGTCATCTGTCATCTGTCATCTGTCATCTGTCATCTGTCATCTATCATCTGTCATCTGTCATCTGTCATCTGTCATCTGTCATCTGTCATCTGTCAACTGTCATCTGTCATCTGTCATCTGTCATCTGTCATCTGTCATCTGTCATCTGTCATCTGTCATCTGTCATCTGTCATCTGTCATCTGTCATCTGTCATCTGTCATCTGTCATCTGTCATCTGTCATCTGTCATCTATCATCATTCATCTGTCATCTGTCATCTGTCATCTGTCATCTGTCATCTGTCATCTGTCATCTGTCATCTGTCATCTGTCATCTGTTATCTGTCATCTGCCATCTGTCATCTGTAATCTGTCATCTGTCATCTGTCATGTTACATCTGTCATCTGTCATCTGTCATCTGTCATCTGTCATCTGTCATCTCTCATCTGACATCTGTCATCTGTCATCTGTCATCTGTCATCTGTCATCTGTCATCTGTCATCTGTCATCTGTCATCTGTCATCTGTCATCTGTCATCTGTCATCTGTCATCTGTCATCTGTCATCTGTCATCTGTCATCTGTCATTTGTCATCTGTCATTTGTCATTTGTCATCTGTCATGTGTCATCTTTCATCTGTCATCTGTCATCTGTCATCTGTCATCTGTCATCTGTCATCTGTCATCTGTCATTTGTCACCTGTCATCTGTCATCGGTCATCTGTCATCTGTCATGTCATCTTCATCTGTCATCTGTCATCTGTCATCTGTCATCTGTCATCTGTCATCTGTCATCTGTCATCTGTCATATGTCGTCTGTCATCTGTCATTTGTCATTTGTCATCTGTCAAGTGTCATCTGCCATCTGTCATCTTTTATCTGTCATCTGTCATCTGTCATCTGTCATCTGTCATCTGTCATCTCTAATCTGTCATCTGTCACCAGTCATCTGTCATCTGTCATATGACATCTGTCATCTGTCATCTGTCATCTGTCATCTGTCATCCCACATCTGTCATCTGTCATCTGTCATCTGTCATCTGTCATCTGTCATCTGTCATCTGTCATCTGTCATCTGTCATCTGTCATCTGTCATCTGTCATCTGTCATCTGTCATCTGTCATCTGTCATCTGTCATCTGTCATCTGTCATCTGTCATCTGTCATCTGTCATCTGTCATCTGTCATCTGTCATCTGTCATCCGTCATCTGTCATCTGTCATCTGTCACCTGTCATGTTACATCTGTCATCTGTCATCTGTCATCTGTCATCTGTCATCTGTCATCTGTCATCTGTCATCTGTCATCTGTCATCTATCATCTGTCATCTGTCATCTGTCATCTGTCATCTGTCATCTGTCATCTGTCATCTGTCATCTGTCATCTGTCATCTGTCATCTGTCATCTGTCATCTGTCATCTGTCATCTGTCATCTGTCATCTGTCATCTGTCATTTGTCATCTGTCATCTGTCATCTATCATCTGCCATCTGTCATCTGTCATCTGTCATCTGTCATCTGTCATCTGTCATCTGTCATCTATCATCTCTCGTCTGTCATCTGTCATCTGTCATCTGTCATCTGCCATCTGTGATCTGTAATCTGTCATCTGTCATCTGTCATCTGTCATCTGTCATCTGTCATCTGTAATCTGTCATCTGTCATCTGTCATCTGTCGTCTGTCATCTGTCATCTGTCATTTGTCATCTGTAATCTGTCATCTGTCATCTGTCGTCTGTCATCTGTCATCTGTCGTCTGTCGTCTGTCATCTGTCATCTGTCATCTGTCATCTGTCATCTGTCATCTGTCATCTGTCATGTGTCATCTATCATCTGTCATCTGTCATCTGTCATCTGTCATCTGTCATCTATCATCTGTCATCTGTCATGTGTCAACTGTCATCTGTCATCTGTCATCTGTCGTCTGTCATCTGTCGTCTGTCATCTGTCATCTGTCGTCTGTCATCTGTCATCTGTCACCTGTCATGTTACATCTGTCATCTGTCATCTGTCATCTGTCATCTGTCATCTGTCATCTGTCATCTGTCATCTGTCATCTGTCATCTGTCATCTGTCATCTATCATCTGTCATCTGTCATCTGTCATCTGTCATCTGTCAACTGTCATCTGTCATCTGTCATCTGTCATCTGTCATCTGTCATCTGTCATCTGTCATCTGTCATCTGTCATCTGTCATCTGTCATCTGTCATCTGTCATCTGTCATCTGTCATCTGTCATCTGTCATCTGTCATCTATCATCATTCATCTGTCATCTGTCATCTGTCATCTGTCATCTGTCATCTGTCATCTGTCATCTGTCATCTGTCATCTGTCATCTGTCATCTGTCATCTGTCATCTGTCATCTGTCATCTGTCATCTGCCCTCTGTCATCTGTAATCTGTCATCTGTCATCTGTCATCTGTCATCTGTCATCTGTCATCTGTAATCTGTCATCTGTCATCTGTCATCTGTCGTCTGTCATCTGTCATCTGTCATCTGTCATCTGTAATCTGTCATCTGTCATGTGTCGTCTGTCATCTGTCATCTGTCGTCTGTCGTCTGTCATCTGTCATCTGTCATCTGTCATCTGTCATCTGTCATCTGTCATGTGTCATCTATCATCTGTCATGTGTCATCTGTCATCTGTCATCTATCATCTGTCATCTGTCATGTGTCAACTGTCATCTGTCATCTGTCATCTGTCGTCTGTCATCTGTCATCTGTCATCTGTCATCTGTCATCTGTCATCTGTCATCTGTCATCTGTAATCTTCATCTGTCATCTGTCATCTGTCACCTGTCAACTGTCATCTGTCATCTGTCATCTGTCATCTGTCATCTGACATCTGTCATCTGTTACCTGTCATGTTACATCTGTCATCTGTCATCTGTCATCTGACATCTGTCATCTGTCATCTGTCATCTGTCATCTGCCATCTGTCATCTTTCATCTGTCATCTGTCATCTGTCATCTGTCATCTGTCATCTGTGATCTGTCATCTGTCATCTGTCATCTGTCATCTGTCATCTGTCATCTGTCATCTGTCATCTGTCATCTGTCATCTGTCATCTGTCATCTGTCATCTGTCATCTGTCATCTGTCATCTGTCATCTGTTATCTGTCATCTGTCATCTGTCATCTGTCATCTGTCATCTGTCATCTGTCATCTGTCATCTTCGTCTGTCATCTGTCATCTGTCACCTGTCATCTGTCATCTGTCATCTGTCATCTGTCATCTGTCATCTGTCATATGTCGTCTGTCATCTGTCATTTGTCATTTGTCGTCTGTCATCTGTCATCTGCCATCTGTCATCTTTCATCTGTCATCTGTCATCTGTAATCTGTCATCTGTCACCAGTCATCTGTCATCTGTCATGTGACATCTGTCATCTGTCATCTGTCATCTGTCATCTGTCTTCCCACATCTGTCATCTGTCATCTGTCATCTGTCATCTGTCATCTGTCATCTGTCATCTGTCATCTGTCATCTTTCATCTGTCATCTGTCATGTGTCATCTGTCATCTGTCATCTGTCATTTGTCACCTGTCATCTGTCATCTGTCATCTGTCATCTGTCATCCGTCATCTCTCATCTGTCATCTGTCATCTGTCACCTGTCATGTTACATCTGTCATCTGTCATCTGTCATCTGTCATCTGTCATCTGACATCTGTCATCTGTCATCTGTCATCTGTCATCTGTCATCTGTCATCTGTCATCTGTCATCTGTCATCTGTCATCTGTCATCTGTCATCTGTCATCTGTCATCTGTCATCTGTCATCTGTCATCTGTCATCTGTCATCTGTCATTTGTCATTTGTCATCTGTCATGTGTCATCTGCCATCTGTCATCTTTCATCTGTCATCTGTCATCTGTCATCTGTCATCTGTCATCTGTCATCTGTCATCTGTCATTTGTCACCTGTCATCTGTCATCGGTCATCTGTCATCTGTCATGTCATCTTCATCTGTCATCTGTCATCTGTCATCTGTCATCTGTCATCTGTCATCTGTCATCTGTCATCTGTCATCTGTCATCTGTCATATGTCGTCTGTCATCTGTCATTTGTCATTTGTCATCTGTCAAGTGTCATCTGCCATTTGTCATCTTTCATCTGTCATCTGTCATCTGTCATCTGTCATCTGTCATCTGTCATCTCTAATCTGTCATCTGTCACCAGTCATCTGTCATCTGTCATGTGACATCTGTCATCTGGCATCTGTCATCTGTCATCTGTCATCCCACATCTGTCATCTGTCATCTGTCATCTGTCATCTGTCATCTGTCATCTGTCATCTGTCATCTGTCATCTGTCATCTGTCATCTGTCATCTGTCATCTGTCATCTGTCATCTGTCATCTGTCATCTGTCATCTGTCATCTGTCATCTGTCATCTGTCATCTGTCATCTGTCATCTGTCATCCGTCATCTGTCATCTGTCATCTGTCACCTGTCATGTTACATCTGTCGTCTGTCATCTGCCATCTGTCATCTGTCATCTGTCATCTGTCAACTGTCATCTGTGATCTGTCATCTGTCATCTGTCATCTGTCATCTGTCATCTATCATCTGTCATCTGTCATCTGTCATCTGTCATCTGTCATCTGTCGTCTGTCATCTGTCATCTGTCATCTGTCATCTGTCATCTGTCATCTGTCATCTGTCATCTGTCATCTGTCATCTGTCATCTGTCATCTGTCATCTGTCATCTGTCATCTGTCATCTGTCATCTGTCATCTGTCATCTGTCATCTGTCATCTGTCATCTGTCATCTGTCATCTATCATCTGTCATCTGTCATCTGTCATCTGTCATCTGTCATCTGTCATCTATCATCTCTCGTCTGTCATCTGTCATCTGTCATCTGCCATCTGTCATCTGTAATCTGTCATCTGTCATCTGTCATCTGTCATCTGACATCTGTCATCTGTAATCTGTCATCTGTCATCTGTCATCTGTCATCTGTCATCTGTCATCTGTCATCTGTCATCTGTCATCTGTCATCTGTCATCTGTCATCTGTCATCTGTCATCTGTCATCTGTCATTTGTCATTTGTCATCTGTCATGTGTCATCTGCCATCTGTCATCTTTCATCTGTCATCTGTCATCTGTCATCTGTCATCTGTCATCTGTCATCTGTCATCTGTCATCTGTCATCTGTCATCTGTCATCTGTCATTTGTCACCTGTCATCTGTCATCGGTCATCTGTCATCTGTCATGTCATCTTCATCTGTCATCTGTCATCTGTCATCTGTCATCTGTCATCTGTCATCTGTCATCTGTCATCTGTCATCTGTCATCTGTCATATGTCGTCTGTCATCTGTCATTTGTCATTTGTCATCTGTCAAGTGTCATCTGCCATTTGTCATCTTTCATCTGTCATCTGTCATCTGTCATCTGTCATCTGTCATCTGTCATCTCTAATCTGTCATCTGTCACCAGTCATCTGTCATCTGTCATGTGACATCTGTCATCTGGCATCTGTCATCTGTCATCTGTCATCCCACATCTGTCATCTGTCATCTGTCATCTGTCATCTGTCATCTGTCATCTGTCATCTGTCATCTGTCATCTGTCATCTGTCATCTGTCATCTGTCATCTGTCATCTGTCATCTGTCATCTGTCATCTGTCATCTGTCATCTGTCATCTGTCATCCGTCATCTGTCATCTGTCATCTGTCATCTGTCACCTGTCATGTTACATCTGTCATCTGTCATCTGCCATCTGTCATCTGTCATCTGTCATCTGTCATCTGTCATCTGTGATCTGTCATCTGTCATCTGTCATCTGTCATCTGTCATCTATCATCTGTCATCTGTCATCTGTCATCTGTCATCTGTCATCTGTCATCTGTCATCTGTCATCTGTCATCTGTCATCTGTCATCTGTCATCTGTCATCTGTCATCTGTCATCTGTCATCTGTCATCTGTCATCTGTCATCTGTCATCTGTCATCTGTCATCTGTCATCTATCATCTGTCATCTGTCATCTGTCATCTGTCATCTGTCATCTGTCATCTGTCATCTATCATCTCTCGTCTGTCATCTGTCATCTGTCATCTGCCATCTGTCATCTGTAATCTGTCATCTGTCATCTGTCATCTGTCATCTGTCATCTGTCATCTGTAATCTGTCATCTGTCATCTGTCATCTGTCGTCTGTCATCTGTCATCTGTCATCTGTCATCTGTCATCTATCATCTATCGTCTGTCATCTGTCATCTGTCATCTGTCATCTGCCATCTGTCATCTGTAATCTGTCATCTGTCATCTGTCATCTGTCATCTGTCATCTGTCATCTGTCATCTGTAATCTGTCATCTGTCATCTGTCGTCTGTCATCTGTCATCTGTCATCTGTCATCTGTCATCTGTAATCTGTCATCTGTCATCTGTCGTTTGTCATCTGTCATCTGTCGTCTGTCATCTGTCATCTGTCACCTGTCATGTTACATCTGTCATCTGTCATCTGTCATCTGTCATCTGTCATCTGTCATCTGTCATCTGTCATCTGTCATCTGTCATCTGTCATCTATCATCTGTCATCTGTCATCTGTCATCTGTCATCTGTCATCTGTCAACTGTCATCTGTCATCTGTCATCTGTCATCTGTCATCTGTCATCTGTCATCTGTCATCTGTCATCTGTCATCTGTCATCTGTCATCTGTCATCTATCATCTGTCATCTGTCATCTGTCATCTGTCATCTGTCATCTGTCATCTGTCATCTGTCATCTATCATCTCTCGTCTGTCATCTGTCATCTGCCATCTGCCATCTGTCATCTGTAATCTGTCATCTGTCATCTGTCATCTGTCATCTGTCATCTGTCATCTGTCATCTGTCATCTGTCATCTGTCATCTGTCATCTGTCGTCTGTCATCTGTCATTTGTCATCTGTCATCTGTCGTCTGTCGTCTGTCATCTTTCATCTGTCATCTGTCATCTGTCATCTGTCATTTGTCATCTGTCATCTGTCATCTGTAATCTGTCATCTGTCATCTGTCGTCTGTCATCTGTCATTTGTCATCTGTCATCTGTCATCTGTCATCTGTCATCTGTAATCTGTCATCTGTCATCTGTCGTCTGTCGTCTGTCATCTGTCATCTGTCATCTGTCATGTGTCATCTATCATCTGTCGTCTGTCATCTGTCATCTGTCATCTGTCATCTGTCATCTGTCATCTGTCATCTGTCATCTGTCATCTGTCATCTGTCATCTGTCATCTGTCATCTGTCATCTGTCATCTGTCATCTGTCATCTGTCATCTGTCATCTGTCATCTGTCATCTGTCATCTGTCATCTGTCATCTGTCATCTGTCATCTGTCATCTGTCATCTGTCATCTGTCATCTGTCATCTGTAATCTGTCATCTGTCATCTGTCATCTGTCGTCTGTCATCTGTCATCTGTCATCTGTCATCTGTAATCTGTCATCTGTCATCTGTCGTCTGTCGTTTGTCATCTGTCATCTGTCATCTGTCATCTGTCATCTGTCATCTGTCATCTGTCATCTGTCATCTGTCATCTGTCTTCTGTCATCTGTCATCTGTCATCTGTCATCTGTCGTCTGTCGTCTGTCATCTTTCATCTGTCATCTGTCATCTGTAATCTGTCATCTGTCATCTGTCATCTGTCGTCTGTCATCTGTCATCTGTCATCTGTAATCTGTCATCTTTCATCTGTCGTCTGTCATCTGTCATCTGTCGTCTGTCGTCTGTCATCTGTCATCTGTCATCTGTCATCTGTCATCTGTCATGTGTCATCTATCATCTGTCATCTGTCATCTGTCATCTATCATCTGTCATCTGTCATGTGTCGTCTGTCGTCTGTCATCTTTCATCTGTCATCTGTCATCTGTCATCTGTCATCTGTCATCTCACATCTGTCATCTGTCATCTGTAATCTGTCATCTGTCATCTGTCGTCTGTCATCTGTCATTTGTCATCTGTCATCTGTCGTCTGTCGTCTGTCATCTGTCATCTGTCATCTGTCATCTGTCATCTGTCATCTGTCATCTGTCATCTGTAATCTGTCATCTGTCATCTGTCATCTGTCATCTGTCATCTGTCATCTGTCATTTGTCATTTGTCATCTGTCATGTGTCATCTGCCATCTGTCATCTTTCATCTGTCATCTGTCATCTGTCATTTGTTATCTGTCATCTGTCATCTGTCATCTGTCATCTCACATCTGTCATCTGTAATCTGTCATCTGTCATCTGTCGTCTGTCATCTGTCATTTGTCATCTGTCATCTGTCGTCTGTCATCTGTCATCTGTCATCTGTCATCTGTCATCTGTCATCTGTCATCTGTCATGTGTCATCTATCATCTGTCATCTGTCATCTGTCATCTGTCATCTATCATCTGTCATCTGTCATGTGTCAACTGTCATCTGTCATCTGTCATCTGTCGTCTGTCATCTGTCATCTGTCATCTGTCATCTGTCATCTGTCATCTGTCATCTGTCATCTGTCATCTGTCATCTGTCATCTGTCATCTGTCATCTGTCATCTGTCATCTGTCATCTGTCATCTGTCATCTGTCATTTGTCATTTGTCATTTGTCATGTGTCATCTGCCATCTGTCATCTTTCATCTGTCATCTGTCATCTGTCATCTGTCATCTGTCTTCTGTCATCTGTCATCTGTCATCTGTCATCTGTCATCTGTCATCTGTCATCTGTCATCTGTCATCTGTAATCTGTAATCTGTCATCTGTCATCTGTCATCTGTCATCTGTCATCTGTCATCTGTCATCTGTCGTCTGTAATCTGTCATCTGTCATCTGTCGTCTGTCATCTGTCATCTGTCATCTGTCATCTGTCATCTGTAATCTGTCATCTATCATCTGTCGTCTGTCATCTGTCATTTGTCATCTGTCATCTGTCATCTGTCATCTGTCATCTGTAATCTGTCATCTGTCATCTGTCGTCTGTCATCTGTCATTTGTCATTTGTCATCTGTCATCTGTCATCTGTCGTCTGTCGTCTGTCATCTGTCATCTGTCATCTGTCATCTGTCATGTGTCATCTATCATCTGTCATCTGTCATCTGTCATCTGTCATCTGTCATCTGTCATCTGTCATCTGTCATCTGTCATCAGTCATCTGTCATCTGTCATCTGTCATCTGTCATCTGTCATCTGTCATCTGTCATCTGTCATCTGTCATCTGTCATCTGTCATCTGTCATCTGTCATCTGTCATCTGTCATCTGTCATCTGTCATCTGTCATCTGTCATCTGTCATCTGTCATCTGTCATCTGTCATTTGTCATTTGTCATCTGTCATGTGTCATCTGCCATCTGTCATCTTTCATCTGTCATCTGTCATCTGTCATCTGTCATCTGTCACCTGTCATCTGTCATCTGTCATCTGTCATCTATCATCTGTTATCTGTTATCTGTCATCTGTCATCTGTCATCTGTCATCTGTCATCTGTCATCTGTCATCTGTCATCTGTCATCTGTCATCTGTCATCTGTCATCTGTCATCTGTCATCTGTCATCTGTCATCTGTCATCTGTCATCTGTCATCTGTCATCTGTCATCTGTCATCTGTCATCTGTCATCTGTCATCTGTCATCTGTCATCTGTCATCTGTCATCTGTCATCTGTTATCTGTCATCTGTCATCTGTCATCTGTCATCTGTCATCTGTCATCTGTCATTTGTCATTTGTCATCTGTCATGTGTCATCTGCCATCTGTCATCTTTCATCTGTCATCTGTCATCTGTCATCTGTCATCTGTCATTTGTCATCTGTCATCTGCCATCTGTCATTTTTCATCTGTCATCTGTCATCTGTCATCTGTCATCTGTCATCTGTCATCTGTCATCTATCATCTGTCATCTGTCATCTGTCATCTGTCATCTGTCACCTGTCATCTGTCATCTGTCATCTGTCATCTGTCATCTGTCATCTGTCATCTGTTATCTGTCATCTGTCATCTGTCATCTGTCATCTGTCATCTGTCATCTGTCACCTGTCATCTGTCATCTGTCATCTGTCATCTGTCATCTGTCATCTGTCATCTGTCACCTGTCATCTGTCATCTGTCATCTGTCATCTGTCATCTGTCATCTGTCATCTGTCATCTGTTATCTGTCATCTGTCATCTGTCATCTGTCATCTGTCATCTGTCATCTGTCATCTGTCATCTGTCATCTGTCATCTGCCATCTGTCATCTTTCATCTGTCATCTGTCATCTGTTATCTGTCATCTGTCATCTGTCATCTGTCATCTGTCATCTGTCATCTGTCATCTGTCATCTGTCATCTGTCATCTGTCACATGTCATCTGTCATCTGTCATCTGTCATCTGTCGTCTGTCATCTGTCATCTGTTATCTGTCATCTGTCATCTGTCATCTGTCATCTGTCATCTGTCATCTGTCATCTGTCATCTGTCATCTGTCATCTGTCATCTGTCATCTGTAATCTTCATCTGTCATCTGTCATCTGTCACCTGTCAACTGTCATCTGTCATCTGTCATCCGTCATCTGTCATCTGCCATCTGTCATCTGTCACTTGTCATGTTACATCTGTCATCTGTCATCTGTCATCTGACATCTTTCATCTGTCATCTGTCATTTGTCATCTGTCATCTGCCATCTGTCATGTTTCATCTGTCATCTGTCATCTGTCATCTGTCATCTGTCATCTGTCACCTGTCATCTGTCATCTGTCATCTGTCATCTGTCATCTGTCATCTGTCATCTGTCATCTGTTATCTGTCATCTGTCATCTGTCATCTGTCATCTGTCATCTGTCATCTGTCATCTGTCATCTTCATCTGTCATCTGTCATCTGTCACCTGTCATCTGTCATCTGTCATCTGTCATCTGTCATCTGTCATCTGTCATATGTCGTCTGTCATCTGTCATCTGTCATCTGTAATATGTCATCTGTCATTTATCATTTGTCATCTGTCATGTTTCATCTGCCATCTGTCATCTTTCATCTGTCATCTGTCATCTGTCATCTGTCATCTGTCATCTGTAATATGTCATCTGTCACCAGTCATCTGTCATCTGTCATGTGACATCTGTCATCTGTCATCTGTCATCTGTCATCTGTCACCTGTCATGTTACATCTGTCATGTTACATCTGTCATCTGTCATCTGTCATCTGTCATCTGTCATCTGTCATCTGTCATCTGTCATCTGTCATCTGTCATCTGTCATCTGTCATCTGTCATCTGTCATCTGTCATCTGTCATCTGTCATCTGTCATTTATCATTTGTCATCTGTCATGTTTCATCTGCCATCTGTCATCTTTCATCTGTCATCTGTCATCTGTCATCTGTCATCTGTCATGTGTCATCTGTCATCTGTCATCTGTAATATGTCATCTGTCACCAGTCATCTGTCATCTGTCATGTGACATCTGTCATCTGTCATCTGTCATCTGTCATCTGTCAACTGTCATGTTACATCTGTCATCTGTCATCTGTCATCTGTCATCTGTCATCTGTCATCTGTCATCTGTCATCTGTCATCTGTCATCTGTCATCTGTCATCTGTCATCTGTCATCCGTCATCTGTCATCTGTCATCTGTCTTCTGTCACCTGTCATGTTACATCTGTCATCTGTCATCTGTCATCTGACATCTGTCATCTGTCATCTGTCATCTGTCATCTGTCATCTGTCATCTGTCATCTGTCATCTGTCATCTGTCATCTGTCATCTGTCATCTATCATCTGTCATCTGTCATCTGTCATCTGTCATCTGTCATCTGTCATCTGTCATCTGTCATCTGTCATCTGTCATCTCTCATCTGTCATCTGTCATCTGTCATCTGTCATCTGTCATCTGTCATCTGTCATCTGTCACCTGTCATGTTACATCTGTCATCTGTCATCTGACATATGTCATCTGTCATCTGTCATCTGTCATCTGTCATCTGTCATCTGTCATCTGTCATCTATCATCTGTCATCTGTCATCTGTCATCTGTCATCTGTCATCTGTCATCTGTCATCTGTCATCTGTCATCTGTCATCTGTCATCCGTCATCCGTCATCCGTCATCTGTCATCTGTTATCTGTCACCTGTCATGTGACATCTGTCATCTGTCATCTGTCATCTGTCATCTGTCATCTGTCATCTGTCATCTGTCATCTGTCATCTGTCATCTGTCATTTGTCAACCCACATCTGTCATATGTCATCTGTCATCTGTCATCTGTCATCTGTCATCTGTCATTTGTCATCTGTCATGTGTCATCTGTCATCTGTCATCTGTCATCTGTCATCTGTCATCTGTAATCTGTCATCTGTCATCTGTCATCTGTCATCTGTCATCTGTCATCTGTCATCTGTCATCTGTCATCTGTCATCCGTCATCCGTCATCCGTCATCTGTCATCTGTTATCTGTCACCTGTCATGTGACATCTGTCATCTGTCATCTGTCATCTGTCATCTGTCATCTGTCATCTGTCACCTGTCATGTTACATCTGTCATCTGTCATCTGTCATCTGACATCTGTCATCTGTCATCTGTCATCTGTCATCTGTCATCTGTCATCTGTCATCTGTCATCTGTCATCTGTCATCTGTCATCTGTCATCTGTCATCTGTCATCTGTCATCTGTCATCTGTCATCTGTCATCTGTCATCTGTCATCTGTCATCTGTCATCTGTCATCTGTCATCTGTCATCTGTCATCTGTCATCTGTCATCTGTCATCTGTCATCTGTCATCTGTCATCTGTCATCTGTCATCTGTCATCTGTCATCTGTCATCTGTCATCTGTCATCTGTCATCTGTCATCTGTCATCTGTCATCTGTCATTTGTCATCTGTCATGTGTCATCTGCCATCTGTCATCTTTCATCTGTCATCTGTCATCTGTCATCTGTCATCTGTCATCTGTCATCTGTCATCTGTCATCTGTCATCTGTCATCTGTCATCTGTCATCTGTCATCTGTCATCTGTCATCTGTCACCTGTCATGTTACATCTGTCATCTGTCATCTGACATCTGTCATCTGTCATCTGTCATCTGTCATCTGTCATCTGTCATCTGTCATCTGTCATCTGTCATCTGTCATCTGTCATCTGTCATCTGTCATCTGTCATCTGTCATCTGTCATCTGTCATCTGTCATCTGTCATCTGTCATCTGTCATCTGTCATCTGTCATTTGTCATCTGTCATGTGTCATCTGACATCTGTCATCTTTCATCTGTCATCTGTCATCTGTCATCTGTCATCTGTCATCTGTCATCTGTCATCTGTCATCTGTCATCTGTCATCTGTGATCTGTCATCTGTCATCTGTCACCTGTTATCTGTCATCTGTCATCTGTCATCTGTCATCTGTCATCTGTCATCTGTCATCTGTCATCTGTCATCTGTCATTTGTCATTTGTCATCTGTCATGTGTCATCTGCCATCTGTTATCTTTCATCTGTCATCTGTCATCTGTCATCTGTCATCTGTCATCTGTCATCTGTCACCTGTCATCTGTCATCTGTCATCTGTCATCTGTCATCTGTCATCTGTCATCTGTCATATGTCATCTGCCATCTGCCATCTGTCATTTTTCATCTGTCATCTGTCATCTGTCATCTGTCATCTGTCATCTGTCATCTGTCATCTGTCATCTGTCATCTGTCATCTGTCATCTGTCATCTGTCATCTGTCATCTGTCATCTGTCATCTGTCATCTGTCATCTGTCATCTGTCACCTGTCATCAGTCATCTGTCATCTGTCACCTGTCATCTGTCATCTGTCATATGTCATCTGTCATCTGTTATCTGTCATCTCTCATCTGTCATCTGTCATCTGTCATCTTTCATCTGTCATCTGTCATCTGTCATGTGTCACGTGTGATGTGTCATTTCTCATCTGTCATCTGTCATTTGTCATCTGTCATCTGTCATCTGTTATCTGTCATCTGTCATCTGTCATCTGTCATCTGTCATCTGTCATCTGTCATCTGTCATCTGTCATCTGTCATCTGCCATCTGTCATCTTTCATCTGTCATCTGTCATCTGTCATCTGTCATCTGTCATCTGTCATCTGTCATCTGTCATCTGTCATTTGTCATCTGTCATCTGTCATCTGTCACCTGTCATCTGTCATCTGTCATCTGTCATCTGTCATCTGTCATCTGTCATCTGTCATCTGTCATCTGTCATCTGTCATCTGTCATCTGTCATCTGTAATCTTCATCTGTCATCTGTCATCTGTCACCTGTCAACTGTCATCTGTCATCTGTCATCCGTCATCTGTCATCTGCCATCTGCCATCTGTCATCTGTTACCTGTCATGTTACATCTGCCATCTGTCATCTGACATCTGTCATCTGTCATCTGTCATCTGTCATCTGCCATCTGTCATCTTTCATCTGTCATCTGTCATCTGTCATCTGTCATCTGTGATCTGTCATCTGTCATCTGTCATCTGTCATCTGTCATCTGTCATCTGTCATCTGTCATGTGTCATCTGTCATCTGTCATCTGTCATCTGTCATCTGTTATCTGTCATCTGTCATCTGTCATCTGTCATCTGTCATCTGTCATCTGTCATCTGTCATCTGTCATCTGTCATCTGTCATCTGTCATCTGTCATCTGTCATCTGCCATCTGTCATCTTTCATCTGTCATCTGTCATCTGTCATCTGTCATCTGTCATCTGTCATCTGTCATCTGTCATCTGTCATTTGTCATCTGTCATCTGTCATCTGTCACCTGTCATCTGTCATCTGTCATCTGTCATCTGTCATCTGTCATCTGTCATCTGTCATCTGTCATCTGTCATCTGTTATCTGTCATCTGTCATCTGTCATCTGTCATCTGTCATCTGTCATCTGTCATCTGTCATCTGTCATCTGTCATCTGCCATCTGTCATCTTTCATCTGTCATCTGTCATCTGTCATCTGTCATCTGTCATCTGTCATCTGTCATCTGTCATCTGTCATTTGTCATCTGTCATCTGTCATCTGTCACCTGTCATCTGTCATCTGTCATCTGTCATCTGTCATCTGTCATCTGTCATCTGTCATCTGTCATCTGTCATCTGTTATCTGTCATCTGTCATCTGTCATCTGTCATCTGTCATCTGTCATCTGTCATCTGTCATCTGTCATCTGTCATCTGTAATCTTCATCTGTCATCTGTCATCTGTCACCTGTCAACTGTCATCTGTCATCTGTCATCCGTCATCTGTCATCTGCCATCTGCCATCTGTCATCTGTTACCTGTCATGTTACATCTGCCATCTGTCATCTGACATCTGTCATCTGTCATCTGTCATCTGTCATCTGCCATCTGTCATCTTTCATCTGTCATCTGTCATCTGTCATCTGTCATCTGTGATCTGTCATCTGTCATCTGTCATCTGTCATCTGTCATCTGTCATCTGTCATCTGTCATGTGTCATCTGTCATCTGTCATCTGTCATCTGTCATCTGTTATCTGTCATCTGTCATCTGTCATCTGTCATCTGTCATCTGTCATCTGTCATCTTCATCTGTCATCTGTCATCTGTCACCTGTCATCTGTCATCTGTCATCTGTCATCTGTCATATGTCGTCTGTCATCTGTCATTTGTCATTTGTCATCTGTCATGTGTCATCTGCCATCTGTCATCTTTCATCTGTCATCTGTCATCTGTCATCTGTCATCTGTCATCTGTCATCTGTCATCTGTCATCTGTCATCTGTCATCTGTCATCTGTCATCTGTCATCTGTCATCTGTCATCTGTCATCTGTCATCTGTCATCTTCATCTGTCATCTGTCATCTGTCACCTGTCATCTGTCATCTGTCATCTGTCATCTGTCATCTGTCATATGTCGTCTGTCATCTGTCATCTGTCATCTGTCATCTGTAATATGTCATCTGTCATTTATCATTTGTCATCTGTCATGTTTCATCTGCCATCTGTCATCTTTCATCTGTCATCTGTCATCTGTCATCTGTCATCTGTCATCTGTAATATGTCATCTGTCACCAGTCATCTGTCATCTGTCATGTGACATCTGTCATCTGTCATCTGTCATCTGTCACCTGTCATGTTACATCTGTCATCTGTCATCTGTCATCTGTCATCTGTCATCTGTCATCTGTCATCTGTCATCTGTCATCTGTCATCTGTCATCTGTCATCTGTCATCTGTCATCTGTCATCTGTCATCTGTCATCTGTCATCTGTCATTTATCATTTGTCATCTGTCATGTTTCGTCTGCCATCTGTCATCTTTCATCTGTCATCTGTCATCTGTCATCTGTCATCTGTCATCTGTCATCTGTAATATGTCATCTGTCACCAGTCATCTGTCATCTGTCATGTGACATCTGTCATCTGTCATCTGTCATCTGTCATCTGTCACCTGTCATGTTACATCTGTCATCTGTCATCTGTCATCTGTCATCTGTCATCTGTCATCTGTCATCTGTCATCTGTCATCTGTCATCTGTCATCTGTCATCTGTCATCTGTCATCTGTCATCCGTCATCTGTCATCTGTCATCTGTCTTCTGTCACCTGTCATGTTACATCTGTCATCTGTCATCTGACATCTGTCATCTGTCATCTGTCATCTGTCATCTGTCATCTGTCATCTGTCATCTGTCATCTGTCATCTGTCATCTGTCATCTATCATCTGTCATCTGTCATCTGTCATCTGTCATCTGTCATCAGTCATCTGTCATCTGTCATCTGTCATCTGTCATCTCTCATCTGTCATCTGTCATCTGTCATCTGTCATCTGTCATCTGTCACCTGTCATGTTACATCTGTCATCTGTCATCTGACATATGTCATCTGTCATCTGTCATCTGTCATCTGTCATCTGTCATCAGTCATCTGTCATCCGTCATCCGTCATCCGGCATCTGTCATCTGTTATCTGTCACCTGTCATGTGACATCTGTCATCTGTCATCTGTCATCTGTCATCTGTCATCTGTCACCTGTCATGTTACATCTGTCATCTGTCATCTGTCATCTGACATATGTCATCTGTCATCTGTCATCTGTCATCTGTCATCTGTCATCTGGCATCCGTCATCCGTCATCCGTCATCTGTCATCTGTTATCTGTCACCTGTCATGTGACATCTGTCATCTGTCATCTGTCATCTGTCATCTGTCATCTGTCATCTGTCATCTGTCATCTGTCATCTGTCATCTGTCATCTGCCATCTGTCATCTTTCATCTGTCATCTGTCATCTGTCATCTGTCATCTGTCATCTGTCATCCGTCATCTGTCATCTGTCATCTGTCTTCTGTCACCTGTCATGTTACATCTGTCATCTGTCATCTGACATCTGTCATCTGTCATCTGTCATCTGTCATCTGTCATCTGTCATCTGTCATCTGTCATCTGTCATCTGTCATCTGTCATCTGTCATCTATCATCTGTCATCTGTCATCTGTCATCTGTCATCTGTCATCTGTCATCTGTCATCTGTCATCTGTCATCTGTCATCTCTCATCTGTCATCTGTCATCTGTCATCTGTCATCTGTCATCTGTCACCTGTCATGTTACATCTGTCATCTGTCATCTGTCATCTGTCATCTGTCATCTGTCATTTGTCATCTGTCATCTGTCATCTGTCATCTGTCACCTGTCATCTGTCATCTGTCATCTGTCATCTGTCATCTGTCATCTGTCATCTGTCATCTGTCATCTGTTATCTGTCATCTGTCATCTGTCATCTGTCATCTGTTATCTGTCATCTGTCATCTGTCATCTGTCATCTGTAATCTTCATCTGTCATCTGTCATCTGTCACCTGTCAACTGTCATCTGTCATCTGTCATCCGTCATCTGTCATCTGCCATCTGTCATCTGTTACCTGTCATGTTACATCTGTCATCTGTCATCTGTCATCTGACATCTGTCATCTGTCATCTGTCATCTGTCATCTGCCATCTGTCATCTTTCATCTGTCATCTGTCATCTGTCATCTGTCATCTGTGATCTGTCATCTGTCATTTGTCATTTGTCATCTGTCATGTGTCATCTGCCATCTGTCATCTTTCATCTGTCATCTGTCATCTGTCATCTGTCATCTGTCATCTGTCATCTGTCATCTGTCATCTGTCATCTGTCATCTGTCATCTGTCATGTGTCATCTGTCATCTGTCATCTGTCATCTGTCATCTGTCATCTGTCATCTGTCATCTGTCATCTGTCATATGTCGTCTGTCATCTGTCATCTGTCATCTGTCATCTGTAATATGTCATCTGTCATTTATCATTTGTCATCTGTCATGTTTCATCTGCCATCTGTCATCTTTCATCTGTCATCTGTCATCTGTCATCTGTCATCTGTCATCTGTAATATGTCATCTGTCAAGAGTCATCTGTCATCTGTCATGTGACATCTGTCATCTGTCATCTGTCATCTGTCATCTGTCACCTGTCATGTTACATCTGTCATGTTACATCTGTCATCTGTCATCTGTCATCTGTCATCTGTCATCTGTCATCTGTCATCTGTCATCTGTCATCTGTCATCTGTCATCTGTCATCTGTCATCTGTCATCTGTCATCTGTCATCTGTCATCTGTCATCTGTCATCTGTCATCTGTCATCTGTCATTTATCATTTGTCATCTGTCATGTTTCATCTGCCATCTGTCATCTTTCATCTGTCATCTGTCATCTGTCATCTGTCATCTGTCATCTGTCATCTGTAATATGTCATCTGTCACCAGTCATCTGTCATCTGTCATGTGACATCTGTCATCTGTCATCTGTCATCTGTCACCTGTCATGTTACATCTGTCATCTGTCATCTGTCATCTGTCATCTGTCATCTGTCATCTGTCATCTGTCATCTGTCATCTGTCATCTGTCATCTGTCATCTGTCATCTGTCATCTGTCATCTGTCATCTGTCATCTGTCATCTGTCATCCGTCATCTGTCATCTGTCATCTGTCTTCTGTCACCTGTCATGTTACATCTGTCATCTGTCATCTGACATCTGTCATCTGTCATCTGTCATCTGTCATCTGTCATCTGTCATCTGTCATCTGTCATCTGTCATCTGTCATCTATCATCTGTCATCTGTCATCTGTCATCTGTCATCTGTCATCTGTCATCTGTCATCTGTCATCTGTCATCTGTCATCTGTCATCTCTCATCTGTCATCTGTCATCTGTCATCTGTCATCTGTCATCTGTCACCTGTCATGTTACATCTGTCATCTGTCATCTGTCATCTGACATATGTCATCTGTCATCTGTCATCTGTCATCTGTCATCTGTCATCTGTCATCTGTCATCTGTCATCTGTCATCCGTCATCCGTCATCCGTCATCTGTCATCTGTTATCTGTCACCTGTCATGTGACATCTGTCATCTGTCATCTGTCATCTGTCATCTGTCATCTGTCATCTGTCATCTGTCATCTGTCATCTGTCATATGTCGTCTGTCATCTGTCATCTTCATCTGTCATCTGTCATCTGTCATCTGTCATCTGTCATCTGTCATCTGTCATCTGTCATCTGTCATCTGTCATCTGTCATCTGTCATATGTCATCTGTCATCTGTCATTTGTCATTTGTCATCTGTCATGTGGCATCTGCCATCTGTCATCTGTCATCTGTCTTGTGACATCTGTCATCTGTCATCTGTCATCTGTCATTTGTCATCCCACATCTGTCATATGTCATCTGTCATCTGTCATCTGTCATCTGTCATTTGTCATCTGTTATGTGTCATCTGTCATCTGTCATCTGTCATCTGTCATCTGTCATCTGTAATCTGTCATCTGTCATCTGTCATCTGTCATCTGTCATCTGTCATCTGTCATCTGTCATATGTCGTCTGTCATCTGTCATTTGTCATTTGTCATCTGTCATGTGTCATCTGCCATCTGTCATCTGTCATCTGTCTTGTGACATCTGTCATCTGTCATCTGTCATCTGTCATTTGTCATCCCACATCTGTCATATGTCATCTGTCATCTGTCATCTGTCATCTGTCATCTGTCATCTGTCATTTGTCATCTGTCATGTGTCATCTGTCATATGTCGTCTGTCATCTGTCATCTTCATCTGTCATCTGTCATCTGTCATCTGTCATCTGTCATCTGTCATCTGTCATCTGTCATCTGTCATCTGTCATCTGTCATATGTCATCTGTCATCTGTCATTTGTCATTTGTCATCTGTCATGTGTCATCTGCCATCTGTCATCTGTCATCTGTCTTGTGACATCTGTCATCTGTCATCTGTCATCTGTCATTTGTCATCCCACATCTGTCATATGTCATCTGTCATCTGTCATCTGTCATCTGTCATCTGTCATTTGTCATCTGTTATGTGTCATCTGTCATCTGTCATCTGTCATCTGTCATCTGTCATCTGTAATCTGTCATCTGTCATCTGTCATCTGTCATCTTCATCTGTCATCTGTCATCTGTCATCTGTCATCTGTCATCTGTCATCTGTCATCTGTCATCTGTCATCTGTCATCTGTCATCTGTCATATGTCGTCTGTCATCTGTCATTTGTCATTTGTCATCTGTCATGTGTCATCTGCCATCTGTCGTCTGTCATCTGTCTTGTGACATCTGTCATCTGTCATCTGTCATCTGTCATTTGTCATCCCACATCTGTCATATGTCATCTGTCATCTGTCATCTGTCATCTGTCATCTGTCATCTGTCATCAGTCATCTGTCATTTGTCATCTGTCATGTGTCATCTGCCATCTGTCATCTTTCATCTGTCATCTGTCATCTGTCATCTGTCATCTGTCATCTGTCATCTGTCATCTGTCATCTGTCATCTGTCATCTGTCATCTGTCATCTGTCATCTGTCACCTGTCATGTTACATCTGTCATCTGTCATCTGACATCTGTCATCTGTCATCTGTCATCTGTCATCTGTCATCTGTCATCTGTCATCTGTCATCTGTCATCTGTCATCTGTCATCTGTCATCTGTCATCTGTCATCTGTCATCTGTCATCTGTCATCTGTCATCTGTCATCTGTCATCTGTCATCTGTCATCTGTCATCTGTCATCTGTCATCTGTCATCTGTCATCTGTCATCTGTCATCTGTCATCTGTCATCTGTCATCTGTCATCTGTCATCTGTCATCTGTCATCTGTCATCTGTCATCTGTCATCTGTCATCTGTCATCTGTCATCTGTCATCTGTCATCTGTCATCTGTCATCTGTCAACTGTCATATGTCATCTGTCATCTGTTATCTGTCATCTGTCATCTGTCATCTGTCATCTGTCATCTGTCATCTGTCATCTGTCATCTGTGATCTGTCATCTGTCATCTGTCACCTGTTATCTGTCATCTGTCATCTGTCATCTGTCATCTGTCATCTGTCATCTGTCATCTGTCATCTGTCATCTGTCATCTGTCATTTGTCATTTGTCATCTGTCATGTGTCATCTGCCATCTGTCATCTTTCATCTGTCATCTGTCATCTGTCATCTGTCATCTGTCATCTGTCACCTGTCATCTGTCATCTGTCATCTGTCATCTGTCATCTGTCATCTGTCATCTGTCATATGTCATCTGCCATCTGCCATCTGTCATTTTTCATCTGTCATCTGTCATCTGTCATCTGTCATCTGTCATCTGTCATCTGTCATCTGTCATCTGTCATCTGTCATCTGTCATCTGTCATCTGTCATCTGTCATCTGTCATCTGTCATCTGTCATCTGTCATCTGTCATCTGTCATCTGTCATCTGTCATCTGTCATCTGTCATCTGTCATCTGTCATCTGTCATCTGTCACCTGTCATCTGTCATCTGTCATATGTCATCTGTCATCTGTTATCTGTCATCTCTCATCTGTCATCTGTCATCTGTCATCTTTCATCTGTCATCTGTCATCTGTCATGTGTCACGTGTGATGTGTCATTTCTCATCTGTCATCTGTCATTTGTCATCTGTCATCTGTCATCTGTTATCTGTCATCTGTCATCTGTCATCTGTCATCTGTCATCTGTCATCTGTCATCTGTCATCTGTCATCTGTCATCTGCCATCTGTCATCTTTCATCTGTCATCTGTCATCTGTCATCTGTCATCTGTCATCTGTCATTTGTCATCTGTCATCTGTCATCTGTCATCTGTCACCTGTCATCTGTCATCTGTCATCTGTCATCTGTCATCTGTCATCTGTCATCTGTCATCTGTCATCTGTCATCTGTTATCTGTCATCTCTCATCTGTCATCTGTCATCTGTCATCTGTCATCTGTCATCTGTCATCTGTCATCTGTAATCTTCATCTGTCATCTGTCATCTGTCACCTGTCAACTGTCATCTGTCATCTGTCATCCGTCATCTGTCATCTGCCATCTGTCATCTGTTACCTGTCATGTTACATCTGTCATCTGTCATCTGTCATCTGACATCTGTCATCTGTCATCTGTCATCTGTCATCTGCCATCTGTCATCTTTCATCTGTCATCTGTCATCTGTGATCTGTCATCTGTCATCTGTCATCTGTCATCTGTCATCTGTCATCTGTCATCTGTCATCTGTCATCTGTCATCTGTCATCTGTCATCTGTCATCTGTCATCTGTCATGTGTCATCTGTCATCTGTCATCTGTCATCTGTCATCTGTTATCTGTCATCTGTCATCTGTCATCTGTCATCTGTCATCTGTCATCTGTCATCTGTCATCTGTCATCTGTCATCTTCATCTGTCATCTATCATCTGTCACCTGTCATCTGTCATCTGTCATCTGTCATCTGTCATATGTCGTCTGTCATCTGTCATTTGTCATTTGTCATCTGTCATGTGTCATCTACCATCTGTCATCTTTCATCTGTCATCTGTCATCTGTCATCTGTCATCTGTCATCTGTCATCTGTCATCTGTCATCTGTAATCTGTCATCTGTCACCAGTCATCTGTCATCTGTCATGTGACATCTGTCATCTGTCATCTGTCATCTGTCATCGGTCATCTGTCTTCCCACATCTGTCATCTGTCATCTGTCATCTGTCTTCTGTCATCTGTCATCTGTCATCTGTAATCTTCATCTGTCATCTGTCATCTGTCACCTGTCAACTGTCATCTGTCATCTGTCATCCGTCATCTGTCATCTGCCATCTGTCATCTGTTACCTGTCATGTTACATCTGTCATCTGTCATCTGTCATCTGACATCTGTCATCTGTCATCTGTCATCTGTCATCTGCCATCTGTCATCTTTCATCTGTCATCTGTCATCTGTCATCTGTCATCTGTGATCTGTCATCTGTCATTTGTCATTTGTCATCTGTCATGTGTCATCTGCCATCTGTCATCTTTCATCTGTCATCTGTCATCTGTCATCTGTCATCTGTCATCTGTCATCTGTCATCTGTCATCTGTCATCTGTCATCTGTCATCTGTCATGTGTCATCTGTCATCTGTCATCTGTCATCTGTCATCTGTCATCTGTCATCTGTCATCTGTCATCTGTCATCTGTCATCTGTCATATGTCGTCTGTCATCTGTCATCTGTCATCTGTCATCTGTAATATGTCATCTGTCATTTATCATTTGTCATCTGTCATGTTTCATCTGCCATCTGTCATCTTTCATCTGTCATCTGTCATCTGTCATCTGTCATCTGTCATCTGTAATATGTCATCTGTCAAGAGTCATCTGTCATCTGTCATGTGACATCTGTCATCTGTCATCTGTCATCTGTCATCTGTCACCTGTCATGTTACATCTGTCATGTTACATCTGTCATCTGTCATCTGTCATCTGTCATCTGTCATCTGTCATCTGTCATCTGTCATCTGTCATCTGTCATCTGTCATCTGTCATCTGTCATCTGTCATCTGTCATCTGTCATCTGTCATCTGTCATTTATCATTTGTCATCTGTCATGTTTCATCTGCCATCTGTCATCTTTCATCTGTCATCTGTCATCTGTCATCTGTCATCTGTCATCTGTAATATGTCATCTGTCACCAGTCATCTGTCATCTGTCATGTGACATCTGTCATCTGTCATCTGTCATCTGTCACCTGTCATGTTACATCTGTCATCTGTCATCTGTCATCTGTCATCTGTCATCTGTCATCTGTCATCTGTCATCTGTCATCTGTCATCTGTCATCTGTCATCTGTCATCTGTCATCTGTCATCTGTCATCTGTCATCTGTCATCTGTCATCTGTCATCCGTCATCTGTCATCTGTCATCTGTCTTCTGTCACCTGTCATGTTACATCTGTCATCTGTCATCTGACATCTGTCATCTGTCATCTGTCATCTGTCATCTGTCATCTGTCATCTGTCATCTGTCATCTGTCATCTGTCATCTATCATCTGTCATCTGTCATCTGTCATCTGTCATCTGTCATCTGTCATCTGTCATCTGTCATCTGTCATCTGTCATCTGTCATCTCTCATCTGTCATCTGTCATCTGTCATCTGTCATCTGTCATCTGTCACCTGTCATGTTACATCTGTCATCTGTCATCTGTCATCTGACATATGTCATCTGTCATCTGTCATCTGTCATCTGTCATCTGTCATCTGTCATCTGTCATCTGTCATCTGTCATCCGTCATCCGTCATCCGTCATCTGTCATCTGTTATCTGTCACCTGTCATGTGACATCTGTCATCTGTCATCTGTCATCTGTCATCTGTCATCTGTCATCTGTCATCTGTCATCTGTCATCTGTCATATGTCGTCTGTCATCTGTCATCTTCATCTGTCATCTGTCATCTGTCATCTGTCATCTGTCATCTGTCATCTGTCATCTGTCATCTGTCATCTGTCATCTGTCATATGTCATCTGTCATCTGTCATTTGTCATTTGTCATCTGTCATGTGGCATCTGCCATCTGTCATCTGTCATCTGTCTTGTGACATCTGTCATCTGTCATCTGTCATCTGTCATTTGTCATCCCACATCTGTCATATGTCATCTGTCATCTGTCATCTGTCATCTGTCATTTGTCATCTGTTATGTGTCATCTGTCATCTGTCATCTGTCATCTGTCATCTGTCATCTGTCATCTGTAATCTGTCATCTGTCATCTGTCATCTGTCATCTGTCATCTGTCATCTGTCATCTGTCATATGTCGTCTGTCATCTGTCATTTGTCATTTGTCATCTGTCATGTGTCATCTGCCATCTGTCATCTGTCATCTGTCTTGTGACATCTGTCATCTGTCATCTGTCATCTGTCATTTGTCATCCCACATCTGTCATATGTCATCTGTCATCTGTCATCTGTCATCTGTCATCTGTCATCTGTCATTTGTCATCTGTCATGTGTCATCTGTCATATGTCGTCTGTCATCTGTCATCTTCATCTGTCATCTGTCATCTGTCATCTGTCATCTGTCATCTGTCATCTGTCATCTGTCATCTGTCATCTGTCATATGTCATCTGTCATCTGTCATTTGTCATTTGTCATCTGTCATGTGTCATCTGCCATCTGTCATCTGTCATCTGTCTTGTGACATCTGTCATCTGTCATCTGTCATCTGTCATTTGTCATCCCACATCTGTCATATGTCATCTGTCATCTGTCATCTGTCATCTGTCATCTGTCATTTGTCATCTGTTATGTGTCATCTGTCATCTGTCATCTGTCATCTGTCATCTGTCATCTGTAATCTGTCATCTGTCATCTGTCATCTGTCATCTTCATCTGTCATCTGTCATCTGTCATCTGTCATCTGTCATCTGTCATCTGTCATCTGTCATCTGTCATCTGTCATCTGTCATCTGTCATATGTCGTCTGTCATCTGTCATTTGTCATTTGTCATCTGTCATGTGTCATCTGCCATCTGTCGTCTGTCATCTGTCTTGTGACATCTGTCATCTGTCATCTGTCATCTGTCATTTGTCATCCCACATCTGTCATATGTCATCTGTCATCTGTCATCTGTCATCTGTCATCTGTCATCTGTCATCAGTCATCTGTCATTTGTCATCTGTCATGTGTCATCTGCCATCTGTCATCTTTCATCTGTCATCTGTCATCTGTCATCTGTCATCTGTCATCTGTCATCTGTCATCTGTCATCTGTCATCTGTCATCTGTCATCTGTCATCTGTCATCTGTCATCTGTCACCTGTCATGTTACATCTGTCATCTGTCATCTGACATCTGTCATCTGTCATCTGTCATCTGTCATCTGTCATCTGTCATGTGTCACGTGTGATGTGTCATTTCTCATCTGTCATCTGTCATTTGTCATCTGTCATCTGTCATCTGTCATCTGTCATCTGTCATCTGTCATCTGTCATCTGTCATCTGTCATCTGTCATCTGCCATCTGTCATCTTTCATCTGTCATCTGTCATCTGTCATCTGTCATCTGTCATCTGTCATCTGTCATTTGTCATCTGTCATCTGTCATCTGTCATCTGTCACCTGTCATCTGTCATCTGTCATCTGTCATCTGTCATCTGTCATCTGTCATCTGTCATCTGTCATCTGTCATCTGTTATCTGTCATCTCTCATCTGTCATCTGTCATCTGTCATCTGTCATCTGTCATCTGTCATCTGTCATCTGTAATCTTCATCTGTCATCTGTCATCTGTCACCTGTCAACTGTCATCTGTCATCTGTCATCCGTCATCTGTCATCTGCCATCTGTCATCTGTTACCTGTCATGTTACATCTGTCATCTGTCATCTGTCATCTGACATCTGTCATCTGTCATCTGTCATCTGTCATCTGCCATCTGTCATCTTTCATCTGTCATCTGTCATCTGTGATCTGTCATCTGTCATCTGTCATCTGTCATCTGTCATCTGTCATCTGTCATCTGTCATCTGTCATCTGTCATCTGTCATCTGTCATCTGTCATCTGTCATCTGTCATCTGTCATCTGTCATGTGTCATCTGTCATCTGTCATCTGTCATCTGTCATCTGTTATCTGTCATCTGTCATCTGTCATCTGTCATCTGTCATCTGTCATCTGTCATCTGTCATCTGTCATCTGTCATCTTCATCTGTCATCTATCATCTGTCACCTGTCATCTGTCATCTGTCATCTGTCATCTGTCATGTGTCGTCTGTCATCTGTCATTTGTCATTTGTCATCTGTCATGTGTCATCTACCATCTGTCATCTTTCATCTGTCATCTGTCATCTGTCATCTGTCATCTGTCATCTGTCATCTGTCATCTGTCATCTGTAATCTGTCATCTGTCACCAGTCATCTGTCATCTGTCATGTGACATCTGTCATCTGTCATCTGTCATCTGTCATCGGTCATCTGTCTTCCCACATCTGTCATCTGTCATCTGTCATCTGTCTTCTGTCATCTGTAATCTGTCATCTTTCATCTGTCATCTGTCATGTGTCATCTGTCATCTGTCATCTGTCATCTGTCATCTGTCATCTGTCATCTGTCATCTGTCATCTGTCATCTGTCATCTGTCATCTGTCATCTGTCATCTGTCATCTGTCATCTGTCATCTGTCATCTGTCATCTGTCATCTGTCATCTGTCATCTGACATCTGTCATCTGTCATCTGTCATCTGTCATCTGTCATCTGTCATCTGTCATCTGTCATCTGTCATCTGTCATCTGTCATCTGTCATCTCACATCTGTCATCTGTCATCTTTCATCTGTCATCTGTCATCTGTCATCTGTCATCTGTCATCTGTCATCTGTCATCTGTCATCTGTCATTTGTCATCTGTCATCTGTCATCTGTCATCTGTCACCTGTCATCTGTCATCTGTCATCTGTCATCTGTCATCTGTCATCTGTCATCTGTCATCTGTCATCTGTTATCTGTCATCTGTCATCTGTCATCTGTCATCTGTCATCTGTCATCTGTCATCTGTCATCTGTCATCTGTAATCTTCATCTGTCATCTGTCATCTGTCACCTGTCAACTGTCATCTGTCATCTGTCATCCGTCATCTGTCATCTGCCATCTGTCATCTGTTACCTGTCATGTTACATCTGTCATCTGTCATCTGTCATCTGACATCTGTCATCTGTCATCTGTCATCTGTCATCTGCCATCTGTCATCTTTCATCTGTCATCTGTCATCTGTCATCTGTCATCTGTCATCTGTGATCTGTCATCTGTCATCTGTCATCTGTCATCTGTCATCTGTCATGTGTCATCTGTCATCTGTCATCTGTCATCTCTCATCTGTCATCTGTCATGTGTCATCTGTCATCTGTCATGTGTCATCTGTCATCTGTCATCTGTCATTTGTCACCTGTCATCTGTCATCTGTCATCTGTCATCTGTCATCTGTAATCTGTCATCTGTCACAAGTCATCTGTCATCTGTCATGTGACATCTGTCATCTGTCATCTGTCATCTGTCATCTGACATCTGTCATCTGTCATCTGTCATCTGTCATCTGCCATCTGTCATCTTTCATCTGTCATCTGTCATCTGTCATCTGTCATCTGTGATCTGTCATCTGTCATCTGTCATCTGTCATCTGTCATCTGTCATCTGTCATCTGTCATCTGTCATCTGTCATCTGTCATCTGTCATCTGTCATCTGTCATCTGTCATCTGTCATGTGTCATCTGTCATCTGTCATCTGTCATCTGTCATCTGTTATCTGTCATCTGTCATCTGTCATCTGTCATCTGTCATCTGTCATCTGTCATCTGTTATCTGTCGTCTGTCATCTTCATCTGTCATCTATCATCTGTCACCTGTCATCTGTCATCTGTCATCTGTCATCTGTCATATGTCGTCTGTCATCTGTCATTTGTCATTTGTCATCTGTCATGTGTCATCTACCATCTGTCATCTTTCATCTGTCATCTGTCATCTGTCATCTGTCATCTGTCATCTGTCATCTGTCATCTGTCATCTGTAATCTGTCATCTGTCACCAGTCATCTGTCATCTGTCATGTGACATCTGTCATCTGTCATCTGTCATCTGTCATCTGTCTTCCCACATCTGTCATCTGTCATCTGTCATCTGTCTTCTGTCATCTGTCATCTGTCATCTTTCATCTGTCATCTGTCATGTGTCATCTGTCATCTGTCATCTGTCATTTGTCACCTGTCATCTGTCATCTGTCATCTGTCATCTGTCATCCGTCATCTCTCATCTGTCATCTGTCATCTGTCACCTGTCATGTTACATCTGTCATCTGTCATCTGTCATCTGTCATCTGACATCTGTCATCTGTCATCTGTCATCTGTCATCTGTCATCTGTCATCTGTCATCTGTCATCTGTCATCTGTCATCTGTCATCTGTCATCTGTCATCTCACATCTGTCATCTGTCATCTTTCATCTGTCATCTGTCATCTGTCATCTGTCATCTGTCATCTGTCATCTGTCATCTGTCATCTGTCATTTGTCATCTGTCATCTGTCATCTGTCATCTGTCACCTGTCATCTGTCATCTGTCATCTGTCATCTGTCATCTGTCATCTGTCATCTGTCATCTGTCATCTGTCATCTGTCATCTGTTATCTGTCATCTGTCATCTGTCATCTGTCATCTGTCATCTGTCATCTGTCATCTGTCATCTGTCATCTGTCATCTGTCATCTGTAATCTTCATCTGTCATCTGTCATCTGTCACCTGTCAACTGTCATCTGTCATCTGTCATCCGTCATCTGTCATCTGCCATCTGTCATCTGTTACCTGTCATGTTACATCTGTCATCTGTCATCTGTCATCTGTCTTCTGTCATCTGTCGTCTGTCATCTTTCATCTGTCATCTGTCATGTGTCATCTGTCATCTGTCATCTGTCATTTGTCACCTGTCATCTGTCATCTGTCATCTGTCATCTGTCATCCGTCATCTCTCATCTGTCATCTGTCATCTGTCACCTGTCATGTTACATCTGTCATCTGTCATCTGTCATCTGACATCTGTCATCTGTCATCTGTCATCTGTCATCTGTCATCTGTCATCTGTCATCTGTCATCTGTCATCTGTCATCTGTCATCTGTCATCTCACATCTGTCATCTGTCATCTTTCATCTGTCATCTGTCATCTGTCATCTGTCATCTGTCATCTGTCATCCGTCATCTGTCATCTGCCATCTGTCATCTGTTACCTGTCATGTTACATCTGTCATCTGTCATCTGTCATCTGACATCTGTCATCTGTCATCTGTCATCTGTCATCTGCCATCTGTCATCTTTCATCTGTCATCTGTCATCTGTCATCTGTCATGTGTCATCTGTCATCTGTCATCTGTCATCTCTCATCTGTCATCTGTCATGTGTCATCTGTCATCTGTCATGTGTCATCTGTCATCTGTCATCTGTCATTTGTCACCTGTCATCTGTCATCTGTCATCTGTCATCTGTCATCTGTCATCTCTCATCTGTCATCTGTCATCTGTCACCTGTCATGTTACATCTGTCATCTGTCATCTGTCATCTGTCATCTGTCATCTGACATCTGTCATCTGTCATCTGTCATCTGTCATCTGTCATCTGTCATCTGTCATCTGTCATCTGTCATATGTCGTCTGTCATCTGTCATTTGTCATTTGTCATCTGTCATGTGTCATCTGCCATCTGTCATCTGTCATCTGTCTTGTGACATCTGTCATCTGTCATCTGTCATCTGTCATTTGTCACCCCACATCTGTCATATGTCATCTGTCATCTGTCATCTGTCATTTGTCATCTGTCATTTGTCATCTCTCATGTGTCATCTGTCATCTGTCATCTGTCATCTGTCATCTGTCATCTGTAATCTGTCATCTGTCATCTGTCATCTGTCATCTGTCATCTGTCATCTGTCATCTGTCATCTGTCATCTGTCATCTGTCATCTGTCATCCGTCATCCGTCATCCGTCATCTGTCATCTGTTATCTGTCACCTGTCATGTGACGTCTGTCATCTGTCATCTGTCATATGTCCTCTGTCATCTGTCATCTGTCACCTGTCATGTTACATCTGTCATCTGTCATCTGTCATCTGACATCTGTCATCTGTCATCTGTCATCTGTCATCTGTCATCTGTCATCTGTCATCTGTCATCTGTCATCTGTCATCTGTCATCTGTCATCTGTCATCTGTCATCTGTCATCTGTCATCTGTCATGTGTCACCTGTGATGTGTCATTTCACATCTGTCATCTGTCATTTGTTATCTGTAATCTGTCATCTGTCATCAGTCATCTGTCATCTGTTATCTGTCACCTGTCATCTGTCATCTGTCATCTGTCATCTCACATCTGTCATCTGTCATCTGTCATCTGTCATCTGCCATCTGTCATCTGTCAGCTGTCGTCTGTCATCTGTCATCTGTCATCTGTCATCTGTCATCTGTCATCTTTCATCTGTCATCTGTCATCTGTCATGTGTCACGTGTGATGTGTTATTTCTCATCTGTCATCTGTCATTTGTTATCTGTCATCTGTCATCTGTCATCTGTCATCTGTCATCTGTCATCTTTCATCTGTCATCTGTCATCTGTCGTCAGTCATCTGTCATTTGTCATTTGTCATCTGTCATGTGTCATCTGCCATTTGTCATCTTTCATCTTTCATCTGTCATCTGTCATCTGTCATCTGTCATCTGTCATCTGTCATCTGTCATCTGTCATCTGTCATCTGTCATCTGTCATCTGTCATCTGTCATCAGTCATCTGTCATCTGTCATCTGTCATCTGTCACCTGTCATCTGTCATCTGTCATTTGTCATCTGTTATCTGTCATCTGTCATGTGACATCTGTCATCTGTTATCTGTCATCTTTCATCTGTCATGTGTCACCTGTGATGTGTCATTTCACATCTGTCATCTGTCATTTGTTATCTGTCATCTGTCATCTGTCATCTGTCATCTGTCATCTGTCATCTCACATCTGTCATCTGTCATCTGTCATCTGTCATCTGTCATCTGTCATCTGTCATCTCACATCTGTCATCTGTCATCTGTCATCTGTCATCTGTCATCTGTCATCTGTCATCCGTCATCCGTCATCCGTCATCTGTCATCTGTCATCTGTCATCTGTCATCTGTCATCTGTCATCTGTCATCTGTCATCTGTCATCTGTCATCTGTCATCTGTCAGCTGTCATCTGTCATCTGTCATCTGTCATCTGTCACCTGTCATCTGTCATCTTTCATCTGTCATCTGTCATCTGTCATGTGTCACGTGTGATGTGTCATTTCTCATCTGTCATCTGTCATTTGTAATCTGTCATCTGTCATCTGTCATCCGTCATCTGTCATCTGTCATCTTTCATCTGTCATCTGTCATCTGTCGTCTGTCATCTGTCATCTGTCATCTGTCATCTGTCATCTGTCATGTGTCATCTGTCATCTGTCATCTGTCATCTGTCATCTGTTATCTGTCATCTGTCATCTGTCATCTGTCATCTGTCATCTGTCATCTGTCATCTGTCATCTGTCATCTTCATCTGTCATCTATCATCTGTCACCTGTCATCTGTCATCTGTCATCTGTCATCTGTCATATGTCGTCTGTCATCTGTCATTTGTCATTTGTCATCTGTCATGTGTCATCTGCCATTTGTCATCTTTCATCTTTCATCTGTCATCTGTCATCTGTCATCTGTCATCTGTCATCTGTCATCTGTCATCCGTCATCCGTCATCCGTCATCTGTCATCTGTTATCTGTCACCTGTCATGTGACGTCTGTCATCTGTCATCTGTCATATGTCCTCTGTCATCTGTCATCTGTCACCTGTCATCAGTCATCTGTCATCTGTCATCTGTCATCTGTCACCTGTCATCTGTCATCTGTCATTTGTCATCTGTTATCTGTCATCTGTCATGTGACATCTGTCATCTGTTATCTGTCATCTTTCATCTGTCATGTGTCACCTGTGATGTGTCATTTCACATCTGTCATCTGTCATTTGTTATCTGTCATCTGTCATCTGTCATCTGTCATCTGTCATCTGTCATCTCACATCTGTCATCTGTCATCTGTCATCTGTCATCTGTCATCTGTCATCTGTCATCTCACATCTGTCATCTGTCATCTGTCATCTGTCATCTGTCATCTGTCATCTGTCATCTGTCATCCGTCATCCGTCATCCGTCATCTGTCATCTGTCATCTGTCATCTGTCATCTGTCATCTGTCATCTGTCATCTGTCATCTGTCATCTGTCAGCTGTCATCTGTCATCTGTCATCTGTCATCTGTCACCTGTCATCTGTCATCTTTCATCTGTCATCTGTCATCTGTCATGTGTCACGTGTGATGTGTCATTTCTCATCTGTCATCTGTCATTTGTAATCTGTCATCTGTCATCTGTCATCCGTCATCTGTCATCTGTCATCTTTCATCTGTCATCTGTCATCTGTCGTCTGTCATCTGTCATTTGTCATTTGTCATCTGTCATGTGTCATCTGCCATTTGTCATCTTTCATCTTTCATCTGTCATCTGTCATCTGTCATCTGTCATCTGTCATCTGTCATCTGTCATCTGTCATCAGTCATCTGTCATCTGTCATCTGTCATCTGTCACCTGTCATCTGTCATCTGTCATCTGTCATTTCACATCTGTCATCTGTCATCTGTCATTTGTCATCTGTTATCTGTCATCTGTCATGTGACATCTTTCATCTGTCATCTGTCATCTGTCATGTGTCACCTGTGATGTGTCATTTCACATCTGTCATCTGTCATTTGTTATCTGTCATCTGTCATCTGTCATCTGTCATCTGTCATCTGTCATCTGTCATCTCACATCTGTCATCTGTCATCTGTAATCTGTCATCTGTCATCTGTCATCTGTCATCTGTCATCTGTCATCTGTCATCCGTCATCCGTCATCCGTCATCTGTCATCTGTCATCTGTCATCTGTCATCTGTCATCTGTCATCTGTCATCTGTCAGCTGTCATCTGTCATCTGTCATCTGTCATCTGTCACCTGTCATCTGTCATCTTTCATCTGTCATCTGTCATCTGTCATGTGTCGCGTGTGATGTGTCATTTCTCATCTGTCATCTGTCATTTGTTATCTGTCATCTGTCATCTGTCATCTGTCATCTGTCATCTGTCATCTTTCATCTGTCATCTGTCATCTGTCGTCAGTCATCTGTCATTTGTCATTTGTCATCTGTCATGTGTCATCTGCCATTTGTCATCTTTCATCTTTCATCTGTCATCTGTCATCTGTCATCTGTCATCTGTCATCTGTCATCTGTCATCCGTCATCCGTCATCCGTCATCTGTCATCTGTTATCTGTCACCTGTCATGTGACGTCTGTCATCTGTCATCTGTCATATGTCCTCTGTCATCTGTCATCTGTCACCTGTCATGTTACATCTGTCATCTGTCATCTGTCATCTGTCATTTGTTATCTGTCATCTGTCATCTGTCATCTGTCATCTGTCATCTGTCATCTGTCATCTCACATCTGTCATCTGTCATCTGTAATCTGTCATCTGTCATCTGTCATCTGTCATCTGTCATCTGTCATCTGTCATCCGTCATCCGTCATCCGTCATCTGTCATCTGTCATCTGTCATCTGTCATCTGTCATCTGTCATCTGTCATCTGTCAGCTGTCATCTGTCATCTGTCATCTGTCATCTGTCACCTGTCATCTGTCATCTTTCATCTGTCATCTGTCATCTGTCATGTGTCGCGTGTGATGTGTCATTTCTCATCTGTCATCTGTCATTTGTTATCTGTCATCTGTCATCTGTCATCTGTCATCTGTCATCTGTCATCTTTCATCTGTCATCTGTCATCTGTCGTCAGTCATCTGTCATTTGTCATTTGTCATCTGTCATGTGTCATCTGCCATTTGTCATCTTTCATCTTTCATCTGTCATCTGTCATCTGTCATCTGTCATCTGTCATCTGTCATCTGTCATCCGTCATCCGTCATCCGTCATCTGTCATCTGTTATCTGTCACCTGTCATGTGACGTCTGTCATCTGTCATCTGTCATATGTCCTCTGTCATCTGTCATCTGTCACCTGTCATGTTACATCTGTCATCTGTCATCTGTCATCTGACATCTGTCATCTGTCATCTGTCATCTGTCATGTGTCATCTGTCATCTGTCATCTGTCATCTGTCATCTGTTATCTGTCATCTGTCATCTGTCATCTGTCATCTGTCATCTGTCATCTGTCATCTGTCATCTGTCATCTGTCATCTTCATCTGTCATCTATCATCTGTCACCTGTCATCTGTCATCTGTCATCTGTCATCTGTCATATGTCGTCTGTCATCTGTCATTTGTCATTTGTCATCTGTCATGTGTCATCTACCATCTGTCATCTTTCATCTGTCATCTGTCATCTGTCATCTGTCATCTGTCATCTGTCATCTGTCATCTGTCATCTGTAATCTGTCATCTGTCACCAGTCATCTGTCATCTGTCATGTGACATCTGTCATCTGTCATCTGTCATCTGTCATCTGTCTTCCCACATCTGTCATCTGTCATCTGTCATCTGTCTTCTGTCATCTGTCATCTGTCATCTTTCATCTGTCATCTGTCATGTGTCATCTGTCATCTGTCATCTGTCATTTGTCACCTGTCATCTGTCATCTGTCATCTGTCATCTGTCATCCGTCATCTCTCATCTGTCATCTGTCATCTGTCACCTGTCATGTTACATCTGTCATCTGTCATCTGTCATCTGTCATCTGACATCTGTCATCTGTCATCTGTCATCTGTCATCTGTCATCTGTCATCTGTCATCTGTCATCTGTCATCTGTCATCTGTCATCTGTCATCTCACATCTGTCATCTGTCATCTTTCATCTGTCATCTGTCATCTGTCATCTGTCATCTGTCATCTGTCATCTGTCATCTGTCATCTGTCATCTGTCAGCTGTCATCTGTCATCTGTCATCTGTCATCTGTCACCTGTCATCTGTCATCTTTCATCTGTCATCTGTCATCTGTCATGTGTCACGTGTGATGTGTCATTTCTCATCTGTCATCTGTCATTTGTAATCTGTCATCTGTCATCTGTCATCCGTCATCTGTCATCTGTCATCTTTCATCTGTCATCTGTCATCTGTCGTCTGTCATCTGTCATTTGTCATTTGTCATCTGTCATGTGTCATCTGCCATTTGTCATCTTTCATCTTTCATCTGTCATCTGTCATCTGTCATCTGTCATCTGTCATCTGTCATCTGTCATCCGTCATCCGTCATCCGTCATCTGTCATCTGTTATCTGTCACCTGTCATGTGACGTCTGTCATCTGTCATCTGTCATATGTCCTCTGTCATCTGTCATCTGTCACCTGTCATCAGTCATCTGTCATCTGTCATCTGTCATCTGTCACCTGTCATCTGTCATCTGTCATTTGTCATCTGTTATCTGTCATCTGTCATGTGACATCTGTCATCTGTTATCTGTCATCTTTCATCTGTCATGTGTCACCTGTGATGTGTCATTTCACATCTGTCATCTGTCATTTGTTATCTGTCATCTGTCATCTGTCATCTGTCATCTGTCATCTGTCATCTCACATCTGTCATCTGTCATCTGTCATCTGTCATCTGTCATCTGTCATCTGTCATCTCACATCTGTCATCTGTCATCTGTCATCTGTCATCTGTCATCTGTCATCTGTCATCTGTCATCCGTCATCCGTCATCCGTCATCTGTCATCTGTCATCTGTCATCTGTCATCTGTCATCTGTCATCTGTCATCTGTCATCTGTCAGCTGTCATCTGTCATCTGTCATCTGTCATCTGTCACCTGTCATCTGTCATCTTTCATCTGTCATCTGTCATCTGTCATGTGTCACGTGTGATGTGTCATTTCTCATCTGTCATCTGTCATTTGTAATCTGTCATCTGTCATCTGTCATCCGTCATCTGTCATCTGTCATCTTTCATCTGTCATCTGTCATCTGTCGTCTGTCATCTGTCATTTGTCATTTGTCATCTGTCATGTGTCATCTGCCATTTGTCATCTTTCATCTTTCATCTGTCATCTGTCATCTGTCATCTGTCATCTGTCATCTGTCATCTGTCATCTGTCATCAGTCATCTGTCATCTGTCATCTGTCATCTGTCACCTGTCATCTGTCATCTGTCATCTGTCATTTCACATCTGTCATCTGTCATCTGTCATTTGTCATCTGTTATCTGTCATCTGTCATGTGACATCTTTCATCTGTCATCTGTCATCTGTCATGTGTCACCTGTGATGTGTCATTTCACATCTGTCATCTGTCATTTGTTATCTGTCATCTGTCATCTGTCATCTGTCATCTGTCATCTGTCATCTGTCATCTCACATCTGTCATCTGTCATCTGTAATCTGTCATCTGTCATCTGTCATCTGTCATCTGTCATCTGTCATCTGTCATCCGTCATCCGTCATCCGTCATCTGTCATCTGT